>NC_033801.1:100347916-100348274 GCF_001876935.1 Asparagus officinalis | reverse complement strand
GTTTTCTGCATGAAAAGTAACATATTTTCCTATTTTATAAATTTTCCTTAATTAATTTCTTTTCGATAAAATATCATAAATTCTAATTTTAACACATAACTTGTCATTTCATGTCTACAATTTCTTAAAATACAATTAACAATATTATTAATCTAATTTTTATCGTGCGCTCGCAATCATCATTCCACGCAGATATTCAAAAATACATATTAACCACAATAATAATTGAACTAAATGTAATCATCATACTAACAATAATATTAACCATAAAATAATTTATCTACATCTAATTATCATAATAACACAATATTAACCAATAATTAACAAACAAGGTAAACACGAGATCTTGCTTGCGACG
>NC_033801.1:100330593-100347589 GCF_001876935.1 Asparagus officinalis | reverse complement strand
GGTAGGTGGAGAGTGTTGATCAGGTCGTTTGGATATCACAGCAGGTGGAGGGTGATGTTGTTGGCCTTCTTGTTTTGATGATGTTTAACAAACAATTTACCACTAATGTTGTTTGTCTAGTATTTGTGTTTTCTTATTTATTATAGACAAACAACGTAGTTGGAGGATGGATGGATTGCACCATAACGATCATATCAAATGGAGGTTGGTGGAATGTCGGGTTGAAGCCTTGCAATTCAAAGTTAAAGATCAAGTTCAAGCTTCATCCGCAAAGTGTACCAAGTCAAGCTTATTGAAGATCAAGATCGGCTTGGGTAATCTAGTTTAGGTTTTATATTATGTGTGTTAAGTACCTTAAGCTCAATATCATATACACACACGTATTTGGTTTCTATGTATATATATAGTTATATATATACATGCATGGATTTGGGTTTTTATGTTTATAAATATAAAATTATATATTTCATATTTATTATTGTGATTTGGTTTAACTACTTAGATATGAAACAAATATATTTTCATATACATACTCCTATGTTTCATTCTCTAATGTATTTGTGAAAATATCATATTCTTAGTTTTTGGACTTAACAATAATCATATACATATTTTATTAAGTCTACAAAATCATTGTGCAGAGTTTCAAAATATGGTTTAGCCTAAATGTCAAAATTCATATGTTTACATTTTCGTGTTTTGGACTATTTTGCAAAATGATGATATTTTTCATTTGGGGAGTCCTTTTTGGAAACCAGTCTTTGTAGCATGTTGATTATCATGTCTACAATTATTCCCCAAAGTTTTACATTTTTTAGAATTTATTTGATATTTTTAAATAGGGTTTTAAAATCAGAAAAACAGTTTTCAAAATCAGATTTTCATATATCAGTTCTCGGTCGACCGCACCGGTCGACCGGACCTATGTTATTTAGTCAGTGGTCGGTCGACCGATGCGGTCGACCGAGAGCTTGATTTTTCTGTCGGTCGACCGCACCGGTCGACCGATGAAGTCTCTGTTTGTTTTTCTCGTTTTCGATCTGGATCGCGGTCGACCGGAAATTTAGTCGGTCGACCGAATGATTTCGTTGGTCGACTGAAAATTTCGTCAGTCGACCGCCGGACTCCTAATGGTAATTTTGTACAGAAATCTGTTTCCTGATTTTCTGGGATTTTTGTTGATTTGGTTTTGGGTTTTAGCTGTTGTTTCTTTTCCTATATAAACTCCCAAACCCTCTTCTATTTTAGTAACCCATAAAAGAGTTTTGAAGAAGTTTTAAAGAGTTTTTAGAAAAGGGTTTTAGTTGGGTTCAAAGTCTGTTTGGTTTGAAGATTGTTTTACAAGTGGAGAAGATCATTGTCTGTTTGGTTTGAAGATTGTTTTACAAGTGGAGAAGATCATTCACAGTGTCTGAACTTCATTTCAATCCTCCTCTCCATCTTGTTTTTCAGAGAAGAATTTCTAAACTCTTTCTAGCTTTACATTTTGTATTGTTTAATCATCATTTCTATTAAAGCTAGTTTTATATTAAGTTTAGATTTGATTTTATCTTATTGTTACACACACCCACATGAGCTTATTGTATTTGCATACATAGTATATTAGGGTTGTGAGAGATTGTAACATTGAGTTGTGCTTAATTGTGTTCTCATCTATTGTAGAGAACAAATTTATATTTGTTACATTGTGAGTATTGTAAGGTTTTCGGTGAGCTAGAAACCGAGTATGTTGTGAAGTTACCGATTGTGAGGAGTGACGTTGATCGGTGAGCGTTGAAAACCGATACTGTGAGGTGTAAACGTTATTCGGGTGAACGTAGAAAACCCGGTTGTGATAGTGGATTTCTTCCCGGGAGTGGGGAGCGGAGACGTAGGACGGAAGGTCCGAACTCTGTGATCATATCTTGTGTTTGAGTGTGCTTTGGCGTTTATTTATACTTGTGTTTATATTTCTTGTCACCATTGTCATTAGCTCATTATTTATATGATCCACTATCTAGTTCATATTGTTTACCCCTTGTATTAGTTTTATAGCCTTGCATATACATATATCATATTGTATATCTCTTTGATAGGATATATCATCTTGTGTTAGTTTATATATCCTTGCATATATTTTTTCATCATATAGGATATATCTCATTGTTCATATTGTCTTGTGTTAGTTTATATATCCTTGCATATATTTTTTCATCATATAGGATATATCTCATTGTTCATATTGCTTATCCTAGCTTATATAGTTGTTGTATTTCATACTTGCTAGGATAACTCATTAATTAATTTTAATTGGCATATAATCGGAATAGATTAGCATAAGACCTAATCACCCCCCCTCTAGGGTCCAACAATTGGTATCAGAGCTTGGTGCTCTTTGATTTAAGGTCTAATCGCCTTGAGTTAAAGATCCAAGTTATATTTTTGTGCTAATCCATTTTTTTGTTTTTTGCATCTTGCTTGCATATATACATTATGGATATAAATGATGCATCTTGTTTAGGTTATGCCATCAATATTCCTCCTACATTAGATAATTTCCCCTATGCCCAATGGTGTGTTAGATTCAAACTTTTTGTTCAATCTAAACACTTTGATTTATGGGAAATTATAGATGATGCTTATATTATGCCCACTATGGAGAAATCCAAATGATCATCGTATGTTTATAATGAACAATATTTTGTTAGAATATTTGCTAAATGCTTTTAATTCATCTATGTCTAACAAGTTTGTTCATTTTGATAGTGCTTACAAACTTTGGAAATTTATAGAAGCACATCAAGGGGACTTGGAGGCGATCCAACATGCTTTGGAGGATCCGACTTCAAGTTCATACGAAGCAACATGCACACGGCCACTAGGCGATAGCCCTAGTGAGGTTTGTGAGTTTGAACCCGATAATGATTTATCTAGTGATGAACTTGCTTGTGCTAGTGAAAAATTATTGCATGCCTTTAACAAATTACAAAATGATTTTAATGATTTAAAAAGCAAGCATGATGTTTTAGAATCCAATCATGAGGAGCTAGTGTCAAAATTGGATGTCATTGCAAAAGAAAATACCATGCTTAAAGAAAATAATGACAAGTTAATTTTGGAAAATAAAAAATTAACCACATCTATAACTAGCTTATCTCATGGAAAAGATAATGCCAACTTAAAAGTAGAGAACATACAAAATGATATTGCTTCCTTTATAAATGATTATTTATGTTCTACTTCTAAAAATGCATATGTGCCTAAAAATAAAGATTTTTATGTTCTACTTCTAAAAATGCATATGTGCCTAAAAATAAAGATTTGAATCTTATGAAAAATAGTATTTTATCTTTAGATTCAACTTTGAGAACATGCATTAATAATCATAAGAAGCTTATGGATATGTGTGCCAAGTCTAAGAAATCCACTCATTATGCACACATGTATAGCAAAACTTATAAGTGTTCTATATGCGGCCGTCAAGGTCATTTAGCTAAGTTTTGTTATGATGCACACAAACGTAAGAATTCTAATGCTCCTTGTGCATCTCATGTAGCTTCTTTATCTTGTACACTTACACATTCACATGCTCATTCTCATAAAGTTCATCATAAGCATGCTAGTGTGTTCAAGTGTGATCATTGTGGTCGTTTTGGCCATTTGGCAAAATTTTGCTATGATTTGAAAAAGACTTCACTTTTGCCAAATGATTTTAAAAGACCACAAAAGTTTAAATGTGATGTTTGTGGTAGATATGGCCACTTAGGAAAGTTTTGTTTTTATAATGTTTCACATTTGCAAAATAATCTTAAAAGATCATCTATGGTTGCAAATGTTTCCCGTGCACGAGCTATAGGGGTGTTAAACGGATGAGTTTGGGCATTAAACGGGTGGGTTATAAATGGGCGGGCATGTTTTGCCCATTTAACCATTTATGGCCTATTTAATATTTTCTAAATGGGCGGGTTTTTACCCGTCTATTTAATAAACGGGACGCCCATTTGCCCATTTAACTATAGTAACTATATATGTATAATGCTTTTAGGATGTTTTTTGTAAATTTTTAGGAGTTTTTTTTGTAAACTATTAGGGGCTTTTTGTAAACTTTTTGAATTATCAAAATATGCATATGCATGTACATAACCCATTCAGGAATAGCATGAACATATTGAACAAGATAGCATTAAAATTACCAATCATGTATTATTTTTTTTCTTTTTATTATGCCAAGCGCAAATAACTCAAAGAATACATCACTTGCAAAATGATATACATTGTTTATTACGATAACCAATGCCACAAGAAGCCACTTATGCCACATCAAAAAGAAATTCAAATAGAATTCAAATAGAGCACAACTTTTTCGAACATGCAAACCTGTCTTATGAATAAGTATCACAACTCGCCTTAAAATGCCACAATAACCCCAATCAAAGGAAAAATACAGACAAAATTTTGATGGGATAGGGATCATAACAAACACATTAACCAAACATCAAACCCCTCACGAGAGTCCACATAATTGTTGAACTGACAATTATTCATTTCAAGCATTGCAATGCGAGGGACCACACCAAACCCAAATAGAAAAAGGAAACACAACAAACCTAAAATCCATATTCATTGAGATAATCACCAAGCCTCTCAACAATCATATTGCACTGCCCAAGAGTCATTGGGTCATCATAAATGCCGAAGATCAAAGCAAGATTAGTTTTCTTGATTGTAACACCTCATGCACCCTGAAAGAAACAAGCAAACAACCAGCTCAATTATGTTAAGGATAAATATCTTTGTATAAAAGCAGAGCATAAAAACCATGAATAATTTTATTATGTTTCTCTTTTCTATAACAAGCAACTGCAAATTTCATCTTGTGCCACAATACATGAAACAGATGCACCCAACTTTAGCAGCCATGGAAAGTTACTTCTCCTTCAGCATGTCTTTCATTCATTCACAACTTAAGCAGATTTAGAAAAAGACAATGATATGTAAATAGTTAATGTTTCAATATATGAAAAGGATGTTCGGTCTGCAAAGATATTCTAGAATATAAAATTATAACCGACAATCCTTATTGTAAATTGAATTTTGGCAATATGAGAGAGTTTGAGGAATACGTTGCTGACTGGCATTCTCATTTACTATTTGTCTAAATTTGAGCACTTGTTACACTCTTGTACAATGAAATTAATCTCATCTACTTTGTGCTTAGATACATGGAACTCTTTTAACTAAAAAAATTAAATAGCCAACTATAAGCACATGTTCCTATACTGTATTCAAACCAAACAAAGAAGCAATCCATATCACAGGTGAATAGACTCTAAAAATATACTAGAGTTGTAACAAAACAACCAAATACGAAAATACAACTATTAATTGCACATTTTCTATCAACCATGTTTGCACACCAACCATAACCATTAAGAATATGGAAACATAATCCTCAGTCTTCCCACAATATCGAAATTTTGGTATTACGCAAAACACATTAAGATGGAGATTCAAATCGTATCAGATACAATTTTAAACTGGATTCAGAAAAGGTACCGCTGCACTAAATAGTTCAGATTTCAATAGTTAAATTGATACTACACCCGCAAACACATGCTCTAGAATGCAAAACTGTTCTCACCGTAATTTTGAAATTTTGCTACAAGAGACTTTAAGGAATATGTTGCTAGATAGCAGTCTCGTTTACCCTCTGTCTACTTCAAACTAACATTATCTACTTTGGCCTAGATTGTTCACATGTAATTTGGTGACAAACATTTGTCGACAAGTGTAAACACGTGTTTATTAGCACTCTTAAATAAACGAACAAAGTAGAGCCAATTATAAGCACATGTTCCTCTATTGTATTCAGACCATGCAGATACACAAACAAAATAATAGATAAAGATAATATAAATCTAACTAGAGGTATTTAAAGAAAAAAAATCAACTGCAATAATACAGCCCATGCAAAATTTCAATCAACCATGTTCGCACACCAACCACATATGTATTATAAGTAAATTTATATCCCTATGTTCTTATCATCGCTTCTGAATTTTAGTACAGTGAAAGAGATTCTAAGATGATATCAACGCAACTCATATTCAAATACAATCAGACACATCTAAAGCGGTACTAAAATAGTTCAGATATAACCCGTAAAGAACACTCAACCTATAAAAATTTATTAGAATGTAAAATTATAAACCGCTGTCTACCTCACTACTTTGGTACCATGAGACTTCAAGAATAATGTTGCTCGCTAGCAGACTTATTTACTATTTGTCTCATTTCGAATATCTGTTGCACTCTTGTGCAAGAAAGCTAATTTAGGCTATCTACTTTGTGCTATATAGTTTACATCTACTTTAGAGACAAATATCTATTGACAGGTGTCAAGAGGTTGTTAGCAAACTTAGACAACATCATAAATGTACAAAGTAGCCAATAATAAGCACGTGTTACTCCATTGTATTCAAAACCACACAGATAAGCAAGTAGTATATAATTTAAGAGAGTTCCAAGGAAAATTCTAGTTCTGAAAACCACCAAATTTGTGTAATATAGGTTTAAATAAATGGGTGGTTATTCAAACTCCATCAACATTTGATCTGATTTAAATGGTCATTATTATAAATCTAGATGTGAAAGTAGGATCAATTGCGGATAACTTTCTCTCAGCTATATTTTTTATTCAAACTCCCAAACCCCCTTCTATTTTAGTAACCCATAAAAGAGTTTTGAAGAAGTTTTAAAGAGTTTTTGAAAAGGGTTTTAGTTGGGTTCAAAGTCTGTTTGGTTTGAAGATTGTTTTACAAGTGGAGAAGATCATTCACAGTGTCTGAACTTCATTTCAATATCCTCCTTCCTAAACTCAACTCTAGCGCTTTACATTTTGTATTGTTTAATTATCATTTCTATTAAAGCTAGTTTTATATTGAGTTTAGATTTGATTTTATCTCATTTTTACACATACCCACATGAGCTTATTGTATTTGCATACATAGTATATTAGGGTTGTGAGAGATTGTAACATTGAGTTGTGCTTAATTGTGTTATCATCTATTATAGAGAACAAATTTATATTTGTTACATTGTGAGTGTTGTAAGGTTTTCAGTGAGCTAGAAACCGAGTGTGTTGTGAAGTTTTCGGTGAACTAGAAAACCGAGTGTGAGGAGTGAACGTTGTTCGGTGAGCGTTGAAAACCGACATAGTGTGGTTGTAAACGTTATTCGGGTGAGCGTAGAAAACCCGGTTGTGATAGTGGATTTCTCCTCGGGAGTGGGGAGCGGAGACGTAGGACGGAAGGTCCGAACTCCGTGATCATATCTTGTGTTTGAGTGTGCTTTGGCGTTTATTTATACTTGTGTTTATATTTCTTGTCGCCATTGTCATTAGCTCATTATTTATATGATCCACTATCTAGTTCATATTGTTTACCCCTTGTATTAGTTTTATATCCTTGCATATACATATATCATATTGTATATCTCTTTGATAGGATATATCATCTTGTGTTAGTTTATATATCCTTGCATATATTTTTTCATCATATAGGATATATCTCATTGTTCATATTGTTTATCCTAGCTTATATAGTTGTTGTATTTCATACTTGCTAGGATAACTCATTAATTAATTTTAATTGGCATATAATCGGATTAGATTAGCATAAGACCCTAATCACCCCCCCCCTCTAGGGTCCAACAGCAAGATCTCAGGGGTTGGACGTGGGGGAGGCTAGTGACTTGGCGGGGCTGCTCGGCGAAGAACGGAGGAGGAGGTGGTCCAGGCGAGGTGCAGTGGTAGCGGCGGGGGTTATGGGCAGTGCGTCGGTGATGGCCGGCGGCGTGAAAAGAAACGAGAGAGCGAGAGAGAATGAAGGAGGCGGCGTTGATTGAGCGGCTAGAGGTGGTGGTTGCGGTGAGAGATAGTGTTGTCGCGCTAGGGGCCTCGTCAACGGTGCTTGACGGCGGTCAGGCGGCGTCGAGGCTGATGAACAGAGGAGGAGGCCGACGGTGTTAGAGGAGGGAGATCTGAGCGGAGGGTTGGCGAGGAGAGGGAGCAGATCTGGGGGACTCCGCGGCGGAGTGCGGACGCGGGGGTTGTGCAGGTGGACAGCAGCGCGGTTCGTCGGTGAGGTGGGGATGCGGAGTCGGGGTTCATGTGGCGAGAGAGAGGTGGGGGAGATAATGTTGGTGGCGGCAGGTTTTTGAGAAGAAGAGAGGAGAGATAGAACAGGAAAACAATATATATATATATATATATATATATATATATATATATATATATATATATATATATATATATATATATATATATATATATATATAATATTATATATATATATATATATATATATATAATATATATATATTATATATATATAAAGAGAGATAGAGGAAATTAGGGTTCCTAAAAAATTAATTAAAAATAATAATAATCACGAAAAAAATTGAATAATTACGTGAAAATTATCTACACATCAAACGTACCAGTTGTAGTATTACAACCGATAAGACACAACAGTAGAAATAATGCAAGAAATTGTACAATTAAATAAGAATAATTAATAAAAAATATAATTACTTATATTTAAAATTAAATCATTATAGGATGATTATCTATACAATAAAATATACCAGTTGTACTAATACGACAATTGATATGTAATTATAGAAATAATACAACAAATTACACAAATAATATATAATAGTAATAATAATACAACGTAATACATGAAATAATATGTAATAATAATAATAATACGATATAGTATTTAAAAAAAATGTAATAGTATCAATAATACAATAGATTAATTCCAAAAAATTTCACCGCACAAAATAAATTTATAAATATTAAAATCGTTTTAATAAATATAAAACTTGGACTTTAAATCATAGAAAAATCTAGAAAATCGAGAAAAATACAATTACTCTTTTAAAAATCATAATTTAAATATTTTAAAATATCAAAAATTATTTTAATTAGTATCAAAATTCATGGTCATTACTTTCTACCCCCCTTAAAATAAATTTTACCCTCGGAATTAAAATAAGCTATGCACGATATTATATAGTAATCTGTAAAGCAAAAATAAATATATAATTGCTAATAATAGAAAGTAAAAAGCATATCAATAATGGATGTAGATAAAGACATAGAATTATATGCAACAATCATGTAATTATGTATTCATAACATTTACACAATGAACACAATATCAAAATATACCAATAACTATTATATCATTATACCTATTAGAATAACCAAAATTGATACAAAACTATAAACCCAATATACATAAAGAATAAACATAATACAATATATGAACTGCCATGTAATAATTTCCAAAACAATAATCACATATGGATATGAACAGTTAACTAAAACAGTAATACAAAGACTTTTTGTATATATAAAATTGATAAATAGAATAATTGAAATAATTAATGAATAGACAATAAAATACGTTATCACAGTAAAATATACACAACCTAACAAAAGAAAAACAACTAATAAACACAACAAAATATTTACAATGTGCAAAACTTGCATCTAAGCTGTATAAACTTATAACACTCAATTCACATCCTAAAATAAACTATGAAACTACTGATGAAACATAAAAGAAATTACTATGTTAACCAATAAACAATATAACCCAAATAACACAAATAAACTAATAAATTAATAAAATTAAAGACAATATAAAAACACATACAAGAAAAACATATAACTTGATAAATAACCAAATAATAATGATAACAAATGCGTACATGAAAAGTAAAATGTGACCAAAATTATGTGGTAACATACACATTAAACATGTATAAGTAATATGTACACTACGTAGGATTAATAAAACATATGTAACATAAAATAAAACAACTACACTATAACATGACCACAAATAAAAATTATAATAAAAACATAATAAATACCGAATCACAATAAGTATAGCAATACACAAATTAAGATGTGAAAGAAAAATGAGTAAGAATACACTCCATAAATATAAGACATACCAACTACAAAAATATTACGACTAAATACGTAACCATAATATAATATGTAAAAACATAAAAATCAAAGCTAAACAAACACACACACACACATTGTAACAACCTTTAATAACCCTATACACAAACTATAAAGCCATAACACCACACACTCACATCGAAAAATAACAACTCCTATTCAAAGAAAAATATAAGAATAAAACGATATAGATATAATATGATCTACGAAAAAAATACAAAAATAAGAGAAACGAAACAGAAGAGTAACACAATGTAAAATAACACAAGTCAAAATAATAAAAATACCAATCTGACAAAGAAAAACATAATTGAAGGACTCAACACATTCAAATAAGTAACGAACAAATTGACAGTATAAACCTCAAAATAATTTAACACATACAAAAATTGTAGAATACACTAAAACATAAATGCTTACTAATAATACTAACACTCACAAACAGACTACTAGATAAAGAAGTATAATATATAAAAATAAAAACTATGAAAGGTAAAATAGGTATATAAGCAAATAAAAATATAAGGAGAGCATAATTCTGTATAATAAAACACTGATATATTTTAGATAAACATGGTTACATAGTTGATACTAGAAATAATGAATGACTATAAATCAATAAAAATAACATCATAAATATAATAATCTACGTGAATACACTATAATAAAAAGAAAATAGTAATTATAAAAGAATGAAAAAGTAAAACACAACATAAGTAACAGAAATAATGAATAGAGAATGAACAACAAACAATGACACAACAAAAGACATAAATATCTAAAAATATCATAAAATAAATACTAAAAAACATAACGTGTATATAATGTATATTGTTACAATAAGAAAACAATACATATCGAAAACTGTAAAACCCCGTATTTTTGTTAGAAGTATATGTGAATTATTAGTGATAGATAATTCTATTGTGGTAAATGACTTGAGGTCATAAATATACTTAATAACAAGTTATCAAATATGCATGAGTGTATTTTTATAGAGTTTTGTGCATTAGTTTTGGCAAATTAGCAAAACATGCACGAATCTGGAAAACGTCGGCTTAGTCGACTTATGAGTTGACCTATGAGTCGACTTATGAGTCGACTTATGAGTCGACCTATGAGTCGACTTACGGGCAGATTTCCAGATTTTTCAGTTGCTGGTTTGGGTGAGTTTTCTTTTGGGTTTTACAACCCCAAACCCATCAGAATCCCAGAGAAACCCTAGCCCCTCTCTCCCCTCAAACCCTAGTTCGTTTTTAGTGATTTTGGGGGGATTTTCAGAGGATTTCAGCGGGTTTTGGTGAGGTGCAGCGAAGGGAATCATCCTCTCTCGGATTTAGGAGTTGTTCTAGCATACCAGAGGCTAGTAACATCTCGCCCAACCCTCACCCACTGTTTGTATAGTTTTCTTTGAGATATATTTCGAATTCTTGAGCCTAAAATGTATTTTTGTGCGTAAAGATAAATGCTTTATATTATGAGTTACAAGATCTACATTTTTAGTTTAATAAAAACTCACCAACATTTTTGTAATGTAGATCCAGATCTGGAGTTAATTTTAAACATGGGTTTCTTTGTGATTTCTTTGTTTTTAAACGTTTTTAAACATGGATAAATATGTTTAGGGTTTTAATGTAAGTTATTATATGCAAATCTTTCGTTTCTGTTGATACACATGTGTTAGAATCAGAAATATTTTGTTGGACATGATGAAGAAGAACTTTAGATTTAAAATTTTCATATATATCATCGTATGCAGAAAAAGTAGGAATTTTCTGCTAAGTCGACTAATGAGTCGACTTATCAGTCAACTTATGAGTCGACTGATGAGTCGACCAATGAGTCGACTGACGAAAAAATTTATAGTTTTGTGTTTTGTTCTGGTCGACCAATAAGTCAACCAATCCCAGTCGACTCATAAGTCGACTGATGAGGAATTTTCCAGTTTTCTCGGTTTTGGATTTGTTTAGGTTGTTTCAGTTTAACTGAAACTATTTATGCTTGTTTATTGTTGTTGTGTACTTTAATATGAACAAGGAGTCGCCTCGAATAATGGGTACTAGAAATTATTGTTTAGCCTGTATCTTTACATGTGAGATGACATGCGAACACGAGTTTAGGTTTGCACACCGAGACAAATGAGAAATTAGGGTATATGCATTTGTTCATATATTTCACCTAGTCCATGTGTTGGGCAATTATGATGTGTAGTCCATGTGTTGGACATTTATCACATTCAGTCCATGTGTTGGACAATTTTCATATGCAATCCATGTGTTGGGCAATTATGATGTGTAGTCCATGTGTTGGACATTTATCACATTCAGTCCATGTGTTAGACAATTTTCATATGCAATCCATGTGTTGGACATCCACTACATCTAGTTTTAGTCCATATGTTGGACATCAGTTTAGACCTTGAGATTGACACTAATACTTGCATAGGCTGGACATGACACTTATGCGAGTTACGACATGACACCGGATTTAAGTTCTGAGATGTGTTTGTCTTCTTTGATTATTGTTCTTGTATTAGATTTTGGGTTTGGTATTTAGGGATTTACAATTTGAGATACAAGGTATATACATGAGGGTTTCCTTGTTTAGATTATTTCGGTCGAGTTTTGTATTGAGTTGTAGCCGGGCACAGCCCCGATATCCCGCGTACCCTATCGCATGGCACCAGCTGAGATGAGGGAGCTTCAGACCAGTTGGAAAAGTTGTTAGCTCAGGGTTTTATTCGTCGGAGTCATTCTCCGTGGGGCACACCAGTCCTCTTCGTGAAGAAGGACGGTAGTATAAGATTGTGCATTGATTATAGAGAGTTGAACAAGGTAACTATCCGGAATAGGTACCCATTACCTAGGATTGATGACTTGTTTGACCAGTTACAGGGAGCGTAGTATTTCTCGAAGATTGATCTTCGTTCTGGTTATCATCAGTTACGGGTTCGGAAGATGGATATTCCCAAGACTACTTTTCTTACTCGATATGGATCATTCGAGTTCATGGTCATGCCATTTGGGTTAACTAATGCACCCGCTGTATTCATGGATTTGATGAATCGGGTTTTCCGTCCCTTCTTTGATCAGTTCGTGATTGTTTTTATCGACGACATCCTCATTTATTCGAGATCGGAGGCAGAGCACAAGCAACACCTACGGTTAGCTTTGAGGACTCTGAGGGAGCATCAGTTATATGCCAAGTTCAACAAGTGTGAATTTTGGCTTTCAGAAGTCAGATTTCTCGGCCAGGGAGCATCAGTTATATGCCAAGTTCAACAAGTGTGAATTTTGGCTTTCAGAAGTCAGATTTCTCGGCCACGTCATCAGTAGAGAGGGCATAGCAGTGGATCCGGCTAAGGTTACAACAGTTCTTGATTGAGAACCACCGAGGATGGTGATAGAGATTTGTAGCTTTTTGGACTTAGGCGGCTATTACAGGAAGTTCATCTAAGACTTCTCGAAGATTTTGACACCATTTACCCGCCTTACGAAGAAGGGTGTACAGTTCATTTGAAGTGTGGAGTGACAAAAGGCCTTTGATATCTTGAAAACTAAGTTGACTTCAGCGCTAGTTTTGACTATTTCAAGCAGCGACAGGACATTTGTGGTCTACACAGATGCATCATTGGCAGGTTTAGGAGGCTTCTTGATGCAAACTCAGAGGGTAGTAGTATATATCTCACGGCAGTTGAGGGTACATGTGCAGAACTATCCCTCTCATGATTTGGAGTTAGCAGCAGTGGTATTTACACTGAAGTCTTGGAGATACTACTTGTATGGAGTATAGTTTGAGCTGTTCACAGACCACCAGAGTCTGAAGTATCTTTTCTCTCAGAAGGAACTCAACCAGAGACAGAGGAGGTGGATTGAGTTTATCAAGGATTATAAGTTCGTGATCCAGTATCATCTGGGAAAGGCGAACGTCGTAGAAGATACTTTAAGCAGGAAGCGTCGACATTGGGTTTCGGCTTTGAGGTGTTCATTGGATAGAAATCTTCTTACTCTTAGCCAATTTGATTTCAGACCCGAGATTGGTGGAACCAATGCATTTTTGGAAGCTGTGTCAGTGCAGCCATCTTGGAGTGTCAGAGTTGTCAGAGATCAGCTGGAAGACTCTTGGATTCAAATCCGAAAGGAGGAGATTTCTAAAGAACCTAAAGCTGATTGGACCATTGGAGCAGATGGAGGTCTACGGATGAAGGGTAGATTGGTTATGCCATCCAGTGCCGAGCTAAAGAGGGAGCTATTTGATGAAGCTCATCGTACTCGGTATACAGTGCATCCAGGAACCACCAAGATGTACAAGGACTTGAAGAGACACTTCTGGTGGAGTGGTATGCGTAGAGAGATTGCAGAGTATATGGCTAAGTGTTTTACCTGTCAGCAGGTGTAGGTATAGCTGTAGGCGTATAAAATTGCTTATAGGTCCCTTAGCATAGCTCGGCACAAACCGACGAACCAACGAGGCGACGAGGTTGACGAATCGTACGCAAGCAACGGAATACATCCATTCGCGTGCGGAATCAGACCAACGGTTTGGGGAGTCAACGAGTCATCCAACCAAGGGCAGACTCGGACAAATCACGATCGAATCAAGATCAGTTTCGGACTCGAACTCAGAAGTGGATTTACTGCCAAATCAGGATTCGGATCGACTGCCAAATCAGGTCAACAAATCGAGTCCAGACAAATCAACCGCATAACCGAATCACGGATACAACGGAAAAACGACAAAACCCAAAACCCTAAGGGGGGCTCGGCCAAAGCCGAGCCACCCATGGGTGGCTCGGCCCAGTGCCGGCCACCCATGGGTGGCCAACCCGAATCTGTGCGCGGGCACAGTTCAGAGAGCCTATAAATAGGCCCCCCTTGGTTCATTTGTAAAGGTTGGAGCTTTGAGAGCCGAAACTCTGCCGAATTGAAGATCGAGCTTGGAGTTTTGAAGACTTGAGGACTTGAAGATTCAGATCTGATTCTCGGCGAGCGTCCACGTCACAAAAGGCAGGAGTTCGAGAGAGGTAAAGATCAGATCTGAGATCTACACGAGATCACACTCCGGATTAAAGCTTGGCCTTTGATCCCGAGATTTGGACGATTATTTCCTTGGTGAACTAATCCTCCCCGGCTATTATTCCCTTTGCGGAATAATACCCGTCCAATCGTGTAGATCCGACCGGATCTAGATCGCGCGGTGGTCCACGGATTAACCCCGGCGTCGGCAAAGAACCCACACAAAGCGAGCGACCGCAAAACAGGAACTCGCGATTTGTTCAAAAGGAGAAAGTTGTAATTTTTATTTTTATTTCTTTGATTTCGTTGTAACCGGATCTAAAAAAAAACCGGATCTTTTGTAACTCAAAAAGTTGTTATTCAAGATGACAATGACTTCAATGAAAGACACAATTTTCACCGCGAACAATCTGGCGACCACAGTGGGAGCCACCGATCTCGCTGCCGAGATCGTCACGTCGCAGCCGCGGATCTCAATCCCGGTCGAGGAGGAGGTCGAGTATGAATTCGACCAGGCCAAGTTCGAGGAGTACCTTTCATCCTCGTCCGGATCTACCTCCCCCCGCAAGTCCAAGAAGCTCTCCTCCAGGAGAAAAGCTCGTTGGTTCGAAGAAGTTCAGAACGCCAACGAAGCTCTCACCCCAGCTGACGCCAAAGTTGCGTCAGGTGAAGTTCCACCGACCTCCAACGAGGTCAAACCTATTCTTGTCAACGCTTCTACTGTTGAGGGCGTTGTGACTCTCTCAAAGAGAGCCCGCCAGAGGCGACGTCAGCGCCTTGCGCGATAACTCGCTAAGGCGATGGAGTCTACGGACAGAGTCCGCTACAACGCGGATCTGAAGAATAGGAGAGGCAAACAGCCTCAACAACTGAAGAATGGCGGTTCCTCCAAGCCGCCGACGAACGAATGGATCCGGGTCAAACGGAACCGTTCGACACTCGAAGAGCGGATTCACAAACGCCGCGCACTGCTTGCACAAGCAAGAATCCTCGTGCAGAAGGCCGAGGAACTGAAGAAAGGAAGAGTGGCCAAGAAACCGCCATCAACCCGCCAAGTGTGGAGGCCGAAGCAGCCTCCAACCAAAGTTCAACCTCCGGTGAATCAACCAAAGTCGCCGGTAATCCCAATAGCTTCTCCGGGAGATCATGCAGAATCGTCCCAAAGGAAGAAGCTAGTCTTGGAGCGCCTCGGTCCGATTTCCGACGAAAGAGGCAAAGCTCCTGTCCAAGATCGTTTGGGCCCGATGAAAAAGCCCCGGATGACACAGCATGCTGGGGGTCGCCGTCACCTCCAACATGACAAAGAAATCAGGGCAGCTACGCGCACCAACTTGCGCATTGAAGTCCAGGAGCCCGCCGAGAACACACGCCCAAAAAGGCATGTTTCGAGGCGCGTGACTTTTGAAAGCCCTAAGAAGGCAGTTACCCCTCAGAAGGAAATATTATCGTCTGATGACGATAGTGTTATACCTAAGAAGTCGTGCCAACACACGATAGGTTACTCCGATTGTCAAGCAGACGAGTTGTACTATCGTGCTGGGGGTACGAATAAAACCAGGAAAAGGAGTCCCCAAGAACAGGAAACTCAGTGCCCCTGTTCCAAACTCATTCGGGCAGTATTGTCTGAATGCAGCTGCATCAAGGCGGTCCCCGAACGAGTTTCGGTTTTCGAGAGACTCAGTACTGAAATGCCGAAACCAAGGCCTAGGCGGTTCCGACGAAGAAGAATGATGGTTGAAGAGGGAGAATTTCCGAGGGTCACTACCAACATGACCAGCAGAGGGACGTCGGCGCGGGACAATCTTGAATCAATTCTGAAAGCATCCCGGCCTAGAACCCGTCTGCAGTCCGGAACCATCAAGCGGACAACCTATGGCAGGGTTCGAACAAGGCTCCCTTCAGAAGATGAAGAATCTGATGCCGGCTCCGCGGTCGCATCAGATAATATGGTATCCAG
>NC_033801.1:100322277-100330457 GCF_001876935.1 Asparagus officinalis | reverse complement strand
ACCCAGCATTTGATTTACTTCAAATCGCATTTGGGGGTGATCTCTGGTAATGAGCCTCTGATGGTGCGGTCATTCGTCGGCACTCTTCGCGGAGCCGCCTTCGATTGGTATCGCCGCCTAAGCCAGGTAGTGTGAACAGCTGGGACGACATGGAGACCAAGTTCCTCGCCAACTTCTTCGATGATGACACAGAGATATCCATCGGGTCATTGCTTGACGAGAAACAGAAGGACGGGGAATTGGTTGACACCTTCGTCAAGAGGTTCCGGAACAAGGCGATGAACTGTCGGGACCCGATCACTGAGGAGTTTATTCTCCAGACTTGCCACAACAACCTCGCACTGGACGTGTTGGAAGCAATGGGGACAGCACCGTCCAAGACATGGAAGGATCTGAAGGTCCGAGGAGAGCAAGCCGAGCGATTCCTCAGAAGAAAGAAGGCGGAGAGAGGCCAACAGGCGAATAATGCTCCGCAACAGAATTTCGTCCCACGGGGGAAAGGTAAGGCACATGCTAATGCAGTTGATGCTAATCAAACCTTTCAATTGCAACCCCAGCAGCAGCAACAGTAGCAGCAGCAACAAGCACCACAACAATCTCGGTCGCAATGGCAACAACGGCCTCAGAAGCAGAAATCTTCGGAGCCGAGGTTTCCTAAAGTGTACTCCTTCAAGGATGACGAAGTTCCCGGCATCTTTAAGTACTTGTTGGAGAACAACAAAATTCAGCTGCCAGCGATTGTGGATCAAGAAGGGGCTAACAAAGTGACGGATCCGAAGTATTGCGCATACCATAGAGCGGTCCATCACCCTACCAAGTCGTGCTACCACCTCAAGGACAAGATCCAGGCGCTAATTGATGTAGGCGTCATAACCCCGAAGCCGTCCAAGAATGTCGGAGCAAATACGGTGTCGATCAGCTTTGGATCGGTGCCCACAACATGGTTCAAACCGGAGCGCATCACCAAAGTAGGGATGAAGACAGTGAACGATGACCCACATGGACAGCGCCAAAAAGGACTTGTGCCACACACAGCCCCAAACGGCGAAATCCTATGGGTTCATCCTGATCTCATTGAAGACGAACAGTGGGCGACTTCCTCGAGAAGAAAGGGCAAAGGCAAGTCCTGCAATGCTACTTCCGCAATCTTCGAGGAGGATGGCGATGAAGCTCCTAACTTCCCGCTCTCTGAAGAAGAGCAAGAAGTTTTTGCAACCCGAAGCGGAAATGAGTATCACTACAACTATCCACCACCTAGTGAGCAGGGGGTGAATAAACGGGGACCAGCCAAAACTCTCACGGAAATGGGGGTGATTACAAGTCCTACACCGTTCGAAGAGGCTCGACGACCTCCGGTGAATAAACCAAAAGAAAAGAATCCCCAAGAGGTGCAGAATCCGAAGCAGTCTCGTTTCAGTCGCCCAATTGAAAAAGACAAACCGGAAAGCTCGAAGACTCCGCAAGTCTTCGATATAATGGTAGCCAACATTCCAGTACGGATAACGCTGTATGAGTTGCTGCGGTTGTCCAAGGAAACCAGGGAGGCCTTGCAAGAAGCTTTGGCCAATTCAGAGGTGTTTCTGACTCAAATCAAGCCGGTGCCTGAACAGCCAGAACCGCTGAGTCAACAGTGCAACATAGCGACTAAAAACCTTCCCTGCATTACTTTCACCAAAGAGGATATGCAGACGAAGAATTCGAACCACGATCGACCGCTATACTTCATCGGGTACATCGGCTCCAGCAAAGTCAACCGAATCCAAGTGGATCCGGGTTCTGCTGTGAGTATTATGCCGCTTCGCTTGATGCACTTCCTTGGTATTCCAGTTAGCAAGTTGGCGTCCACAGGCACTGTTATCTACGGGTTCAATACCAGCGGGTCAAGACCTTTAGGTAAAATCCGGGTAAAGTGTCAAATGGGAGATTTGAAGACAGAAGTCACATGTTATGTGATTGATGCTGAGACGTCGTATAACTTACTATTGGGTCGGCCTTGGATCCATAGTAATGTTATAATTCCCTCAACTCTCCATCAGTGTTTGAAATATGTCGACGCTGATAATAGGGTTAGAACGGTGGTTGCGGATAAGCAACCATTTAAAGGGTATGAGAATTATTTCACTGATTCTCTCCTTTATGGTAAAGAATCCGATACTGAATCATCGGCCCAAGGCACGGACAGCGGAGGAGAAGCTGATACCGAAGCCGGATTTGATTACAATGGCGGTTATGTTCTAAATGACATTGTACCCTTTGTAATCAACCTTGACGATGAACAATCGTCAGAGGGCAGTTGTAACTGGCAACTTGCCACTAATGAAATAAATAATGATTTAGAGTACTCCCTGTCTCTTGATGATGTGATAACAGAATTGTATGATAATCCTGATTTGTATATGCCGCTTCGGTCGTCCTATGTAACAAAGGAACGCCTCCAGCATTCTTTCGGAACAACCATGATCATCCCGAACAAGATAGGAGGTGCAAAAGAAGTAATTTACGGTAAAGGAAAGAGCTCTCCGTTACCAGATCATTTCCTAAGTGAAGATGAAGATGATGACAAACCTGGTCGGCATTTATCTAAGTATAGTCCGGAAGCGCGCAAGCTCATGGAAAAGCAGGGGTACGATTTCACACTCGGAGAAGGTCTATACTTCGATCGAGGTCCTCGTAATCCAGCCAAAGCGGTATATGTACCAAAAGGGAAACCTGAGGATTATTATAAATACGGGCGAGGCTTAGGCTATGTTTCCTCGTCTGATGAGGAATGTGGTTGGCAGATCATCGATCAAATTGCTAACAAAACTTAGAATGGATACTCTTCTGATTCTTCAGCTGGGAATTCCGACACAAGTCTAGGGGAGGCATTCAAAGCCCTAATGGTAAACATGGCTACAGCTGATCCGTCTACAATGGAGGACGATGATCAAATGCTAACATGGGAAGACCCGTGGGTTCATCATCTGAATATGCAGTATGGTGACAGGTTCGAACAGAGAGAACCCCCCACTGAGGATAAAATAGTCCAAGTTAACATGGGCGACGAGGCCAACCCAAAGCCGATATTCATCAGCGATAGTCTTCCCTCAAATGAGAAGGAGGAGTTAAAATGAGAAGGAGGAGTTAATTGCTCTCATTAGGGAATATATTGACGTCTTCGCTTGGAACTACGAGGATATGCCAGGGCTCGACCCCAATGTGGCAATGCACCGCCTCGATATCAAGCCGGATGCCAAACCTGTCAAGCAACAGCAAAGACGGTTTCGTCCGCAGATTATGGAAGCCATTGAGGCAGAGGTTAAGAAATTGATCGAATCAGGATTTATCCGAGAGGAGCAACATCCAGATTGGCTAGCCAATATCGTTCCAGTCATGAAGAAGAACGGTAAAATCAGGATTTGCATTGATTTCAGAGACTTGAATACGGCATGTCCAAAAGACGATTTTCCTCTCCCAATCACGGATGTTATTATTGACAATACATGCGGATTTGAGAGAATGTCTTTTATGGATGGTTTCTCAGGATATAACCAAATCAAGATGCACCCAGATGACGAGAAGCATACAGCGTTCAGAACGCCCCTCGGTGTATTCTGCTACACGGTGATGCCATTCGGTCTAAAGAATGCAGGCGCCACATACCAACGAGCAATGACTAAGATTTTCCAAGAACATCTCAGGAAAACAGTCGAGTGCTACGTTGATGATTTGGTTGTAAAAAGCCGCAACAAAGAAGATCACATCAAGGACTTGAAGACGATGTTCGATCTCATGCGAAGCCATCAATTAAAGATGAACCCTACTAAATCCTTCCTTGGAATGTCTAGCGGAAAATTCCTTGGATTCGTCGTCACCACTAAAGGTATACATATCGATCCTGACAAAGTGAAGGCGATACACGAACTGCAACCTCCTAGAAATCTAAGGGAGCTCAGAGGATTGCAAGGGCGTTTAGCTTAAATCCGGCGGTTCATCTCGAATCTTTCTGGGAAATGCCAACCATTCTCTAAACTAAACAAGAAAGGGGTGTCATTTATTTGGGACGACGCCTGCCAAAAAGCATTCGAAGATATCAAAACGTATCTGACGAATCCTCCTGTTCTCGTTGCACCGAAATCGGGTAAACCGTTCTTGATTTACATCAAGGCGATGAACCACTCGATAAGTGCTTTACTAGCACAAGACGACGAGCCTCTATGAATTGGCGGTTAGCGAAGTGGGCCCTTCTCTTGTCCCAATATGATTTGCACTTCAAGCAGCAGAAGTCGATCAAAGGACAAGCGATTTGCGATCTTTTGGCGGCAAACCCGACCACAGATACGGCAGAAGTATATGATGACTTGCCGGATGAAACCCACGAGGTTAACACTACATCGCACCAGCAAGTATGGCAATTATATTTTGATGGTGCTTCGAGAGCAGTTAATAGGGTAATAACCCCAGGAGGTTCTACAGTTTTCTCCGGGGTTGGAGTTGTCTTAATCTCCCCGGGGAAGCATGTAATGCCTCGAGCTTATTCATTGAGCTCAGTTTCGCTAAGGAGCTGGGGGTCGAATATCTCGAAGCCGTCTTAATCTCCCCGGGGAAGCATGTGATGCCTCGGGCTTATTCATTGACTAGTCCGTGCTCCAATAACGTAGCCGAATACAACGCGCTTCTCATTGGGCTCAGTTTCGCTAAGGAGCTGGGGGTCGAATATCTCGAAGCCTTTGGGGATTCTCAATTGATAGTCAACCAAGTCCGGGGAGAGTATGAAGTCAGGAACCAGGACCTGATCCCATTCCACCAGGAGGCCATCAAAATGGCAGAATCTTTTGAAGAATTCTTCATTGAATATATCCCTCGTCTCCAGAACGCTTATGCAGATGCACTGGCGGCACTAGCAGTATCACTGGCACAGCCTCCCGAAACTGAGCTGTTAGTCACAGTGAGGACGCATCAACTCTGCATACCCATATACGATATGGATATTGAAGAGGAAGACGATGGAAACATAAACGCCAAGGAGGTGAATTCAACTCAAATTGGGTCTAAGTCCCGAGATTGGTGTTTTCCCATCATTGACTACATCCAATATGGTATTCTACCAGAGTATTCTGCCAGAAGACGTAAAAGAAAGGGAATCAATTCGCCGAAGAGCGCCAAGATTCTTTTATAATGCCGAGACCCATACGTTATACCGTAGGGGATACGATGGTTTATTACTCCGATGCCTTTCGAACAAAGAAGCAGAAGAAGTTCTTAAGGAAGCACACGAAGGAGAATGTGGTGCGCATCAGCCCGGTCCTAAACTATATGATCGTATCAGGAGAATGGGATATTTCTGGCCAACGATGGTTCGAGATGCAATCGAACACGCTTGCCAGATACATGCGAATTATATGCATCAACCGCCAGAGCAGTTGCACACGTCAACCACGTCTTGGCCGTTCGAGACATGGGGTATGGACATTGTCGGTCCTATCTTTCCCCCTTCAGTCAAAGGTGATCGATTCATCCTCGCAATCACAGATTACTTCTCGAAGTGGGCTGAAGCAATTCCGCTTAAAGAAGTAAAGACGAACAACGTCATCAATTTCATTAAGCATCATGTCATATACCGACACGGCGTGCCAAGACGAATCATTCATGACAACGGTCCACAGTTCATAAACAACGCCTTCATCAGGTTTTGTGACAAATTCAAGATTGAAGATGTCGCGTCGACAGCTTATTATCCCGCTGCAAACGGACTAGCTGAGGCTTTCAACAAGACGATCATTAAGATCCTGTCAAAGCTCGTGAAGACCAATAAACGAGACTGGGACGATAAACTCGGTGAAGCACTCTGGGCTTATCGCACCACCATACGCACACCTACAGGGGGCACTCCATATTCGCTGGTATATGGATGCGAGGCTGTGCTACCTTTGGAGATTCAAATCCCGTCACTTCGGATCGCTCTCGCAACTGAGATGACGACAGAAGAACAGCATCAAAAACGTCTCAAAGAACTCGAGAAGTTGGATGAGAATATCTAGGGCTTTCAACAAAAGGGTCCGACAGAGAAGCTTCAAGGAAGGAGATCTGGTCCTCGCTGCTCGCCGACCGATAATCCTCAATTCCAAGAAGAAAGGTAAATTCGAACCCAAGTGGGAAGGACCGTTTGTGATAGACACAGTCTACTCAAACGGTGCATATCGTCTGATTACTCAAGAAGGCACCAGGCAATTAATGCCAATAAATGGGAAGTTCCTGAAAAAGTATCATCCCTGGTACATTCAGGATAACCCATTTACCGGGAAGTTCCTTGAAGAATATTACACTTAATATTCTAGAGGATAACCCAAAATCTTTTTCACCACCAAAATCCCTCACTGATCAATTTCAATTGACAGTGGGTCCACTAAAAATGTCTTTCTGGCCCTCTTGACTCTTTCCATGAATAAGAGGTCCACTTTCATTTCAGAGTCCCCTTTCGATAAACGAAAGAACTCCCTTCTCCTTCTCTTTGATTAAGCCCTCCCATGGCTATGACCAAAGTTGAAGTTTCACTTCGATAAATGAAGAACTCCTTTTCAGTTTAGATAACCAATCCTATAAAAGGCAGGTTTATCTAAATCTTCCAGATTCTCGGAGTGGAGATCCCACTTCTAGTTTCTTTTGCACTGGAAATAGAATATAAAATTCTTCCTTTCCAGAATCAAGGAATAGAATATAAAATTCTTCCTTCCTTATTTTCGGGTTCGCCTTCACCCTAAAAGAAGACCGGGAAACAGAATATAAAATTCTTCCTTTCCCGCACTGATCTTTTTCAAAATTTGTCAATTTAGGATCCTAGGAAGTTTATCCCGAATCCTAAGCAGGGATAAGTCTGCGCCTAACACGCGCTGCCGGTTTAGTCTTTTTCCGTAGAAAAAGACACCAGAGTTCGATTCTGGGGTATTCTATCCTGAAACCTAAGCAAGGATAAGTCTGCGCTTAACACGCGCTGCCGGTTAGTTCTTAACCGTTAAAAAGAACACCCGTTCACATATTCAATATTGTGACACAGGTTGTTTAATAACACCAAAATCCATGCCTTACACGCATGGGGAATTTCATCCTGAATCCTAAGAAAGGATAGGCCGACGCCTAACACGCGTCGCCGGTTTAGTCTTTCTCCGAAGAAAAAGACACCAGAGTTCGATTCTGGGTAGTTTTATCCCGAAGCCTAAGTAGGGATAAGTCAACGTCTAAAACACGTTGCTGGGTAACCTATTCCCATAACAATGGCGAAGTCTACATATTCGAAGTTGTAGCATCAAGTCTAAGGGAGTTCATTCCTTTAGCACAACGTCACATGCGGAACGGATTTAGATAATCCGCATGCTAGCCCGACTCAAACGGTAGTCGGTAAAGGCTAATCAAATCCGTTAAAGGCTGGGGATTAGCCAAAAATCCTAAAGTCAACGCCTAACACGCGTCGTCGGGTAGTCTATTCCCGTGAGAAAGACGAAGTCTACGTATTCAATATCGTAGCACTAAGAGCGTTAACTCTCTTAGCACAACGTCACATGCGGAACAGATTTAGACAATCCGCATGTAAACCCGATTCAAACGGTAGTCGGTAAGAGCACGTCAAATCCGTTGAAGGCTGAGGATTTGCCAAAAATCCTAAGTCAACGTCTCATACACGTTGCTGTTTAGTCTTTTCACAGGAGAAAGACGAAGTCTACGTATTCAATATCGTAGCACTAAAAGGGTTAACTCTTTTAGCTTAACGTCACATGCGGAACGGACTTGAACAATCCGCATGCTAGCCCGACTCAAACGGTAGTCGGTAAAGGCTAATCAAATCCGTTGATGGCTGAGGGTTTGCCAAAAATCCTAAAAGTATTATGGTCAATCATTTCAAACGGAATGAGGAATCATAATAAAGATAAAGATAAAAGAAACCAGTTCCACTAAAAGGATCAAAAGTCAAGACATTCAGCAAATGAAATCATACATCAAAAACATGGCCAAAAATCTGCTGATTAAGCTTAGAAAGCTTCTCATCATAAGCTTGCCTCAGCTCAGCTCTGATGGACTCCTCGTTGGTAGCTAAAGTCCTCGCAGTAACCTCCTCCGTCTCGACCAGCTTCTGCTTTAGGGATGTCAACTCACCAGATAAAGCAGTGTGGGCTTGTTGATCCTGTACCTTCGTCATCTGAAGAATA
>NC_033801.1:100314483-100321277 GCF_001876935.1 Asparagus officinalis | reverse complement strand
TGGCATGCAATAATTGTTAAAAAGGGGCTGCAGCACAAAACGTCACACTTCAAGGGGCTGAATCACATGAGGGAAAGTAGGAGGGGCTGCAGCACATGAAGTTTCTGTTTTTGGGGCCTGGACACATTTTTCCCATGTTCTAGACATGTAGAATAACATGTCAGAGAAAGAATTTCTGAAAAAAAAATTCCCAGTTGAGAGAAATGAATGTTTGAACACAAAAATACAGTTTCTGAAAATCTGCTGTGATACACGATTTTGTAAAATCAATTAGGCATAGTAAATCAACTTAAAAAATAGTAAAATTTTTAGAGAAGTTTCTAAACATGTAGATAAACATGTCAAAGAAAGAATTTCTTGAATACCATTTTCCATTTATGAAAACTCGTCTATTTTGTAAAACATGCACGAACATGCATGAATGAAAATTATGATTTTGTAAATTCCATTAAACATAACAAATCAATTCCAAACTTGATGAAACTTTGAGAAATGTTTGTAAAAATGAAAACAAACATGTTAGAAAAAGAATTTCTCAATTTTCATTTATAATTTGTGAAAAACACTGTATTCTGCAAAAGCACTAAAAGACATATATATGAAAAACATGTGATTGTTATTTTTGACTCAAAACAAGTTTTGAAAACTTATGGAATATTTATATGGACATAATAAAATTTGTTTATGATGTAAATATAGTCCAAAACTTATTTTGCATAAAAACACTTATAGTTACGAAAATCACAAATATATATATGTGTGTGTATGTTTGAGCTTATAGGATTAACACACATAATATAAACCTATACTAAATATACCCAAGCTTGATGAAGGTCTTCAATGAGCATGACTTGGTAAACTTTGCGGAAGAAGCTTGTAATTGGATCTTTAACTTGAATTAACGTTGCTTCACTCCATAAATCCGCCAACCTCCATTTGATATGATCGTTAAGGCTCGATTCCATCCATCCTCCAACATATTATTTGCCTAGAATCAATATAAAACACAAACACTAGACAAATAATATTAGATGTAAATTGTTTGTAAATCATCATCAAAATAAGAAGGCCAACAGATAGTTGTGTACTTATAACTTTAGAGGTATAATTTTATGCCCCGCTAAATTTTCGGTGCCGTTTTCGGGGAAGATGCTTATAAGTAGTTTTTATTTATTTTAGTTATTTAATTTATGTGTTTTCTTATGAAGGAGCCACTCGGTTCTGCTGCTGACCCTGACCTTTGCCCTGTTGAGCTCCTGTTGGTGCACTGCAACACTCGGTGGCTCTATGACCGATCTTGTGGCAGGTATAGCATGCATCCTGAAACTTACGTTACCAGGGTGCTCTCTGATCATACTGTGATCCCTTCTTATGGGGACCCTGCTGCTGCTGTTGTGTACCATTGCCCTGCTGCTGGAGTCCTCCGGGTCCTAAAAATGGTCTCTTATTCTTGTCCTTGTCTCCAGACTGACTGCTTTGGTGTTGCCCTCCTTGTTCTTCTGAAATATGGCAGTCTTAGTCTCCTATGATATGGCGGCATCAGCTACCTTCCGTACTTAGTGAAATCGTCGAGACACAAGGTAACGACGTAAGCTGGGGCGAAGTCACATCAAAAACATCTGAGCCTGATGCTCCTTGTATGCCACATGCCCGTAAATCGGAGTAATACTATGAACTTGCTCTTATACTCAGCTATAGACATATCTCCCTGCTCTAATCGAACTAACTCTAACTCTTTCCTGACCTTTGTTGTTGCCGATACATACTGCTCATCAAAGAAATAAACGAAATTCTCCCAGCTCAGTGTCATACGTTGCTCTGGTGTGAACTGAAGTCTGTACCAACCTCCAGCGTCACCCTTAAGGCTAAATGCGGCTAACCTCTGCTTCTGGATGGTGTCGACATTAAGCATATCGAAAATGTTTCCCACATCTTCCTTCCACTTATGAGCCACAAGTGAATCCGATGTGCCATAAAACTCTAGTGCTCTTAACTTTTGGTATCTCTCCACCAAACGGAGTCAAGCCTCCTGTTCAACGGCCCTATCGATAGTTGGTAGTGGTAGTGTAGCCATTGGTGTTGCCTCTGCAATGGGTTCAGCTGGCGAAACCTGATTCGACATTTGCTCCTCAATTGCTGCTAACCGGGCTATAAGCGGTGCTATGAGATCGATTAGATACTGTGGAGCCTGTTGTGGCTCAGGCTCTGGATAAACTTTCCCAGCTCCCTGAGTACGGGTTCCTCTACGACCACGTCCTCGTCCCGATATCTATAAATTTCAGGAGAAGAGCTTATAAGACATAGTAAATGAGACTTCAAACATAAATAACATAATATATATCAATAGAAAAATCGTATCACATATCATTCACAGCATACTTTATAATCAAATTAAGATAGTTATCATAAAAAAAATTCATAATTTTCGGGGTATACGTATAACATCCTCACTCAATCTAGAAAATCCTAGCGAACTCTATACATGAATCCTAGGAAACTCTATCACAGCTCCACGACTCGACATAGGATGATTCCTAAGGATGTTGGAACTGTAACGCCCATGGTTTCATACAAGGCTGTAGTCCAAGGTGAATCCAAGGATGTCAAACCTGTCATGCACCCAAACTGTGCAACAACACGTTTCACCATTACAGTAATATCTCTCTAGTGGAATCAATAAATAATCAAGTGTATGTACAAAGAAGATAAAATAAAGATAAGAATATAATGAACATGATAAAGGAAAGAGATATCAAAATAATAGTAATCATGTTCCAACTGAAATAAATGAAGTACAACTAATGTCCAAAACATAGATGAATTATCCTAATACATAAGAATCAACTGAGATAGTATTAAGGCACACAACCTTCCAAAATGAAATACAACTCTAATGTCTAAAAATAAACCATAACAACTGTGGAGCACAAATAAACTACTAATAATAAATAATGATGGAAGTCAAGCCAAAACTCCATCAACCTGCAACTCTCCATATGCCTGACTCGTTGCCTTAAAAAAGGGAAAACAACGAGCGTCAAAGCTCTAGAGAGAACATCTCCACTACCCGCAAGGGGAAGGGGTAGGTGTAGGAAAAATACAAGTTAATACATATAGATATATAAATTATATATCTTGAACTAAGAGGAAATTGAGATTTAGAAATCCACAACACAATAATTAGTACGTCAAGTAAAATAATCCAAACAAGGAAACCCTCATGTATATACCATGTCTCAAATTGAGAATCACTAAATCCCAACTCCAAATCCTATGAATAAAACAATAAATAAAATAACAACATATTACCAAATCTCATCCAATACAAATCACGTCAAATATCTCACACTGCCCTCGGGTGGGTGGCGTAGTCACAAGAATAATAATTCTGGTAAAATAACCTCGCATGGTATATATGTCGTGTGTGACAACCTCAGTCTTATACCCTACTCTCGGGATAAATAACATGGGAGCATGAATGCAGATTTGTATGATCCTCTAACAGAAAATAATGATGAGTAAGGCGCTCACAATATCATGTGGCATCACCTACCTTACTCAATCACCCTGTGAAAATAGGTGTGTCAACAATGTTGCACATAGAGTGAAGTCTACTGCGGTCTCATTGTAGTATACCAACTAACGCACTCTGAGTGCAGTCTCCCGCGGTCTCATTGCGGAGTGCCAACTAACCCACTCAAGTATCCAAACTATCATGAAATGTAATATGTGTCACTCTATCATGACGAATAAAAAGTATAGGGAACATACCTCTAAACACTCGTGTGTGCTCAAATCTAATATGTGTACTCTCGTAAAATACGCACGTGTATCAACGCGCAACTCGAACTTCATGTCTGTAATCAAAACGTGTGAGAAAAGAACAAGGTTCGCAAGAATGCCAAGACCGGTCGAATGATCATGTGCCATCGGTTGACTGATGGCTTGCACAAATCATGCACAAGTGCCTTGATCGGTCGACTGGTGGTGCATAACCGATCGACCAACCACAGCAAATACAAATCCTGCTAATAGTTTATCAGTCGACTGATCATCCTTGATCGGTCGACCGATCAGAAGCGAAAATATAGTTTTCTGAAACAATATGATATTCTCATAAATTCATTAAAAATCAAAACTTCTCAATAAAACTCATGTGTTAAAACTTTCTTAAGGGATATTAGGGTTTATGCAACAACAAGAAATCACAAAAATCAAATTCAATTGAAACCTAAACATCCTAACATGTTTATAAGTGTAAATCCATCGTGATAACAAACAACTTTAACAAAAACTTAAGTTTGGATCTTAAAACCAAAACTGAGAATTCGTTTTATATCTTTTCAAATCAAAAACATTCAATCTTTATATCATATAGTTCGAAAAGAGTGATTTTTATACATAAACTAGGCTTTAAAGATCGATAAAACCAAATAAAAACATTTAAATACATGGGATGGATTTGGAGGAGATGAAACTCACCTCAAAACGTTATGAGCTCCCCAAAAATGCAAGAAACATGATCCTCCTTCGTCAAAAACCCGTGATCTCGTCCTCCTCTTGATTTTGCTTCTCAAAGCTCTCGAAATTCACAAGAAAACTCTCTAGGGTTTTTGAGGGGAGAGTGTGGCTGATAATCAATATGGGAGATGATGAAAAACAAGAGAAAATCGGGTTAAAGATATATATATATGTGTGTGTGTGTGTGTGTGTGTGTGTGCGCGCGCGCGCGCGCGCGCAAATGGGCCAAAATTCAACCCGACCTGAAAACCCTGTTTTAGGCACCCGTAGGTCAACTGGTCCTCTTCGATCGGTCGACTGATGAGCACCTATCGGTCGACCAATAGTAGGGAATCAGTCAACCAATCAGTGGCATTTTATGTCGACTGGTTTTTGTGCACATGTGCATGTTTGCTCTATTATATTCATATATATGTACCCAGTTTTGACACTGACGAGATGGCCGAGCATCCGAAGAGTCTAGTTAACTCTAACCAGATGACAGATCACCACGAACTCCACCAATGTGGCGATAGAATTCAGCTTGATTTGGGAAGGCGAGACTCCCAAAGCTTCAATGACACAGGTGAGGAAAGGATGGAGCGGAAGACGAAGACCATATTCCAAATGGTGATGATACACCAGAGAAATAACTCCATTGTGATCGTATACCACCTGAGCTCTCTCTGGGGCCGACAAAATGAACGCGCGAGGAATATCATACTGATCATAGTAGGCCTCCAGTTTCGTTGGGCAAATGTTCGAATTGAAGTTTCTTAGCAAATTGATTCTCATCTCTTTACGACGATGGTGGAAGTAGAAGAAGCCATCAAAAAATGGAAGATTAATCAAAAATCGCTCGCTACAGAAATTTTAGGGTTTAGAGATCAAAGAATTCGTTAAATAGATCCCTCAAATTGAATATATATATATATATAGACACGTGTCAAGATCAGAGCGGTCGACTCGATTATAGACGAATGATTGAGATTGTCCTCAAAAGTCGAGTAGCCACTCAGGAACTGAGGTGTTGCCCTTCAGTTGACGCGCCACCTATGCTAAGAAAACAAGTTGATTCAAACACATGATATCCAATCACATCAACAACATCCTATCAACTCCCTCATAAATGCACCTTAGGGATACTAACTGTCAGCTATTCAAATTTCCCTCGAACTCGGCTAGTCGAGCCCAAATGAAAGGGACCAGTGTTATATCCTATTAATAACCTAAGTATTAATCCACCCTCTAGAGCCGACAATTGTCCCATAACTGTTAAATCTTTGGTTCAGCCCCACTCTAAGGTAGGATGACTCAAGCGGCATAAGCACAACCCTTCCAAATAAGACCCATGTTGGGTCGACAAATTACAAGGCCTACTGGAAAGGCGGTACTTGTCGGCCTACCTACAAACTTGAGACAAGAAGAATCCTCACTTGACCTACCTTCAAATTCGCAAGCACTCGATCCATCCTAGCTGACAACTCGCTAAGTCAACTAGAAAGGTAATATGGGCCAGCCTCCGATAAGACGAGGCAGAGAGTAGTGCATCCTCGAGCCCCCCACCAAACAGTAGATTGCCATCACATTGAATGCATGAACGGAGTCATCAGGGCTCCAGACCCACAAGTATTTATGACTCATCGGACCTCATAAACACCATGCTTCCCCTATTACCATCACATTAAATGCAGGGATGGCACATCCCCCTCTACAATCGACACCTATAAAGAAGATGCTAACTAAGTTGTCACCTCAGACTCGGCTGAAGTCACTTATCTGTCCATAAGGATCTACTATAAAAGGGAAGTGTTGCCCACTGCTAAGGGGTGAGAAAAATCTGCCCTAAAAAACTCCTTCAAATACTCATCTTCCACACTTAAGCTTTATACTAAGTTGACCGTCAGACGAACCACTAGAGATCCTAACTCCGGCCTTTCGTATTCTCTATGTGCAAGATGGGGTCATTGGCTCCAAGACCAGTCATCTGAAGAAACTTGAGAATCTAACTCCTTACTTAACCCACAGATAATCTCTATTAGCTAACATTAACACCTATTGATAATAAAGTTTTTGCTAGCATATAAGTTATATCTTGGAGAATTTGATTCTTCTTTTTTAGGATAAATTGCGTATGGGTAGGTAGGTTATATTTCTATAACGTATAAAGTATGATAATCATATTAATGCCAAACGTTTGAATAAATTTTGTAATATATTTAATGTCTTTATCGTTTTCAGAGGAGTCAGAATAAATAGTTATCATTTCTTAAAGTGAAGAATTCGTTTTTCAC
>NC_033801.1:100289363-100314432 GCF_001876935.1 Asparagus officinalis | reverse complement strand
TTTTGTCAAAGATTTTGTTTTTGAATTGTTGCCTTGAATTCATTATATTTCACTTATATGATGATATTTATGTGTTTGTGCTAATGGATCATCTATTCGTGCTTTATAATGTATTCTATGAGTGGTTTGATCAAGTTATGTAAAGAAAATTTTTTTCTTTATTGATCAAACATTGTTTTTGAATATAAACTTTGATTTATGATTTCATTTGGTTGATTTGTTTTCACTTGAAAACCTTTTTGCATGACTCTCATGTTCTTCTTCTTTTGACTTCATAAATCTTTTATACATGCTTTATAGGTTTTTGTCATGAGACACTATTTCATAATGACATATCTAATTGTGTTCTCATTGCCTTTTTGAATGTGAGTGATATTTAGCATATTCATCTATGCTTGCTCACATATGATTGCCTTAGCACTTCATTTCATATATTTTTTATGGCATTTTGATAGGGGGAGCAATCTCTATCTCTTTCTTGTTTTATACTCACCCATGCTTATTGATAGGGGGAGCTTTCGCTCTCTTATTCCTTTGTCCCCTTTTTGATGTTGTCAAAGGGGGAGAAATATTGTGAGTATATGTATATTCTTTCTTGTTTATGTGCATGTGAATTATAATTTATATATTCATTTCCTTTCATGCATATATCTTTTTTTGTAAATTGTTTGTCATCGTCAAAAAGGGATATATTGTTGGCCTTCTTATTTTGATGATGTTTAACAAACAATTTACTTCTAATGTTGTATGTCTAGTGTTTGTATTTTTGTATTTTTTCTAGGCAAACAACGAGTTGGAGGATGGATGGAATCGAGCATTCACGATCATATCAAATGGAGGTTGGCGGAATTGTGGAGTGAAGCAACATACAATTCAAGTTAAAGATCAAGTTCAAGCTTCATCCGCATGTGTACCAAGTTGAGCTACAATGAAGATCAAGATCAAGCTTGGGTAATCTAGTTTAGATTTTATATTATGTGTGTTAAGTACTTTAAGCTCAATATCATATACACACACGTATTTGGTTTCTATGTATATATATAGTTATATATATACATGCATGGTTTTGAGTTTTCATGTTTTTGGACACACTTGCAAAATACATGAGTTTTCACAAATAGAAATTCAATTTGAAAAATTCTTTTTCTAACATGTTTTTTTCATGTTTATAAACATTTCGCAAAGTTTCATCAAGTTTGGAATTGATTTGTTATGTTTAATGGAATTTACAAAATCATGTTTTTCGTTCGTGCATGTTCGTGCATGTTTTACAAAACAGATGAGTTTTCATAAATGGGAAGTGATATTCAAGAAATTCTTTCTTTTACATGTTTATATACATGTTTATAAACTTTTTTCAAAATTTTACTATTTTTGGAGTTGATTTACTGTGCCCAATTGATTTTACAAAATCGTGTATGTCTGCAGTTTTTCAGAAACTGTAAATCTGTGTTCAAACATTTATTTCTCTAACCTGGGAAATGGTTTTTCAGAAATTCTTTCTCTAACATGTTCTTATACATGTCTAGAACCTTTCCTCAAAATTTTATAATTTTTGGAGCTGGTTTACTATTTTTAACTGATTTTATAAAACTGGATATATCTGCTACAGTACCGGCGGTCGACCGGAAATTCTCTCGGTCGACCGACGAACTCTCTGTGCATTTTCTCCGTTTGGAACCTGGATCGCGGTCGACCGCGAGAATTTTCGATCGACCGCCGCTCTGCCAATGTGACCGTTGCTTTCCCAACAACTATTTTCTGAGCTGATTTTTTTCTAGGCTTTTTGGACTTTTACTTAGGGGTTTTGGCTGAGATTTTTAGTAGGTATAAATACCCTATTGCTGTTCTCTTTCAAGCTAACCAAGAGAATTGTTTAAACAAGTTTAAGGGTGTTTTGTGTTTGTTTAAAAGAGTGTTTAAGAGTTTTGTTTGTGAAGCAAATTTCACAAGAGCAAGTGGAGATCATCCTTTGGTGTTTGAGCATTCACTCTTCTCCCTCTCTCTTGTCATCTATAGAGAAGTTTTCTTAAACTCAATTCTAGCATTTTATAAGTTTGGTCTTAATTTCATAAGCTAGATTTCATATTGAGTTTATATTTTTTTATCTCTTTGTTTACACACAAAACCATTGAGCTTATTGTAATTGCATACATTATATAATTGGGTTGTGGGATTGTGTGACATTGAGTTGAGCCTAATTGAGTTCTCACCTTGTTAAAGAAAACAAATCATTTGTTATATTGTGCTTAATTATGAGGATTCACTTGTAATACACTTGTACACCGAGAGAAGTGTGTGGTGAGAGACGGGGTCGAATCCAAGAGGAGTGGCGTCGGTTGACGTGCCTAGGGAGAGGTTGTAACCGAGCACTTGAGGAGGAGGACACAGGCTAGGACCAACACTTAGTGTGTGAGGTGTGATTGCATAGTGATTGTATTGTGAGGTGTAAACGTTGTTCGGGTGAACGTAGAAAACCCAGTTGTGATAGTGGAGATCTCCTCGAGTTGAGGAGCAGAGACGTAGGTCGTGGGGACCGAACTCCGTAATCATATTGTTTGTTTGTGATTGCATTGGCGCACTTACTTTTATGTTTATATCTTATATCGTCTTTATATATTGCTTGTTGATTACATTGCCCACTATCTAGTTTCGATTATTTACCCTTGTGTTGTTTATATATCCTTGCATATATTTCTATCATTTAGGATATATCTTGTTGTTCATATTGCTTATCCTAGCTCACATATCTTGTTGTATTTTATACTTCCTATGATAACTTGTTAATTAGTTTTAATTGGCATTTAATCGGATTAGATCAGCATAAGACCCTAATCACCCCCCTCTAATTTCGATTATTTACCCTTGTGTTGTTTATATATCCTTGCATATATTTCTATCATTTAGGATATATCTTGTTGTTCATATTGCTTATCCTAGCTCACATATCTTGTTGTATTTTATACTTCCTATGATAACTTGTTAATTAGTTTTAATTGGCATTTAATCAGATTAGATTAGCATAAGACCCTAATCACCCCCCCTCTAGGGTCTAACACAGTCGACCGATAAAACCCATCAGAATCTTAAAAAGTTTTTGTTTCTTATTTGGTCGACTGACCACTGGACTGATGATCTCATCAGCCGACTAATACATGAAATCAATCGACTGATGAAACATGCCAAAATTGCCAAAAGTTTCTGCTTCTTATTTGGTCGACTGACCAGTCGACTGATGACCTCATCAGTCGACTGATTATACTATCAGTCGACTGATGAGCTAAAAATTACCTGTAACGATTATCTCATCAGTCGACTGATGAAACCCGTCAATCGACTGATAAGCCTCCAATGGTTAGTTCTATGCAGAATCATGTTTCATGTTTTTTAGGGGATTTTATCTGTTTCTTTGGGGCTTGGCTGTCATCTTCACTTCTTATAAATACCCACCAATCCTATTAACTTCAGAAACCAAGAAAGGATTGAAAAATCTCTTGAGTTTGTGTTTCTTGTTCAAAAGAGCTTCAACTTTCATTTGTTTTCACACTTTCAAATCTCACATCCCAAGCTTCACTTGCAATCTCTTCCTCTTGCCATAAGGCTGCTGTAAGAGAGAGTTTTTCTTCCATTTGTAACTGTTATGAGCTTGATCTCGTGGAGATCTACTGTGTGGTTGTGAGATCTTAGTGGAGATCGTTGTGTAGAGAAGTTTTGGCTTCCAAACCGGGTATGTTATGGATTTCTCCTCGAGAGTGGGGAGCAGGGATGTAGGTCAGAGGACCGGACCTCGTTAACATACCGTGCGTTATCAATTTGCTAACTATTTCTAACTCCTACTCTCTTTTATTGTTGCTGCACTTCATGATTGTTTGTGGTTTGTTGAAAAATATTTTAATTACATATTCATTATCCATTAACCCTATTCACCCCCTAGGGCCTTTCAAATTTAGCCCGCCTCGAAGCAGGCAAAGCCTCGTCTAACTCGAGGCTTAGTCAAGATGCAAGTTGAGTTGGGCCCGAGCGAAAGCCCAGGACCAGAGAATTGGCCTAGACCTATATCTACCCCGACAGGTGGTGGCCGGCTCGTCTTAAGGCTGGTCCTACAAGCGTCGGGTCTGTCTTACGATGAGCCAATGTAGCCTAGGTCTAGGGGTGAGCGTGGATCATATGGCCTAACTTGTGAACTAGCCTAGTCAAGTTTATGGTCGGGTAGGTTCATGGACGGTCCCTAACGAGTCATGACGACCTGGGCCAAGAGCTCTATTCTCTGATATGGGGCTTGAGCCATCTCGGCCTATAGGCCATATATGGCCGAGACGGGGTCTGATCTGACCTAATGCGGTTTAGGCTAATAAAGGGTTTGTGGTCTTTTTTCAACTTTGTTTCATTTTTTCCCCATTTGGATAGAAAAGAGTCATCTAGGCTCTCCTTTTTTAGGTAGGCTTCTACTACCCAAGGCTCTCTTTTTTCTAGAATGTGAGAACAAGTAGGAAAATTCCTGTTGCCTAAGCTGCAGAAGCATGCTAAACTTGCGTGTGTCGCACATAGGACATGGCCTATGGGTTGATGTCTTTTCTTTCTTTTCTTTTTTTTTTAATTAGTCTAAGTTGTCGTTAGGCTAGGTCATCTGTAGAATTTAATAAAAAAATTAAAGTGAGCTGAGCTTGTTTCTCTTTCCTCATGTTTGGAGTGGGACCTAGCCCTATCTGGGGCCTAAGTATAGGTCGAACCGATTTGAAGCTGACTCTTTGTAAATTGGGTCAAGTTTGGCCTGATATGGGATGGGTCAGTGCACCCCACGGGTGAACTAGGCACACACTCACCTCTACCTAGATCAAAGGCGTCCATAAATTTTCTTTAGTTTCTACTTAGAGTATAAAGGCGCAAATGCATTAACTTTTTTTTTGCTTATAAGCCCAAAATTCACTCCCATTTATCGCATGCTCAAGTGTCCTCTAGGAAAAAGGGGTGCAGCCCTTGTTTATCTTTAAATCCAAAATATAAATTACAAAATGTATAACTACATGGCATAAGGTGTATGACTACATATTATACGGATATCATTGTATAATGTAGGGCACAAAAGATCTCCTCGATCTCAGAACCTTTCGGTTCAAAACCTTTTGGTTTCAGGGCAAGTTCATGTGGGCACAGTTTCTGCAGCAGCAACAACGTCAAGATCTCATTGATCCGATGTTCGTATTCCAAGTTCTCTAGCAAACTACAAGAGCTGCCTAATGGGCACTATTTATAGGCCTCTAAGACCAGCTCAAGAGTTACCCTCAATTAATGCGACTGTTACAATTCACAATGACAATTATGATTGTAACATCAATGCATTAAATTGCTCTAAATGCCGTTGTAACTGTTGCATGCAGTAACTCCTGAATACGAGGCAATCAATGGACGTGTTAGTACGAAATGTGAGGATCACGTCTCGGCAAATCAAACGAACATCATCTGTAGGACGAATATCATCTGTAGGAAAAACCTCGTCTGTAGGACGAACCTCGTCGAACGGGCGAACCTCGTCAAATAGGCGAACCTCGTTTGACGAGTGAACCTTGTTTGACGAGCGAACCTTGTCGAATGGGCGAACCTCGTCGGCAAACAGGCGAACCTCATTTGACGAGCGAACCTCGGCAAATAGGTGAACCTCATTTGACGAGCGAACCTCGTCAAACAGACGAATCTCGACGAACCTCGTCTGATTTCGAGAACATTAGGGTCACACTCTTGTGCGAACGCGTAGCTCGTCCTCATGCTGCGAAGCAGCCTGCGAGGCAACCTTCGTGGCGACCATAGTGGCAGCCAACGTGGCGCCACCTCGCCCCGATGCCTCCGTGCGAAGTGCAAAGTGCGCCTAACAAAGCGCCACTTAGCGCCTCAGCCCGATTAGCCCTGATCCCCGGTCCATTGGCCCACGGCCCATGGCCCACGACCTACAACCCACGGACCTCGGCCCACGGCCCATGACCCACTAGAACTTATGAGGGATTAATTTAAATAAAACACTTCTCGCCTTGTCGTTGGCAAGCCTCGAACAAGGGACTATTTGAAACACCAAAACATAAACTTTCCACTAGGCTATTAAGCATTTATGAAAAGTACTTATAGTTAATATATATATATATATATAGTTTGAAAACTCACCCACGGACCTCGGCCCACGGCTCATGACCCACTAGAACTTATGAGGGATTAATTTAAATAAAACACTTCTCGCCTTGTCGTTGGCAAGCCTCGAACAAGGGACTATTTGAAACACCAAAACATAAACTTTCCACTAGGCTATTAAGCATTTATGAAAAGTACTTATAGTTAATATATATATATATATATAGTTTGAAAACTCATTTTGGAAAGCAGTTTTGACCAAAAAATCCAACAAGCCCCCACAATTTTTTAAACTAGTGTCGTGTTATGGTGTCGTCGTTTCAATCGTTTTGCATAAGGTAGATGTCACAAGGACTTGAATCCCCCTTAGACCAACTGAATAGAAGATAGATGCATGATGTCACAGAGACTTGAACCAGCACATGTCTAAAATCCAGCGATCACACAAGATCAAACTCATCTATGGTAGTTTTCACTTTGAACCACACTTGCTTTTACCTTTGCACATTTATGGCCTTGTGCCAGTCCTGGTTTCAGCTAGGGCTCTAGGTATCTTTCCACAAGACACCATAGGAGACGGCTAAATCTCTACCCAGGCATAGGTGAGTTCTTTAGGCATGTTTCCTATCAAACATATCGCATCTGAAATGCTTTGAACTCATTAAGGCTTAAGAGTCTTCCTCTCTCATGATAGGATTCTAGGTGAGTCCTTTAGGCGTGTTTCCTATCTAACACCCCGCATCCAAAATGCTTTGGACCCATTAAGGCTTAACAGCCAGCCCCTTTACATGATAGGATTATCAGTGAGTCCTTTAGGCATGTTACCTATCTAACATCCCGCATCCGAAATGCTTTGGACCCATTAAGGCTTAAAAGCCAACCTCTCTACATGATAGGATTTCACTTGTAAATCATACTTGACTTTTGAACCAATCATCTTGTCATTAGTAGCGTAAGCTTTGAACTAATAACTTGACGAAATGGTAAGTATTTGGAAGACTCACCAAACTTTGCAAATCTTACTTGACTTTTGAACCAGTTATCTTTATTATTAGTAGCATAAGCTTTGAACTAACAATTGGATGAACATGGTAAGTATTTATAAGACTCACCAAACTTTGAGACCCATTGCAGCAGACGTCCTTTCGATTATGTCCTTTTTCAAACCTTTAGTCAAAGGATCAGCCACATTTTCTGAAGACCGAACATCAATCACCGAGATGACTCCTTGGCAAATGAGTTCTATCAAATAGCCATGCTTCAGACGAATGGTCCGCTTCTTTTCATTGAATAACGAGTTCGCTGCCACAGCACCTGTTGCCTGATTATCACAATAGATTGTAATTGCGCCTTATAATTCTATCAATGGAAGGTCTCAGAGAATACAACTGAGCCACTCAGCTTCATCTCCTGCAGCACAGAGTGCGAAGAACTCAGATTCCATCGATGACTGTGCAATCATAGTTTGCTTCTTAGATTTCTACGAGACGGCGGCTCCACCCATGGTGAAGACAAAACCTCCAGTAGATCTGCACTCATCTGGTTCTGAACACCAACTCGCATCTGAATAGCCTTTGATTATCGCCGAATATCCAGTGTAGAATAGGCCCAGACCTGTAGTTCCTTTTAAGTATCTCATTAATCTCTGGACAGCATCCTAGTGAAGCTTTCCAGGATTACTTGTGAACCTACTAAGCATTCCTACAGCAAATGCTATATCTGGCCTTGTGCAGCTCATCGCGTACATAAGACTTCCAATTATCTTTGAGTACCTTAGCTGCTCTACTGGTCTTCTAATGTTCTGTCGAATCTTCTTATTGTAATCATACGGTACTGACAGTTCTGGCAGGTCGTAGTAGTCATACTTCCTTAGCATGCTCTCGACATAATGAGATTGGGACAATCCAATACCCTCTTTAGAGTATATGATTTTGATTCCGAGAATCACGTCCGTAGTTCCAAGGTCCTTCATACTGAACTGAGCTGATAGAAATTTCTTAGTAGATATTACTATCTCCAAATCACTCCCGACGATGAGCATATCATCCACATAGAGGCAGATAACCACTGTCTTCCCTTCAGCGACCTTGATGTATAGGCACTTGTCAGACTCACTGACTTGATACCCATTGTTACGAACAACCCCATCGAACTTCTCATGCCAGAGTTTTGGTGCCTGCTTAAGTCTATATAGAGACTTAATAAGTTTACAAACTTTACTAGCTGGAGCATCAAGTCCTTCTGGTTTCTCCATGTAGATCTCTTCTGTGAGGTCTCCATTGAGAAAGACAGTCTTCACATCCATCTGATATATGACGAACCTTTTTATCACCGTCCATACGATAAGCACTCTGATGGTAGTTATCCTGCAAACTAGTGCATAGATGTCAAAGAAATCTATTCCTTCTCTCTGAGAGAATCCTTTCGCCACCAGTCTTGCTTTGTACTTCTCAATAGTACCATCAGGACGAAGCTTCTTTTTGAAGATCCACTTCCAACTGATAGGCCTAGCACCTTCAGGTACATCCACCAGCTCCCACGTGTGATTTTGGATCAATGAATCCATCTCATCATCTATAGCTTCTTTCCACAGAAGAACGTCTATTGACTGCATTACTTCTTAGAAAGTCTGTGGGTCTCCTTCCACATTATAGGTGATGAAATCATCTCCAAAATCTTTCTGTCTCCTGACATGCTTGGAAGATGGTTCAGTAACTCCTTCATCATTGACACTTTCAGTTTCTCGTGAAACTGACTCCTCTGGTGCGTTTGAAGTACTAGCATTCTCTGCTATATCTTTGAGCAATAATCCTTTATCTTTGATAAACTTATCCTCAAAGAATTCTTCATCCCGAGCTTTAATGATGGAGTTGGTTCCAAGATCAAGGAATCTGCAAGCATAACTATCTTCAGCAAAGCCTAGAAACACACATCTATTTGCCTTTGGTCCGAGCTTAAGCCTTCTGATATCTGGAACTCGAACATATACGAGACACCCCCACACTTTAAAACTATCCAAATGATCTGGATATCTTAACCATAACTGATGAGGAGTATTATCAGTTTTGGAATAGGGTACTTTGTTCAGAATCCAGTTTGCCATCAGCAAAGCCTCTCCCCAATAGCAGCTAGGTAGACCGGATATAATTAGCATCGAATTCACCATCTTGGTCAATGTGTGATTCTTCCTTTCTGCAATTCCATTAGATTGCGAAGAATACAGAGCAATAGTTTCAGCAATGATTCCATGCTCCTTGAAGTATACCTCCGACTCCTTAGATCGGTACTCTCCTCCTCTGTCACTCCTAAGTCTTTTCACCTGAAGTCCAAGCTGTTTCTCCACTCGAGTCCGAAACTCGACGAACTTGCTAAAGGCTTCATCTTTAGATTTCAGCAGGTAGACATGGCAGAAGCGAGAGTGATCATCAATGAAGGTGATGAAGTACTTCATGCCACCTCGAGTGACGAAGCTCTTGAAATCACAAGTATCTGAATGAATCAGATCCAATAGGTTGGTGCTCCTTGTGACACTTGGAAATGGCTTCCTTGTCTGCTTCGCTTGCGCACATACTTCACACTTATTAGGTTTGTTACCCCCACATTTCAGAAGTAATCCTAACTTTTCCATGCTAGACAGCTTTCTATAATTTACATGTCCTAGCCTATTATGCCATAATACAGAGGAGTAAGCAGAAGAGGATACTTCATTTACAACTGAGTTGGGTACAATAGTACTGGTCTTATACATGCCATCAGTACGATATGCATTGCCAAAATACATTTTCTTAAAAGATAACACAATCTTTCCTCCTTAGAAATCCAGCCTCATACCAGCGTCACACAGCAGGCTTCCAGAGACTAAGTTTTTGGCAATAAAAGGAACATGTTTCACATCCTTCAATGTGAGAGTATTCCCTGAAGAAAGAGTTAGCACCACAGTCCTAATTCCAAGAACAGGAACCACGGAACGATCAGTCATTGATACGTTCTCTTTAGCAGCAACATAGGAAGTGAACAAATCTCTGTTGGAACAGACATGACAGGTAGCACCTGTATCTAACCACCAACTAGAGACTTTGCTGGGAGTTGTCACCTGAAAGAGCATAGCTACACAATTATCAAGTTGATTAACATTGTGTACTATTCCCTTCTTTGGTGCTTTGCAGTCTTTGGCAAAATGTTATTACTTCCCACAATTGAAGCATTTGCTGCTCTTCTTGAAATCTTTCTTCTGAACATTCAGGTTCTTCGGATTATGATTCTTCTTTTTGTTAAAAGTCTTCTTTTTCTTAGAAGAATTAGTACCCTTCTCAGAGTTAGTAGCCACCATGTTAGCAGACGCCTTCTGCTTAGCTAGGAGCTCATTCTTTGTGTGAGTCTGAATCTTGTCCTCGATCCGAATAAACCTCTTCAAATCAGATAAAGTAATCTGTCTTTTCCTTCTTCGAATGTCCGTGGAGAATGACATCCAAGATGGAGGAAGCTTGTTGACAATTACACAAGAAATGAAGGTTTGACAAAGACTAATCTTTTCATCCTTCAGCTTCATAACAAGCTTTTCGAGTTCTTTAACTTGAGGCAAAACCTCAATGTTATCTTCAAACTTGAAGTCCAAAAATTTGTCAATGAGGTGAGACTTGGAAAGCTTCTCCTCATCCTTGTATTGCTCTTCTAGAGCATTCCAGATTTCCTTTGCAGAGGGCTTGTTGGTGTAAGCATCTGCTAGATGATCAGCCAGGCAGTTAAGGAGATAACTCCTACAGAAATGATCATCTTTTTCCCAAGAGGCTTCAGACTCTGAGTCTTCTTTAAAGTCGGGCTTCTCCTCAGAAACCACATAGTAGATTTTTAGGAGTTGCATCCTAAAAATCACTTTTTGACGCCATGCATTGAAATTAGATCCATCAAAGTTTTCTAACTTGAGACAGTCCACTCCAAGAGTCTTCGCAGGATCCATTACCATCAAAGTTTTCTAACTTGAGACAGTCCACTCCAAGAGTCTTCGCAGGATCCATTAGTAGATCTGAAATATTGCTTTAAGATTGTTATGAGACAGTCCACTCCAAGAGTCTTCGCAGGATCCATTAGTAGATCTGAAATATTGCTTTAAGATTGTTAGAAATTGTGGTTAAATATAGAATTAAACTGAGAAAGATGACGTGCTGTAATTTTTAAACTTTTTTAATTAACTGCTATACGTTATAGAAACGCTGTGCTTAAAGCAATATTTGGCCTACTCCGATGCAAGGATCCAAATGTTAGCCCTTATATTTTGATGATGTTTTACAACCACCATTATCGGTACTAATGGCTTATTAAGTACAAATGTAGTGAATTCATATATCAAGCTTGTTAGTGCCACAAATGAAGGATTTGATGGAATATGCGCTACAACGATGATATCCAAAGGAGGAGGAGGCATAGTGATGAAGCAACATTATTTCAAGAACACCAAATTTAATTAGAAGCTTCATCCAAAACTCAAGCTATATCAAGACTCAAGAATTATATTCTCGTGAGGATATTAGCTAGGTTTTATTTTCTCTCTAGTGCTAGAATGTAGGCAAATAGTTAAGATTTCATCTGAAGCTATTAGGATATCAACACACACATTTTCATACTTATAGTTTTGAACGTATTTCTCAAAATACTATTTTTCACAAGTATGAGGACCTATTTACAAAATTCCTTTTCCAAACAATTTGTTTTTTGTATTAAAAATATTTTACAAAGTTTCACAATTTTTAGAGGTCAAATAAATATTTTACAAATATTCTAAGTTAGTCAAAAATCAGTTTTTTGAGTGTATCAGATTGCGGTCGACCGCCACAGTCGACCGCGCCTGAGTTCACTCATCCGTGGGCAGCAGAAACATTCACGGTCGACCTTCGCGGTCGACCGTGAGCAAAAAATTTCCCACATTCGATCGCATCGGTCGACCGCGAAACTCTCTGGACCTTTGGTAAGTTTCTGACCTGGCTCACGGTCGACCGTGAAAAAGTCCGGTCGACCGTATAATTCAAACGGTAATCAGGTACAGGATCTCAGCGTCGATTTCATACGATCTCAGCGTTGTTCTGTTTCCAGGTTTTGGGGGATTGGTTATGGGTTTAAACAGCTGTGATTTTCTATAAAAACCTATCCTCTTCTTCTTCCTCTTTGTCCCAGTTCTTTCAGATATTTTCAGAGAATGTTTTTACAGAAAAAAATTTTCAAACCTATTGTCATCTGAGTTTTCTGTTTGTGTCTCACTTCCCAGCTTCAGTGTTATCTTCTCTTTGCCATAGGGACATTGTAAAGAGAGGGTTCTTACACCATTTTTACTATTTTGAGAAGCTTGATCTTGTGTAGATCAATTGTGTGGGAGTGTGATCTAGTGAGATCAATTGTGTAGTGTGAGATCGTGAGGGGATCGTTGTGTAGACGAAGATCCGGCTTCCAAACCAGGTTGTGTAGTGGATTTCTCCTCGAGAGTGGGGAGCGGGGACGTAGGTTAGCGGACCGAACCTCGTTAACACATCACGCGTCACATGATAACGATTCCTAATCCTATCTCCTCTATTTTGATTGCATTTGCATATTATGTTTTGCTTGTCTTAATTTTATTACATAATTATAGCCTCGTGACCCTAATCACCCCCCCTAGGGTTCAACAATTGGTATCAGAGCTTTGTCTCTATATTAGTTTTTGGTTTAATAACCTTAGAGAAAAGATCTTATGGAGGCTTCAATGAATATGCATATGCTAGAGGGACAATCCACCACTAGACCACCACTCTTCACCGGTAGCAATTTTGCTTATTGGAAGGCTAGGATGAGGATTTATCTTTGTTGCATTAACCTTAACATCCTAGAACTCATAGAGAAAAAATATGTAGAAAAGCCTAAAGTTGAGACTATGACCGATGGAGAAAGGCATCAAGCTAATCTCAATGCTAAGGCTATGAACGCCTTAATTTGTGGTCTTTCCCCAAATAAATACAATAGAGTTTCAACGTGTGCAACCGCATACGAAATATGGGTGAAATTGTGTATCACACACGAAGGAACCCCCCAAATTAAGGAATCCAAGATTAGCGGACTTATGCATGAATATGAGTTGTTTCAAATGCTTCCAAATGAATCAATTGATGCTATGTTTTCTCGCTTCACTAACATTATCAATGAATTGCATGGTCTTGACAAGAAATTGACTATTCAAGAGACGAAATACAAGATTCTCCATTCATTGACTCTGATGTGGGAACCCAAGGCGACGGCGATAGAAGAAGCTCATGACCTTACCACTCTACCTCTCGATGGCCTCATCGGCAAGCTCAAGGTTCATGAGAAGAAGCTAAAGGGAAAGGAGGAGGAAGTGCCCTCACGGGAAGTTGAGGAGCCATCACCAAAATTGAAGACCATAGCTCTCAAAGGAGCTAGTGATAACTCCTCTTCGTCATCGGATAGTGAAGTTGATTTTTCTAGAGAAGTGGCTCATCTCTCTAGAAGAATCTCTAGACTCATAAAAATGAATAAGAAATTTAACCCCCGATCTAACAACAAATTTTCTTCATGTGTAGGAAAATGCTTTGAATGCAATGAACCGGGCCATATCGCTAAGGATTGCCCAAGGCTCAAGGAGAATTACATGAAATACAAGAAGAAGAAGAAGGCTATGTATGTCGGATAGGAGGAATCTGAACCAAGTGATTCGGATAGCAATGAAGAAGGAGCTAAACTTGCTCTTCATGATCCCAACATTTGCTTCATGGCCCTTGAACATGAGGTAATATCCGACACCGAGAGTGAATCCTTTTACATGTAATGTGATCTAGCTACAGCTCTAGAAGAATTGAACATTGAATTTAAAAGAATGTCTAAGGAATTCTCTTCTTTTAAAAAGTTGCATGCTTCTTGTGATGTGAAACTAGAACAACTAGAAACCTCTCTTGCTCTAAAAGATGAATTGCTAGGAGATCTCGATTTCGAGAATAAGCAATTAAGATCCAAGATTGAAAGACTAGAAATTGAGAGTGGTAGGATTAGACCTACTCATGCTTATGCTAATCATCATCACCATGGTAGAAATAGGTTTCATGGCTCTCATACTCATACATACAAAAGAAATTTTGTGTGCACATATTGCATGAAACATTGTCATATTTCTACTCATTGTAGAATTAAAGATAATTATGAATTTTATGGATTGACATGGGTACCCAAAGATACCAAGTTCACTAACCACCAAGGACCCAAGATTTGGGTACCTAAAGTTACTACATCTTCCTCTCTTGTAGGGGACATCACGGCAACGACGTAAAGAAATGTGGTACATTGATAGTGGTTGCTCTCATCATATGATGGGCAACAAAGAGTTATTTGCAACCCTATCAAAGATTGAAGGAGGTAGCGTCTCCTTCGGTGGTGGTGAGAAAGGTAAAATTATTAGTATTGGTTTTATTGGTAAGAAACATTCACCCGTTATTGAAGATGTTTATTTGGTTAATGGATTTAATCATAATCTTCTTAGCATTAGCCAATTGAGTGATAAAGGTTTTGATATTTCCATTAAACCGGACAAATGCATTATTAGTATGAATGGAAATTTTGTTTTTGTTGCTAATCGCAAATCTAATGTGTACATTTTTTAGATGAATAAATTAGTGAATCAAGATGTGAAGTGCCTTGCGGCAATTGACGAAAACCCTTGGATTTGGCATAAGAGGCTTGGACATGCAAACATGGATTTGATATCAAAGTTGTCTAAGAGAAATCTTGTAAAAGGGTTACCTAACTTGCACTTCAGCAAAGATACCATATGTGAAGATTGTGCCAAAGGTAAACAAACAAAATCTTCTTTCAAATCCATCAATGAGGTATCGACTTCTAAACCCTTGCAATTACTTCATCTTGATTTATTTGGTCCTATGCGTGTTCTCTTGGAGGCAAACACTATGTATTTGTGATTATTGATGATTTTTCTCGTTTTACATGGACAATATTTCTTGCAAATAAAAGTGATTGTTTTGAAGAATTTTCTAATCATGTCAAAAGGATTGAAAATGAAAAAGATTTGAAAGTTGTTAAAATAAGAAGTGATCATGGAGGTGAATTTCAAAATAATTTTTTCTATGAATTTTGTGCCCATCATGGTATAACTCACTTGTTTTCCGCTCCTAGAACACCACAACAAAATGGTATTGTTGAACGGAAAAATCGCACCATACAAGAGATGGCACGCACTATGCTAAATTCTTTTGATTTGCCAAAATGTTTTTGGACAGAAGCCGTCAATACGGCTTGCCATGTTTTAAATCGTGTTTTAATTAGACCAAAGCTTAAGAAAACTCCTATGTTTTAAATCGTGTTTTAATTAGACCAAAGCTTAAGAAAACTCCTTATGAACTATTTTATGAAAAAAACTTCTTTTATTGGTTATTTTCGTATCTTTGGTTGCAAATGTTTTATTCTAAATACAAAAAATCATCATGACAAATTTGATTCCAAAATTGATGTTTGTATTTTCTTAGGTTATGCACCTCAAAGTAAGGCTTATGGGGTCTTCAACAAACGAACTCTCGTTGTTGAAGAATCTATAAACGTTACTTTTGATGAGACTAATGTTGGTTCTCAAGTCATTTTATCTAGGAAAGATGATGATGATGATGTTGAGGGAGGATTGGACCTTTTACAAATCAATAATACACCCTCAAAAAGCACAAAAGGATGTGGATAGCTCCAATGCTCATGAACAAGTTGAGCTTCCTAAAGCTTGGAAATTCGCATCAAACCATCCAAAGAAACAAATAATTGGGAGCCCTTCACAATGAGTTGTTACTCGCTCAAAAGCTTTGAGTGAGTGTGGTAATGTTGCTTTCTTATCTCAACTAGAGCCTAAAAAGATTAATGATGAATTTTGGGTTTTAGCTATGCATAAGGAACTAAACAATTTTAAAAGAAATGGTGTTTGGAAACTAGTTCCTAGACCTAACAATGCTAGTGTTATTGGAACAAAATAGGTTTTTAGAAACAAACTTGATGAACATGGCATTGTTACTAGAAATAAAGCTCGTTTGGTTGCCCAATGATACAATCAAGAGGAGGGCATAGACTATGATGAAACCTTTGCACCGGTTGCAAGGTTGGAATCTATTAGGATGTTTTTGGCATTTGCTAGCTTTAAAATTTTCAAATTATTTCAAATGGATGTTAAAAGTGCATTTTTAAATGGTTTTATAGATGAGGAAGTATATGTTGAGCAACCCCTCGGTTTCATAGATCATGCTTTTCCAAATCATGTTTACCGGGTTCAAAAAGCTTTATATGGGTTGAAATTCATAGATCATGCTTTTCCAAATCATGTTTACCGGGTTCAAAAAGCTTTATATGGGTTGAAACAAGCTTCTAGAGCTTGGTATGCTCGCCTCTCTAGTTTTCTTGTTAAAAATAGTTTTTCAAAAGGAACAATTGATAACACTCTTTTTGTAAGAAAAAGGAAAAATGATTTTATTTTAGTTCAAATATATGTTGATGATATCATTTTCGGTGCTACTAATGAATCTTTGTGCAAGGAATTTTCTAAAGTTATGCAAGATCATTTTGATATGAGTATGATGGGAGAGCTTATATTCTTTCTCGGGCTCCAAGTCAAGCAAACTAAGGATGGGATATTCATTTCTCAAAGCAAGTATGCTAAGGAATTGGTGAAGAAATTCAATTTGGAGAATTCTAAGCATGCGCCTACTCCCATGAGTACAAGTGTAAAGCTTGATGCGGATGAAAGTGGTGAGGACGTGGACCAAAAACTATACCGAGGTATGATAGGTAGTCTTCTTTATCTCACCGCTAGTAGACCCGATATCATGTTTAGTATGTGTGCATGTGCACGTTTTCAAGCTTCTCCTAAAGCATCTTATTTAATTACGGTTAAAAGGATCATTAAGTATGTTAATGAAACTTTTAATCTTGGTTTATTTTATCCAAAGAGCACCTCTTTTGATTTATATGGTTTTTGTGATGCCGACTTTACCGGATGTAAGGTAGATCGCAAGAGTACGAGTGGAACATGCCAATTCTTAGGAAATTCACTTGTTTCTTGGGCTTCCAAGAAACAAAATTACGCTAAATTGTCCACTACGAAAGTAGAATACATTGCCGTCGGCTTATGTTGTGCTCAAGTTTTGTGGATAAAACAAAGCTTGGTTGACTATGATTTGAATTTTCAAAATATAAAAATCTTTTGTGATAATACTAGTGCTATAAATATTTCTAAAAATTCGGTTTTGCATTCTAGAACCAAGCATATTAATGTGCGCCATCATTTATTACGCGATCATGTAGAGAGACAAGATGTATCCCTAGTGTTTGTTGACACAAAATCTCAATTAGCGGATATATTTACTAAGCCTCTTGGTGAGGATGATTTTTGTCGCATAAGAAATGGTTTGGGCTTATGCAATATGTGAAAGTTCTATTTGCTTGCTTGTTTAGTTGCATTTTTGCATGTATTTCTCTTTTCCTATTTTTTATGGTGACAAAGGGGGAGAGAAATCTCCTCATTTGTTGCACATACTTAGGGGGATCAAATAGATAGGGGGAGCACCTATCTATAAGCTATATTTATTTTTTACTCTTATATAATGGTTGGTTGTCATCATAAAAAGGGGGGAGATTGTTAGCCCTTATGTTTTGATGATGTTTTACAACCACCATTATCGGTACTAATGGCTTATTGAGTGCAAATATAGTGAATTCATATATCAAGCTTGTTAGTGCCACAAATGGAGGATTGGATGGAATATGCGCTACAACGATGATATTCAAAGGAGGAGGAGGCATAGTGATGAAGCAACATTATTTCAAGAACACCAAATTCAATTAGAAGCTTCATCCAAAACTCAAGCTATATCAAGACTCAAGAATTATATTCTCGTGAGGATATTAGCTAGGTTTTATTTTCTCTCCAGTGCTAGAATGTAGGCAAATAGTTTAGATTTCATCTGAAGCTATTGGGATATCAACACACACATTTTCATACTTATAGTTTTGAACGTATTTCTCAAAATACTATTTTTCACAAGTATGAGGACCTATTTGTAAAATTCCTTTTCCAAACAATTTGTTTTTGGTATTAAAAACATTTTACAAAGTTTCACAATTTTCAGAGGTCAAATGAATATTTTACAAATATTTTAAGTTAGTCAAAAATCAGTTTTTTGAGTGTATCAGATTGCGGTTGACCGCCACGGTCGACCGCGCCTGACCTCACTCGTCCGTGGGCAGCAAAAACATTCACGGTCGACCGTGAGCGACCGCCGCGGTCGACCGTGAGCGACCGCCGCGGTCGACCGTGAGCAAAAAAATTTCCCACGGTCGACCGCATCGGTCGACCGCGAAACTCTCTGGACCTTTGGTAAGTTTCTGACCTAGCTCGCGGTCGACCGCAAAAAAAGTCTGGTCGACCGCCGTATAGTTCAAACGGTAATCAGGTACAGGATCTCAGCGCCGATTTCACACGATCTCAGCGCTGTTCTGTTTCCAGGTTTTGGGGGATTGGTTATGGGTTTAAACAGCTGTGATTTTCTATAAAAACCTATCCTCTTCTTCTTCCTCTTTGTCCCAGTTCTTTCAGATATTTTCAGAGAACGTTTTTACAGAGCAAAATTTTTAAACCTATTGTCATCTGAGTTTTCTGTTTGTGTCTCACTTCCCAGCTTCAGTGTTATCTTCTCTTTGCCATAGGGACATTGTAAAGAGAGGGTTCTTACACCATTTTTACTATTTTGAGAAGCTTGATCTTGTGTAGATCAATTGTGTGAGTAAAGAGAGGGTTCTTACACCATTTTTACTATTTTGAGAAGCTTGATCTTGTGTAGATCAATTGTGTGAGAGTGTGATCTAGTGAGATCAATTGTGTAGTGTGAGATCGTAAGGGGATCGTTGTGTAGACGAAGTTCCGGCTTCCAAATCAGGTTGTGTAGTGGATTTCTCCTCGAGAGTGGGGAACGGGGACGTAGGTTAGCGGACCGAACCTCGTTAACACATCACGCGTCACAGGATAACGATTCCTAATCCTATCTCATCTATTTTGATTGCATTTGCATATTGTGTTTTGCTTGTCTTAATTTTATTACATAATTATAGCTTCGTGACCCTAATCACCCCACTCTAGGGTCCAATACTCAAGGCCAAACTGCTTCCAGGAACAGCAGTACAGTACTTTGGTGTGCACCAACCCAGTACTGTCAAGATCTCCTCGATCTATAAGACCTTTCGGTCAAGGCAAAGATCTCCTCGATCTCAGAACCTTTCGGTTCAAAACCTTTCAGTTTAAGGCAAGTTCCTGAGGGCACAAGCTCCTGCAGCAGCAGCACAACAGCAACAACGTCGGGATCGACGTTCGTACTCCAGCACGCGACGTTCGTGTTCCACGTTCGTGTTCCACGCTCGCGAGAGGATTTCTGGCAGCAACCAAGAGCTGCCCAAGGGCGTTATTTATAGGCCTCTAAGGCCAGCTCAAGAGTCACTAGTAATTAATGTGACCGTTACAATTCTTAATGACCTCTAAGGCCAGCTCAAGAGTCACTAGTAATTAATGTGACCGTTACAATTCTTAATGACAATTAAGATTGTAACATCAATGCATTAAATTGCTCTTAACGTTACAATTCTTAATGACAATTAAGATTGTAACATCAATGCATTAAATTGCTCTTAATGCTGTTGTAATCGTTGTATGCATTAACTCCTGAATACGAGGCAATCAATGGACGCGTTGCTACGAAACGCGAGGATCACATCTCAATAAATCAGACGAACCTCGTTTGACAAACGAACGTCGTTAAACAGGCGAACCTCGTCAAACGAGCGAACATAGTCAAATAGGAGAACCTCGTATGACATACGAACCTCGTCGATCGAGCGAACCTCGTCAAACAGGGGAACCTCGTATGACAGACGAACCTCGTCAACAAGCAAACCTCGTATGACAGACGAACCTCGTCGAACAAACGAACGTCATCAAACAGGCGAACCTCGTATGACAGGCGAACCTCGTATGATAGACAAACCTCGTCGAACGAACGAACATCGTCAAACAGGCGAACCTCGTATGACAGACGAACTTCGTCGATCGAGCGAACCTTATCAAACTACAAGAACGCTAGGGTCAGCCTCGTGCGAATACGTAGCTCGTCTGCATGTTGCGAAGCAGCCTGCGAGGCAACCTTCGTGGCGCCAAACAGCGCCACCTCGCCCCGATGCATCCGTGCGAAGTGCAAAGTGCGCCTAATAAAGCGTCACTTAGCGCCTCAGCCCGATTAGCCCCCGATCCCCGGCCTACGGTCCACGGCCTACGACCCACTAGAACTTATGAGGGATTAATTCAAATAAAACACTTCTCGGCTTGCCGTTGGCAAGCCTCGAACAAGGGACCTTTTGAAACACCAAAACATAAACTTTCCACTAGGCTACTAAGCATTTATGAAAAGTACTTGTAGTTAATATATATATAGTTTGAAAACTCATTTTGGAAAGCAGTTTTGACCAAAAAATCCAACACTTTTATCTCGGTCATGTTTTTTTAGCATTTATAGAATTCATGATAAAGAGATAAAAGGTGACCAGTCTCAAAGATCAATTATTATACTTTATCTCAATCTGACCCAATTCCTATAGTTTCCCCCGCTAATTAGAGACAATTGATTTAATTTTGTCTTATCCTCAACATGCCATGTTAAGGGATATCAACTGGATAACCAATTTTTCTAGTTGTCAGCTTTCATAACTTGTCAATCTACACATACATCGATCCGTCATCCTACGTCAATGAGGTACTACCATATGATAACACTTGTCACCCAAGTAAATACCTTGCAGACCAAGTAACTACTTCAATGGCCAAGTACACACCGTAAAAATATCGATAGTCAGGATGGTGACATGTGTAGACGCTGATATGCCCTAGCCAATTAGTATTAATACTCCTACCTAAAGTAAAAACAAAGCTAAGATGTGATAACCTTTGACCTAGGCTTGCCTCTGCTGACCTGGTTAAGTGTTGTCTTCCTGTAAAACCTAGCCTATTTATTTTCTGTTTATGATCTTTTATCAAGGACCTGACTTAAGCATTGGAGGCGCATTGGTGGATAGCCCACCATCGTCAATCTAACACTTTTTCTGTGGTCTTAGGGCAAACCAAGTAGGCTCCACTACGCTCAGAAGAGAAGATCTACTTTTGTCATCAAATCCGATCGAGGGGCCTTCTACGATAGAGTTTAATCTCACAAACTTAATCCTGTTAAAGGATTTCGTCCATCAACAGCTCCAAAATGGCGAACGATTCCACCCACGTAAAGAACAAAATTTGCAATCCCCCGGAAGTTAAAAGTAATTGTAATTGTTAAATCCTGTTAAAGGATTTCGTGCATCGACAGCTCCAAAATGGCGAACGATTCCACCCGCGTAAAGAACAAAATTTGCAATCCCTCGGAAGTTAAAAGTAATTGTAATTGTTAAATAACCCTTAAAATGTTTTGTTATCACTGAGTTTCATCTCAGTTCATGCTAAGCATTGACTCTCTAATTAGCAAGAAGCCACATACTGGAGGTCCAACCATGTAGATTCAAAGGCTTTTGCTTTAATCCCTAAGTCGCACCCCCATTTACCTTAAAACCCATGTAGTTTTTCTCATGCACCGAAAATATAAAGTTTTACTTACCTTTAATCAAAATATAGAATACAAAATGTATAGGTACATATAATAGGGTGCGTATCTGTATATGATAAGAGTATAGCTTGCGTACAATATGGCAAATAGCCAGGCATTGTAGAGTGACCAAACAAATGATATTATTTCATTCATGATTTTGTGATCACAAGGAAGAAAACAAACACCAATAATGAGTAGGAACGGAAATGTCAAAGTTTCAACTTCTCATTAGAGCATTTGGGGTTCCAAAAAGGATATCAACAATCTGTAATTCAACTTGAAATTTTCAGTATGAAAATCCCAGAGTATTATGCAGCTACACCAAACTTTGTGCAACAACTACATGGAACAAGCACGCGCAAAGCATGTACATTCCCAACTAGTATTGCCAAACTCAGGTTGAAGAATATCTCGTCTTACTATAACTCGCGAGACAAATTGGCAAATATAAACAACATAGATTCGGGTTATAATTTCATAAAGAGATGAAAACCCCTATTTTCTATTAGCACTTGCATTGACAAATAAATAAATAGTAATAAAAAAAATTAATTTGTTAATAATTGCATCCTATTAATAGAAAATTCTTCTGTGAAGAGAAGGGGGGGCGACGGAGGGAGGTTGAGCGCAAGCATACTCTTCTTAAATTACCTCATTTTCCCCAAATACAGCATTCGAAAGTAAGAATAATCTGGAAGTTGAAATTGAACTGAAATTGGAAAATGAAACCTTAAACTGGAAGTTGAAATTGAACTGAAATTGGAAAATGAAACCATAAGAGACCAAATAATAGAAGTAAGAGCTTGTTAACAACAGAGAAAATGAAACTTAAAGAGAGCCGCTACCTCAGCTTCAGTTCCATTTGACTGACACACTCTTTAAAAAATAGCTCCCCAAGTTTTTCCTAACTTCAGTATCAACTAGCAAATCTTAGAAAGTAAGAGAGCTTGTTTAGCAACAAAGAAACAGTGCAAATGGTCAACCTAACAACTTTGGGCACCACATATCAAAATAACCCAGACTTGGGCATCATATTTGAAATTTATCCCAAAAAAAAGAGCATATAAAGTTTGCAAGTATCATCTGATTCAGCTAAAATAACTTACACAAAATATAATCTTTATCTCTAAATAAGCAAAGGTTTTGTTCCTTCAATACCAAATTGCATCGTGATGGATATGAATGTTTAAATACCCGGGGTTTGTCTCTGCAACATCTAACCAGTTTCTACCTCAGATAAGTTTTAACTTATAAATTGTTTATGCAGCTCTTCAGTTACGCATTTTGCAGACAAATTTCCAATAATCGACCAACTTGTGGTCCTCTGGTACAACTTGATCAGGCTTTCCTACACAGAATATCGCGTATGCATCTGCTGCATACCTGCAATAATTAAAGGAAAGAAAACAAGTTATAGCTTTTTCCTTGTCCAGCAAAAATAAGAAGACAGCCTCAAGAACAAATGACTGTGCATAAGCAGCAATTGATGGCGTGGCTGCTGCTCGTCATCCCTCTTGGTATTTTCCGTGGGAAGCTTGGAATTGAGGAGACCGTCAAATTAATTCCACTTGAAAGAGTTACTGGTTCCTGTTATATATTAAAAAAAATTCATTTTTGCATATTATTTTGGTTGCTCGTGTTAATTTTGGTTTTCAGGTATAAGGGATGAGGATTAGTTGAAGTCATGACGTTGAAATTGACGTATCTTAAAGTGCAAGTTTCATCTGCTGCCATGTTTCTAGAACGCTCATGCAGACAATGAGCTTTCTTTTCCCCTCTTTAAAACCATAAAAGAGCATCAGGGTTGTGCCATTTAACTTAAAGTTGGAGTGCAAGATTAAGTTTTCCCATATTTTCAATTGAACTTTGAGATCGATTAGTTGAAATTTCACAAAACCTGCCCAAAATATGGGATGTACGGGACAAACTAAATTTATAAATTATTGAGATTGAGAAGCATGACTTCTAAGCAGTTTTGTTCTGATGGCGCACATTAAGGGGAGATCTCATTAACGAATGCACCACTCACATTGAAGGGGGGTTTTAGCTCAACAGGGAGGAAGCGCGACTCAGTAGTGAGCTCTCGAACGACACCGATCACTAAATATACCTCTGCAGTTTAGATTGGGGACACTGAAGTTTTAAGCCTCTAACCTTTGGCTAAAGTAACTGACAAACAAATTTAACGGCAGATGCTATTCCTTTGTCTGGATTAAGGGATCAAGCTATTTTAGCTAGGCCCTCTGGATCAGGAAGTTCATCTACTGTTGATTGGGCTCGTCATCTGGTGTAGGGGTGTGCATTTGGTCGCTCGGTTCAGTTTGGCCAAAATTAGCCAAACTGAAACCAACTGTCCTTTGTTGTGGAACCGCGCATACCTGCTTCCATTCTGTTCGATGGGTACAGGTCGGTTATATCTGGGGTATCGACTAAATCAGTATCGATGCTTCTTTTCTCTAATGGGTATATTCCTTTATCCATTGCTTCTATGTAATCACATGAATGATTGATTCCTACTGGGTCAAGTTCTTCTTTAATTGATCCTGAAGGAAAGTTGTGACATAAGAGGCTGCTAAGTTGAGTAGGGAACTGGTTGACACTTGCATATAAAGTAAGAACCTGGACAATTTGTTGCCAAATGTTAATATTTGACAATTACCATGCATAGTACACCAGTACATCGCAAAGCTTCACATCATTGTTATAAATAGCGGTAAATAGCCACGCAATAGTGACGCTAATAGCGTTAGCGGTCCCTTCCCGCGACGCTATCGCGCAATAGCGATGACATATTGCAGAATATGTCTGTTTGCAAAAGCGGTCAATAGTGTGTCATAACGGTAAATAGTTAGCGATTGCATTCGAAATTTGCTTTTTGACTGCTATTTAAAAGTGGTTTGAGACATATTTTTTAAAAATTAAACTCAACCCTTGACCATTGCATTCCACCATCTCCTATGATTTTTAACATCCTCCTGCCACCTCTCATAGCCTCTGGTACCTACCTTGATACTTCCTCTCACCTCCTTCATCGTGAGCTCCTCTTAGGGCATTCTTGTCACCGCTAAGCTCTTCTTCTCGAATATGATGACTTTTTAACTTTTCCAGTCATCTTCGATATTACGTGATGGTTACATGTCTATTTCATGTTTAGTATCCTTTAAATCATCCAATATGTACTTTTAGATTTATTAGATTTTTCTTTAATTTTTCTTTTTTTAGTATTTATACATATCTAAATTAGACCGCTATTTGACTTT
>NC_033801.1:100255457-100288363 GCF_001876935.1 Asparagus officinalis | reverse complement strand
AGAAGAGAGATCTTATAGTGGAGCTCCGCAAAAATAAAGCATAGTGGCTAGAATAGCATAGTCGAACACTAAAGTGTGTCGCATGCAACCTGGGGCGACTCTCCGGTCCTGGTCGTGACCTGAAAGGGGGGAGGGACAACGAGCGTCAAAGCTCTAGCGAGCAATCATCACAGACCAACCGGCCAGGGAGAGGGTTCGTTGTATGAAGAAAATACAGTTATCACAAAATATATATATATATATATATATATATATATATATATATATATATATATATATATATATATATATATATATAGTATATATATATATATATATATATATATATATATATATATATATATATATATATATATAAAAACATTATCTAAAAATAAACAATGGGTCTTAGTACTTTTATGAAGTTTCAACACGGGCTATAGGTACGTGTGCGAAATAATCCAAAACAGGAAAGCACTCATGTATATACCTTAATATCCCAAATTGAAACAATCCTAAGTACTCCAACCGGGAAGTCTAATACGTAACAGAAAATAAGTAAAAAGGATACAACGCGCATCTCAGAACGTAAATGCAGTATTCAATGTACTGTCGGCTACATGAAATACCAATGTCGTATTCTAAGCATAAGTGTCATAGCATACTCTACATATGTGTTATGTCATGGTTCTTCATAAGTGTTATGTCATAACTTATGTGAAATGTGCAGCATACCGGGTTAAGAGGATGTCGCCAATCATGAATTAGATTTAGAGATTTTCGCCAAGCACATGAGAATAAATAGGTAAACTGTCGGCAACACGAGGACTGAAATGGATTATAGTCCCAACACGAGGACTTCTATGGATATAGTCCGACACGAGGACTGTTGCAAGCATGAGGCAAGTATACTGATATACATGGTAAGATTTACTTATAGCAAATTTCATACTCAACTGCGGGCGTGTGATTCTAAAGCTAGTATTTCAGGCCTCTATCATGGGCATAGATCACTTAGTAATAACTGAGAAGCCAAGTTAGTAAGTCGAGGGCAGACCACTGCGAAAGAGTGAAAAGTTCAACAAAAGAACACAGGGCAAATAATCTGTGGGGCGAACGGTCGACCGTAGAGCCCACTCCGGTCGCCCATCGCCAGGTGCCGAGAAGTACTGGCAGCTCAAGAAGCTGAGCGGCGGTCGATCGCTTGTGGTCATGCCGGTCGACCGCTCAAAGTACAGGAAGCGATTCTGCTGCAAAAACTCACGGACGGTGCGACCGCTGAGTCCGCTGCGGTCGGTCCTTGAGTCCGCTGGCGGGGGGGCGTCGCGTGTCGGACAGAACCGCAGTCTGGTTTTGCTGTCAGCTTCGAACTCATATAAAATTTAAGGTTTTGCTATAACCAACGTAATTTTAAACAATTCAATAGTAATGCATGGGCAGTAAATAACCAAGTTTAAAACATAGTTAAAACATCATTCATGGTACTATAATCACAATGATTTTAAAAGTTCTTAAACAGTATAATAAAGTTAACCTTTCATAAAAAACGTTTCAGATCAAGATCTCATTAATTAAGACATCATTAGTGAAGCTTTTTTAGAGACTGGAAATATATGATTTTTATACAACGCTGCATGCCATAAGATCTAGCTTTCATCTACACAAATCGATTTGGGGCGTTAATAAAAATCGGATTTAAAACTCAATCTAAGCATAAGAAACGAAAAGGGGTGAAGTTGGGCGAGATGTTACTGCGGTCTACGACGAAAACGGACAGCCTATGATCGGAGGAAGATGATCCGCTGCTTCGGCTGAACCACCAACAATCCGCTGAAAAACACCGCTTCATGCAAGCTCGCTCCAAATTCACCAAAGAGTGAGAAACTAGGGGTTTGAGGGGAGTAGAGGCGGGCTAGGTTTCTGATTTCAGATGAAAACGGGGTTCTCTTGGTTTCTCCCAAACCAAGACCCACCCGTTAAGAACCAAACCAGGCTTTGTTGCTGGGCGTCGGACGCTCGGCCCAGTTGTCGAATCGTAAAGCAGGAACACGAGTTTCCTGAGTCGGACGAGGTGCGGTCGACCCGAACTGCGTCCCACTGTGGTCTAAAGTGGAGACCCGATCTGATGAACTTTGGCCCAGGTTTTGATCTGATGCATCAGCATGATGCTGCGAACTGACTGCAATATCTGCACTATAAAACAGCTTGATGAGTTCCCGTACACATGGATAATCCAGCATTCTTATATAATATATATATATATTTTATATATATAATATCATATATACTATATATATATATATATATATATATATATATATATAGTATATATATAGTATATATATATATATATATATATATATATAGGGGAGAGGTTCTAATCAAAAACGCTAGAGAAACTAAAAACCAATCGCTAACCTAGTAATTTCACAAATTTAATTTCATCACTGGCCCTAAGATTTGCGATGGCAGAATTGTAATATAGCACAATTTAATACACTGCATTAATAGTGAAAAGGGTAAGAAATTGGATACATTCATATCCGAATTAAATGGTGATGATTACATGGGAACAATGATACAAATATTTAACGTCCTTTAATCCTCTCTTAGCATTATAGTCTATTCTTTTAATATCTCTTATCTAACTCACTTCCCGATCTCTGTAAATCTCACATGAAGAACCAAGCAACGCATTTGAATCCTGGATCACTGAAGTGGGGATCTCATCCAGATTCAGCTCCAAACGAATTGAATCTGGATTCACTCCAATGCGATTTGCTGGCTCAGCTGGATTTGTGAATCATTCTAAACATCGCGTAGAAATTTGGTAAGAACATAGCTATAAAATTTTATAACATGAAAATTTTCAGCCTTTTACAGCAAAAAGTTATGATTTTTATGGTAAAACAAACCTCCACATGAATTGAATCTGGATTCACTGGCCAGTGTGTGTTCACTGGAAAGTGAATGCTAGATTCACCTCCATGGCGTTTATTGAGTCAAAAACAAGCCGTGGATTCCACTGGCAAGTGAAATCTGGAATTCACTGGCAGGTGAATCTCCGATTCACTGCAGTGAATCGCAGATTCACTGAAGTGAATCGGAGATTCAGCTCCATGCATTTATGACGTGTTTGGATGATTTTAGCAAAAGTTACAATTTTTATGGTAGAAAACAAAGCTGGCGGTCAGAGCGCGGGGGGAGGGGGAGGGGGGAGATGGCTGCTGGTCGCGGAGCGGCGAAGGGCTTGGTCGTGGTGGTGGCGAATGGGCTTGGCGTTTCAGGGAAGGAGGTCGGGAGGAGGCGGTGACTAGGGTCGGAGTTCGCCGAGCAGGGGGGCTCTGTCGGGGGCTTGGGGTTGACCGGTGACACTCAGGCGGCGCGGTCGTCGGCTGCCTGGTCGGAGCTCGAGCGGGGTGGGGATTGATCGACTCAGGATTTGCGAGTATCGCTGGTGGGGCGGAGGAGATGGAGATGGTTGGGTTGGAGGGAGGGTGCGCAGGGCGACTAGGGTCGGTTTGGGGCTTGGCTTTGCCGGCGGTGGAGCTATGTTGTGTGAGGACGCAGAGAGAGGGGATAGCTGGGGTAGAGGAGAGAAAGTTGGGTTCTTTGTAGGATGACCGAATCCTTCAACTGAAGAGAGGTGGTGGACTTTGGGAACATGGCAACCAGTCAGCATTAATTACGCGTCTGCTTGTGAGGCTGATAAATTTAGCCTGATTACCGGCTATGCAGGGCATTAATTGTCCTATAAATCTCAGCCATTGGAATGAATGCTGCAATGCGGAAAAGAAAAAGAAGCCAAGCGGAGTGGATAGGTTTTTTAAGTTTTTTAAGGTAGTGAGGTTTTATTTGAAGCTGCTCCATATATATATATATATATATATATATATATTATATATATAATATATATTATATATATATATATATATATATATATACCTATAATATATATATACATATATATATATATATATATATATATTATATATATATATAGTATATTATATAGATATACTATATATATATTATTATATACATACATATATAAATATCACATATATAACATATACATATACATATATATATATATATATATAGTAATATATATATAGTATTATATATATATATATTATATATATATATATATATATATATATATATAATATATATTATATATATATGATTAATATATCACAAGGATTATTTTATACATTAGAAATTTAATATATTTCATTATACAAATTTCCGGGGTTTACATTTTATAACTAACGAACATTCTATGATTGGATAAAACGTACTATTTTTTTCTTGATGAATTTAAGAATGTTATTTTCTTCATTAATCAATAATAGTTTTTTTCATATTGGTCCTCGTAAGTAATAAAAAAAGCTAGCCGTTAATCCCTAGCAAAGAAGCTCAAAGGCCAACATCTAAAGGCTTAAATTCGGCTTAAAGTTCACGCTAAAGCTGTAGTTCAGCAGACTATAAAGGGACGAACTTCCGCTTGTTAACGCTGATTCCCGCGCTGAGATTGGAACTCCCGCCTGAAAGATTGAGCTCGCTTGAATACTTGAACTTCACAGGTCAAGCTAAGTTTTTGCCTGAATATGAAGTTTGCTTGCAAGACTGGCACGTTTGGCCTTAAATATTAAAGTGTGCCTGCAGCCTTTTGGTGTTCGCCTGGGCTATGCTAAGTTGCTGTATGACAACTTAGCTCGCATCAAAACATAAAGAATAAACTGATTTGAGCTTCGTCTGATAGGCGTCGGCGCTACAGGTTCTGCAGCTACACTGACTCTACGCTCAACCTACAAGTTTTAAGCTTCCACGCTCAAGGCTTGCCTGAAGCCACATGTAAGCTCGGGCGCCTGAAGGCTGCGCATGTCAAGCTCGGGCCTGAAACTTGGGCCAAGCTGCGGCCTGCAACCATCAAGCTGCGCGCCTGAGCTTCAGATTCCGCGCTGGAACTTTTTGACAAGTCAGCCACCTAAAGCACGAATTGTGGAAGCGGTTGTGCCCACTTTCCACGTTTTGAGGGGGGCGGTTATAGGTCACTTTCTACCTCCTATAAAAAGCCACAAATGGCTATAGAATCAGAGGAGATAGAGGAAGCAAGGAGACGGAAACCCTAGCATCTTGGGGCACATGTCGATCTCAATATCCTAGCTCGAGTTTCAAACTCCCGATAAAGCGTCTACCCATGCGGCGAAGCTTATTGGCTGTCTTGTTCGAATGCCATGCAGGAGAAGATTGACGAAACTTTGAGATGCTTGGCTAGAGCTTTTTGGGGATCGGCATATTATTTTCTCTTGGAGGGGCATTTTTTTTGGGCTAGATTCTTTGAGAGATCGTTTTATGGCAAGCAGAGGGCTTGGAGACTTTGGATCTTAGAGAGCTTTGCAGCATCATTTTGGATCGGATCTTCGGAGCTTTGGTCTTGGCTTGAAAACGGCATTTTGGGTTAACATAAAAAAAGGATTAATCTGCGGCTTTTTTCAAAATTAACTCTTTTAGCAAAGTTTTAAACTCGGTATAGAGCTATTATACTCGTTAAGGAGTTTTTAAACTTGCCCGCAAGTTGCTCCCTTGAACGTCAGATTCAAGAGAAATAGACCATTGTTCATGAGAGCGAAGCGCATCAGATCGTGCCACTGGCATATAAGAATCGCAAAGCTCCCATCGACACAAGAAGAACTCAGTTTAAAACCAAAAAGAATGATATTTGTCAATTCCTTCTTTCTTTTGTAAATCGGAAAATCGGATATAGAAGAGATGTAGTTTCTTTTTAAATGGCAGTTTAGAGAGAGATTTTTAAAGAGAGATTGGTCATTTATTCTTTTTCGTAAGTCAGTTAGAGAGATACATACATAATTTTATTGCTGCCATTTCTTCTTCAGATATTCCACAATAGGTCTCCCGGCTTACATCATTAATATTTTGAAATCATACATTCAATTTGCTAGTTAATCTAACATCATAATATTTTAAGGCTTTAAAGCATCTCTATTTGCTCTGGACGGCACAAAATGTTAAATCTAACAAGCATTTTACACATGGAAATATAATAGGAATTAATATATGATGATAATTAATAAGCTTTTATAACCATGTTATAGTAAATAAAGTTAAAACTTAAAGTAAATAATTAAAAATATTGAGCTACAACACTGTACGTGGTTTGCCAGCCTGGGGGAGTTTGCATATAGCATTTCACTTGAAACTGACGATTTATAATGCTGCCTAAGAACAAAGCGCTTTAAGCTATACAATAATAGTACTTAGTCGGCATACGATAGCTGAGAGGGGCTTTCTAAGCTAGCATGTTGGCAACAAATGCACGTGCAAAAATGCACGTGCAACAAAAATAAAACTAATAAGGGTAGGTAGTTTTTCAAGAGAATCGATACAAAATATTTTATAATACAAATAGGAAATATTAAGAGAACTATTTTGAAAAAAATCAATTTTTCCATGAATTATATTTAAGAGTGATGGATACGATGACATTGGACACAATATTCATTTTCATAATACAAATTTTTATCTAGTTAAAAATTTACAATATTAAATATTCAAGAAACAATGCTGACAAAAAGAGTGATAGATAGTGCAGGTTTTTAAATGCATTTGTTGGGTTAGGCGCACTGCAAAACTTCAAGTTAGATCCGATTTGGAATGTTAGGTCCAGTCCTAGTAGTTTCTTAGAGTGAATTTAGTTAATTGAGGGACATTTTCATACAGAGTGGCGATCAATTATTAAGTGGACATAATTTTTTATTAGTGTGATATTTTAGGTGGATAAATAGGGAATAATTTTTGTGAGATAGAATATTTTGATAAATAAGCGTGGGATCACAATTTTTATAGATTCAATGAAGTATATATTTATGGCATTTTTTGGAGGATGTAACATACTACATGTTAGCGATATTTTAAAACTTAGCTATTATTGATTGAAATTATTTAACAAGAAGCGTTATTTAGCTATACTATTAATACTTTTTGTAGGCTAGCAAGATATTGGATAATTATTATTATTATATATATTTTGTTATTTATTTTTTAATTATTATTATTAGTATAGTTAGACTTTTTTTCATATTTTTCTTCCTTTTTTGCTCCCCAGAGATCTGCTTTCCCTCTCTCTACAATCTATTGTTTCATAAATCATGAATTAGATCACAATCTTTACTTTTAAATTAATTATAAATTAATAATATTTTGTAAAAAAGAAAACATCAGTAGATGACTAAGAGGAAGACGAGATCTGATCGACGGAATGGTCTAATGATGGTGATGACGCATAGTAGGGAAAGAAGTAAAAAAAAAATATATATTGTAATCCCCAACGCCTTAGAGAGGGTGATGTGATTAGTAATAATAGATTTGATGTAGAATACTCCATACCACCGAAAGATGCCATCTTCTTTTTCGGGGAGCGCCAACTCTTAAGAAACTCGCAAGAGTTAAGCGTGTTTAGGCCTGGAGAAATTCCTAGGATGGGTGACGCCGCCTAGGAAGTTTTCCAGAGAAAGCGCGTGAGTGAGGACAAAAACGTGCCGAAAAGACATGTTGGTTGGGTTTGAGTGAGACCAGTCCATCAGATCTAATAGCGTAGCTCGACTCCGGGGATTCCGGAAGCGGGGCGTTATAGTCATATATATTATATAGTATATATATATATATATATATATATATATATATATATATATATATATATATATATATTATATGAGATTTAATGGTATCCTTAATCATAGGATGAGATTTCGCTCCTTGGGACCGTCTCCCTAAAATCACATGATTGAGCGATATTATGGATGATCCGCTCCGTTGAACTTGATGCTAACATATTCTAAACTTAAGCAGCACCATAGTTTTGGGGGTGAATCGCGTCGTCGTTTGAACCCTCCATCGGCCATGTGAAAAGTTCTATTCATTGCAAAAATCTAAAATTGATAGCGTAGTGGATGAATGGTCAAACGACGACGGGTTCACCGCCAACTTGGTGTGTTGGTGGTTTTGCAATATGTAAAATCAAAGTTTAAGCGAGAAGTTGGATCTCCAATATCGCTCAAATCATGTGGATTTTAAGCGTCAAGGAGGAAATCGCGGCCTCCTATGACGAAAGGATACCGGATTAATCTCCTCTCTTCTCCTCTCTCGTTGCTCTATATATATATATATATATATATATATATATATTATATATATATCTCATATATATATATATATATATCATATATCTATATATAATATATATATATATATATATGGAGAAGTGTTCCTAAAGGTGACGGCTTAGTAAATCATGCTAAGGAGCGGCGACGCTAAATCAACATGATTGAGCTGGCATATATAGATGATCCACTCCGGGTTGAACTTAATTTTATATTCCTAAAATCGGCGCAACACACACAGTTTGGGGTGAACCTGTCATCGGTTGACGCTTCATCTTACTCATTATCAATTTTTAAACGGTTTCGAATAAATATGAACTTTTCAGCATGCTGCCTGGCTTGATAGAGGGTGCAAACGATGAATGAGTTTCATTCCAAACTTGGTGTGTTGGGGTTTTTATAATATTAGACGCAAATTTCCAACGGGAGACGGATCATCCACAATATAGCTGCAATGCATGTGATTTTAGGGCGCGGCGACGTTAAATATTATGCTAAGGCCGTCACTTAGGACATAAATGTTTCCCATATATATATATATATATATATATATATTATATATTATAATATATATATATATATATATATATATATATATATTATATATATCTATATCAATATATATATATATATATATATATATTATATATATATTATATATATATATATATTATATAATATAGTATATATCGCCAAAACTTGTGTCAACGTTAAGTGGATAGCAAAAAAGTTAATCCAGCAAACTTTTTAGGCCACTCATAATTGCCTAAGGATCCTTGCATGATAATGAAAAAGTTTTTTTATATTATAATACTGAGTGGCTGAGCAAAGTTTGGTGGAGACATCAACTTAAGTTGATAGGCAGTCTTAGTGTCAAATATATATTATAATATATACATATATATTATATATATATATATATATATATATTAATATATATATATATATATATATATATATATATATATTTATATCAGACCAACAACGTTGTGTCACTTAAGTGGAATAGCAAACAGGTTATCCACCAAGAACTTTTTAGTCCTCATATTGCCTAGGGAGTCCTTGGCAATGCATTGAAAATGTTTTTTATATTTAATAAATGAGTGGCTAGTAAAGTTTGGGTAGAGATCACACTTAGTTGCATAGGAGTGCCTTAGTGTGTGTATATATATATACACACCACAGCACACCACACAAATAGAAATAAAATAGGCAGTTCTAGTTTTAGAGTTATATTTGACTAGCCCCTTCGCCGCCCCCCCCCCCCATCCACACATGACACCCCTCTTGGTAGGCTAAAATTGACTTTGTGGGGCTAAGTCAAGTGTGGTGCTAGCAAGTAAGACCATTCTATTGCTAGGATTTTTGTGTTTGTGCGTGTGGTGGTGGGGTAGTGGTGGGGGTAACTGGGTTCAAGGGTATTGTGAGAGCAAAGGTTTCATAATTTTTTCCATGCAAAAGATTACAATTTGGTGGTGATAATAGATTATTTTCAATCCCATGGTTTTTTCCTTTTGAGGGTTTTCCATGTTAAATCTTGTGTGTAATTCTATATGCTACGTTTTATAGTTTTTAGGGTTTTTATGAGATTTAAAATTCCAACAACTGGTGTCAGAGTGGGGTTCAACGATTTGTGAAGGTTTGAGCAGTGTGATCGATGAGGCGTTGGCGATTGATGACGCTGATCAGCATCACTGAGCAAGAGAACTTTAAGGAGGTTATCAGAGACTGATCGGAGGTGTGAACGGCGGTAGAAGCAAGACAGATAGTTGGATATATGGGGTTTCTGTTTGCATAAAAGTTTTGGAGGAGAGGAATCACATGAAACAAAAGAAGAAGAAGAAGAAGAAGACCATGAGGGTGAATGGGCGCATGATCTTGTTCCCGTGAATTGTAAGGAGGGCACGTGGGAATTAATCAGGCATGAGGCATTTGGATTTGCATCAATTTTTTTAAACCCACATCAATAATCTAGATTTATTTATCTTTAGATTGGTGAATTGGAGGAGAATTTTGACAATCTAGGAGCCATTCCTAGGGTGTTCAACATGCTGAGTTTGTTTATGATATTGATTCGCAAATTTAACTTCTGCAGTTATAGATTTGAATTTAGTTGCGGTTGGAGGATGATGATATCTTCGATTCTGAAGTTCAAAATTTTGATTTTCAATGGCAAAACAAATTTTGCATTATGTCTCAAGACCTTCAGGTGCAATAAGGTGTTGACCAAAGTTTAGAGGAGAAGAAGTTTGAGTAGATGAAGGATGGTAAATGGAGTTCTATGTAAAAGAATAGAGTCAGTACAATTCATTTGGTACTTGGCCTAAGATCAAGTACAATATTATGCAGGAGACCATGCCAAGAGGGTTGTGGGTCAAGCTTGAGGGAATTTATGCTTCGAAGTTGATGATCAACCGATTGTATTTAAGGACGAATCTTTATTTTTTAAAGATGGAAGAAGGTACTACTACTTGAGACCATATTAATGCCTTTAATTAGCTAGATTGTTAACTTATAAACATTCAAGAGGAGATTAAAGAAGAAAAGCAGGCCCTACTATTACTATCTTCCCTACCAAAGTCATACAAGACATTGGTTCAAATGATAACTGTGAGGAAGTAGACTTTGGAGTTTTATAATATGACAGCACTCCTCCACAAGAATGAGGGAACGATGGGGAAGAGAGCACATCTAATGGTGGTAGAGTGCAAAAAATTTGAAGGATCTGATTGAGGGAGGAGTAATAGGAGAAATGATAGTTGTTGAGGGAGATCAAAATTTCGGGCCTAAGATGACAGTGAAAGGAAGTGCTATTATTGCAAAGAGATTGGTCAAGGGGGGGGGGGGGGGGGGGGGGGTGAATAGGGTTAATGGATAATGAATATGTAATTAAAAGATTTTCCAACAAACCACAAATAAATATAAAATGCAATAACAATAAAAGAGAGTAGGAGTTAGAGATAGTTAACCAATTGATGACACGTGGTATGTTCACGAGGTTCGGTCCTCTGACCTACGTCCCCGCTCCCCACTATTGAGGAGAAATCCACTAACACACCAGGTTTGGAAGCCAGAACTTCTCTACACAATGATCTCTACCGAGATCTCACAACCACATAGTAGATCTCCACGAGATCAAGCTCACAATAGTTACAAATGGAAGAAAAGCTCTCTCTTATAGCAGCCCTATGGCAAGAGGAAGAGATTACAAATGAAGCTTGGGATGTGAGATTTGAAAGTGTGAAAACAAATGAAAGTTAAAGCTCTTTTGAACAATAAACACAAACTCAAGAGATTTTTCAATGCTTGCTTGGTTACTGAAGTTAATGGGGTTGGTGGGTATTTATAGGAAGTGAAGATGACAGCTAAGTCCAAAAAAAAAAAAAAACAGGCAAAATCGCCCAAAAACCAAGAAACATGATTCTGCACAGAACTAGCTGTTGGAGGCTTATCTATCGACTGACGGGGTTTTATCAGTTGACTGATGAGCTGACTGTTATTAGTAATTTCAAGCTATCAGTCGACTGACAGGATCATCAGTCGACTGGTCGGTCGACCAAATAAGTAGCAAAAACTTTTGGTAATTCTGGCATGTTTCATCAGTCAACTGATCTCATGTATTAGTTGACTGATGAGATCATTAGTTGATTGGTCAGTCGACCAAATAAGAAATAGAAACTTTTTAAGATTCTGGCGGGTTTCATCAGTCGACTGATCTCAAGCTAGCATCAGTCGACTGATAACAGTTTTTTAGCCAATATTGGTTTTTAAAAATAAGTTTCAAATGTCTTTTAAAAATAGTAAATAAATTCTAAAAAATGTGAAACTTTAGAAATAGTTTATAAACATAATAACAAACTTGTTTTGAAAAGAATTTTTGCAAAAAGGTCATCGTATTTGTGAAAATTATTATTTTAGCAAAAATGTCAAAATACGTGTATTGAAACTATGTAAGTGTGTTATCCCAAAAGCTTCAAATGCAATCAATAAACTACTTGCCTACATTAAGTACTAGAGAGAAAATAAAATTCCAAATATCCCTCACATATAATTACATGGCTTGAGTCTTGATATTTGCTTTTATGTTGATGAAGCTTCTCATGTATGTAGTGCTCTTTGAAAGCTTTATTTCATCACTTTTCCTCCACCTCCTTAGATATCATTGTTGTAGTTCATATTCCATCCAATCCTCAAATAATGGTGCTAATGAATTATAATCTATAATATAGCTCAATAAACAATTAGCACTAATAATGGTATTCGTAAATCATCATCAAAACAAAAAGGCTAATAATCTCCCCCTTTTTGATGATGACAAACAACCATTATTCAAGAGAAAATAAAATTGATTATTTAGCTTATAGATAGTTGCTCCCCTTATCTATAAGGCCCTCCTAACTATGTGCACAAATGAGGAGATTTCTCTCCCCCTTTGTCACCATAAAAAATAGGGTAAATAAATACAATATGCTTGCCAAAACCCACACAATGCACCTCAAGTGTTGGCCTACCCGTGTCACATTCCTCAAGCGTTCGGAATTACTACCTATCACTAGGCTTTACTATCGACCCCACTCCTCTTGGAATTGACACCGGTCTCTCACCTCTAGACTCCTCTTGGTACCCGTGTGTGCTTAAGCATGGTATGTCATTGTGGATCAAGAAAAGAATAGATATGACAATGGTAAAGCGAAGAATCATAGTAAGAAATGCACATGCCTAATTCATTTCTAATACGGAAAAAATCAACTTCACAAAGGGGTTAGGTAAAGATGTCCGCTAATTGAGATTTTGTGTCAATATAAACAAGAGAGACATCTTTTCGTTCAACATGGTCACGCAAGAAGTTATTCCGCACATCTATATGTTTAGTTCTAGAATGCAAAACAAAATTTTTTGAAATATTAATAGCACTAGTATTATCAGAAAAAACTTTTGTGTCATGAAAATGCAAATCAAAATCAACCAAATTTTATTTCATCCATAAAAGTTGTGCACAACATAAGCCGATGGTAATGTATTCTGCTTCCGTAGTGGACAATGCATTACAATTTTATTTCTTGGATGCCCAAGATATAAGGGAGTTACCCAAAAATTAACAACTACCACTCGTACTCTTACGGTCCACCCAACAACCGGCAAAGTCGGTATCACAATATCCGCAAAGATCAAAAGATGTACTTTTAGGGTAAAATTAACCAAGTTCTAAGGTGCCATTAATATATTTGATAATTCTTTTCACCGCAACCAAATGAGACTTTTTAGGAGAAGCTTGAAAACGTGCACATGCACAAACACTAAACATGATATTCGACCTACTCGCGATGAGATAAAAAAGACTACCTATCATACCTCGATATAGCTTTTGGTCTACCTTTTCACCACTATCATCCTCATCCAACTTAATGGTAGTGCTCATTGGAGTTGGGGCATGTTTGGAGCTTTCCAACCTAAATTTTTTCACCAACTTCCTAGCGTATTTTCTTTACGACACGAATATGCCATCATTGGATTGTTTAACTTGGAGGCCGAGATAAAATATGAGCTCTCCCATCATGCTCATCTCAAATTGATCTTACATTACTTTAGAAAAGTCATTGCACAAAGATTCATTAGTGGCACAAAAAATAATATGATCCACATAAATTTGAACTAAAATGAAATTATTTTTCTGTTTTCTAATAAAAAGAGTATTATCAATTGTTCCTTTTGTAAAATCATGTTCAATGAAAAAACTTGAGAGGCAAGCATACCAAGCTCTAGGAGCTTGTTTTAACTCATATAAAGCTTTTTGAACTCGGTATACATGATTTGGAAAAGAAGAATCAATAAAGCCGGGGGATTCCTCAACATAAACCTCCTCTTCTATAAAACTATTTAAGAAAGCACTTTTGATATCCATTTGAAACAATTTAAAATTTTTAAAACTAGCAAAGGTCAAAAACATCCTAATAGATTCTAATCTTACAACCGGTGCAAAAGTTTCATTATAATCTATGCCCTCCTATTGATTGTATCCTTGGGCAACTAAACGAGCTTTATTCCTAGTAACTATACCAAACCTATCAAGCTTTTTTCTAAAAACCCATTTAGTTCCAATAATAGAAGTATTATTTGGTCTACGAACTAACTTCCAAACATTATTTCTTTGAAAATTATTCAATTTTTCATGCATAGCTAAAACCCAAAACTCATCTTTTAAAGCATCATCAATATGTTTAGGTTCTATTTGGGATAAAAAGGCTACATTACCATATTTGCTCATTGCTTTTGAGCGAGTCAAAATGCCTTTAGATGGACTTTCTATAATTTGGTCCTTAGGATGATCCGGTGCAAATTTCCAAGCCTTGGGGAGTTCTTCTTGATTTTGTTCATTTTTTCTTTCCCCATCATTTGGTGCTTCCGTTGAGGGTTTATCATTTAGTTTCAAGAGGTCCATTTCTCCCTCAATCTCATCATTATCATTCTTAGGCAAACTATCTTGCAAACCAATATTAGATTCATCAAGAGTAACGTTTATAGACTCTTCGACAATGAGTGTTCGCTTGTTGAAAACCCTATAAGTCTTACTTCTAGGTGCTTATCCCAAAAATATACCAACATCAATTTTTGAATCAAACTTATCATGGTGGTCTTTAGTATTTAAGATAAAACATTTACAACTAAAAATACAAAAATATCCAATATATGGAGTTTTGCCAAAAAAGAGTTCATAAGGAGTTTTCTTGAAAGTAGGTCTAATCAAAACACGATTTAAAATATGGCAAGCCATATTGATGGCTTCGGCTCAAAAATATTTTGGCAATACAAAAGAGTTTATCATTGTGCATGCTATCTCTTATATAGTTTTATTTTTACGTTCAACAATACTATTTTGTTGGGGTGTTCTAGGAGCGAAAAACACATGTGTTATACCATGATCAGCATCAAAATCATTAAAGAATTTATTTTAAAATTCACCACCATGATCACTCCTAATTTTAACAACTTTCAAATCTTTCTTATTTTAAATTCTTTTTACAAAATAAGAAAATTCTACAAAACATTCATCTTTATTTGCAAGAAAAATTACCTATGTAAAACGTGAGAAATCATCAACAAAAACAAAAACATAGTATTTACATCCTAGAGAGGCAACACGCATGGGTCCAAAGAGATCAAAATGCAATAATTGTAAAAGTTTAGAAGTGGATACCTCATTTATTGATTTGAAGGAATTCTTAGTTTGTTTACCTTTAGCACATTCTTCAAAGGTAGAATCCTTAATATATGTTAGATTTGGTAGCCCTCTTACTAAGTTCTTCTTGGATAGCTTAGATATTAGCTCCATGTTAGCATGTTCAAGTCTCTTGTGCCAAATCCAAGGATCCCCATCCACCGCGGCAAGACACTTTACATCTTGATCTATTAGCTCATTCATCTCAAAAATATAAACATTAGATCTTCTAAAAGCAACAAAAATAGTTTTATCATTCATACTAATAATACATTTATCTGGTTTAAAAGAAATGTCAAAGCCTTTGTCACTTAATTGACTAATGGTAAGAAAATTATGATTTAGTCCTTTAACAAAATAAACATCCTCAATTATGGGAGAATGTATCTTACTAATATTACCAATACCTATAATTTTATCTTTCTCACCACCACCAAAGGAGACATTGCCTTCTTCAATTCTTAATAGGGTTGAAAATAGTTCCTTGTTGCCCGTCATGTGATGTGAGCAACCACTATCAATGTACCACAACTCTTTTACGTCTTGTGCAAGACGTTCCCTACATATGAAGAAGTTGTAGAACCTTTAGGTACCCAAACTTTGGATCCTTAAATGTTAGTATTTTTGGTACCCATAAGTACCCACATTAACTCATAATAATCAATGTTATTTTTTATCCTACAATGAGTAGAAATATGACCATATTTCATGCAATATGTGCACAAAAACCTTTTCTTGTATGTAGGAGCATGAGATTGATGATACCATTTTCTATCAACATAATGATGACTAGAGTAAGCATGATTAGATTTAATTCTGTTATTTTCAATTTCTAATCTCTCGATTTTAGACCTTAGTTGTTTGTTTTCAAAGTCTAGATCTCCTATCATTTCATCTTTTAGAGCAAGAGAGGATTTTAGTTGCTCAAACTTAGAGTCACAAGAAACATGTAATTTTTTGAATGAGGAATATTCTTTTACTAAACTTTTAAATTCAAAATTCAATTCTTCTAAAGCCGCTTCTAGTTCACATTGCATATAAAGAGATTCACTTTCAGTTTCGGATTGTACCTCATCTTCATGAGCCATGAAATAAATGTTTGGGTCATGAAGAGGAATCTTGGTGCCCTCATCATCGCTATCCGAATGGCTTAGTTCAGATTCATCCCCACCTGCATACATAGCCTTCTTTGTACTTCAAATACTTCTCCTTAAGCTTGGGACAATCATTGGCTAAGTGTCCCGGTTCGTTGCATTCGAAGCATTTACCTATACGAGAAGAAATTTATTGTTAGATCGATTCTTAAAATTTTGATTAATTTTGATATCCTTCTAGAGAGGTGTGCCACTTCTCTAGAAACATCAACTTTACTATCCGAGGAGGATGAATCATCAATTGCTCCATTGAGTGCAATAGACTTTAATTTTTGGGGTGGCTCCTCGGTTGCTTTTGGGGTTGCTTCTTCCTTCTCCTTGATATTATTTTCATGGACCTTGAGCTTGCCAATGAGACCATCAAGAGTGAGAGTTGAGAGGTCATGAGCTTCTTCGATGGCCGTGGCTTTAGGTTCCCAAGTCGGCGTCAAAGAGCGAAGAATCTTGTAATTTATCTCTTGATTTTTCAAGACATTGTCAAGACCATGTAATTCATTTATGATGTTAGTGAACCGAGAAAACATAGAATCGATAGATTTATTTAGAAGCATTTTAAAAAAGTTCATAATCATGCATGAGTCCACTAATATTGGACTCCTTTACTTAGGGGGTTCCTTCACGAGTGATGCATAAGTTCTCCTAAATTTTGTGTGCGGTTTCACACGTAAAAACTCTCTTATATTTATTGGGGGTAAGACCATAAATTAGTGCATTCATGGCCTTAATATTAAGGTTAGCTAGGTTCCTCTCATCCTCGGTCATTTCACTACTAGGCTTCTTGACATATTTTCCCCCTCAATGTCTAGGATATCAAGGTCAATACATTGTAAATAAATCATCATCCTAGCTTCCCAATAGGTAAATTTGCTACTGGTGAAAAGGGGTGGCCTAGTGGTGGATTGTCCTTCTAACATATACATATTCATTGAAGCCTCCATTTAGATCTTTTCTCTAAGGGGTTTAAGCCTTACAAACAGTAGAGACCTCGCTATGATANGGGGGGAGGGGGGTGAATAGGGTTAAAGGATAATAAATATGCAATTAAAAGATTTTCCAACAAACCACAAACAAATATAAAGTGCAATAACAATAAAAGAGAGTAGGGGTTAGAGATAGTTAGCCAATTGATGACACACGGTATGTTCACGAGGTTCGGTTCTCTGACCTACGTCCCCGCTCCCCACTCTCGAGGAGAAATCCACTAACACACCCGGTTTGGAAGCCGAAACTTCTCTACACAACAATCTTCACCGAGATCTCATAACCACACAGTAGATCTCCACAAGATCAAGCTCACAACATTTACAAATGGAAGAAAAGCTCTCTCTTACAACAGTCCTATGACAAGAGGAGAGATTACAATTGAAGCTTGGATGTGAGATTTAAAAGTGTGAAAACAAATGAAAGTTGAAGATCTTTTGAACAATAAACACAAACTCAAGAGATTTTTCAATGCTTGCTTGGTTACTGAAGTTAATGGGGTTAGTGGGTATTTATAGGAAGTGAAGATGACAGCCAAGCCCCAAAGAAACAGACAAAATTGCCCAAAATCGAGAAACATGATTCTGCACAGAACTGGTCGTTGGAGGCTAATTAGTCGACTGACGAGTTTCATCAGTCGACTGATGAGCTGACTGTTATAGGTAATTTTAAGCTCATCAGTCGACTGATAGGATCATCAGTCGACTGATAAGATCATCAGTCGACTGGTTAGTCGACCAAATAAGAAGTAGAAACGTTTGGTAATTCTGGCATGTTTCATCAGTCGACTAATCTCATGTATTAGTCGACTGATGATCGACTGATGAGATCATCAGTCGACTGGTAAATCAACCAAATAAGAAACAAAAACTTTTTAAGATTCTGGCGGGTTTTATCAGTCGACTAATCTCAAGCATCAGTCGACTAATAACAGTTTTTCAGCCAGTATTGGTTTTTGAAAATGAGTTTCAAATGTCTTTTAAAAATAGTAAATAAATTCCAAAAAATATGAAACTTTGGAAATAGTTTATAAATATAATAACAAACTTGTTTGAATAAGAATTTTTCAAAAAGGTCTTCGTATTTGTGAAAATCATTGTTTTAGCAAAAATATCAAAATATGAGCATTGAAACTGTGTAAGTGTGTTATCCCAAAAGCTTCAAATGTAATCAACAAACTAGTTGCCTACATTAAGTACTAGAGAGAAAATAAAATAGCAAATATCCCTCTCATATAATTACATGGCTTGAGTCTTGATATTTGCTTCTATGTTGATGAAGCTTCTCATGTATGTAGTGCTATTTGAAAGCTTTACTTCATCACTTTGTCTCCACCTCCTTAGATATCATCGTTATAGATCATATTCTATCCAGTCCTCCAATAATGGTGCTAATGAATTATAATCTACAATATAGCTCAATAAACAATTAGCACCAATAATGGTGTTTGTCAATCATCATCAAAACAAAAGGGCTAACAAAGTTCAGTTTAGATGTTCCTAGATGTTAGATGATTTTAAGATCATTAGACAGTTGAAGCTTCAAGAAAATAGAAAGAAGGAGGATTCCTCAGCAGTTGTGTGTGCTGAAGATGTAGTATTGATGATGGAGAATACTAGTACTGATGCAAGTAACACTTGGGTGCTAGATTTTGCTGTCTTTTACACATTTTCAACAACAATGAGTAGTTTGATACATTGAAGAAGGATGAAAATTTTGGTGACATGATCGTTGGAAACAACAAGGAGATTAAGGTTGAAGGCATTGTGAGTGTTCATTTCAAGCTTCACACTGGGAAGGTCAGAATTCTTCATCATGTGAGATATGTGTAGTCATGCGGTGATAGTTTAAATTTATTTGGTGAGATGATATCGCGAGGGTACAAGTACATGAGTGAAAGAGAGTTGTGCAAACTGTATAGAGATGGTTATTTAATTTTGTGAGGTATATTTGCTATTTAGATGGGCTTTTTGTTAGTGATATAGGTGACTGCTCTCAGACTCTTGTCCACAATGGAGATGTGAAAAATAAGAAGAAGAGAGTGAGTTTTTTTAGAAGTCATTGAGATACTTGGAGATTTTTCATCGAAGAAGGATATGTTGGGTACCAACTCAAACTCCAAGTTGGATCTGGATTTAAAAGCTAGACCCAGTCGTAATAGTTGTTTAGAAGCCAAGATGACATGGAAGGCAAGTCAGGGGTGTATATAAATAAGAAATCATATCCTAGGGCTATTTGAATAGGGGGAGGAGAGAGAATATTCAAGTAATTAGAGTTTAATATAGGGTGAAACCGGGTATAAGGAGATTGTGAGAGAAAGAGTTTCACAGTCTTCATCCATGCAAAAGATTGTGCTTTGGTGGTGATAGTGAATTATTTTTTCTCCTATGATTTTTTCCTGTTGGGGGTTTTTCACGTTGAATCTTGTTTGTGATTCTATTTGCTACTTCTGATGGTTTTTGGATGTTTTTGCGTGAGCTAAAATCCCAACAACATTTCTCTATTTAATTATAGTCTTAAGAGATCATTTTCCTCTCTTCGGACTGTGTTCCTCTTTGATTTGAGCTGTCATTCGGCTAGTGGCTATCAGCCGATTTTAGAGCAAACATTGTGAATACATCTATCTCAATTTCATTCGGAGAGGGAATAAGGGAGAGAGGAGAGCGAAAGCTAAGAGAATTCCCTTCTACTCCATTCCACCCCCAACTTGGGAGGGAATAAATTTGTATTGATTGTAAGGAAATCTAGGAGAATGAAGGAGATCACTTTCCCTTCTAAGAACTTCCCAAACAGGGTGAATGGATTCCCCGACCTCCTATCTTCCATATTCCCCTCTATCCAAACATGCACTAATTGAACATCACATCTTATATGCAAGGTGCAAATTGTTAAATGTCAATTCATAACAAAAAAAAAATGTTAAAAAGGATACATATCCTCTCTATTGTCAAAAAGTATTGGAGAGACCACTATTTTGATCTTAGTTATCTATTATTTAATGGATGGTTGTGATTATTCTTCTTGAGTTAAAAAAATAATAATTAATGCAATTCATGATGTATAATAAATGCTAAACTATAAAAGGAATCATAATCATGCAGTCATCAAAAGTTATGCTCTCTTCACTGCTTTTTAATAGTAAAGAATATCCAAATCCATAAATAATAGCCAAAAGATGAAACTAATAAAATCTTTATTAATATTCAAGAATATTACATAAAATCGCACTGTTTACTAAAAAACACACTATGCTATTCTAGCTAGCACGCAAAAAGAAATATAAATTGTCATATATAAATTGGAACCCGGCTCTTCTAAATCTCCTAGTCCTCGTCATCTACTTCCAGAATAGTTGTCAACTTCTGTTTTCGAAGAAGCCGAGACCTGCGCTGCGACGACGCGATTACCGAAGCCGAGAGAGCACGGACTAGGATTTCCGTGGACAAAACAAAATAGACACCGCCTGCTCGAAGAGAGTCCTGAGGATTCATCGGAGATATGATCGTCGAATCAGTGTGGAAAATGTTGGAGGCGTCATAGAGGAAGCAATTAGATGAAAGTTGGTGAGTACAAGTAGCGAGAACGTTTGAAACTCTTTCGCGAGTTTTGTACTCCTTGAACGAGCCATCAAGGTCGACAACCTTGGCGGAGAGCGCGGATAATTTGTTTTTGTTGGTGATGAATGAAGAGAAGCAAGAGCCCATGGTGATTTTCTCCTCTCTTCTTTAATTAGTTTTTTTTTGGGTTGAGGTGCAGATAATCGATTACTTATTATCTTCGTCGTCTCTCCAAATCCTATACGATGTCGGATATCGTTATTAGACTCTTAGCAGTAGTGGGACTGTAGGAGTCACGGACTCATCAGGATTACGGCAAAATTGGAGGAATTGCAGTATTTGGAGGGCAAATTAGCAATTATGTTCATTTGAGTGGCAAACTTAAAAATAGATGCAATTCAATTTGAGAGCCATGTGTCTAAAAGAACCCTTATCCTTTTCGGTATTTTCCTGTCGAGAGTTAAATGTTTATTAATTCATTATTCACCCTTAAGTATTAATTTATTATTCACCCCTAAGCAAGCATCTCAACCATCGTTTGTATATTTACATCTCAAACAATACACACGTGAGAACAAAATCGACTAAAATATCAAATTGGTATTTAAAATAGACCTAGTTTACCGTTTTGGTATTTTAAAAAGCTCTGACGTCTCGGAATTAGAATTCATTTTATTCGGCGAGAACTGTTGAGAAAATTTCTTCCAAACCCCTGTTCTCTTAAACTTATTGTATTTTACTCTCTTCTCATTCTTCAATCTCACAAAACTCAAATTTCTTGTAACTTTTCACCCAATAAATGTTTTCCCCTATCATTCTCTCTCAGTAATGGAGTCCCTACTCCTCCAACCTCCTCCAATTCAAACCCAAACCTTAATCCAAAATTCAAACCCAAAACCTAATCTAAATAAGGAATTGATCATTTGAATTACTTTTGGGTGAATAAGGAGAGCTCTATATTGATGAAAGAGAAAAATAGGGTGAAGAAGGGTATCATTAAGTAAAGGGATAGAAGAAATTCAAGTTTGGGGAGGTCGAAATAGAATAAGTCTATTTTATGAGGTAAAGGGGCGAAAGAAATTTTCTAAACAGTTCTCAGTGATAAAACAACTTCTTGTACCTATTCACTATATTGCAGTTTAAATACCCAAAAAAAAACCCTAGAGCTTTTTTAAATTCCAAAGCGATAAAATAAGTCTATTTTAAATACCAATTTAGCAGTAGCCAACCAAAATCAATGAAAATAATAAATCCGTTATGAGATAGATAGTCTTGAATATTTACTCGATATTGGTTTTAAACATTTAATATTTTGAAAACTAGTCCCTCAAATCATTGGAATTGTTTTACTCCCTCAAGTCTTATTAATTATTGCAAATTAGTCCTTGTAAAGCCCCGTAGAATTTAATAAATGTGTTTCTATTGTGAAATGTATGTCTATATCATAGAGGAGTATGATAACAAGTGTTTGGGGATCAAACTAGTGTATTTATGCGAGAGAAATCAAGTGGTATAGACCAGCACACGAATAAATCATGCATAGAAAAATATTGCTGCGCGGTCGACCGTGCTAGGCGCGGCGGTCGACCGCACAGTGGCCAGGCTCAGGCGCAGCAGGATATTGCTGTGCAGTCGACCGCGATGGGCGCGGCGGTCGACCGCACAGCGGTCAGACTTGTTTTCTCAGCCCGTTTTGTTTTAGGTTTTGGGTCGGGTTTGAGGGCTTATATATATTATTTTATTCATGGGAGCCTCCTTTTTGTCAGAGAAAACCCTAGCAGCCTCCCCCTACCCTCTTGCAAACCCTAGCTAGTTCTTTAGGCGATTGTGGAGGATTTGGAGGAGTTCGAGTGAGATCCAGCGGCGTTCAGCGAAGAAGAACCTTCTCACGACCTTACCATAGTAGTTCATCACTACTCAGGCGAGTTTCGTCTCGCCTAATCCCTCACCCAGTTTTTAAATGTTTTTAAATAATGATTTCATGTGTTTTTTATTAGCCTAACATGCTAGTTTGAGTATAAAAAGTTGATCTTTATAATGTATGAAGCAAAAAAACATGTTTTCAGTTAAAAAAGCTCACCCACATTTTTCTTAAGTACAGATCTAGACCTGGTGGTTAGTCTAACAAAAGTTTTGAAAAAAAAGTAATTGTTTTTGATAGTTTCGACATAAATATGCATGTTTTAAACTGTTTCATCTTGTCTATAGTGATTAGACTGCTTATATCATGTTCCAGATATGCTAAATCACATGTATAGGGTTGCTAGTATGTATAAACACCACACACGAAGTTCGAGATCGAAATCATGTAGAACAGAACCTGAATATAGGGTTTTTTCTGCTTCGCGGTCGACCGCGGTTGGCGCAACGATTGATTGCGTATCGTGCACAGGTCATTTATGAGTTCTGTCTTGATCGTGGTTGACCGTCGATTGCGGTCGACCGTTCGTGGCACGACGGTCGACCGCTGGGGAGCAAAGAAACACAGTGAGTTTCTGCTCTTTGTGCGGTCGACCGCGCTAGGCGCGGCGGTCGACCGCGAGTCAATTTTCTTGCACTGTTCTGTTGTGCAAACGTCGTGTGGCTGGCAAGATTCTGGGTTATTTGGGGGTTGTTAAACACTAAGAATTCTGTACATGAGTTGACTATAGACAGGAGACTTGTTTTATTCACCGAGACATGAGAGTGAATAGTATATATATATGTTTTTTTAGTTGTAATCTATTGCGGTCCATTTGTTGGACACTTATCTATTGCGGCCCATGTGTTGAACCTTGATTATATAGTCTATGTGTGAGACATTTGCTTATTTCAGTCCATGTGTTGGACACGTAGCTTTGCGGCCTATATGTTGGACCTACATCATATATAGTCCATATGTTGGACCTACCTCATATATAGTCCATGTGTTGGGCTTTTTCCTATTGCAGTCCATGTGTTGGACATTTGTTACATGCAATCCATGTGTTGGACATTCAGTGGATTTTGCCTTATCTAGCATATAGTAGATGAAGTTCATGAGTTGAACAAGTATTCTGATATCTGACAGGATATTTTTGTTATAGTTTGAGATGGAGGTATTGCTCCACGTTATAGTTGGATTTGATAGTTAGCTATTTACAATATGAGCTTATGGATGGTTGAGATATCCACGCACATGTTGTAAATTCCTAAATATCAAACTTCTATTTTATTTCAGATCAGATGTTTTGACTATCTAATGTATTATTAGTTATTTTTCTATCCAACTATCCCTTCCCATTAGGGTTGGTTGATATGTTACTCGCTATAATGCTTTGACGCTTATTGTTTCCCCTACTTTCAGGTAGCGAGCCAGGTGCATGGAGAGCCGTAGCCTGATGGATTTGCTCTAGTTATTATTTATAGATATTTTATCAGCAGTTTATTGTTAGGGCTCCACGATGATTGTGTTTATGAACATTGATATGTTATTTCTAGTTTTGTAAAGGCAGATTGCCTTAATGTCATTTCATTTGAATTCTTATTGTGAGACAATTGTATCAGTTCAGATGATTTCTTTTCAGAGATTTATCCATTTTATCAGTGGTGATGATTTTTCTTTAGAATATCTATTTGTTTAGTATTTTTTTGTATATTCTCTCTCTTGCCTATTTTGTACCTATACTTATTTTTATTTCCACTAGATAGATAGTAATTATGATGATGAAACGTGTTATTGCACAGTGTAGTGCATGATAGGTTTGACATTCTTGGTTTCACCTTGGACTGTAGCCTTGTTGAAACCAGGAGCGTCACAGTTGGTATCAGAGCGCTAGTTCCAGTATCTTTAGGATCATCTTGTGTCGGGTCGTGGAGTTATAATAGAGTTTCTTAGGATTCATGTGTAGAGTCCGCTAAGAATTTCCTAGAATGAGTGAGGACGTTAAATACACATATTAAAAAATTATGAATATTTTTTTATGATATTAAAAGTATTGGCATGAATGATATATGATATGAATTCTCTATTTATATGAGATCCATATATGTTTTATTTGAGGACTCATAAACCTTCTTTTATGTGCTCAGATGGCAAGACCCGGTAGACCTAGTACCCGAAGAGCTGGTCAGGCAGAGCCACAGCAGGCTTCACCCGAGCCGCAGCAGGCTCCCTAATACCTGATAGATCTGGTAGTTCCACCACCGGTTGTACCATCTTTGAAGGGGTTTTTAGGGGAACACATCAGCACCTACCCCGCAGGCAGTTACGGATAGAGCGGCAGAGCATGAGACTTGGCTCCGTCTGGTGGAGAGATACCAAAAGATGAGAGCATCAGAGTTTCAGGGATCATCAGATTCACTGGCAGCGCATAAGTGGAAGGAGGATGTGAGCAACATTCTTGAGATACTGAATGTGACATCGGTTCAGAAGCAGAGGCTAGCATCTTACAATCTCAAGGGAGATGCAGGGAGATGGTATCGGTTGCAGTTCACTCCAGATCAGAGGATGACACTCACCTGAGAGGACTTCACTTACTTCTTTAATGGGCAGTTTATCTCTTCCGTGGCACGGGCCGGGAAAGAGCATGAGTTATCCAGATTGACTCAAGGAGACATGTCAGTAGCGGATTTTAAGAGCAAATTTATGAGTCTACTTCATTTCACGGGCATGTGGCAGACCGGAGAGCGCCAGGCTCAGATGTTTCTAGTAGGACTTCGCCCCAGCCTTTGTCGATACCTTATTTCTAGGAGGTTTTATTCAGTTCGAGAGGTAGTGGATGCTGCCATCTCTCAGGAGAATGAGTTAGCCATGTTCCAGAAGGACAAGGAGGAAAATAGCAAGGAAAAGGGTAAGAATAAGAGGCATTTCTCAGGACCCCAGCAGCAACAGCAGCAAGGCCCTCATAGGAGAGGACCTCAGCATGATCAGAGAGCAACTCAGTAGCGCAAGTTTTAGGGCGCATGTGATAACCGTCGCAAGATTGGGCATAGAGCATCAGAATGCCGCAGTGCGCCAGCAGGAGCCCAGCAAGGGAGAGGGCAGAATCAACAGCAGAATAGATTTTAGTTCCGAGGTCAGGGCTAGCAGGTGAGGCTAGAGGCACCGCCAGTGGTACCAAAGATCGAGGGGTAGGTTCGTGCAGTTCAGGAGATCCCTTAGGGACATGTAGTTCCATATGCTCCACCTTCATCCGTGGAGCAGGTTCAGGCCACCGGCAGAGTCTATGTAGTAGTCCCTCGTGATCATGGGGCGAGCGGGGCCGTAGTGGAGGGTACGTTCTCCGTGAACTCATTTCCAGCCCGTATTCTTTACGATTCGGGAGCTTCTCACTCTTTCATATCTTATGCTTTTATGAGTAGACTTCAACTCGTAGCTCAGCCTCTAGACATTTCTTTATCAGTTTCCACCCCTCTAGGTGAGATGTCGCTCTTAGAGAGCATTTGTAGGAGGTGTGTCATCAGTTTAGATAAGTCTGAGTTTGTTGTCGACCTGATAGTGTTGAGCATGTCAGAGTTCAATGTTATTCTTGATATGGATTGACTATCTTCCTACCATGTCAGTATCGACTATTTTGCGAAAATAATCAAGTTGCGAGCGTCCGATGGGTCCGAGTTAGTTGTGGCAACCTCTTAGGGGAACCAATTTGCGGAGTCATTACTAGCGTACATCGAGGAGGTGATGCTACAGGATCAGAGTGTGGATATATGCGAGACTAGAGTTATCTCAGATTTTCAGGATGTCTTTCAGGACATACCTGGGTTACCTCCTGTGAGAGAGGTTGAGTTCTGTATTGAGTTATAGCCGGGCATAACCCTGATATCCTAAGCACCCTATAGCATGGCACCTACTGAGATGAGGGAGCTACAGACCCAGTTGGATGAGTTGTTAGCTCAGGGGTTTATTCGTCGGAGTCATTCTCCGTGGGGAGCGCCGGTCCTCTTCGTGAAGAAGAAGGATGGTAGTATGCGATTGTGTTTCGACTACCGTGAGTTGAACAAGGTTACTATCCAAAATAGATATCCTTTGCCTCAGATTGACGACTTGTTCGATCAGCTGTAGGGAGCGTAGTATTTCTCGAAGATTGATCTTCATTCTGGTTATCATCAATTACGGGTCCGGGAGATGGATATTCCCAAGACTGCCTTTTCTGACTCGATATGGGTCCTTCGAGTTTTTAGTTATGCCATTTGGGTTGACCAATGCACCCGCGATATTCATGGATTTGATGAATCGGGTCTTCCGTCCATTTTTGGACCAGTTCGTGGTTGTGTTTATCGATGATATTCTTATCTATTTGAGATCGGAGTTGGAGCACGAGCAGCATCTACGTTTGGCTTTGCAGACCTTGCATGAACATCAGCTATATGCTAAGTTTAGTAAGTGTGAGTTTTGGATTTCTGAGGTCAAATTTCTTGGCCATTTTATCAGCAGAGAGGTCATAGCGGTAGACCCAGCTATGGTTTCAGCAGTACTTGATTGGGAACCGCCGAAGACGGTAACCGAGATTCGTAGCTTTTTAGGATTGGCCGGATATTACAAGAAGTTCATTCAGGACTTCTCGAAGATTGCGATGCCACTTACACGCGTCACGAAGAAGGGTGTACAGTTTACTTGGAGCATGGAGTGCCAGAAGGCTTTTGATACCTTGAAGGCTAAGTTAACTATGGTACCAGTTATCACTATTCCGAGCAGTGACAGGATATTTATTGTGTACACGGACATGTCGTTAGCAGGTTTAGGAGGTGTTTTGATGCAGACTCAGAGGGTAGTAGCATACATCTCACGACAGTTGAGATTTCATGAGCAGAACTATCCCACTCATGATTTGGAGTTAGCAGCAGTTGTATTCGCGCTAAAGGCGTGGAGACACTATTTATATAGAGTTCAGTTCGTGCTTTTCACAGACCATCAGAGTTTGAAGTACTTTTTCTCCCAGAAGGAACTTAATTAGAGGCAGCAACGATGGATTGAGTTCATCAAGGACTACGAGTTCGCGATTCAGTATCATCCAGGGAAGGTGAATGTCGTAGTAGATGCTTTGAGTAGGAAGCGTCGACATCAGGTTGCGTCTTTGAGGTGCTCGTTGTATAGAGATCTTCTCACTCTTAGCCAGTTTGACGTTAGGCCAGAGATTGGTGGGACCAGCGCATACTTTAGAGCTATATCAGTGCAGTCATCTTGGAAGGACAGAGTAGTCAGAGCTCAGTTGGAGGACTCTTGGATTCAAATCCGGAAGGAGGAGATTTTCAAAGAACCCAAGGATGATTGGACCACTGGAGCAGATAGAGGCCTTCGAATGAAGGGTCGATTAGTTATGCCAGCCAGTGTGGAACTGAAGAAGGAGCTGTTTGATGAATCGCATCGTACCCGATATATAGTGCATCCAGGAACCACTAAGATGTACAAGGACTTGAGGAGACACTTTTGGTGGAGTGGGATGTGTAGATACATTGCAGATTATGTGACTAAGTGTTTCACCTATCAGCAAGTGAAGGCAGAGCACCAGAGACCAGCAGGGACACTCCAGCCTTTACCCATACCAGAGTGGAAGTGGATGGATATTTCTATGAACTTTATTGTAGGGTTGCCGAAGTCGAAGAAGGGGAATGACTCAGTTTGGGTGATTGTGGATCGGTTGACGAAGTCGGCACATTTTATTCCAGTGAGGACCACTTATACCGCCGAGGCATATGCGAGGATATTTATTCGGGAGATAGTTTGACTTCACAGAGTTCCAGGTATGATTGTGTTAGATCAAGGGTCAGTGTTCACCTCGCACTTCTGGAGGAGTTTTCAGGATTCATTCGGTAGTAGATTATTGCACAGCAGTGTATTTCACCCTCAGACGGACGGTTAGACAGAGAGAGTGAACCAAGTGTTGGAGGATATGCTACGGGCTTGTGTTGTTGATTTCCAGGGCAGCTGGGAGAATCATATCCCGTTGATAGAGTTCGCTTATAACAATAGTTATCAAGCGACGATTTGTATGGCTCCGTATGAGGCACTGTACGGGAGGCCTTGTAGATCTCCTATATGTTGGGCAGAGCCAGAGGATAGCTTGTTGCTTGGACCAGAGCTGGTGAGGTAGATTAGGGAGCGTATTCTAGCCGCTCAGAGTCGACAGAAGAGCTACGCGGATCTTAGACGGTGACCTTTAGAGTTTCAGGAGGGAGATTATGTCATGTTGAAGGTATCGCCGATGAAGGGTGTGCAGCGGTTTGGTAGACGGGGGAAGCTAGCTTCGAGATATATTAGCCCTTTTCGGATCATTGAGCGTATTGGAGCTGTTTCTTATAGACTAGACCTTCCAGCATTGATGTCTAGTATGCACGACGTATTCCACATCTCTATGCTCAGGAAGCACCTTCATGATGAGGAGAGACAATGAGTATTGGAGACTCCGGAGATCGAGCTTCAGGACGATTTAACTACGATTGAGATCCCAGTTTGTATACTTTCTAGAGCGGACAAGAAGCTTAGAAATAAAGGGATTCCTTTGGTGAAAGTCTAATGGAACCAGAGAGGATCTGAGGAGAATTCTTGGGGCGCGAGGAGGATATGCGTCGCGACTACCCACACCTGTTTGAGCAGGTAATTTATTTGAATTCTATTTTCTTATGATTTATGATTGATTTTGGAATAGTTGTATTTATCTTTAACACTAGAATGGGGGTATGGTCACTTAATCCGTAATCATTTGGAATACATGGTATATATATGGGGATTCCTTGTTTAGATTTTTCACCCGACGTACTATTTCCATTTAGCTGGGGATTAAGGTGTAAATATTTATATTCTAGACTGTTAACCTTAAATACCGCTATGTTCATATCGATAGTTATATTATGAGATGTTGTGAGGTCCTCATATTATTAATGTTTGAGATGCGATTTTGGAATTTCGAGGACGAAATTTTTTTAAGGGGGGAGAATGTAAAGCCCCGTAGAATTTAATAAATGAGTTTCTATTGTGAAATGTATGTCTATATTATAGAGGAGTATGACAACAAGAGTTTGGGGATCAAACTAGTGTATTTATACGAGAGAAATCAAGTGGTAAAGACCAGCACACGAATAAATCATGCACAGCAGAATATTGTTGTGCGGTCGACCGCGCTGGGCGCTTCGATCAACCGCATAGCGGCCAGGCTCAGGCGCAACAGGATATTGCTGTGCGATCGACCGTGATGGGCGCGGTGGTCGACCACACAGTGGTTAGACTTGTTTTCTCAGCCCGTTTTGTTTTGGGTTTCGGGTCGGGTTTGAGGGCTCATATATATATTATTTTATTTATGGGAGCCTCCTTTTTGTCAGAGAAAACCCTAGCAGCCTCCCCCTACCCTCTTGCAAACCCTAGCTAGTTCTTTGGGTGATTGTGGAGGATTTCGAGGAGTTCGAGCGAGATCCAGCGACGTTCAGCGAAGAAGAACCTTCTCACGACCTTACCATAGTAGTTCATCAACCCTCAGGCGAGTTTCATCTCACCCAATCCCTCACCCAATTTTTAAATGTTTTTAAGTAATGATTTCATGTGTTTTTTATGAGCCTAACATGCTAGTTTGAATATAAAAAGTTGATCTTTATATTGTATGTAGCAAAAGAACATGTTTTCAGTTAATAAAGCTCACTCACATTTTTCTTAAGTGCAGATCTAGACCTGATGGTTAGTCTAACAAAAGTTTTGAAAGAAAAGTAATTGTTTTTGATAATTTCGACATAAATATGCATGTTTTAAACTGTTTCATCTTGTTTATAGTGATTAGACTGCATATATCATATTCTAGATATGCTAAATCACATGTATAGGGTTGCTAGTATGTATAAACATCACACACGAAGTTCGAGATCGAAATTATGTAGAACAGAACCTGAATATAGGGTTTTTTCTGCTTCGCGATCGACCGCGGTTGGCGCGACGGTCGACTGCTTATCGTGCACAGGTCATCTATGAGTTCTGTCTAGATCGCGGTCCACCGCGCTGGGCGTGGCGGTCGACCGTCAGTCGTGGTCGACCGTTCGTGGCACGACGGTCGATCGCTGGGGAGAACAGAAGCACAGTGAGTTTCTGCTCTTTGTGCGATCGACCGCGCTGGGCGCGGCGATCGGCCGCGAGTCAATTTTCCTGCACTGTTCTGTTGTGCAAACGTCGTTTGGCTGGCAAGATTCTGTGTTATTTGGGGGTTATTAAACACTAAGAATTTTGTACATGTGTTGACTATAGACAGGAGACTTGTTTTATTCACCGAGACATGAGAGTGAATAGTATATATATATATGTTTTTTTAGTTGTAATCTATTGCGGTCCATGTGTTCGACACTTATCTATTGTGGCCCATGTGTTGAACCTTGATAATATAGTCCATGTGTGGGACATTTGCTTATTTCAGTCCATGTGTTGGACACGTAGCTTTGCGGCCTATATGTTGGACCTACATCATATATAGTCCATATGTTGGACCTACCTCATATATAGTCCATGTGTTGGGCTTTTTCCTATTGCAGTCCATGTGTTGGACATTTGTTACATGCAATCCATGTGTTGGACATTCAGTGGATTTTGCCTTATCTAGCATATAGTAGATGAAGTTCATGAGTTGAACAAGTATTCTGATATCTGACAGGATATTTTTGTTATAGTTTGAGATGGAGGTATTGCTCCACATTATAGTTGGATTTGATAGTTAGCTATTTACAATATGAGCTTATGGATGGTTGAGATATCCACGCACATGTTGTAAATTCCTAAATATCAAACTTCTATTTTATTTCAGATCAGATGTTTTGACTATCTAATGTATTATTAGTTATTTTTCTATCCAACTATCCCTTCCCATTAGGGTTGGTTGATATGTTACTCGCTATAATACTTTGACGCTTATTGTTTCCCCTACTTTCAGGTAGCGAGCCAGGTGCACGGAGAGCCGTAGCTTGATGGATTTGCTCTAGTTATTATTTATAGATATTTTATCAGCAGTTTATTGTTAGGGCTCCACGATGATTTTGTTTATGAACATTGAGATGTTATTTCTAGTTTTGTAAAGGCAGATTGCCTTAATGTTATTTCATTTGAATTCTTATTGTGAGACAATTGTATCAGTTCAGATGATTTCTTTTCAGAGATTTATCCATTTTATCAGTAGTGATGATTTTCTTCAGAATATCTATTTGTTCAGTATTTCTTTTGTATATTCTCTCTCTTGCCTATTTTGTACCTACACTTGTTTTTGTTTCTACTAGATAGATAGTAATTGTGATGGTGAAACGTGTTATTGCATAGTGTAGTGCATGAAAGGTGTGCAATAACTGGTTTGACATTCTTGGTTTCACCTTGGACTGTAGCCTTGTTGAAACCAGGGGCGTCATAGTCCTATTGTTTGTTATTTTGTGTAAATTCCCCAGTTATGTTAGATTTGTCATTAACACATGATTATTTACAATTCCACACTCAATTGGTAATTATTTGCCTCCCAGATCCCTGTTCGCGGGGAAATTCGTTGCTTTCTTCATTAATGATTCCATTGTACACTCTTGTAATAGTCTATCCAGCCCTTTTGCAAATAAACCCCTCTACACTTTGTGGGTTGCTTTTTTGCAAATAAACCCCTCAAACAATATTGGTTTTCTTGCATAAAGCACCCCTCAAATTTTCGACCAAATGGACATGTGATCCAAGCCACAAAATTTCAGTCCCATTTTTGCATGAAAGCCCCTACAAATTTTAGCCCCCTTTTTGCACAAAACCCCTACAAATTTCGGCCCTATTGTAACTTTGCATAAAACCCCCCAAATTCTTGTGCATACACAACCCATCATCAAAGAGCCTATCCTCTAACTCATGAGAACATAAAGCTATGATCTTTCTTAAAAAAAA
>NC_033801.1:100237754-100254457 GCF_001876935.1 Asparagus officinalis | reverse complement strand
GATCACTGACAGCAATCGACGAGGCCAACTTACCTGAGCAATCAACTAAGCCAATTTTCAGTAGAGAGATCAGACTATGAAGCTATCCTCTTTATTAGAGATGGCAGCAGGTCTAAACAACTATCCTAAAATTACCTCTGAAGTCAATCTATTAGGATAGTGGCCGTTAGGCGATGTGATTCATGTCTCCCTTTTTCCCTCTGACTTGTCAGACCTGGGGGTTGGTTTATTCTGTAGTTCATTGAATATGAGTAGCAAATTTTCTGGTTGTCTTGTTCAACAAATACCTCTGTCAACCCACAAATCTCAAACTACACGTTAACCGTACCTTCTGATAGTCCTTTTCCTCCAATTTCCCCACCAATCTCATCATACGGATGCGGGTCCACCAAAACTTATCACGTTAATGATCACCTTATATTCCTTTCCTCAAATTCTCCCACAAGTCCCCTCAATAGGATGGGGGCATCCATTCAAAATTCACTTTAACAGTTACCTTACTGATAGTCTAGTTTTCTCAAATTCCCCCTAGTAGGATGGTGGTGTCCACCAGACTATCAACCTTTAATGATTACTCTGAATATCCTTTCCTCCAAATTCCCCACCAATCCTCTTTCAAAGGTAGGATGGCGGGGTCACCAAAAACTATCACGTTAACGTTCACTCTGATATGTCATTTTCCTCCAATTCCCCCACCATCCTCTTTCAAGAAGGATGGCGGCGGTCACAATCCTGTCCGCTTAACACCAAACCTCTGACAAATCAATTATAATCTCCGCCCCGTCAACTAGGATTGAAAGTCCACAAATTTGCTCCCATGCCCAACCAATCCGTCACGTTAACACTAACTGACCCAAAACCACTTATCAATCCTCAATCAATAGGATGAATAAGTCCACAAAGTTGCCCTCTGATCGCAACACATCTTGTCACGTTAATATCAGCACCTCTGACAACACTTATCAATCCTCGTTCAATAGCGATGATAAGTCAAAAGTTCGCTCCGCATCGCACAAACACATCCTGTCACGTTAACCAAACCTCTGACCGAAATCAACTTATCATCCTCGTCATAGCGATGATAAGTCCACAAAAATTGCTCCCATCGCCACACAATCGTGTCAACTTAACACTAAACCTCTGACAAAAACCCACTATATCAATACTCGTCAAAAGATTGATTAAGTCCACAAAGTTGCTCCCATCGCAACATAATTTTGTCACGCTTAACATCATACCTCTGACAAGCCCACCTTTCAATCCTCGTACAATAGATGTAAGTCCACAAAGTTGCTATCAACAAACACATTCTTTCACTAGTAACAAATATACTCTGACAATATCCACATTATCAATCCCTCGTCAATTAGGATGATAAGTCACAAGTTGCTCCAATCGCAACACATCCTGCTCACTGTTAACAATATCACCTTCTGATAATTAATCCACTTATCAAATCCTCGCAATAGGATTGATAAGTCACAAGTTGCTCAATCCGGCAACACACATCCTGTACCGTTAACACTACCACCTTGGACAAAACTCCATTATCGACTCTCTCAATTAGAGCGATATGGTCCAATTAAAATATGTTAGCTTAACGATCACACCTCTAACCGTCAACCCCCCAATATGAACTTTCTGTTAATCCTTTTTCAACAGAAATAGGCAAGTTGTCATTATAAAACCACAACGGATTAAATATTTTCGGGAAGTATCCCGAGTGATAATTAAAGAAAATTTTCTGAATTTCACTTAAAGTGAAAATTCATGCCAACGTTAATATTTACACCTCTGGCGCTCGCAAGTAACACAGGAGAAATAATGACAAGTCTACGTTATTCAACATCGTAGCCCACCAAAATCCATGCCTTCTTACGAGCATGAGCGGCGACTTCTATCTCGATCCCTAATTAGAGATAAGGCTACGCCTAAACACGCCTCGTTGATTCGCGTTAGTCGTTTCCGTTGAAAATGACAATGAGTCTATGTATATCAAAAATCATCAGGCATCAAGTCTAGAGGGTTCATTTCTCTTAGCACAACGGTACATATGAACGCGACTTAGACAATCACCATGGTAGCGCCGACTCAAACGGTAGCTCGGTAAAAGGCTGTATCAAATCCGTATGATGGCTGAGGTGTTGCCAAAAATCCTAATGCACGTTTGCAGGACCATCAGCTAATGGATTGTGAGCGAGACTTTAAACAGCTATCGAGCCAAAGCACAAGGTCTCAAAGAACTTAGTCAAAAATGCCACGGAAGCACTTTCATGTCTTAAGTCAACGTTGAGCGTCAACGACCCGCGATGCAAAAAAGCGAACGCCGACTGGTCACACCAGGTTTTCCAAATTCAACATGCAAGGATGAGACCGCATCTCAAATTTCAAAAATGTAGGGGTCCGACCCCCACAGTTCCAGAAGCAGAATTATTGGCGCCATACCTTCACAAGGGTCCTACGTAGGCAAATTCCCTTCCAACCAGATGCCTTCGAAGAAGCTGACAGAGACAAATCCTTTACCCAAGGAATCAACAGCTCCAAGATTCAAGTGATGATCCAAAGTGTATTCGAAAATTCCGTTCCTAGTCACAGGCCGAACTTTTGAAAATTTGGAGGGCGGTTCTGTAGGCCTGTCTAAAAATCATATAGATAGCTGATCCTCATCAAACACCGATGATGGAAGTTTACAATTTGACGACTTCCAGATAGGCTCAATTCTGAAGAAGACTTTTCACTATGATCGGTGAAGCGTTTATCATCTGACGAACCTACACGACACTGATGAAGCCTCTAATCAACAACCGGTTCACAATCAACATCGAGAGCAATTACAATCTTGACTGACCTCTCACATATCGAGCAAGAGCTTAAAGCAAAGATTACAAAATGACGATGCTTTGCAACTTCAGACAGGAAAGAGACTACACAATCGCAGGTCTCTTCAAACCAAGATGTGGAAATCCTCCCGCGTACCAGCATCAAGAACAATACCCGCGTGCATAGCCACGAAGCAGCGCAAACGCAGCTCCAAACGCTGCAAACGGCAGCTCAGATCCGTGCAAACGCGCAGCACAAAGCCAGCTCCATCGCTGCCCAAACACACTCTTCCCGCCTGCTGCGAACGCCAGCTCATCGCTGCTCAAACGCAGCCTACCATCACTGCCCAACGGCACTTCCAAGCTTGCCAAACGCACAGCTTCCAACAAAATACTGCTGTGCGAGCCTCCCAGCGGACAATCTTATAGGCAAAGTGCTTCGCGTTTGAACGCAGATTTCACCGGCCAGAACCGCGGATTTTTCATTTCGCGATCGCTCCAAACAGAGCCTGAACAGTTTCAACTGGTTTCCCACGATCATGAGGGGATCACAACGTCCACTCAGGCAGTGATTTAAGGGCGGTTCATATCACATTAGCTACTTAAGGAGCCGAATTAAGGAGGTGGTTACACCCCTTAATCCCCTTAAATAAACTGAAATCAATTCAGTTCATGGTCGTCGTTTAGAATCCTTCTCAGTGGGCAGCCAAAGAAGAGATCTCAGGCTGGATCTTCGTCAGCTCGGTCTGTTGGAACTTCCTGGCCTCGTCAACAGCGATCCTTAGAGCATCTCTGGAGCTTGGAGATCGGGCAAACAAGACTTTTTTTCCTTGCGCTTATAACTGCTTATCGGTTAAATCAACTCTTTCATAGCAGTTTAAACTCGTGTTCAGAGTTTCTCCCAACGTTGACATCGTGAGGAGAGATCATGTTCCATGTGAAATTAAACCGTCGGATCGTCAACGGAGAGCAAACTCGACGCGAGCATTCAGAGAGACACTCCATCGCGTACCTGTGAGAACCCGATTAAAAAGGGAGAGAATCCTCGATCATTCTCTTCTCTTTGTAATCCAAGGAAATCCATTGTAACTGAGATTAAAAGGAATACAAATCAATTTTCCTTCGTTTCTATTTACTGCAATTTTCCACAAAGATGCATACATTAAAGCTCAAATTTACAAAGAGGAAACCAGATTTTTCATGACAAATCAATTTTACGAAAAAAATTTCTCCTCAGGACAGAAAGTTTTTACTGATAATTCAAAATTGTATTCTAGAAAATGAAGATCAAATGGGACAGCGTCCATTTTTATGTCAAACAAGTTTTTCCGCATTGGGGCTGTCGAGATAGAAAATCCTAAAAAGTCGGTAACATTTTTAAAATACATGTGTCAAACGTCTAAAACATATTTTTAAATTCTACGCTCCCGAAGAGGAAGAGTATAGGCTTCTTCATAAATCTCTTATCTGCTAAAAAAAAACTAATTTTTCTTTCTGTTTCTTAAAAAAAACTTAACAATTTGAATAAGAACAATAGCGCTTTAAAAATAAAAAAAAATCATATACATATTTCTAAAAATATAACAATATATATATCTTATATATATAGATATATATATACTATAATATATATATATATATATATTATATATATTATTTTATATATAATATATATATTTAACTATTATATTAATACTATATTATTATATATATATATATATATATAATATATATAATATATATATATATTCTCATTTTTCTTTCTTCTTCTTCTTCAAAAAAAAAAGTTGAATAAGTACATGAAAGATATATATTAGATAATAATAAATATAGGCCCAATCTCACAGTGCCCAGCAAAAAAAAAAGCCGTGTTTGGGCCGCGCTGGCCAAAGGCTATGGTGGAGGCCATCGTTCCTCACCCAGCTACCTCAAAACGCAAACCCCCTTCTTTCATTCCTTCCCCCTTTTGTTTTCTTCTTTCCATCTCCCCAAAACCAAACCCGAAAAAAAATTCCCAAAATCAACCCGAAAAAAAAGAAAAAAAGAAAAAAAAAAGAAAACCACCTGATCAAGAGCATTTTGGAATTCTAGGGCTTCTTCCTCATCTCCCCAAGGTATATTTCTTAAACTTGATCTTGTAATTTCAATTTTTTTTGAATTCATCGATGATTTGGTGATTGAATCATGGGTAGTTGTGAATGAGTATCATGTTGTATATTGATTCATGAAAATTTCGACAAATTGAGGGTTAAATTTGGGGATTTGCCAAAAAGTGGGGGTTTTTGTTCAAAATCCAAAAATTTAGGGGGGGGGTTATGCAAAATCCAAAAATTTCTTAGGCGTTTGAACTTAGGATATCTTGTTTAAAAATCTGGAAAAAAAAATTTGGGTGTTTTGTGCAAAACCGAAAAAATTAGGGTGTTTCATGCAAAATCCGAAAATTCTTAGGGTTTTTGTGCAAAAACACATAATTTTGAACATTCAATTGGGTACGTGATTTCAAATTGAAAAAAAAATTGGGTGTTTTATGCAAATCCGAAAAAATTAGGGGGGGTTTTTTGCAAAAATAAATTTGAATTTAGGGTGTTTTGTGCAAATATGAGTAATTGGTCAAATAAAAGTCTAATTGGACACTTCTCACATTTAGAAATTTGTACTGGATATTTTATTCAACAATTGTAAGGTTTAGCTTATAATTGTCATTTCAACATGTATGTTTCACCGATCAAGTTATCAAAATTTTAACATTTTTGATTTCTCAAATAATAATTTTAAGGGAATTTATTGTCAAAAGAAATTCTGATAACTTGAAATTAACTCATGTTGAACAATTTGTAGCTAAATAAATAAATAAATAATTTATTAATTTTTTCCTTTTTTCTTTTCTTTTCTTTTTCTGTAGATGCCTCCCAAAAAGAAATCTCGAGCAAGTTCATCATCCTCTGATCCATCTAATACCGACATAGATAGACCCATTATTTTAGCTAGAATTGTGGGTCTTAACATTCATTTTGAGAGGGGATTTCAGATGAGTGCACTGCATACATATCATTCCATAGTCACCATGTTAACTACAGTAGGTCTTAGGAGCATGATGATCAAACCCTTAGAAAAAGCAAACATTTCAATAGTGCATGAGTTCTATTCTGGATGGGAGATTGATCCAGATAGAGAATATTCAGCTTTATCTATCGTGAGGGGTGTTAGGGTTATTTTCGATCTTTCCACTATCCGTGCTACCCTTGACCTTGCAGAGCCACCCACTGATGTACCAGATTACTTTCTTTTAGCCTCCACTTTACAGCCTGGTACACTAGAATACAATAACATGTCTGCAACCTTGTGTGGGAGGGTCTTTACATCTAGTTTCGGTTAAGGAAATCTCAAACCAGAATATAGATTACTTAATCTTTTCCTGAACTTTGATTTGAAACCCACTACTGCATACTCCGCCATTACCCCACACGATATTCTCCTTCTCTTTTGGATAGCCACTGGTCAGTGATTTGATATAGCGAGGATTATATTTGTATGGATGCGCTCATTAGTGGAGAATGTGTAAGATTGGGTCAGGACACAGTCTGCATCACGTACTCAGCTCATTTACCCCTATTTCATCACTAGACTCTGCCATAGATTTTATGTTCCAGTGTTCGCAAAGGATAGGTTAGAAGCAGGGAAGGGGTTACTGAATGATCAGACTGTGAGGAGAAGCATTTCAGGGCAAGATCAGTCCAGTCCTTCAGGTAGAGAGCCTCCTCAGCACCAGCCAGCTACACATGACCCTACTCGAGAAGAGATGAATACGATGCGGAGTCGCATGGACAGTATGCAGATTCGTATGGAGACGATGCAGAATCAGATGCACAGGATGCAGCGGCATATACACGACATACATGGTCAGATGAGCTTTTCCACAGATACCCTAGCATATTTGGCGAGAGGATGGCAGAGAGAACATGGAGATACAGATGGACCTCCACCTGAGCTTCAGAGTTATATCACACCATTTCAGCCAGATGATCTCCCAGGAGAGGATGAGGCAGGACCGAGTTCAGCAGCTGCCGCGGATGATGTGGATGACGATATATCAGGAGATGAGCAGTGAGGGATGTTCTTTCTATTTTACCCAGTCTTTGATTTTTATTTCGGCATGTACTTATTAAACTGTGATATTTTGGATATTATTTGCCTTGAGGACACTGCAAAGTCTGGGTATGGGGGTGTAAGCTAGTTAGCCTTTGTTTGTATTTTGCTAGTTAGTATTTTGTTTCAGTATTTTTCTTTTGTTAGTAAAAAAAAATTATAAAAATACTGTCCCTTGCCAAATTAATAGAGTTAAGTAATAATTGATCTAATTGATATATTTTAAATTTTCTAATCCCTAGTTAGTGACATACTCAAGTTCACCTTTTATGATAACTCCAAATAAAATTCTTAAGAAATAATTTTTCAAATAGTATACTTTACTTAAGTCTTACCTTAGATTTTTAATTAAAAATAATAAAATTTTTGCATGCTTAACTTAGAGTTGAAAATATTTTTTTCAAGTTATCTTGATTTACATATTTTTTTCAGACTATATATACTTACACACATATATATATTAAAAAAAACTAACTTTATAAAAGAAGAGTGCGAAAAATGGGCACCAAAAAGAAAAACTCTTAAATTCAAGGTGATTCTATCTTATAAAGCCTAAGTTGACTGAGTAATTAAGCCCAAGGAGTATCTCTATACTTAATGACCTAAGCCCAATTGGGTTGGGATTCATTGGCTCAAAACTCGTTAAATGGTCACTTAGAAAGCCCGTTAAAATAGAAAACAATCACCAAGAATTAAAGATTGAAAAAAAAATTTATTATATACATATAACACTAACCAATTTTTTTATATATTGTTGTTTTGTATATATGGTTTTGAAAAACAATTTTTGATCAAGATACTTGAAAGTTATTTAAAACAAAGAGTTAACATGTTCTTTTCAAAACTTTTTAATTAAATCTCTAAGATTTGACTTGGTTTTGTATTGCTATAATGAAAAAGATTTTCTAAAAGAGTTACATTGGAGTTATATATAAAAACGTTTTCTTGATTATTAACTAGCTTCAATTAGAATGTCTAAATATATCAAGGAAAATTAGTTATTTACTCACTTATTTAACTTGACAAGTTAACCAAAATTTGTGGGTATATTCACTACAAACCCTCACGAGACTACAACTCGTCCACTAGGGTAACCTAGGGGTTTAAAGGCTTGTTGTATGCGCTAAATACAACCACGATTCCTGCGAAAGTGAGTTAAGATTTTCTTTTTATTTTCATTGCTAGAGGACTAGCAAGAGTTTAGGTATGGGGGTATTTGATAATCACATTTTATTACAGTTTTATACCCTCATTATCTATTTTATATGAATAAATATACCACTAATAACTATTTTTATGTTTAATTGTAGGTTAATGAAGAATAAATCTCAAACTCCCATCTCTCAACAAAAACCCGTTGATTAAATGAAGAAATGAAGCCAATTGGAAAATTAATTTCCAAATTATCCAAAAGCCCAAGCTAAGAAGAAGAAGCAAAGCCCAAGAAATGTCAAAGCCCAAATCAAATAAATGAAGAAATCAAAGAATTTTCCAAGCCCAAAGCCCACAAGAAGAAACAAGTTCGGACAACAACTAGAGAAGCGCTGGAATCGATGCCAGCATCGATAGGGGCATCGATGCCCGCATCGACGCCCGCATCGATACCCCTATCGATGCTGGTATCGATATGCTCAGCAGTTTGTTACGAATCAAAGGCTAAAAATTAATGTTTTTGGATAAGATTTCGATCCAATGGCTCTCATTCACTGATGTTTACTATAAATAGGGGTAGAGAGTGAGGGGTTAGGGGTTTGAAAATTTTTGTAACTCCATTTGGAGAGGAGGGCTACTCTTAATTGAGAAGGCCTTCCAAAAAAATTATAACTTTAGTTGCAATTAATAATAATAATTTTTCTCCACTTTAAATTTTCTTTTCTCCTCTTTGTTGAATGATGAGGATGAAGATGAAGAGCAATTTGAAGGTTTGTATTTTTTTATTTTTCTCTTTTATTTCTTTTCTATAATTTCTTTATTATTGCTTATTAGTTAGATTTACATTCATGCTTGTAGTGTAGATTTATTTTCTTGTCTTTTTTATTTCTTTTTGTACTTTAATTTGTAGAGTAGATTTATTTTCTTGCATTTAATTTCTGCAATTTATTTTGTAGTTTAGATTTTTATTTCTTGTAGTTAGATTTATTTTATTGTTCATAGTTTAGATTTTTCTTTTCTTTTTAATTTTGTAATTAGTCTTCTTTTTCTTGTTTTTATTTCTTAAGATGTGAATTTAATTCTTGTAGGAATCTTAGAATTGTATGAAACTAGTCTAATTTCTTTTATATTGTATGAATTATTCTCTTGTACTTAAAATGTTCATGTTTAGGATAATCAACTAGAGAACTAATCGGTAGAAGAAGAATTTGATAATCTATGCTTATCTTAAATGGTTTGATAGGTTATGCTTATGAATTCTAGGATTATTATCATGTTGTTGTTCTTATCATGAATAGTAATTTTAACTTAGATGATAATTTGATAGGTTACACTTTCCTTAAATGGTTTGATAATCTATGCTTAATAAATCTAAGTTGAAATATGATAAAAAGAGAATAGTTTATATTTTGTAATTAAAATTGGTTAGTGGATTATATTCTAGATTTCTTACATCTTTTAAATCCTCCATCTTGACTTTCTTAAATTTTCTTTTCATTCTTGGTTTTATTTCTTGATTTTATTCATTCATATTTCTTGCCTTATGATTTCATTTATTCTTTAATTCTTCCTTCTCTCCTCTAAAATTCAATTGATTATCTTTTGCATATATTCACAACAATCACTCATCACAACCACACTTATTCTTTATTCCTAATTGTCATGCACAAAACATAAGAACCATTTCTAATAATCTCTTAAAATCACCTTCCTCGTGGGATCGATATTTTTTATACTATAACTTGATAAATTGTGCACTTGCAATTTTGGTACATAATTATGCCGCATAAATAGTTAAATGAATAATAACGTTAACAAAATATTTATATATATATATTTTTATATATATGCTAATGTACTAAGCTCAGGTTTACATGTATTTGGAAGTTTGAGTTTGAGAAATCAATTTTACAAGAGCTTGAGGAGATCATCTATTGGTGTTTGGGCATCCAACTATTCTCCTTCTACCTCTTGATCTATTGAGAAGTTTTCTAACTCTTTTCTCTAGCAATTTTATTATTGATTTTCATATTCTTATTATTGCTAGTTTGCTATTTGAGTTAGATTTGATTTTATCTCATTGTTACACACACCCACTTGAGCTTATTGTATTTACATTCATAATATATTTTGGGTTGGTGAGAGTTATAACAATTGAGTGTGAGCTTTCATTGTGTTCTCATCCATAGTAGAGAACTAACATTTATTGTATTGAGCCTTATTGTGAGATTCACTTTATAATACACTTGTACACCGAGAGAAGTGTGTGGCGAGAGTCGGGGATCGTCCCAAGAGGAGTGGCGTCGGTTGACGAACCTAGGAAGAGCAACACTTGAGAGGGTGTAGAGTGGGATTGAAAGTGTGTCGATTGTAAAGTTTTCGTTTAGCTAGAAAATCGTTGTGTGAGGTGTATACGTTATTCGGGTGAACGTAAAAAACCCGGTTGTGATAGTGGATTTCTCCCCGGGAGTGGGGAGCGGAGACGTAGGATGGAAGGTCCGAACTTCGTGATCATATTGCTTGTTTGAGTTTGGCTTAGCACTTATATTTGTTCATCTTTATAGCCTTTCTCTCATTGTTTATTTCATCCACATCTTCATTTGTTTATGTTACTCTTGTGTTAGTTTATATATCCTTGCATATATATATATATATTTCATCATATAGGATATATCTCATTGTTCATATTACTTATCCTAGCTTATATATAGTTGTTATATTTCATACTTGCTAGGATAACTTGTTAATTAGTTTTAATTGGTATATAATCGGATTAGATTAGCATAAGACCCTAATCACCCCCCTCTAGGGTCTAACAACTGCGTGGGGGTGTATTGGCAATTAACCCTGTTAATAATTTGTGCATTTTAGAACTTATTTACTAAATTGCTTCTTGAGACTCGAGCCACTATCTTAGCCTTTGCTCTATGTAAAATAAATGCTTAATATAAGTTTGGTATGCAAAATATTAACTGACATCCAAATGCATCATTTCTTATAGTTTCTTAACATGTATCGCGTGCAATGCACGTATTGTATACTGATAGGCGAAAATTGATATATGCTTCTTCAACTCTAATTTTGTACCGGGCACTATGAATAAATTCCTCAAATGGATTTAACTTGACCTACTCTTCTTTAAACTTTCAATAACCAAAATGCCCAAAGGATCTCTAAACTAATTTCTAGGTCAAGAAATTCACATGAATGTAATTTTTCAATTTAAGATTGCATATTAATTACATATCATATTTCTATAAAGATTTTCTATTTATTGTAATTTGTTCAACATTTTATTTCTTTTTGTCAAGTTTATAGTTGTTACACCGTAGCAGATGCTTTATAACATGATGATTCTTGATAAAGTAATATTAATTATGAAAGAGCACTAGTAGAAAAATAAACAAACTAGACGGAGCAACCTAGACGGAAAAAATTTCCGTCTAGTTTGAGGCAAACTAGACAGAAATATTCCTGTCTAGCTTGTTCCGTCTAGTTTGACGCAATCTAGATGGAAATTTCCGTCTAGAATGCCAAACTAGATGCTTTATATTTTAAAAAAAATTATATTGACAAACGAAAATTTATGTTTAAGTTGCGATAGAAAAAATACAAAACCTAACCCCCAACCCTCCCTCTCACTCTCTCTCCCCCCCCCCCCCCCCCCATCGACATTCAATCAAATCTTCAAGTGGGAGATTGTCAGGCGCCCAACCTTTTTGACCCAGCCAACATGAGGACAAAAGATTAGGCACCGTTTTTTTGAGAAAAAATGGAAAAGTTGACGGGTCCCACAATTATTTATTATTAGTGGTAGGTCCCACTACTAATATTTTATTTGTACATAGTGTTTCCCAAACACTATAAATAGGGTCCTAAACTCTTAAGGAAAACTCATCCCAGAAACAACTCCTCTTATAGAAGAGTAAGAGAAAACACAGAGAGAGTTTGTGAGAGTTCTTGAAGTGTATCTGATCAAGAAAGGGTGTTCTCTTGGATCTATTCTTTGGGATATAAAAGAATTTGGCGTCGTCGTTGCACCGTGGAGTAGCTCCGAAGGAGTGAACCACGTATATCTGTGAGTACTGTGTTGAATATTGTGCCTTTATTTTGTGTATTACGTCTCCGTTAGAGGCGTTCTTATTGGGGGTGTATCCTAACAACTGGTATCAGAGCCTGACTTAGAGTATATATATCTGCTTATCGTATGCTCTGTGGCTGCCACTAAAAGTGGATCCTCCACATCAGAAAATAAGTTAGATTAATATTTACTCTTTTAAGGCATTAAGCACTATTCACGTGTACGGTACTATTCACGTGTATGACACTATTCATGGATACGGTACTATTCACGAATACTGTATTATTCACGAATACGGGAAAGACGTAATCTTTCGCCATGGGATCTACAGTTGAAGACAACAGGCTTCGAATTGAGAAGTTCGGCGGCCAAAATTTTAGGTATTGGATGATGCAAATAGAAGACTATTTGTACCAGAAGGATCTCTTCCTACCCCTCCAAGGAGAGGCGGGGAAACCTGAGAAGATGGACGACGATAAGTGGAAGGTGCTCGATCGTAAAGCACTTGCCACAATCAGGCTCAACCTTCACCAGCATGTGACTTACAACGTCTCGCATGCGACCACCACCAAGGAGTTGATGGAGGCCTTGGAGGCGCTGTATGAGAAGCCGTCTGCTTCAAATAAGGTGTACCTGATGAAGAAGTTATTCAATCTCAAGATGCAGCAAGGAGCTCGCGTGGCGGACTTCTTGAACGAATTTCAGGCTGTGGTGCAACAGCTTGCTGCAGTAGATCTAAAGTTCGACAACGAGATCCAAGCTCTTCTGCTACTTTCTTGTCTACTAGATTCATGGGAGAATATGGTGATGGCGGTGAGCAACGCTAATGGCAATGACAAGATGAAGCTCGACACAGTGGTTGGGGCAATTCTAAATGAAGAATCTCATCGCAAAGTCTCAGGAGCTGAGGCCTCTAGCAGTGGGAGTGCTCTACATGTCGAGGCACGAGGGCGTGCACAGAAGAAGGGTAAGGGACGACGAGGCCAATCAAAATCCAGAGGGAAGTCTAAAGGACCTAACCCGAATGGTTACAGTGAAGGGAAGTGCTTCAGATGCGGAAAGAAGGGCCACTTTGCACGGGACTGCAGAGTTACTATTTCAGCATCAGCAGGGGATGATCGGGCTGACGGTGCAGCCAATCTCATGCACGAGACGGATTCGGATGCACTTATCCTATCCCTAGAAGACAAAAGTGATGCGTGGGTCATTGACTCTGGCGCATATTTCCATGCAACCTCACAACAAAAGCTGCTTTCATCGTTCGTGAAGAAGGACTTGGGGACAGTCTATCTTGGTGACGATCAACCTTGCAGGGTTTCCGGGAAGGGAAATTGTACCCTCAAGATGGAGGGTGGGACCACCTTGACACTGAACGATGTTCGGCATGTACCGGATCTCAGGCAAAATCTTATATCAGTCGGGGAACTGACTGACTCCGGTTACAGAGTATCCTTCGAGCAGAGAAGCTGGAAGGTGTCCAAGGGTGCCCTGGTGGTGGCACACGGCAAACGCGAGGGGTCTCTCTACATCGCCAATGGGAAGATCGACCACTTGCTTGCCGCAGGACAAGCATCATCATCATCATCCGTCGACTACATGACTTGGCATCGACGACTTGGCCACATGAGCGAGAAGGGGATGCAGATTATGGCTGCGGGAGAAAGGCTTCCGGGTCTGAACAAGATCGATCTGACTTTCTGTGAGGACTGCATCCTAAGCAAACAAAAGAAGGTGAGCTTCAACAAGACCAGACCGACTCCAAAACTGTAGAAATTGGAGTTGGTGCACACCGACGTATGGGGACCTGCGCAAGTCCCATCTGTTGGTAACTCTCTTTACTTTGTCACTTTTATTGATGATGCTACGAGAAAACTATGGGTGTTCTTCTTGAAGCACAAGTCAGATGTTTTCATCATCTTCAAGAAGTGGCTTGCCTGTGTGGAGAACGAAACAGGCAATAAGCTGAAGTGCCTAAAATCTGATAATGGAGGTGAGTATTGCAGCCAGGAGTTCGAGAACTTCTGCTCATCCCACGGGATTAGAAGACTGAAGACCGTCCCAGGCACACCTCAGCACAACGGAGTGGCGGAGCGCATGAATCGTACTATCTTGGAGCGCGCCAGAAGCATGAGGATCCACTCCGGATTGCCCAAGAGCTTTTGGGCCGAAGCTGTCAATACTGCTGCATACTTGATCAACCACGGGCTATCCGCAGCTCTCAGTTATAGGATACCTGAAGAGGCTTGGACCGGAAAGAAGCTGAAGCTAGAGCACTTACGAGTATTTGGTTGTGACGCCTATGTCATGACCAATCCTGCAGACCGGTCAAAGCTTGATTCAAAGTCAAAGAAACTCTCTTTCATCGGCTATGGAGGAGATGAGTATGGGTACCGTTTCTGGGATCACGATGCGCGCAAGGTGGTGCGCAGTCATGACGTCGTATTCCATGAGAATGCGGTGTACAAGACCAAAGAGGTGAGTGCGAGTCAGCTATCTCCCCCTCTTTTCCCAGATATTACTGACAGTGAGGACGGCGGTGAGATACCAATCAGCATAGAAGACGGAGACCAAGAGAACGTGCGGGATGCACAGCAGCAGGATCCAGCAGAGTTGTCGATCGCAATTCGCAAAGCTCTAAGAAATCCAAGGGTGCCAGAGAGGTACCTTTCCACCATGAATTATCTTCTCCTAACTGACAATGGTGTACGAGGCCAGATATTACACAAGGAGGGCAAAGCTCGCGGAGAGTGGGAGTCTGCCATGGAGGAAGAAATGAAGTCCTTGATGAAGAATGAGACTTGGGAGCTTGTAAAGCTTCCACGAGGGCGAAAGGCTCTTCACAATCGGTGGATTTATCAGGTCAAGGATGAAGCCGATGGACGGAGACGCTACAAGGCGAGGCTTGTAGTGAAGGGCTATGAACAGAAAGCAGGGATTGATTATTCTGACGTTTTCGCTCCCGTCGTCAAGTTGACCACGATCCGAACTGTGCTGAGCATTGTAGCAGTTCGAGATCTCCACCTAGAACAGATGGATGTGAAGACAGCATTCCTTCATGGAGATCTGGAGGAAGAAATCTATATGCATCAACCAGTGGGCTTCGAGGAACGAGGCAGGGAGGGCCTCGTGTGTCGCCTGCGCAAGAGCTTGTATGGCCTGAAGCAAGCTCCGCGACAGTGGTATATGAAGTTCGAGAACTTTATGGAGGAGAACGGTTTTCTCAAATGCGACACAGACCATTGCTGTTTCATCAAGAGATACGACGAATCCTATGTGATACTCTTGATTTATGTTGATGACATGTTAATTGCAGGGCCCGACTTGGCCCGCATTGAGGAACTCAAGGGACGTCTCTCCGAGTGCTTCGAGATGAAGGATCTGGGTCCAGCAAACCAGATTCTGGGAATGAGGATCATCAGAGACAGATCAACACGGAGGCTGAGGTTGTCTCAGAAGACCTACATTGAGAAGATTCTTGAAAAGTTCGGCATGGAGAAAGCTAAACCAGTGGGCTCGCCATTTGTGAGTCATTTCAAGCTATCAAAGACCCAAGCACCAGAGACTGCTGAAGAGCATGAGTTCATGGCCAACATATCATACGCATCTGCCATCGGGAGTTTGATGTATGCGATGGTGTGTACGAGGCCAGATATTGCATAAGGAATGGGAGTTGTGAGCCGCTTCATGAGCAATCCAGGGAAGCAACACTAGGGTGCGGTCAAGTGGCTTCTACGCTACTTGAGATGCTCGTCCGACCGTTGTCTTGAGTATGGCAGGGCAGATTTGCAGCTATAGGGCTTTTGTGATGCAGACTATGCTGGGGACATAGACTCGAGAAGGAGTACGAGCGGCTACATCTTCATCTTGGGTGGTGGAGCGATAAGTTGGAGATCCAAGTTACAGGATATTGTGGCTTTGTCGACAACCGAAGCCGAGTACGTGTCTGCAGCAGAGGCAGCAAAGGAGTTGCTATGGTTGAAGGCTTTTCTTCTCGAGCTTGGAGTAAGCTTTGAGAAATACTTCATCCACTGCGACAGTCAGAGTGCCATTCACTTGTCAGAGAACGACGCATTCCATGCTCGGACCAAACATGTTGACATAAAGCACCATGCCGTAAGGAGATGGCAAAGCAGGAACGAGTTTAAGCTTGTGAAGAGGTACAATCCAGCCGACATGCTGACCAAGCCAGTTCCGCTCGAGAAGGTGAGGCTGTGTGCAGCCTCATATGGCCTCCGTTGAGAATGTTGAGGGCCGTGCAAGACGCCAAAGATACATGACATCCGGATGATGCAACCAAGAGTGGTGTGAAGATATGATCGACATTCAATCAAATCTTCAAGTGGGAGATTGTCAGGCGCCCAACCTTTTTGACCCAGCCAACATGAAAATTGGAAAAGTATGCGGGCCCCACAAGAAGAAAAATCAAATTCGGTGGCAGCCATTGTTGAGAATTTATAAAGGATGTGGGTCCCACAAATATTTTATTATTAGTGGCGGGTCCCACA
>NC_033801.1:100213090-100236893 GCF_001876935.1 Asparagus officinalis | reverse complement strand
TGCTGGAGAGCTTCAGTACGCAGTAGAAGCTCGAGTCGATAGAGTTCGGATCTGTTAGTTCGCCGGCGACCAGGGCTCAGAACTAAGCAGTGGTGCTGTAATGCAAGGATTATGCAAACAGCTTGGTCTCGATTTCTCGATGATGTTCTCGATCCTTTTTCTCAGAGTTTTCCGACCTCCTTTTAAAGGTTGTTGGAAGAGGCTCTTAAATGAAAGAGAGACAGTTCTGCTGTCCCCTGAATTATGGGATGTGACCATACGTTGCTTCAGAGATATTCTACTGTTCACCCGTACCATGAGCGGTCCTTCGAGGAGCCGTGTTTTGCATCACGTTATGTAGGAATGGGAAAGCCCCTCCTCGTACGTGTGACAACGGCTGTCAGGTACTCGAGTGGACCTGACCAACCCACTGAGCATCGGCGGCTCTCGCCTCTCGCTTGGACAAGTGAGGTAAGTCGCATTTATGAGGGTGCAGGTTGATTTGGCGTTTTGTCCGATCACTTGTACCGTGAGCGGCCATTCGGCGGGCCTGGAATACCATGTCTTCTCTCTTCAGGATGAGAGAGGTGGGAGAGCGGGTTCCCGGTACTCGAGTGGGCATGGGCAGCTTCGCCGAATGGGGGCGGGTCCGACTCCTGACTCGGACAACCGAAGTGAGCTACATTTATGAATGTTCAGGTCGACTCGACACCTGCCCAATCATTCGTACTAAGAGCGGCCACTTGACGGCCTTGGAGTACTGTGCCCTCTCCTTTCGGGTCGAGAGGAGTGGGAAAGCCCGCCTCAGCACGCGGGGTAGCAGGTACCTGGCTGTGTTGGCGGCCTTGAGGTTTGTTGGCGGATTCGACTACAGACTCGGTTAGGCGAGTTGTGATAAAGAGTGAATTCGCGTGGCTTTGGGCGGCTTCCCCTACAGGCGGATTTATTGCAAGTTTACGGAGGTATTTTTTACCGTCTACAAGACCCCCTTCAAAATTTTCAGACCTAAACCGGCTTGCGTGTGGTCTGGAATACTTTGAATAAAGAAGTTTTGGCGAGACAAGTACATTTGGTTTCATTTAGGATTTTTAGCAAACCCTCAGCTATCAACGGGTTTGATATGCCTTTACCGATTACCGTTTGAATCGGGCTAGCCATACTATTCCCCTCAGTATGATGAGTTGTCGAGTAGTTTCTCTTAGACTTGATGCTAAGATTTCTACTCTAAACCTCAGCCATTCGAGGCGTGGGCTTTAGCGAGGTCATCTCGTTGGCGGTTCCAAGTTTGGGACAAGTTGTGTTATTTGTCATTGGTCTCCAAGGGCGAATGAGCCGTTCAGGCGAAGTTGGGTTTTGGAGGTGGATTTCTGTTCGACTCACGGATTCGGGTCGAGTTTTCGCAGGCGAGACCCTTCCTTTCGGGCGAGACTAGGTTCAGCGTGGGTGAGCCACGCGTCCGCTGGTGGGCTTCGTGCTTCTCTGACGTAAGCTTCGTGCGCCTCGTCTGAATCGTGGCCGTAGTTTTCGAACCCGGCCGTTGGATACAACCGTCAATTTTGACTCGGGTTCCGGGTCCTCGATCGGCCCGTTTCCGGTCTTGACGTGGCACTTCGAAATGTCGGGGGGCAATCTGGGCCGTTGATTTCGATCGTGGTTACATCTCTCATCCGCCGGTGCTTCGCTTTTTGAGGACGATCGTGGCCACGTTGGCAACTCCGCTTTTTTAAAAAATGTCGTTCTCTTCCTTTGAGGGTTACCGTGCTCGAAAATCTTGAAAATTTTCTAAGGAGAAAGAGTTCCCGCTTAATTACCTCAATGGCGCCGAAATCCAAGAGGTGTGTTGCAAAAGGAGGAGGTCCCGGACGCTATTCCGACCGCCTCGCCGCCGACGCACCCGTCAGCATACCTGATACACACTTGGGTAAGTCAAGAGGTTAGTCTGACGACTCTGCGTAGGTTACAGACGTCGGGTTTGGGGGATGAGCATCGCTTGTCTCCCTTGGATTCAATCATCTTTTGGTAGTTTCCCCGACTTAGGGCAAAGTCGCCCCCTTTTTGGGCGGATTTTGTATTTACTCATAAAGGACGATTTCTGCCTTTACAGGCGAAATCGACCTTTATTGGGCGAAGGCGAACTCGTTTTTGATAGGAGAGTTAGACTTTTCCTTTGGTAAAAGGGGAGCATCGTTTTCACAGGTGGATCTCGTTCTAGTTGAGCGGGTTTCGCCTTCTGACAGGCGAATTAGCTCGTCTTTACTTGATTGGCGGATCTACCTTTAGGGCGGATCCTATCCTCACTCTTTGGTTCTCTCTTGCAGCGACCTTTTCTGATGAAGCTCTTCCAAAGGGCGTGGCCATCGGTCTCGCCGGAGGCACAGGCTATACGGCGCCTCCCCAATTTCCTTCCTTGAATCCGGTGCATGTGTTCTCTGCCGATAAGCCGGATGGCTTGATAAAGAGAGTCACTGACGGGCACCATCTAACGCTGCGTGACTTGACCACCGACGCGGTGTTGACAGACAAGGCCAGGACAGAGTTACACAAGCCCCAGTTCTTGTTCGGTGACGCTACGACTGATTCTTCCGCCCTGCTGATCAAGGAGAGCAGGTAGCTTCGCGCAATGGACGGGGCTCACTACTACCTTCCCAACATGCCGAGAGGGTTCTCTATCGTCGAGCTGCGCTCCCTTGAGGTTTCGAGGACAATGAATTGGGATTTGACCCCTACTCAAGACGGGGTGACTTGCGGCGTCTTTACAGGCTCCACGGCTGGGTACGGGCTAGAGAGTTCTTGTAAGCGGGTGACTGGCCTACGTCCAGGTCTACCTTCTAATGAGGCGCCTCCTGGGGAGACGACAGCGGTCGCAGAGACTTTCCGTCATCGCTTCTTTCAAGCCGGCGGGAAATTTCCCCCGAAGGATTTCAGAGCTCCGGGGTGGATCTACTCTGCGCCTGGCAGCAAGACTTGGTGGTCCAAGATTACTGACTATATTCTGTCCGAGAACTCTGATCTTGTGAACTCAGAGTTGTATTCGGCCATTCAGGCCACTCGGCACGGTCTGAAGATTATTGCTTCCCAGTTCCACAGCATTTTTGAGCTGTATTGTGCGGATAGTGGCACATTTTTCACCCCCAATGGTGAGCTCGGCATAGCCCTTCACGAGATGTACGATGTGTCGGGACTGCCATTGGGAGACTTTCCGTATGAGGAGTACGTTCCTGGTCAAGATGAGATCAACCAGCTTTCTGACCGCTCCCCTTTGGTGGTCGAGACTTTGTGAGAATTGCTCTGTCACTATCACATATGTCTCAATACCTTAGGGGCGGTTGATCACAAAGGTAAGAAGAAAAAGGCCCCGGGGATCAGCCACAAGAATTGGGCTGATTATCTATTCCCTAAGAATGATGTTAAGGGGAGGCCTGCTCTGCCGTTGAGCAGATGTGACCAGGCTGAAGTGGAAAGGAGAATGGCCGAAGGGGAAGCCACCGTAGTCCTCGAGCATGACGAGGGCGGGTTCAAGTCTGGAATGGTTTTCCACTCGTTCCACCACCAGGCCAAGTCTCCTATATCTAGGAAGGCCCTGTTTGCGGGGTACCTCATGTTGTGGCTAAAGAGGTGTGTAGTCCCCACTCACTCTTTTGAGGCTCTTCCCATGGAAGTCGTGTACCCCGCGGTTTGCTTAGCCTATGGGAAGTCCTATTCCTTGGTGTCGGCGATGGTAGCATGTATCCATCGGGGGCTTCGCACCCTGACGACCCAATTTTGTCGTGTATCGACTATCAATGAGGGGGACGGAGAGGTCATCAGGACCCCCAATCCTAGGGTGGGGTTGCCGAACACTTATTTGATGGCGTGGTTCGTCTACCACTGCGAATGCTTGATGAGCGCCCCCGCGACTCTTCCGGGAGATAGGTTTGTTCCGTTCGTCGAGCGCTTGGAGAGGTGCTCTTGGAAGTGCAGGGACATTCCCGACACATGGAAGACGCTTTCCCACTTCGTTCACTATAATTTCCGCTGTTTCTTTCCTTATTTCAGTGGAGGAGGCTACGGGGAGTCTCTTAGAGATGCGCCGACGGCGGATCATCTCCTTATTTCAGTGGAGGAGGCTACGGGGAGTCTCTTAGAGATGCGCCGACGGCGGATCATCACACGGTTCTATCATGTGGCGTCTTCTGCTGGTTGGTGAACATTCGGCCGGGGTATCACATCTTACGAACATGTTCTGTATGCTATCTCAAGCCGTATATCCTTTGCAGGTTTGCCTGCCAGTTCGGGTACGACCAGTTGTACGTGGGCAACGCCAATCCCCACCTGCACTTCGAAGGAGGACTGGTGGATGGAGCTCAAGGATGGTCTGGACTCATGCTGGCGGTACCCATGCCCGTTTTGAACTACCCGTGAAGGATCGTGATTTGCATCATACTCTCCTGTACTGCCGGTGTTATCGGGGTGCCAGCGCTAATCCCGAAGCCTTCTGGTTCCAGGGCTCGTGTTTGGCAGAGCAGGGGGGTCCTCCCAGAAGGCCTCTCCGTACTTCGAGATGGCGGCGGAGGGTTCCAGAGTGGAAGCGGCCAAGAAGGCCCGTTGCGAGGAAACTGTGGAGGCTGCCAGAGCGGCGGAGGGTCAGGATGATGCTGCCTCTGGGGCTGGAGCTGTTCGGTCTACCTCTTCTGCCGTATCGAAGGCGGCTCCGATGACTTCGAAGGACACTCCTCCTCCATGTGGTGTGGGGTCACAGGCGGGGGTCTCAACGACTCCTACGCCCGCACCCGGAGGTAATAACTTTTGGTACTCTCGGGTACAAAGCCGGATCTGTATCTTCTGACATTTGTGTCTAATTTGCGCAGGTGCAGCCGAGAGAGTGATCTCCATCCCTTCGGATGAAAACGGAAAAGAGCCCGGTGATTCAGGTAAGCATAGGTTTAAGTGTTGTTGATCCTTCTGAGCCGAAGGGGCATTTGTCAATCTTCTCTTTGCCTCCGTAGTTGGCCCTTCTCATGAAGCTACTGGCAAGGAGGATCCTCCTTCTTAGGAGGGTCATTCGGCCGGAGAAATGGGTGAATTAGAGGCGGATGACGACGTCTCGTTTCATGAGGTGCTATCTAGCGAGGAGGAGGCGTTGGCTCCTGAGGACAGGTCCGGTCAACAAGAGGAAACCTCCACTCCTACGGGAGCACCGATTGGGGGTGAACCCTTGTCGCAAGAGTCTCTGATTCAAAGGAGAACTTCCACTCGGTTGGTGGCCGCTTCTTCATCTGTAGTGGCTAGTGACGCTGTGGGTCATACCGGCTTTGGCGGAGGAAGCCGCCCTTTCTCCCTTGGAACGTTTGCGGAAGAGGAGTGCGGCCCGAGCCTTGGTTAACTTTCAAGACACCTTGGCTGACTGCATCAAACTCGTCTTGGAGGAGAGTTGTCCTTTCGAGGATCTTAAGGAGGACCTCGATCACAACATGTTCTTCTTAATCAAGAGGCTTGGCGCCACCGCGGCGAAGCCGTACTTTTCCCGTCTGAAAGAAGTGGAGGAGGCTATCCAGCAGTTGCGCGCCCTTCGTGCGCAGAGTTCCGCAATTGTTGATCTCGCTCCGACGAAGTCCGAGCAGTAGTGGAAGATCGCGATCGCCGCCTAAATGAGACCATGTCACTAGAGACAAGGTTGTCTGCTGAGCTGGAGCAGGCCAAGGGCTGAGGATGCACGAGTGGCCTACGAGCAACAGACAGCCGATAACCGTCTTTCTCGCCTATCCTCCGAGATAGAGGAACTAAAACAAGTTATAGCTGACGCACAGGCCTCTTTGGTCACCCGAGAGAAGGCTCGTGAGCAGGCGGCAAAGGAGTTGGAGGACATTGAGTCTCGTCGGCAATTGGTCGCCGGTTTTGTTGAGGAGAAAGACCGAGCTCTCAAGGAGGTCAAAGATGCCGTTCAAGACTTAGTCTCACGCACCGAGGAAGATCTTCGTCGAGAGGTCCTAAGGAAGCTTGAGCTTCCCCTAGCCGGAGAGATTCGTGAGGCGGAACTGCGGTTGAAAGCTTTGTAATTTGCCTTTAATTCCCCGTTGTAATAGGATTTCTTTATGAATGAAATTATCCTTTTCGCTTTTGATCACTATTACTTCTGTGCATGTTCCATTTTTTTAACATGCGTTAGCTAGAGAGTCTTAGCTGCAGGGGTGTTCTCAGCTGTCGGCGAATTTCGGCCGCAAGTTTGTTTTCTTCGCGGGCGGATTTCATCCGCAGGCGGATTGGGAGCTGACTTAAGTTCCAGAGGGGCATGCGGATCCAATTGATTTTGGCCTGCGGGAACCTCAACGACGAATTTGACGTCGGGTGGACCCCGTTTCTGCGGGAACCTCAACGACGAATTTGACGTCGGGTGGACCCCGTTTTCAGTGGGCCACGTACTGATCCATGTGTATGTCAGCCAGGAGGACGTGGGCACGTCGTTTCGCATTAAATGTGGCGTAGTGGGGCTCTTCGTCCATCGTGCCCAGTTAGGACCGTTGCTGAAGATCGTGTCTAGGAACCGTCGGATCTTGGCCATCCAGGTGAGATCCGATTTGTTCGGCCTTACTCTCGACTGTTTTAGCCCTGAACGGTCCAATCGAGTGGTGAGTAACCACCTAGGATTTCTTTTTAGAGTATTTAACGCCCTCACCCTCTGTTAAGAGAGGCTATAGTTTCTTTCATTGTCTTCCCCAGAGGAAACCTAAGTTTTCTTTTCATCGTACCCATAATGGCACCGAAGGTAAAGAGAGTTGCTTCTAAGAAAAGGAAGGAGCCATCTTCTTCGGGCACTGCTGAGGCCGCCGTGGCCGAAGGTATCTTTTCGTCCCGACTTTCGCGTGGGTTGAGCAGGTATTCTTCCTTTGATTCTTCCCTGTGTTATTGTTGTGTTTCTCAGATCGAGAAGAGGCGCCGACTGCCGAAGAACATGCGGCCGAGCCCATCCTAATATCTGACGACGAATCTGAAGGCCCTGCGACTTCCGCTGCCTCAGGCTCCGTTCCTCAGCCGGGAACCGAACCCTATCTCGAGGTTCCGCCCATTGTGGCGATCGCTCTGGATCAAGAGCCTGCTTCCTTCGAATCCTTGCCCTTGCAGGCTCGCATCGAAGAGTTTAAGAATGTCGTGAGGCAGGTGATTTCCCTCGTCAACCTTGGCATGGGCAGCTTTGACGGTTTCAGGCAATCTCTCTTGGATCGCGTGGTCGACTTTAGGCGGTCGGGTGAAAATCGGCTTGCTACACGTTGCATGCAGAAGCTCCGTCTCTTGGAGTCGCGTATGATAAGGCTGGAAACATTGCTACGAGAAGGTCCGGAAGTCGACATGGAGTTTTGCCTGGTTCATGTCTGGAAGTCGACATGGAGTCCCACAAGTTCGATCCAGGGGTCTTCTGCCCCAGACCCTACGGCTCATCCTGCGTTCGAGGCCCTCCAGAAGTTGGAGGGTTTGGTGCACGGGATTGCTATCTCCGTCGGCGAGGGCGGAGAGAGGTACTATGACGCGCTTCTCCTCGTGGAAGCGGGTCTAAGGGCGGTCCACCGCGAGGGCGGTACCTCGCTCGCACGGTGGTGTGAGCGGGCACTTGGTCGCGTGGAGGGGTGGATGTACCGCCTCGAGGAGATGGTACACGACGACCTTTTGGACGTGCCACTGCCTCTCTCGATGCGCCTCATGCTCGAGCGTGAGGAGCGGGCGAAGCGGATCCAGGCGAAGGAGGCCGAGCTCAAACGTCTACGCAAGCGGCATCAGGCGGTATTGGACCAGATGGACGCCTATTTGGACGCCGCCTTCTTTGAGGACACCGGCTCTCTCCGCGGCGAGGCAAGGCTGCGGGAGCTTGAGCGTGAGGCGATGAGGCTCAGCCAGGCTGCCGGAGCGGTGGACAGGGCGCTCCAACTTCTTCGCCAGGAGGAAGAAGATGGCGAGGTGGCCTTCGCCAAGCTGCAACAGGAGAAAAAGGAGAGGGTGAGGATCCAGCGTGAGGCGGATCTTGCGGCGGTCAAGGCCAAGATCGCTGCTTTTAGCCTGCTGAAGTTCCTGTAACGCCCACGTTGTCTAAGTTCCCCCTTTTTTTGTAACTTAGTTGATACGGGTTGCATCATAACTTTGAAACTTTATATATGTACTTTTGGCCCGTAGTGGCTCTTTGCTTTGCTTATCCTCTACTTTTCATGCACCATTTCCTTTTCTCTTTTATTTTCTGGTGTGGATATATGCTCGACCTGTATTTTGTTTTCATGTTGGATTCGCCTACGCTGTCTTGGCGTTTGGGTCGAGCTGCTCATGCCATCTCCAGCGATATGGCGAGCTTTTTGACTACTCTGCTTTAGAGTTAGTCATTAGGCTCATTTCCTGTTCTTGGCCGTTCACGACGTGGGGTCGGATTAACTCCGACCTTCGCGTTGCAGCTCGAGTGGAACTGAGGGGGTAACACTTAGCTTGAAGCAGAGAACAGTTTTTTCTGCATTTGGCCAACTGAAGAACCCAATTTTGACCCACCATTCAGCGAGTTGTTGCCTGGGTGGGCGAGGACATAGGCGATAATCGAATCGTTCAGAGATGTAGGAATGTGACGATTAATTACTGTAGGAGCCGTCACGTGGTAGGCTACTACCCTTCGGTTATCCTAAGGGTAAGTTAGGATATCCGGTATAGGTCAAGTAGTTCAGGGACGTAAGAGTGTGACTATCGACCGAAGTAATAACACGTCGCATGGTAAGTCATTACTTAGGCTGTGTTATTCTTAGGAATAACGGCGCCGATCATCAGAGGTAATCATTAACCTGATGGCGTCTTGTCACGATTGGAGCAACTATGGGGACCTACTATCCTTTTGAGGAGGATTAGTAAGTTAATTTTGTCAGAGGTGTTCGTTAACGTGACAGGGATTGTCGTGATTGGAACGATTTTGAGGACCCACCATCCTTTTGAAGAGGATTGGTAAGTTGATTTTGTCAGAAGTGACAGCGGGGGTCCCGCCATCCTATTGAAGAGGATTGGCGGGGGATTATGGCTTTGGTCCTAACTATTTGAAGGTTTGACCGAGTGGGAGTTTGATGCAGCCCACCTGAAATGCTAGTTTCACCTGGTTTGGGTGGTTCACCTGTACTGGTAACTTAGCTCAAGAAATGAAAGCGCCTAAATTATTAAGCTCGCCTGACCTGAGCGGTTCGCCTGTACTGGGAACTTAACTCGAGAAGCGGAAGCGTAGGGAGCAGTTTAACCTCTTATACCAGTTGGAGGATGTGAGGACCAGTTTAGACTCATGCACTCATGGGAGTTTGGGAAGAAGAACTAAGGGTAGTACTTCTTCAAGTATTTGTCGTTGATGGGCATTATAATCTTATCGCCATTTGGCTTGATGAGACGATAGGCTCCATTCGAATAGACCGTCTCTACCACGAACGGTCCTTCCCATTTGGATTGGAATTTGCCCTTCTTCTTGGAAGTGAGGATCATTGGTCGGCGAATGGTTAGTACCAGCTCTCCTTCCTTGAAGGCTCGACGTTTGACTTTCTTATCGAAAGCCTTGGCCATTCGGGCTTGATAGAACTCAATGTGCTGCTGAGCTTCTAGTCGCTTGTCGTCCAACGCTTCGAGCTCTGCGAGTCGTCATTGGTGATTATCCTCCACAGTCATCCCTGCTGCTAGGGCGACGCGGAGGGATGGAATTTGAATCTCTAAGGGCAACACGGCTTCACAGTCGTATACCAATGAATAGGGCGTGCTGCCAGTCGGTGTGCGAACCATTGTGCGATACGCCCATAAGCTTTCACCCAGCTTTTCATTCCAATCGCGTTTGCTAGTGGAAGTTAGCTTGGTCAAAATCTTGATGATTGTCTTGTTGAAGGCCTCGGCCAAACCATTCACCGAAGGGTTGTAGGCCGTGGAAGAGAGGTTCTGTATTCTGAATTTGTCACAGAACCTGGTGAATCCATGGCTAACGAATTGCGTGCTGTTATCATGAATAATACGCCGGGGTACACCGTATCAGTATATGACATGGTGTTTGATAAATTTGATCACGTCATTAGTCTTGACCTCTCTTAAGGGGACGGCTTCGGCCCACTTAGAGAAGTAGTCGGTGATTGCGAGGATGAAGCGATGGCCTTTCGCCGATGGCGGAGATATTGGTCCGACTATGTCCATCCCCCATGCTTCGAAGTGCCAAGATGCCCTCGTCGGATGCAGATCTTCAGGAGGTTGGTGCATGTAGTTGGCGTGGATTTGGCATTCGTAGCAGTGCTTCGCATAAACGACTTCGTCGATAACCATCCCAGGCAAAAAGTAGCCTATCCTCCGCAGGCGATCCCAAAGCTTGGGTCCAGGCTGATGAGCCCCGCACGCGCCATCATGGGCCTCGCGTAGGGCCTCTTGCGCCTCTGCCTTTGAAAGACATCGAAGCAACAAGCCGTCGTATGACCTCCGATATAGCGTCTTAGTGGTTGAATCATAGTAGAACCTCGAGGCACGTCTTCGGATAGACTCTCGTTCCCTTGCGTCTTTGGGCAACATACCGTATAGGACGTAATCGATGATCAGGAGATGCCAATCTTCCTGATCAGGCTGATCCGGGGTTTGATGGGTGGCGTTCGCTTCTGGGACGTCTTTTAGTCGAAAGAGTTTTCGGCTGGCGACTGTGACTCGTTGGGTCGTTCCCAAAGGCTGGGCCAAGTTAGCTGCCAAGGATGCGAGAGCGTCCGCATGCGTGTTCTTGGTACGGAGCACGTGCTCAATGCGAGAGCGTCCGCATGCGTGTTCTTCAAATAGGTCGGTTTTCGCCCCCAGCAGGTGACTAGCCATGAGATCGCAGATAGCTTGTCCCTTGACTGATTTTTGTGGCATGAAGTGGATATCATACTGAGATAGTAGGAGTGCCCACCTGGCTAGGCGCCAGTTTAGCGCTGCAGGTTGTGTCATGAAGACTCGGATGAGGTTCATTCGGGAGATGACATGGATTGTTTGGCCAACCAGGTAGTGCCGCATCTTTTGGATGGTGAATACTAAGGCCAAGCATTCCTTCTCGACCATTGGGTATCGCTGTTCGGCGCCTTGCAAGGTTCTGCTCAGGTAGTAGATGTCTTGTTCGTGGCCTGCCTCGTCGTTTTGTGCCAAGAGGGCACCTAGAGAATGTTCTATGGCCCGTATATATATGAGGAATGGCCTCCCTGAGATTGGCGCCGCAAGGACAGGCGGGTTTGAGAGATAAGCCTTGATTTCCTCAAAGGCCTGTTGGCAAGACTCGTCCCATACGAAGGAAGTACCTTTCTTCATCAGCTTAGAGAAGGGTTGACATTTGCCCGAGAGATTTGAGATGAACCTTCGGATGTAAGCCAGTCGTCTTTGAAGGCCTCTTAGCTCTTTAAGATTTCGGGGCGGTTGAAGCTCTTGAATAGCTCGCACCTTGTCTGGATCGATCCGGATTCCTCTCGTCGTGACGACGAAACCGAGGAATTTGCCACTAGACATCCCTAAGAATGACTTAGTAGGATTCATCTTGAGTTGATGAGTCCTCATGAGTTCGAACATAGCCTTCAAGTCTTGGAGGTGGTCCTCCTTATGGCGACTCTTCATGACCAGGTCGTCTACATAGCATTCGACCGTCTTCCGTAGATGATCTTGAAAAATCATACTCATGGCGCGTTGGTAGGTTGCGCCAGTGTTTTTGAGTCCGAAGGGCATAACGGTGTAGCAGTACACCCCCATAGGGGTTCTGAATGAAGTGTGCTTCTCGTCCTTGGGGTGCATTTTGATTTGATTGTACCCCGAGAAATCATCCATGAAGGACATCCTCTCAAATCCGCACGTGTTGTCAATGATGACATCCGTGATGGGCAGGGGAAATTCGTCTTTGGGGCACGCAGTGTTAAGGTTCCTAAAGTCGATGCAGATGCGAATCTTACTGTTTTTCTTTAGGACCGGAACAATATTGGCCACCCAGTCGGGGTGTTGTTCTTCCCTGATGAAACCGGATTCAATTAGTTTCTTCACTTCGGCCTCGATTGCCTCCATGATCTGAGGGCGAAACCGCCTCTGCTGTTGCTTGACTGGTTTGGCGTCTGGGCTGATGTTGAGGCGATGCATGGTGACCCGCGGATCCAGACCAGGCATGTCCTCATAATTCCAAGCGAAGACATCAATGTATTCCCGTATGAGAGCAATGAGGTCCTCTTTTTCCTAGGGAGGCAAACTACCGCTGATGAATATGTGTTTGGGATTCGCCTCACTACCCATGTTCACCTGGAGGATTTCATCTTCGGTCGGTGGTTCACGTTGCTCGAAGCGACTGTTCCACTGGGCGTTAACATGGCGATCCTACGTCTCGTCGTAAAGTGGAACTTGTGGGATCTATAGTAGCCATGTTGATTGTAAGGCTATCGAACAGATCCCTCACGCTGACATCCGAGTCCCATGCCAAGGTTGTTGATGATTGATCCCCCAAGCATGCATAGTCGGAATCCTCGTTGGCGTAAAAACACCAATCTGACGAGGAGGAGGAGTAGCCTAAGCCTCTCCGAGTCTTGTTGAAATAATTTGAGGGTTTCCCCTTGGGTATGTAGGTGGGTCGGATGACCGTCCTGTGTCCTCGGTCGTAATTCAGGCCCTCCAAACGAGTGAGGTCATACCCCATGTCGCTCATCATGCGCTTCGTAACTTGACTGTATTGCGAAAACTGGGGCGCCGGGTCCTCGTCTTCAAATTCGTCCCATAGCATGCGTAGGGGATAATCGATTCGACCGAAGATGATATCTTTTCGATACCTATTCCCTGTGGGCACGACGAGCACAGCTTGTGATGACTTGATCGGCTGTGCTTTGGCGACGTATGACGAGCATACTGGCAAGTGTATGGAAGGCTCACTGTAGAGGTTATTGGGCGCATCATCCTCGAATGTGGAGCAAGATGACAAATAAGCAAAGTTGGACTTCTCATTCATGATAACTTCCTCCGCCTGAACAGTGTTGGTTACATTGTGACTCTCGTAACCGATTACAATTGACTCGAAATCATTCAGGATTAGGCTGTCGCCGTACTCGGGCTCGCTGTCTACCTCGTTGTCGCTCTCCGGCTCCTCTGCTGGCGGCACGTCGGGGTCCTGGTACAGCAGAGAATCCGTGAAGTAGTTTTCGACGCCTTTAAAGGGTTGTCTGTCGGCCACTACTGTCTTCACTCGCTCGTAATCGTCCACGGGCGTCCTAAGAGCACGTTGTAGGAAGGCTCGGCATCGATGACGTAGCATGTCACCTCCGTCTTCATATCGCCTATTCGACATTTCAGGTGGATTTTGCCGAGCGGCCGAGTCCCTGTGGCGTTGAAGCCAAAGATGGTCGTCGTAGTCGAGGATAGGCGTTTTGGCGGTATCCCCAAGTGCTTGATCAATTTCAAAGGTACGATACTCAACGCAGACCCTGGGTCGACCTAAAATCGATCTACCTTCGATGAACCGACGTACCCCGTGAAGTATAATGGTCGGTCATGAGATGTGCTCTTGATGAGCATGTCCTCCGGAGTGAAGGTGATGCGCGGGACCCGTCTCTCGGACGTTTGGCAAGACGTTGCACATTCCTGTTCAGAGTCCTCTTCCCTCAAGAAGTGGGTGGAGAAAACCTCCGAGTCAGCTAGTGCCTCTTGCAGAGCTTCCCTGATAGGCCTGGATAGACGTAGAAGATCATACATAGTGATTCGCGTAGGGATGCTCTTCAGCTGCGCGAGCACATTGAACTGGAAATGCTGGCAGCTTGAGCCTAGTCTGTCTGGATTGGGAGGGGCTGTTGCGGCTGGCCTCGCGGGAGGTCTTGCCAGATTCTCCACCCTCGCGGGATATTCCTTCGCGAATTCCTTCCCTGCTCTCGTGGCGAGGACAGTGGCTTCCTCTTCGGAGTCGGTCAGGGTGGTCATCGCTGTCTTCTCTCCACCTAGAATGGCGGAGATAACATTATAGTGTTTTCCTTTAGTCCCTTTTGAGGACTTTGTAGTCCACTGTTCGTCGTTGATGAGGTCCGGATGGACCCACATCACCTGACCCGACGGCAGAACCTGCGGAGCTAAACCCTTCTCCCGCTGGTTGTGAGGGTCATCGTTGGTGATCTTCAAGACAGCCTTGGGAATGGGAATTATCCCTGCCAGAGCTTGGACTTCCGGGAGATTTGTTCCAAAGCTCAAGGTGATCATATTCGTGGTTACCTGCTTTTGAACTTTCTCTTTCTTCAGGACCCCCGCATCGTAGAGGGCTTGGAGTTTGTCCTTGAGGACGTAGCATTTGGTTGTGGTGTGGCCCAGGAATCTGTGGTAGGCACAGTAACTCGGGTCAATGGTTTTGTCCGCCTCCTCAGGCTTGGCGGCTTCTGGCAACTTAATCCGCCCACTCTTGAGCAGAGTGTCGAATGTCGCCACCACCTGATCCTCTTTGAAATCATATTGCCGTGGGGGGCGTTGCTCAAATTGCCTGGGTTTCGGCTTTTGAGCGGCCTTCGGCACTGGGGTAGAGTCGACGGCCATGATCTCTTTTCCTCTGGACCGAGAGGGATTCTTTGGTGTGGCTGGCTCTGCAGCTCCCTTCTTGGGCTGCGGTTCTTCGGCCTCTAGCCTTTTGATCATGTTTTCTACTTGCTCTCCCTGGCGAACAAGCTCCTTCCACGTCCGGGTTTCCACCGCGCCTACTTTGGATAGGATGTGGATCGAGAGATTATTGCGGCACATCTCGATCGGCATGGATTTGGAAACTTGGTCCCGACAGTGGACTGATCGGTTGCGGAACCTTTTCACAAAGTCGTTGACAGACTTCGACTTTCGTTGCTTTTCGGCGAGGAGGGTGGCCATTGACACCTCCGTGTCGTCGTCGAAGAAGCGAGCGAGGAAGAGCTTTTCAACGTCGGCCCATGCTTTGATAGAGTCGGGCTCTAGTTTGCGGAACCATTCAAAGGCCACCCCCTTGAGGGTGCCTATGAATAGTCGAGTGAGAATGGTGTCGTTCCCCGTGAGGAATCCAGTCTGCGCCATGAAGTAGTAGATATGTTGCGAGGGCGAACCCTTGCCGTCAAACTGCACCAAACTAATTGGCTTGAACTTCGCCGGGTAGGGGACCGTATCCCATTCGATAGGGTAGGGTCGGACCACCCCCAGCTTGTTCATGTTCTGCTAAAGTTTGAGTGCGTTGAGTTGATTCTGGAACTCGTCGAACCTCTTGTCGCGGGTGCTACCCCCTGTGTGCGATGTTCCTATCGACGTCTTGGAAGAGTAATCGGATTGCGAATTACTATTATCTTCCGTCTCAGTCGCCGGACGACAAGGAGGTACCCACTCCTTATCCCCTGTTCGCCGGGGTACGTTGCGCGGGGTTCTCTTCTTCTTCTTCTTCTTCTTCTTGTTCAAGAGTTGTTCCATCATCTCCCTCAGGGAATCTATGGTTGTCTGTTGCTCTTCGAGCTTCTGGGCGACCGTCTGGTCATGGGCGAGTTCGACCACGTGTACCCTTGCTCGCGCATCTTGGCTTGAGCGTGAGGTTTGGGACGTGGCCACTGCCGAGTGAGCCTCGTCTTCGCCGCAGGAAGGGGGGGCTAAAGTGGAGTAATCGAACCCGATGCTCACCCCTCTGCGACTATGGGTGCGCTGGTATATACCCTCTTCTCGGTGTTGAGCAAACCGAGAGTTAGGTCTCAGGACGGAGTCCGAGTCTGGCAAGTCAGAGAGTACCGTCTTGCCCTTATCCGTCATGTTAACTGTGGCGGACGGGAGCTCCAGGTCGTCGGCAGCGCGTCCTTTCTGGTGACGACGCTTTCGACGGGAGGGCCTTGGCCGAGAGGACTATTGAGAAAGTCTCTCAAACACCGAAGGTTTCGCCGTTCCAACGCATTGGCAGTCGGCGAGGACCGTGTGGATGGGCCTCTCGCAGTGGCACTGAGGATTCGCCTCATGTATAGTGCGTTTGCGAGTTAAGTATTACCGGAGGTCTTCTGTGGGCGGTTGGTGACAACCCCCAGCCTCAGAAGGGTCGTTCAGGTGAGTGCACGAGAGATCTTTGGACGTGCTCTCTGGTGTGCGTTGAGTGGAATGTTTTGGTACTGGAGTCAGGCGATCTCGCCTTGATGGGCGAGTTCTCATGTTCGGGCGAACTCCAGCACGCAGACGAGTTTCAACCCTTCGTTTGAACGAGCGGGTTCGTGAGGTGTCGCCTACTTTTTCACATTTATCCGCCAAAGGGTTATGGCGAGGCTCGCCAGCCTTCGAGGATTCGCCTATCCGGGTAGGCTCGCTTGCTGGAGGTGAGTTATTCACATCAGGGATGTGACCTGAGAAGCGAAGTCCTCCTGAGCGGGTGGCTCTGTCTCCCTCGGTCGGCGCTCCTGATTTGGAGAGCCTCCCGACATCGGGCAGCTTGCCTTCTCGCCTAACGTTTCTCGAGCCTGTATAATGATTCAGACCATTGTGGGAAACGGAGGTTTGGACCTCCTGTCTGACGAACGTTTGCCGTCGCTGTTGGCTAGCTTTCCCAGCGAGGAGAGCATCACCGCGGGCTGTGACAGTGCAGTTTGTGCCGGAGTGAACCGGCGTTTCCTCCGGGATAGGTGTCTGCGGGGATCGCTTGGCGACCCATTTAGCAGACCCTTGCCCCTTGCTCTCGATCTCCGGCTTGGCCTTGATCGATTGTGAGGGAGCGGGTTCCCCTGACGAGACTCGGGTGGAACCCTCAGGTGCGGAGGCTTTGACCGTTTGAGGTCGGCCTCAGCGCACGACTCTGTGGCGTTTGCGGGACGCATCGCCACCAGAGGAGGAAGAAGACAAGTACTCTTCGTACTTGGCTTGGTCGAACTCAATCTCTAGGGACTCCACGGTCATCCTGACAGTAACTTCATCGAATTGAGCCACCACCATTTCGTTTGATGAAACAGCTTCTCCCACTGTGGTCGCCATCTTCTGTAGGGTGTAAATTTGGATTTCCCGAAAACAGGGAGTTTCGTTTTTATTAATAAGAAAGCTTATTACAAACTAATAAATCGAAATTACAACAGAAGCAGAGGGAATGCCCTCTTTGTTTTGTGTGGGGACTTTTGGTTGCTACAGGATGCTTCACTCGATGCTCGCGTCGAGTCTGCTTCCCTTGGACCGTTCGATCGAAGTTGATGGAGAGCTTCAGTACGCAATAGAAGCTCGAGTCGATGGAGTTCGGATCTGTTAGTTCGTCGGCGACCAGGGCTCAGAACTAAGCAGTGGTGCTGTAATGCAAGGATTATGCAAACAGCTTGGTCTCGATTTCTCGATGATGTTCTCGATCCTTTTTCTCAGAGTTTTCCGACCTCCTTTTAAAGGTTGTTGGAAGAGGCTCTTAAATGAAAGAGAGACAGTTCTGCTGTCCCCTGAATTATGGGATGTGACCATACGTTGCTTCAGAGATATTCTACTGTTCACCCGTACCATGAGCGGTCCTTCGAGGAGCCGTGTTTTGCATCACGTTATGTAGGAATGGGAAAGCCCCTCCTCGTACGTGTGACAACGGCTGTCAGGTACTCGAGTGGACCTGACCAACCCACTGAGCGTCGGCGGCTCTCGCCTCTCGCTTGGACAAGTGAGGTAAGTCGCATTTATGAGGGTGCAGGTTGATTTGGCGTTTGTCTGACCACTTGTACTGTGAGCGGCCATTCGACGGGCCTGGAGTACCGTGTCTTCTCTCTTCAGGCCGAGAGAGGTGGGAAAGCAGGTTCCCGGTACTCGAGTGGGCATGGGCAGCTTCGCCGAATGGGGGCGGGTCCGACTCCTGACTCGGACAACCGAAGTGAGCTGCATTTATGAATGTTCAGGTCGACTCGACACCTGCCCAATCATTCGTACTAAGAGCGGCCACTTGACGGCCTTGGAGGACTGTGCTCTCTCCCTTCGGGTCGAGAGGAGTGGGAAAGCCCGCCTCAGCACGCGGGGTAGCAGGTACCTGGCTGTGTTGACGGCCTTGAGGTTTGCTGGCGGATTCGACTACAGACTCGGTTAGGCGAGTTGTGATAAAGAGTGAATTCGCGTGGCTTTGGGCGGCTTCCCCTTACAGGCGGATTCCTCGCAAGTTCACGAAGGTATTTTTTACCGTCTACACCGCCCACGTCCTCGCTGGCCACCCTCGCCACCCAAGCCTCCGCTGCCCCCTCCTCTCCTTCCACTTCTGACTACCTCTCCCTCTTTGTCGCTTCTGCCCACGCCTTCCTGGCGGGTCTCTCTCCTCTTCCCTTCTCCCCCGTTGCCCCTCTTCCTCCATACGCCAAATTCGCCGTGCTCACCAGTCGTCGAACGCCGACTCCAGCAGGTGTCCCGTTAGGAAGCTGTAAAGCGCTCCAGCGCCGCGCTAGCGTCACTGTCTAAGGCAGATCCAGGCCCCGTTTCGTGTCCGATCGTCGCGTCCGAAGCAACTTGGGGTCCGCCGCTGCACAACACGCTTAGGAGGACCATTAAAGTTTCGCATCAGGCCAACAAAGCGGACGACGGCTCACTGCCCACGGATGGCATCCTGTTTTAGACAAAAATGATTCGACCGACGCTCGCCAAATACCTGCTCCGCTGCCATAAATCTTTGTATCGGGACAATGCAATAGTCTCGTTAAAAAAAATCAAAAAATTTCCATATTATGTTCACTATTAATTTCAAAAATTTATGGGAAACTATATTAGAGTAGTTTGCCTCCGGCCCCCCCCCCCCCCCCTGAAGCGGATGAAGGATTCTAAAGATTTTTTCTGCGAGATATTGTTCGATGCATTGGCGAGAAAGAGGAACATAACCTCGGGTTCAATCTCGCTGAAAGAGTTTTGGGATCAGATCTCGGATCAGAGTTTTGACTGCTAGCTTCGGACTTTCTTTGACATGTAATTAGATTATTTTTAATTGGTTTTCTGTTATTTGGTTTTCTTATTTAATTGTCAGTGATTAGATTAAATATGAAAATTTTTTAATTGAAATTTGTATCAATGCAGGGTTGATAAGAACGCTGATTGAAGGATCACTGAGGAAGAGGTTAAGGAGGTAATTAAGAATGAGTAATAGGCTTCTAAGTCTCATTACTACAATTATTCATGATTAAGCAAAGTTTTAATATATCTTATAATTGCATATTATCTCTCTAAGCGCGTTGGCTAATAAACTATCCAAGATCCAAGAACAGGCTGAAGAGTATGCTAGGCTAATCATGGAAGAATTAGACCCAAATGGCCTGGGCTACATCGAGGTACAATCACTTGGTTGAGGAGTAAGACCAAGCTTGGTGTCATTGTTCCCTTCGATGATAATCTCAATTTTCATAAGGTATGATTTTAAAAAAAAAGATTTGACATTTTATCTAATTAGCAATGTATTATATGAGTTTGTCAATGGTGAAATCTCTATTGAATCTTCAAATATTCTAGGATATGACAAAAATAAAAGAGTGTATAATCTATTAGTCTTCAAGAGTGTTTGTCAATGGTGAAATCTCCATTAAAAGAGTAGGATGGGACTCCGATTGTTTTACATATAAAATGTTTGAATCCTGAGTAAAATTTAAATATCTGATCAGTAGGATGGGACTCCGATTGTTTTACATATAAAATGTTTGAATCCTGAGTAAAATTTAAATATCTGATCTTAAATAGTTACATTTCCTTTTTTTACATATAAAATGTTTGAATCCTGAGTAAAATTTAAATATCTGATCTTAAATAGTTACATTTCCTTTTGTAGCATGAATACAAGATTCACAGTTACCCGGCTCAATATGTTATATTTCTTAGGTTCGTATGATGATTAATTTGTGCTTCGCTTATTTTCATAATCTATTTCCTAATTCAATGATGTTGGAACCGTTCATTACAGATTCTTGAAGTTCCTAGTCTACTTGAAGGATCATCCACTGGTGGGAAGAACATAGTTAAACCAAAGCAAGTATATAATCCACTCCGAAGTGCTGGCTGTTTCACATAACTTCCTGAAGTTCACATGCTTTTAGTTTTAGATAATGTATATGAGTTTATATTTGCTCAATTATTTGTATTATTGGTGTACTGATGTGTGTTTGTGTGTTTGGGGTGTATTGGAGAACCAAAGAAAGGGAGCCCGTTTGTATTATATTTTCATATTTATGTCACCAGGCAACATGCTTTGTTGGTGATTGTATTATTTGAATATAATGGTATTTAATATTAAAATATAGGGAAAATCCTCTTTTAACCCAAAGTTTTACCCCCACTTATTTAAAAACCCATCCACTTTTCTAAACATTAATAAACCCATTGTACCCATATGATTTATTTTTAAACCCAATGTCTATTATACCTCTCCATCTTTATACTGTATTTTACCCAAATTTGAAAAACCCAATACTACCCTTTCTCTCTTCTTCTCCCTTTCTCTCTTCTTCTGATCACCGCTAACAGCAGAGCATCAATGCGATAATGGCAGGAGAAAACGGCGGGCTGCTCTCCCACTTCACCAACTCCCAATTTGGTACTCATCTTCAATTACTCTCTCCTTCTCTTTCTCCTCCATTAATTTCTCCTCTCTTCTTGAGCAATCTCTCTCCTCCATTAATATTTCTCCTCATAGATGACACTAATCCTACATCAATAGCTTCTAAACTTTTTGAAATTTTTAGGTTTTTCAATACTGTATGTTTTCCAATACTATATGTTAACTTTAAAATTTTGGGTTTTTTTGGCAATAGCTTGTTAAAGATGTCTTGTTCTTATAAATTGATGGATTCTTATCAAGCTTATGCTTCATGAAATGGCATGTGCATAACAATTTTGCTCATATATATCTATGTTTTGGTGACTAGGTTGATGCACAGAAGGTGTTTGATGGAATGACAAAATGGATGTAGTTATGATTTGTGTGCATATTGTATCAAATGCACTATCCAATGTATCATGTTGTATCAAATTTATCAGTGGATCTAGTAGAAATGTATCTAGTAGAAATGTATACAACGTTTCGATAGTGGTGATTTTGGATTATTTCCATTCAATCTTCATGGATTATTTTCATTCAATGTTATGTGCTTGAGTTTAGTGGTTGATAGATATGAATATCTGTAATGAACTGATGCACTGATTGAACTGAAGAAATTTTGATGGTAGGTTGTGGTAACTACAGCCTATTGGGCAATATTATGTGTCGCGTGACCAATTATCCACCTCGACGAGGGGTACTCGCCCAATTTTTTAGCTTTTGATAAAGTATAGCACTTTATGGAAAAGTATAGCAGCTTATTGATGAAGTATAGCACCTTATGGCAAAGTATAGCACCTTATGGTAATAGTATAGCACCTTATGGTCGCTGGAAATTCAGCAACTTATTATGATAAGCTAAATCAGTTTTTTTAGGGCAATGCAAACACTCGACGACCTACGTGACGTGTTTATTGACCAATCATCCACACCGTGACGGGGGGTCCTCGCGTAATTTTAAAGCTTCTGGGCAAAGTATAGCACCTTATGGGAAAGTATAGCACCTTTTGGCCAAAGTATAGCACTATATTGTAAAGTATAGCACTTTATTGGTAAAGTATAACACCTTATTGGCAAAGTATAGCACCTTATGCTTTTTGGAAATTCTACACCTTAAGTGTCTAAAATCAAATCAGTTTTTTTCGCCACGACGAAATCTCTCGACGACCTACGTGACGTGTTTATTGACCAATCATCCACCGCGATGGGGGGTCCTCGAGCAATTTTGAAGCTTCTGGGCAAAGTATAGCACCTTATGGGAAAGTATAGCACCTTTTGGCAAAAGTATAGCACTATATGGCAAAGTATAGCACTTTATTGGCAAAGTATAACACCTTATTAGCAAAGTATATCACCTTATATTTTCAGGAAATTCTGCACCTTAAGTGTCTAAAATCAAATCAGTTTTTTTCGCCGTGACGAAACCACTCGACGACCTAGGTGACGTGTTTATTGACCAATCATCCACCGCGACGGGGGGTCCTCGCGCAATTTTGAAGCTTCTGAGCAAAGTATAGCACCTTATGGAAAAGTATAGCACCTTTTGGCCAAAGTATAGCACTATATTATAAAGTATAGCACTTTATTGGCAAAGTATAGCACCTTATTGGCAAAGTATAGCACATTATGCTTTCTGGAAATTCTGCACCTTAAGTGTCTAAAATCAAATCTGTTTTTTTCGCCGTGACGAAACCTCTCGACGACCTACGTGACGTGTTTATTGACCAATCATCCACCGCGACGGGGGGTCCTCAAGCAATTTTGAAGCTTCTGGGCAAAGTATAGCACCTTATGGGAAAGAAAGTATAGCACTTTATTGGCAAAGTATAGCACCTTATTGGCAAAGTATAGAACCTTATGCTTTCTGGAAATTCTGCACCTTAAGTGTCTAAAATCAAATCAGTTTTTTTCGCCGCGACGAAACCACTCGACGACCTAGATGACGTGTTTATTGACCAATCATCCACCGCGACGGGGTCCTCGTGCAATTTTGAAGCTTCTGGGCAAAGTATAGCACCTTATGGTAAAGTATAGCACCTTTTGGCAAAAGTATAGCACTATATTGTAAAGTATAGCACTTTATTGGCAAAGTATAGCATCTTATTGGCAAAGTATAGCACCTTATGCTTTTCGAAAATTCTGCACCTTAAGTGTCTAAAATCAAATCAGTTTTTTTTGCCGCGAAGAAACCTCTCGACGACCTACGTGACGTGTTTATTGACCAATCATCCACTGTCGCGGCGAAAAAAACTGATTTGATTTTACACACTTAAGGTGCAGAATTTTCAGAAAGCATAATGTGCTATACTTTGCCAATAAGGTGCTATACTTTGCCAATAAAGTGCTATACTTTTCCATATAGTGCTATACTTTGGCCAAAAGGTGCTATACTTTCCCATAAGGTGCTATACTTTGCCCAGAAGCTTCAAAATTGCGCGAGGACCCCCCGTCGCGGTGGATGATTGGTCAATAAACACATCACGTAGGTCGTAGGTTGTAGGTCGTCGAGAGGTTTCTTCGCTGAGAAAAAAACTGATTTGATTTTAGACACTTAAGGTGCAGAATTTTTAGAAAGCATAAGGTACTATACTTTGCCAATAAGATGCTATACTTTTCCAATAAAGTGCTATACTTTGCAATATAGTGCTATACTTTGGCCAAAAGGTGCTATACTTTCCCATAAGGTGCTATACTTTGCCCAGAAGATTCAAAATTGCGCGAGGACCCCCCGTCGCGGTGGATGATTGGTCAATAAACACGTCATCTAGGTCGTCGAGTGGTTTCGTCGCGGCGAAAAAAACTGATTTGATTTTAGACACTTAATGTGCAGAATTTTCAGAAAGCATAAGGTGCTATACTTTGCCAATAAGGTGCTATACTTTGCTAATAAAGTGCTATACTTTGCCATATAGTGCTATACTTTGGCCAAAAGGTGCTATACTTTCCCATAAGGTGCTATACTTTGCCCAGAAGCTTCAAAATTGCTCGAGGACCCCCCGTCGCGGTGGATGATTGGTCAATAAACACGTCACGTAGGTCGTCGAGAGGTTTCGTCGTGGCGAAAAAAACTGATTTGATTTTAGACACTTAAGGTGCAGAATTTCCAAAAAGCATAAGGTGCTATACTTTACCAATAAGGTGCTATACTTTGCCAATAAAGTGCTATACTTTTCAATATAGTGCTATACTTTGGCCAAAAGGTGCTATAATTTCTCATAAGGTGCTATACTTTGCCCAGAAGCTTTAAAATTGCGCGAGGACCCCCCGTCACGGTGGATGATTGGTCAATAAACACGTCATGTAGGTCGTCGAGTGTTTGCATTGCCCTAAAAAAACTGATTTGGCTTATCACAATAAGTTGCTGAATTT
>NC_033801.1:100189879-100212090 GCF_001876935.1 Asparagus officinalis | reverse complement strand
CCCTCTCTCTTCCTCTCTCTCACCATCACAAACACCACCAACTCCTCACCGAGCTCCTCCAACTCCACTACCCCTGAGCTCCCTCCGACACCCTGAGAACCACCAGCACCCAACGTCGTTCATCGCTCATCGCCCACAGCCTTCCTCGCCGCCCTCTGATGAACCGACGCCCCTCCCTCAGACCCGACGCCGTCAACCTCCTCTCCATCTCCTTCGCCACCTTCAAACAACCCAGATCTGAGCTCCTCCACCCCCTGCCACCTCGCTGAATCTAGATTCACTCCAGCGAAAGCTTGGATGGTTAGGATGGTTTTTAATGAATTGTTGAAGAAATAAATGCATGTGCTGTAATTTCGAAGAAATAAACGCATGAGTGAATCTAGATTCACTGCAGTGAATCCAGATTCAGTTATGTGAGGTGTTTGTTTTTTACCATAAAAATCGTAATTTTTTGCTGTAAAAGGTGAAATCTTTTCATGGTTTAAAATTTCATAGCTTGTTTTTTACCATAAGTTTTTTATTCTTCAATATAATCCAGATTCACTGGAGTGAATCCAGATTCACTGGAGTGAATCCAGATTCACTGGAGTGAATCCAGATTCACTGGAGTGAATCCAGATTCACTGGAGTGAATCCAGATTCACTGGAGTGAATCCAGATTCACTGGAGTGAATCCAGATTCACTGGAGTGAATCCAGATTCACTGGAGTGAATCCAGATTCACTGGAGTGAATCCAGATTCACTGGAGTGAATCCAGATTCACTGGAGTGAATCCAGATTCACTGGAGTGAATCCAGATTCACTGGAGTGAATCCAGATTCACTGGAGTGAATCCAGATTCACTGGAGTGAATCCAGATTCACTCCAGCGAAAGCTTGGATACTGGAGTGAATCCAGATTCACTGGAGTGAATCCAGATTCACTGGAGTGAATCCAGATTCACTGGAGTGAATCCAGATTCACTGGAGTGAATCCAGATTCACTGGAGTGAATCCAGATTCACTGGAGTGAATCCAGATTCACTGGAGTGAATCCAGATTCACTGGAGTGAATCCAGATTCACTGGAGTGAATCCAGATTCACTGGAGTGAATCCAGATTCACTGGAGTGAATCCAGATTCACTGGAGTGAATCCAGATTCACTGGAGTGAATCCAGATTCACTGGAGTGAATCCAGATTCACTGGAGTGAATCCAGATTCACTGGAGTGAATCCAGATTCACTGGAGTGAATCCAGATTCACTGGAGTGAATCCAGATTCACTGGAGTGAATCCAGATTCACTGGAGTGAATCCAGATTCACTGGAGTGAATCCAGATTCACTGGAGTGAATCCAGATTCACTGGAGTGAATCCAGATTCACTGGAGTGAATCCAGATTCACTGGAGTGAATCCAGATTCACTGGAGTGAATCCAGATTCACTGGAGTGAATCCAGATTCACTGGAGTGAATCCAGATTCACTGGAGTGAATCCAGATTCACTGGAGTGAATCCAGATTCACTGGAGTGAATCCAGATTCACTGGAGTGAATCCAGATTCACTGGAGTGAATCCAGATTCACTGGAGTGAATCCAGATTCACTGGAGTGAATCCAGATTCACTGGAGTGAATCCAGATTCACTGGAGTGAATCCAGATTCACTGGAGTGAATCCAGATTCACTGGAGTGAATCCAGATTCACTGGAGTGAATCCAGATTCACTGGAGTGAATCCAGATTCACTGGAGTGAATCCAGATTCACTGGAGTGAATCCAGATTCACTGGAGTGAATCCAGATTCACTGGAGTGAATCCAGATTCACTGGAGTGAATCCAGATTCACTGGAGTGAATCCAGATTCACTGGAGTGAATCCAGATTCACTGGAGTGAATCCAGATTCACTGGAGTGAATCCAGATTCACTGGAGTGAATCCAGATTCACTGGAGTGAATCCAGATTCACTGGAGTGAATCCAGATTCACTGGAGTGAATCCAGATTCACTGGAGTGAATCCAGATTCACTGGAGTGAATCCAGATTCACTGGAGTGAATCCAGATTCACTGGAGTGAATCCAGATTCACTGGAGTGAATCCAGATTCACTGGAGTGAATCCAGATTCACTGGAGTGAATCCAGATTCACTGGAGTGAATCCAGATTCACTGGAGTGAATCCAGATTCACTGGAGTGAATCCAGATTCACTGGAGTGAATCCAGATTCACTGGAGTGAATCCAGATTCACTGGAGTGAATCCAGATTCACTGGAGTGAATCCAGATTCACTGGAGTGAATCCAGATTCACTGGAGTGAATCCAGATTCACTGGAGTGAATCCAGATTCACTGGAGTGAATCCAGATTCACTGGAGTGAATCCAGATTCACTGGAGTGAATCCAGATTCACTGGAGTGAATCCAGATTCACTGGAGTGAATCCAGATTCACTGGAGTGAATCCAGATTCACTGGAGTGAATCCAGATTCACTGGAGTGAATCCAGATTCACTGGAGTGAATCCAGATTCACTGGAGTGAATCCAGATTCACTGGAGTGAATCCAGATTCACTGGAGTGAATCCAGATTCACTGGAGTGAATCCAGATTCACTGGAGTGAATCCAGATTCACTGGAGTGAATCCAGATTCACTGGAGTGAATCCAGATTCACTGGAGTGAATCCAGATTCACTGGAGTGAATCCAGATTCACTGGAGTGAATCCAGATTCACTGGAGTGAATCCAGATTCACTGGAGTGAATCCAGATTCACTGGAGTGAATCCAGATTCACTGGAGTGAATCCAGATTCACTGGAGTGAATCCAGATTCACTGGAGTGAATCCAGATTCACTGGAGTGAATCCAGATTCACTGGAGTGAATCCAGATTCACTGGAGTGAATCCAGATTCACTGGAGTGAATCCAGATTCACTGGAGTGAATCCAGATTCACTGGAGTGAATCCAGATTCACTGGAGTGAATCCAGATTCACTGGAGTGAATCCAGATTCACTGGAGTGAATCCAGATTCACTGGAGTGAATCCAGATTCACTGGAGTGAATCCAGATTCACTGGAGTGAATCCAGATTCACTGGAGTGAATCCAGATTCACTGGAGTGAATCCAGATTCACTGGAGTGAATCCAGATTCACTGGAGTGAATCCAGATTCACTGGAGTGAATCCAGATTCACTGGAGTGAATCCAGATTCACTGGAGTGAATCCAGATTCACTGGAGTGAATCCAGATTCACTGGAGTGAATCCAGATTCACTGGAGTGAATCCAGATTCACTGGAGTGAATCCAGATTCACTGGAGTGAATCCAGATTCACTGGAGTGAATCCAGATTCACTGGAGTGAATCCAGATTCACTGGAGTGAATCCAGATTCACTGGAGTGAATCCAGATTCACTGGAGTGAATCCAGATTCACTGGAGTGAATCCAGATTCACTGGAGTGAATCCAGATTCACTGGAGTGAATCCAGATTCACTGGAGTGAATCCAGATTCACTGGAGTGAATCCAGATTCACTGGAGTGAATCCAGATTCACTGGAGTGAATCCAGATTCACTGGAGTGAATCCAGATTCACTGGAGTGAATCCAGATTCACTGGAGTGAATCCAGATTCACTGGAGTGAATCCAGATTCACTGGAGTGAATCCAGATTCACTGGAGTGAATCCAGATTCACTGGAGTGAATCCAGATTCACTGGAGTGAATCCAGATTCACTGGAGTGAATCCAGATTCACTGGAGTGAATCCAGATTCACTGGAGTGAATCCAGATTCACTGGAGTGAATCCAGATTCACTGGAGTGAATCCAGATTCACTGGAGTGAATCCAGATTCACTGGAGTGAATCCAGATTCACTGGAGTGAATCCAGATTCACTGGAGTGAATCCAGATTCACTGGAGTGAATCCAGATTCACTGGAGTGAATCCAGATTCACTGGAGTGAATCCAGATTCACTGGAGTGAATCCAGATTCACTGGAGTGAATCCAGCTATTCTATCCAAATCTTGTATGTCTATTCTATACAAATGTGATTTTTTTCCATCATTGGAAACCGTGATGTAAAATGGAGCAAGATCATCCTTAATGCTATGACAACAAACCACATAAGCTTTCTTCCTTTTGGCTATTCTATCCAAATCTTGTATGTCTATTCTATACAAATGTGATTTTTTTCCATCATTGGAAACCGTGATGTAAAATGGAGCAAGATCATCCTTAATGCTATGACAACAAACCACATAAGCTTTCTTCCTTTTGGATCCTTACTCACTAAGAATTTTTACTATTTTGAAGTGGATCTATCCGATGAGGCCCCCATTCATATTCACGATTTCTTTGATTACCTTAGCCTCTCTAGGATGAATCTTCCTATTACTCTATATCAGATGGAACATTCTGATGATCCTGGTGATCCTCTCATAGATGAACCCTCATCTCTTCCATCCAGTTCTAGGGCTCATCCTCTTCCTCCACGTGCATCATCTTCCATTCCTTCCAGTGCTCCGATTGATTTGGTTCATTGGTTGGATTGTTTAGAGGAGATAGTGTTTGCCCGCCTAGATCACATTGAGAGTAGGACTGAAAATTGGTATGACGAGTTGTTGAGGAGGCAGGATGAGAGTTCTACTAGAGTCAAGAGTAGGCTAGATGAGATTTTGAGGATCCAACAACAATTCATGGATATGCACATGCATTATCCTCCTTCTTCGGATCCCGGGCCATCTAGTGTTTGAAGTATGCGTTTTGACTTTTAGCTTATTTATTTGTAGTGTTTGTTTAGTCTAAACTATGTATTTTGATGTATTTTGGCATGAACAATGAGTTAGTGCTTATGAGATTATATTAAACACTTTTATGATGATATGTATTTGTTTGAGCTTATGGATCATCCTAACTGTGCTTTATGATGTATTTTTTTGGTTAGTGGTTTGTGTTTTGATTACATAATTATCATACATATACCTTTTGTGATAAAAATCTGTAATCTAAATCCACTATGAAGTTCATTTGGTATATGTGGTTGTAAATCATTCATGGTGACATGTGTGTAAATTGGACCACTTTAAGTATATATTGTGCTTAATTGGTATTGTGATCCATATGATGGCATATGTTGTATGATTGTTCTATTCTCATTGTCATGTGCTTCATGGCAGTTTGATAGGGGGAGCATTCCTTATGTGTATATATATTTTATATACTCACCATACTTATAGGTAGGGGGAGCGTTCGCTATCTATCTCATTGTTTGTTTTCCCCATTTTGATGTTGACAAAGGGGGAGAAACAAGTGGTTAGTGAGTATCTTGTTTATGCACTTTATATTCTCTTATATTTATTGAGAAAATTATTTTTCATCATAAAAAGGGAGAGATTGTTAGGACATATGTTTATGAGTCTACTTTCTAATCTAGTTTTGAATATTAACAAATAATTTATAATTGTATTTTCCTGTATTTGTGTTTTGCTCAATGTGTATTCAGGTTGAAAGGATTTGTGCCGTAACAATGATACTTGGAATGAAGCCGACGCAATTCAAGATCAAAGATTCCAGATCAAGCTTCATGCAGATCAACTTGGGTATAATAGCTTTAGGAATTATACTTTGTGTGTTATACTTAGAGCTCAATTTTTTTTATACACACACTTATTTTCCGTTTTTATTGTAATATGAGTGTTTTTGAGAAAATATCGAGTCTTTAGATTATTGACTTAACAATAGTGTTTTATATCTTTTACAAAGTCTATTAATCCATTCAAAAGAATTTCCAAACATGTTTGAAATCGTTTTGCCAAAATCAAGTGTTTAAACGAACTCGTATTTTTTTGAGATTTTTATAAAATAATGAGTTTTCACAAACGGGAAATGATATTTCAAAAATTTCTCTTCTAACATGTTTATATTCATACATATAAACAATTTCACAAGTTTCATAAATTTTGGAATCTATTTGCTATTTTTAAACACACTTTGAAAATTGAATTTACTGTTCAATACTTGGTTGTGCATATTTTTTGATCGATCGACACTATTCATCGTTCGATCGATGAACTGCTTTGCAATTGCTAAAAAGTTTCTGCTCAGTCGACCGATCTCCATCAGTCGACCGATCTCCATCAGTCGACCGAATAATATTTTTGGTCGATTGACGGCTTGCATCAGTCGAGCGATAGCTTCCCAGAATTAGCCAATGGTCAGCTCATCAGTCGAATGAATAGCGTATCAGTCGACCGACGGTACTGTAACGGCTAGTTTTTAGTCTTGTTTGTTTTAGAGGGTATAAATACCCCTTAATGCTTATTCTTTTCATTAAGACGGCTAGTTTTTAGTCTTGTTTGTTTTAGAGGGTATAAATACCCCTTAATGCTTATTCTTTTCATTAAGTTTTTTCAAGGGTTTTCACAAGAGTTTCAAGAGTTGTTTTTCAGTTTATTTCCACATTTTAAGTGTGTTTGTTTTGTGTGAAAAGACTTTCACAAAGAGAGGATCGAAATTTCATCATTGATGCATCTCAACCTCAAATCCAAAATTCTCTTTTTTTATGAGAAGTTTTCTAAACTCAATTATCTAGCTTTTTTATATTTAAATTGTTATATTTATATTTTCTAGATTAATTCGAGTTTGATTTTATTTTTACTCATTGATTTCACACACAACCAATTTGAGCTTAAGTACTTTGACATATTGTATATTTTGGTTGTGGTGAGTGATTCATTGAGAGCGAGCTTACACTTAGTTCTCATCCTTGTATTAGAGAACAAACAAATTTATTTGTGCCTTATTGTTGAGAGAATACGTTGTAATATACAAGGATACTTAGAGGGGTGGTTGGGAGAGACATGGTCAATTCCAAGAGGAGTGACTTGGTTGTAAAAGCCTAGGGAGATGTAGTAATTCCAAGCACTTAAGGAAGGTGACACGAGCTAGGCCAACACTTAGAGTAGTGTATTGTGTATTAATAATTGTGTGAGTTGTAAACCTTATCAGTGAGCGTTAAAAACCAATTTGTGTTGTTATATTTGTGTTGACAGGTGAGAATCTCCTTGAGGGTGAGGAGCAGAGACATAGGTCGAGGGTTGACCAAACTCCGTGATCATTTTGTTTGTGTTTGTGTTTGGCATTGGCGCACTTATTCTTGTTTATATTTTATATCACCTATTGTCATACTTGTTTATCCATGCATATCCTTACATATATTTGTTGTATATCATATTTGCTAGGATATTAGTTAATAAATTTTTATTTAGCATTGTAATCGAATTAGATTAGCAATTACCCTATTCAACCCCCATTGGGTACTTTCATTTGGTATCAAAGCATGATGCTCTTTGATTTGTGGCTTAACCGTCTAGAGTCAAAGATCCTCACTTTGATTTATTGCTAATCTAGTTTTGTGATTTTACCTTACTTGCATTTATGTCATGGATATGCATGGTGCACCTAGTTTAGGCTATGCTATTGATATTGCTCCTAAATTTAATGACTTCCCTTATGCTCAATGGGGTTTTAAATTTAAATTATTTGTTACATCGAAAAATATTGAACTATGGGAAATTATTGATTTTGCTTATGTTGTGCCCGGAGAAATCCAAGTGGAGCATAATGGTAAGAAATTGTTTATTATGAACAAGTTATTGTTAGAATTTTTGCTAAATGCTTTTGACTTATCAATTTCTAACAAACTTGCTCATTTAGATAGTGCTTGGAGGAGATCCAACATGACAACTTGGAGGAGATCCAACAGATTCCGATGGATTCCACTTTAAGTGACATTAGAGCTTTATCGAGCACACGGCCACTAGGCGATAACTCTAGTCAGGTATGCGAGTCGGATTCCGAATGTGATTTATCTATTAATGAACTAGCATGTGCATATGAGAGATTGATGCATGCCTATAACAAATTGCATCATAATTTTAAAAATTTGCAAAGCAAGCATGTAAATCTTCCGACACAAAAAACGTTTGGGTGCCAAAACAAGTTTAATTTTGTTTATTTTTAGTTTTAACTTTTTTTATTTGTTGAATTTTGGTTTCATGCTATTCAACAGTGATGTCTGATAATTTTTTAAATTAAATTGCTTATATTTTTCCTTAAATGTTTAATAAAAGATTTTTCAGATATATAAATATATATACATTGTAGGAAATATTAAAAATAAATTTTTATGATTTTTAAACCATAGTTCATACCATTTAATTCAATCTATGTTTCAAGTCATCAGTCAATTGATCTCACAAATAAGTCGACCCATAACAGCTCTCAGTCAACCGATAACTTGTATCAGTCGACTGATAAGCTCTCTCTCTCACACACACACACACACACACACACACACACACACACACATATATGCAAAATCAAACCCAAAAACTATCTTTTCCCTAAATTCTCGGTCGACCAGAATGTAACGTCCCTCAGGGAGGTACATAAAAATTTGGGCATGACCTATCTGTAATAAGAATGGTCGACCTGCTAAATCTTTATGCACATCAAAATATAGATATACTAAAGGGAGAAAAATAAGACAGTGGAGATGTATATGTAACACTCAGGATCACGAGGTTGACAGCAGAGTCCATAGAATACCAAAATAGAAGAACACTAAAGGGAACTACAAAATATTACAATAATAACAGTGGCTACAACGTTAGTACGTGTTTTGTAAGTCAAAAATACTACAAAAGTGAACATAAATTAACTCCTACTAAGAGTTTCCTCCGGAGCTAATCTTCAACCTCAGGGTCTGCAATCCCCTTATCCTTGCCAGTAGTATGACCTGCGAGTGGATTCAGAAACAATAGGGGTGAGCCTAAGGCCCAATAGGTAACCATAAAAATCTTGGGTATAACATAAGGGAACGAATAAAAATGATAGACATAGATATCAAGCTTAAACAAAGGGATCTCAACATTAAGTTACCATTCTTATATCGCTATCATTGACCGAAATGAAATAACATGTAAAGATGAATAATCAAGGTCTAATGTTCAGGATTCCAAACTCCCTAATCATAGGATAATCAATATACCATGCATACCTTTATACACCCACCGATGAGCGTCCTCACACTGGGCATTATCCCCACCGGGACATATTACTATTACCACCCACCGGTGAAGCTTACTTCACACAGGGCATAATCCATGAATATAGACTATCAATTATCAACAAAGAATAGAATATTATCATTACCAATAGTTGAATCATCGAAGCAAGTCGAAATGTTGCAATATAATCTTTCAAGGATATCAAAGATATAAAACTGATATAAACAACATTAGGATAACAATGACTAAGAAATCACAAAGTGCCAACGCATGAAGTGAATCAAATAGGAATATTACGGAAGTGATAAGATATACAAATTAGCATGGGAAACTAACTCGCAGGAATTTCAAGAAAGTAATCAATCGAACTCTCAAAGACTTAAGATGAAACAATGAAAGGTTACCTACCGATTATGCCGGGATCCTCTCAGCCAACGAATGAATCCAAGATTCTCGGTCCTATATACATGTATACACCCACATGTGATTCTAAACGCTATCTAACTTAAAACTTATATTATGGTATAAGCTACACTCTAGATGATTATATCCAATATCTCTAACATACACAGCAGCACCAGTAGTGTACATGCAACAGATTTAGGTGAATGGATGTTATAACAATTGATGTCCAAAATGCATGAAACTCATTCCAAATGACTCCATTATGAGTCTAATTTTATAATATAAAAATATTACATCAATGCATTGTGTATAGTAAGTGTTATACTCTAAGCAAACTACACCTATCAAAACTATAGCAGAAAAAAAGAGATTACTATCTAGAATGAATGATTTATTTCAGGTACTTAACACAATGCAAATGAGCTCAAATTTGGCATATAAGTGATATAATGGATTAGATTCCAAGTCCCATTAGTTTTATCAAATTTTCATTTTTATAATGCATGTTACATGCAAAACAACACAGGGGATAGACTGGAATTGCCAGTACACAAATTTTCATTTTTATAATGCATGTTACATGCAAAACAACACAGGGGATAGACTGGAATTGCCAGTACATATACTAGCTATTAGAACTAGGTTTAGACTTACCAAACACACAGGGGATAGACTGGAATTGCCAGTACATATACTAGCTATTAGAACTAGGTTTAGACTTACCAAACATTATTTGAATTAATTCAAACTTATATCAACAGAAGGAGTATTGAGTATAGTTCTAGAATAGAAAGAATTTCATGCATGCATGGTATATGTTGAGATATATGCTGTTTACAAAGGACATAACTCAGGCAGACAGTTTCAGACACATGCACTGAGTTAAACCATATTTTCAAACTAGTAAATCATTTTAGAATTTCTTTATTTGTATATATACAAAAAAAGTTATGATCTTTTTACTGATAGTGTATCTTGCTGGAAATTTCTGCACGAAATTTCTGTTTCAAGATAACATTGACATGCAAGCCCTAAAATGTTACATGCAAGACCCCAGATGTAATATAACTATAATTATCGATCTAACTCAGTTCTAACTTATGGAATAAAAGAATTTCTTTAGAGTTTATACCTTAGAACATTTTTTCCTCCCTTTCCAAGCTTCAATGGGCGTTTTCTTGACTATTCTTGAGCTCCTTCTTCTTCTTCAAGATAAGCAAGGGGTTTGGGGTAAAAAAATAAATGAGAAAGAGGGAATAGAGAAGGGTTGATATATATATATAGAGAGAGAGAGAGAGAGAGAGATATGATAGATTTCTCTTGGAAGAGAAGAGATGTGAAAGGTTGAATGTTTGACTACATTTTTCCCCATGCACAAATTTCTTGCAATATGTGTTTTTTAAGGGTTTAAATTGAAAAATTCTTCCACTAACATGGTTGTTCAAAATTATATAATTATGTTAATTATAGAATTTTAAATTAGGTATTTAACATATGAGTTATCTCTAATTAAAGTTTAAAGCATGGTTGGTTTAGGTTTACATGCTAAGTTTGTATGCATGCTATAACTTCGTTAACTAAATCATAATATGGAAATTAGCTAAGTTAAAACTCTCATGCTAGAAGATTATCTGGGACACAATTAAGGAAAGAATTTACTAATTTATGGATTGATATCGATAACGGTATCCGATCAACGGAAGGAAAAATAATGGAATGTTACATTACTTCCCCCCTTAAGGTAATTTAGTCCCCGAAATTTTTACGTACCCTCAAAATAAATGTGGATATGTTTTTCGCATCTCCCATGTTGCCTCCTCAACGTCTCGATTATTCTATAACACTTTAACTAGCAATATGGACTTGTTTCTCAGTTGCTTCTCCTTAAAGCCTAGCACTCGAACCGGTCGTTCTTCATAAGATAGATCCTCCCGTGGGGGCAAGGCTTGGTGTGAAATGATGTGTCCTAGGTCTGGTATGTACTTCTTTAGGTTTGAGACATGGAACACGTTTGTATCTTCTCCAATTCTGGGGGCAGGGCTAGCCGGTAGCTGACATGTCCGATCTTCTCCAAAATTTCGAATGGCCCAAGGTATCTCGGAAGGAGTTTGCTTTTCTTACCACCTCTTGATATTCCTTTCATGGGTGTAGCCTTCAGAAACACATGATCACCAACCTAAAATTCTAGGTCCTTGTGTCGTCGATCTACATAGCTCTTTTTCCTACTTTGTGCCGTTTGCATATGTTGTCGAATGATTTGGATCTTCTCAGTCGTCTCTTGGATTACGTCTGGTCCGAGTAATCGACAATCACTGGTCTCTTCCCAGCAGATAGGGGATCTGCATCGCCTCCCATATAGGGCTTCATAAGTTACCATGCCATTATTATAATAAAAGCTATTTTTGTAGGCTAACTCTACTAGCGGCAAGTGTGTAGCCCAATTGCCTCCAAAATCTAAGGTGCAAGCTCTCAGCATGTCCTCCAGAGTCTGTATCATTCTCTCGGATTGTCCATTAGTCTGAGGATATGCTGAGGTGCTAAACTTCAGTCCAGTCCCTAAAGCTCGATGTAGACTCTTCCAAAATCTTGAGGTGAAACGGGGGGTCTCGATCTGATATGATGGATATGGGAATCCCGTGAAGCTTCATGATCTCTTCAATGTATAAGCTGGTCAACTTTTCCATGTTATATAACATCTTGTAGGGTATGAAGTGTGCTGACTTGGTCAGGCGGTCAACTACCACCCATATGATATCCTCTCCTTTTGTTGATCGAGGTAGTCTAGTAACAAAATCCATGGTGATGTGATCCTATTTCCATTCTGGGATGGGCAAATGTTGTAATAGTCCTGATGGTTTCTGATGTTCAATCTTCACCTGTTGACATATCAAACACTTTGACACAAATTCAGCTATATCCTCCTTCATGCGGTTCCACCAGAAGTTTTGTCGAAGGTTCTGATACATCTTAGTGCTACCCGGATGAAGAGTATATAGGGTCTGGTGAGCTTCTCTCAATATCTGATCCTTAAGCTCCCCATCATTGTTGTACACAAAGGCGATTACTCATCTTCAAAACACCATCTTGAATCTTATAGTCTGAATATTTTCCTTATTCCACCTTCTTCCTTATCTCACTTAGCTCCTTGTCTTCCTTCTTTCGCTCCTTGATTTGGCCCAACAGAGTAGGTTGTAGGCTTATTTGAAAAATGTTCATTTCAAAAGAATACTTTCTAACTTTAATCTCCATTCTCTCAAGCTCCTTATTTAACTCAGCTTGATTAGTTAGCAAACAAGTTGATGCAATATGATTCTTCCGACTAAGTGCGTCTGCTACTACATTAGCTTTCCCTGGATGGTAAAGGATATTTACATTATGGTCTTTCAGCAATTCCAACCATCTTCTTTGTCTCATGTTAATCTCCTTCTGAGTAAATATATAATTTAGGCTCTTGTGACATGTATAAATATCACATGATACCCCATATAGATAGTGTCTCCATATCTTCAGGGCAAAAATCACAGCAGCCAATTCCAAATCATGAGTGGGGTAGTTCTTCTCATGAGGCCTCAATTGCCTAGAGGCATAAGCCACCACCTTCTTATTCTGCATCAGAACACAACCTAAACCTCTGGAAGATGCATCACTATATATCACAAAGTTATCTGAACTCGTAGGGATAGTGAGGATAGGAGCGGTTACCAACCGTTTCTTCAACTCCTAAAAATATTCTTCGCATTTCTCACTCCATATATATTTGACATTCTTACGAGTCAGATAAGTTAAAAGGACTACTATTTGGGAAAAGTCCTTGACAAATCTTCTATAATATTCTGTTAGTCCTAAAAAGCTACGAATCTCAGTCACTGAGGTGGGACACGACCAGTTCACTACAGCTTCAACCTTCACTGGATCCACGAATATCCCATCTCTAGTGATCACATGGCCCAAAAACATCACCTTTTCTAGCCAGAATTCACACTTCTTAAACTTTGTGTATAGCTATTGTTCCCTTAGGGTTTGCAATACAATCCTTAAATGTTCTTCATGCTCTTGGTACCTCTTAGAATAGATCAAGATGTCATCAATGAAAACCACCACAAATTGATTTAAATATTGTTTGAATATCTAGTTCATCAAATCTATGAATACGGCCGGCGTATTAGTCAGTCCAAAAGGCATCACTAAAAATTCATAGTGACCGTAGAGAGTCCTGAATGCTATCTTTGCTACGTCCTCAGGCTTAATCTTTAACTGATGGTATCCTGACCTTAAATCAATCTTGGAAAAATATTAAGCTCCTTGAAGCTGATGAAATAGATCATCTATCCTTGGGAGTGAATTCTTATTCTTAATGGTCAATTTATTCAACTCTCTATAATCTATACAGTCTCATACTCCCATCTTTCTTTTTTACAAATTAATAAGACTGGTGCTCCCCATGAAGACACGCTGGGTCTAATGAATCCTTTATCCAATAACTCTTGAAGTTGTTCCTTTAGTTCCTTCATCTCTGGGTCTAATGAATCCTTTATCCAATAACTCTTGAAGTTGTTCCTTTAGTTCCTTCATCTCAACTGGCGCCAATCTATAAGGGCCTTTAGTTCCTTCATCTCAACTGGCGCCAATCTATAAGGGGCTTTAGATATAGGAGTGGTCCCTGGGACTAAGTCTATGGCAAACTCTATCTCCCGATCTGGAGGCAAACCTATCAAATCTTCAGGAAAGACATCCGGGTAATCTCTTACAACAAGTATATCTGAAAGCTTTTTCTCATTCAATTGGTCACTTATCACACAAGCTAAATATCCACTGCAACCTTGCCTCAACAATTTGTTAGCCTTCATAAATAAGATTAAGTGTGTGAGGGGTCTTCTACTTTTCCCTTGAAAAACAAAACTCGCCTCCGCTTGTGGTTTAAATTTTACCAATTTTCTCAAACAGTCTACAGTTGCATGATGAGATGCTAACCAATCCATTCCTAAGATAACATCAAAATCTAACTTGTCTAGGCATATAAGGTCTGCATTCATGACATGATCACTCACTAAAACTCCATAATTCTCATAAACATATGATGCTAGGAGACTACCACCCATAGGTGTGGAGACAATTATCTCACTACTTAATAGTGTCTAAACATATGATGCTAGGAGACTACCACCCATAGGTGTGGAGACAATTATCTCACTACTTAATAGTGTCAGTGAATTAGGAAAGTTCCTAGCAAAGTGAGGGGATACAAAAGAGTGTGTAGATCCAGGGTCGAAAAGTGCATGAGCGGTGAATGAGCATATGGGAAGAGTACCTTCCACCACAGATGGAGATGCTTGTGCATCCTTCCTTGTCAGAGCGAAAACTCTTCCTTAGTTACTCTGGTTTTGCTGCAAACTCGGGTTAGACTGAGCCTTCCGCTAGGGAGCACTTGATTGTTGTAAGGCATTAGCTCGAATTGTGCGATTTCCTCCTGGTGCTCGCTCTGTTATCGGCTGATTCCTCAAGGTTGGACAATCTCTCTTGAAATTCCCAGGTTGACCACACTCGTAATATCCACGGTGAAGTCTGCAATATCCGGAGTAGTGATTTCCACATCTGGGGCAGATTGCTGACTTGTTTGGCTGGTTCGTTCGATCACGACGAAAGGGAAATTTTGTTGTTGCTGACCTCCTGGGCTGATTCGATGCTGACATGTCAGTTACGGGACCTCCTGGGCTGATTCGATGCTGACATGTCAGTTACGGGACCTCCTTTTGTCCATGGGCATTTTACCTGAATTCTGCTTCTTATTGCGAATCTCCTGATACTCTAATTGGTCTTTCTTAATTTCAAATGCAGTCTCGACCAGTTCTGCGTAGTTCCTGATCCTGAAAGCCACTAGTTTTCCTATGATATTTCCCCTGAGTCCTCTTTGAAACTTCTTGGCCTTATCTGATTCTTCAGCAATCAGATGTGGAGCAAACCTTGATAGTTGAGTAAACTTAGCCTCATACTCCTGTACTGTCATGCTGTTGTGGAGCAAACCTTGATAGTTGAGTAAACTTAGCCTCATACTCCTGTACTGTCATGCTGTTTTGCTGCAACTCTTGAAATTCGATAGCCCACTGATCACTTAGCCTCATACTCCTGTACTGTCATGCTGTTTTGCTGCAACTCTTGAAATTCGATAGCCCACTGATCCCTAACACCATTCGAAATATATTTCTTATTCATAAGCTCAACAAATCTATCCCAATCAATTTGTCTTTGCGCAACCCTTTCCAATCTTAAGGTTGCCCTCCACCAATGTTCAACTTCCCCTTTGAACATGAAGGCGGCAAATGACACATTTTGCTCCTTTGTGCAATTTAAGACTGTAAATATCTTCTCTATTTATAAAATCCAATCCTTCGTCACCAAAGGGTCAGTGGTACCCGAAAAAGATGGAGGTGTGAACTTCCAAAATTGTTCTAGGGCTGAGATAGTGGGTGTTGGTTGGTTGCCTCTAGGGTTGGTACGCTGCTCGAGGATCTCCGCCAATCGTTCCAACGGATCTTGCATTGGTTCTGCTTGAGCAACATGCTGTTTTCCGGCATTCGTTGTTATTCCGATAGAAACAAAAGATCCTTCTTCCAAATTCTCCATGCATTGTCCTTTCCTATTTGGGGTCTGATTTGCTCTTGTTCTCACCATTATCTACATGAAAAATATAGCAAAGGCTCAGATTCCACAGTTACTCATAGTACTCACATTGAAATATCTCTATTACTCATATAATATATATACATAAGGAACGTCAATAATCAACCTAGAGTACTGATCTCTCCAAAAGCTTTCTCATTGATATAATATTAACATACACATATTCATCAATACAAGAGTTCTACAAAAGTATAATAATCCATATCTAAGATATAGATGAAAGTATGCAAACCCAAATTACACCACACTCGGATGTCCACCCAAAAGCCAAAAGTAATAAGATTCCTAAGGTTAGTGACCCAATGGGCAACCTCTAGGAAGAGGTGGAAGAGCTGATAGAAGTAGACTCCGTATCGGAGTCCTCAATTGGCTGGGGTTCATCACCATCTAGATTGATCTCCTCCTGCTCATCGTCCTCAATACGATCCTCCACCATCGGCTCATCCTCCCATGCCCAATCCTCCTCACCCAAGTCGAGCTCCCATCCAAGTGGAATTCACTCTAGTATCCAACCATGTAGAGGGTCCTACATAACCTCAAATTCCCACTCCATAGGCTCCTCCTCTGGATCCTTATACTCCATAGGGTTCTCCTCCGGCTCCTCCTCCTCGAGATCCTGCTCTATAGGGTCCTCCTCAGGGTCCTCCTTCTCAGGATCCTCCTCCATGGGGTCCTCCTCCTCAGGGTTCTCCTCTTCGGGGTCCTCCTCTTCAGGGTCCTCCTCTTCGGGGTCCTCATTCTTAAGCTTGCTACTCTTCCCCTATTGCCCACGGGTGTGATGGCCAATCGAAGAGTAATCCACTCTCTCCCTAAATGTCTCCTCTGGATCAGTCTCCTCAGAGCTGATCTCCCAATCATCTGAATGTGTTGACCATACCTCCCTGCTGCTAATGGATCCTTCCATCCCAGAAACATTCGAATCGGAATCTACCATTCCTGCCAAAAGTTATCTATCATCATCCAAGGGTACAAAACCAATCTAATATAAGTCTAGATATTACAAGAATGTCAGGGAAAGATAATCTTTCCATGATTGGTGTTTTACACCGACTCGAATCGTCCCTAAGTCCCCTTGGTATTTTATGTAGGACTCTTAAGGTGTCAACCAGTGCTCTGATACCACTTTGTAATGCCCCTCAGGGAGGTACATAAAAATTTGGGCATGACCTATCTGTAATAAGAATGGTCTACCTACTAAATCTTTATGCACATCACAATATAGATATACTAAAGGGCGAAAAACAAGGCAGTGGAGATGTATATGCAATACTCAGGATCACGAGGTTGACACCAGAGTCTATAGAATACTAAAATAGAAGAACACTAAAGGGAACTACAAAATATTATAATAATAGCAGTGGCTACAACGTTAGTACATGTTTTATAATTCTAAAATACTACAAAAGTGAACATAAATTAACTCCTACTAAGAGTTTCCTCCGGAGCTAATCTTCAACCTCAGGGTCTGCAATCCCCTTATCCTTGCTAGTAGTATGACCTGCGAGTGGATTCAGAAATAATAGGGGTGAGCCTAAGGACCAATAGGTAACCATAAAAATCTCGAGTACAACACAAGGGAACGAATGAAAATGATAGACGTAGATATCAAACTTGAATAAAGGGATCTCAACATTAAGTTGCCATTCTTATATCGCTATCATTGACCGAAATGAAATAACATGTAAAGATGAATAATCAAGGTCTAATATTCAGGATTCTAAACTCCCCAATCATGAGATAATCAATAAACCGCGCATACCTTTATACACCCACCAGTGAGCGTCCTCACACAGGGCATTGTCCCCACAGGACACATTACTATTACCACCCACCGGTGAAGCTTACTTGACACAGGGCATAATCCATGAATATAGACTATCAATTATCAACAAAGAATAGAATATTATCATTACCAATAGTCGAATCATCAAAGCAAGTCAAAATGTTGCGATATAATCTTTCGAGGATATCAAAGATATAAAACTAATATAAACAACATTAGGATAACAATGGCTAAAAAATCACAAAGAGCCAACGCATGAAGTGAATCAAATAGGAATATTACGAAAGTGATAAGATATGCAAATTAGCATGTGAAACTAACTCGTAGGAATTTCAAGAAAGTAATCAATCAAACTCTCAAAGACTTGAGCGGAAACAATGAAAGGTTACCTATCGATTATGCCAAGATCCTCTCGGCTAACGAAAGATTATGCCAGGATCCTCTCGGCTAATGAAATAATCCAAGATTCTCAGTCCTATATACATTTATACCCATATGAGATTCTAAACACTATGTCTTTTATAGTTTTCTAACTTAAAACTTATAATATGGTATAAGCTACACTGTAGATGATTACATCCAATATCTCTAACATGCACAGCAACACCAGTAGTGTACATGCAGCAAATTTAGGTGAATGGAAGGTATAACAATTAATGTCCAAAATGCATGAAACTAGTTCCAAATGACTCCATTATGAGTCTAATTTTATAATATAAAAATACTATATCAATACATGATGTATAGTAAGTGTTACGCTCTTAACAAACTACACCTATCAAAACTACAGCAGAAAAACAGAGATTACTATCTGGAATGAATGATTTATTTAGGGTACTTAACACAATGCAAATGAGCTCAAATTTGGTATATAAGTGATATAATGGATTAGTTTCCATGTCCCATTAGTTTTATCAAATTTTCATTTTTATAATGCATGTTACATGCAAAACAACACAGGGGGTAGACTAGAATTGCCAGTACATATACTAGCTATTAGAACTAGGTTTAGACTTACCAAACATTATTTGAATTAATTCAAACTTTTATCAACAGAAGAACAATTGAATCTAGTTCTAGAATAGAAAGAATTTCATACATGCATGGTATATGTTGAGATATATGCTCTTTACAAAGAACATAACTCAGGCAGACAGTTTCAGACACATGCACTGAGTTAAACCATATTTTCAAACTAGTAAATGATTTTAGAATTTAACAAATAGGGCCTCAAATGAAATCCAAGAAAGTGTAGTTTCTAGAACAGAAATAATTTTATGCATGCATGGTATATGTTGAGATATATACTCTTTACAAAGGACATAACTTAGGCAGACAGTTTCAGACACATGCACTAAGTTAAACCATATTTTCAAACTAGTAAATGATTTTAGAATTTAACAAACAAGGTCTAAAATGAAATCCACAAAAGTGTAGTTTCTAGAACAAAAATAATTTCTTCATTTGGATATATACCAAAAGAGTTATGATCTTTTTACTGATAGTGTATATTGCTAGAAATTTCTGCATGAAATTTCTGTTTCAAGATAACATTGACATGCAAGCCCTAAAATGTTACATGCAAGACCCCAGATGTAATATAACTATAATTATTGATCTAACTTAGTTTTAACTGATGAAATAAAAGAATTTATTTAGAGTTTATATCTTAGAACACTTTTTCCTCCCTTTCCAAGCTTCAATTGGCCTTTTCTTGACTATTCTTGAGCTCCTTCTTCTTCTTCAAGGTAAGCAAGGGGTTTAGGGTGAAAAAAATGAATGAGAAAGAGGGAATATATATATATATATATATATATATAGAGAGAGAGAGAGAGAGTGATATGATAGATTTCTCTTGGGAGAGAAGAGATGTGAAAGGTTGAATGTTTGACTACATTTTTCTCCATGCACAAATCTCTTGCAATATGAGCTTTTTGAAGGTTTAATTTGGAAAAATTCTTCCACTAGCATGGCTGGCCAAAATTATATAATTATGTTAATTAGAGATATTTAAATTAGGTATTTAACATATGAGTTATCTCTAATTAAAGTTTAAAGCATGGTTTAGGTTTACATGCTAAGTATGTATGCATGCTATAATTTCGTTAACTAAATCATAATATGGAAATTAGCTAAGTTCAACTTCTCATGCTAGAAGATTATCTGGGACACAATGAAGGAAATAATTTACTAATTAATGGATCGGTATCGGTAACGATATCCGATCAAAGGAAGAAAAAAGAATGGAATGTTACACAGAACCCTAGCCCTCTGCCTTTGAGACCATCAGTCGACAGACGATCATCTAGTCGAGCGACGAGCTTCAGCTGTGAGTTTTCCTGTAGCTACCGGGTCTGTTCTTCTTTCGATCATCTTCCAGTGCTCAGTATAACTCCCTCTCACTCTATTTCGGTTTATCTCTTATCTAGGGTTTATTATCTAGGGTTAGTTAATCTAGATTTGGTTTCTAATCTAAAAACCACTTAGGATCTTTGATATCTGTTTAATCCTGTCTCGATCACATCGCAAATGAGCTAGATCTAGTAGACCCGAACCTGCTCCCACTACCGCGCTCGAATTTGCTAATTATGAACGATATCTTCGTAATCCATATTTAATTAGAAAATATCATGCTTATTGTCAACTCAAAAATTTTCCCAGGAGATTTGTTAAGTTTGAGTATTTCGCTCATTTTAGTTGCATATATATTTTAATGCTGCTAGACTACATGATTTGCTCACTCACACTAATTGTCTTACATATTATCCAAATGTTGTATGTTTATTCTATACAAATTTGAAACTAGATCAAACTGATGAAGATGTCCCTTTCATTACCTCTCTTGTCAAGAATCGTCGTATTATTTTCACTTCCCATCAAATAGTTGAGATTCTTGGTATTCCTTTTGGGGACACTATCCTGAAAGATGTAAGCTTTGATGATGAAAATATAGACTCGTTAATCCTTCTTCTAGGAAAACATTTTGCTCTTTCAAATTGCTCAGTCTCTCCTCTAGGGACAATTATTGCTCGTATCATTTCTTATAACACAATTCCCAAAACTGGGGGTTATGATCATTTTTCACTAGATTTATCTAATGCGGTTTTTGCCATCATTGGAAACTACGATGTAAAATGGAGAAAGGTCAACCTTAATGCCAGGGCAACAAACCACACAAGCTTTATTCCTTTTGGAGCATTACTCACTAAGATTTTTTTTACCATTTTTAAGTGGATCTATCCGATGAGGCCCCCATTCATATTCACGATTTCTTTGATTCCCTTAGCCTCTCTAGGATGAATCTTCATGTTACTCTATATCAGATGAAACATTCTAGTGATCCTTTAGATCCTCTCATAGATGAACCCTCATCTCTTCCATCCAGTTCTAGGGCTCGTCATTGTCCTCGTCCTCCACATGCACCATCTTCCATTCCTTCTAGTGGTCCAGATGATTTGGTTCACCGGTTGGATAGTTTGGAGGATAGAGTGTTTGCTCGCCTAGATCACATTGAGAGTAGGACTGAAATTGGTGTGGCGAGTTGTTGAGGAGACAGGATGAGAGTTCTGCTAGAGTCCAGAATAGGCTAGATGAGATTTTGAGGATCCAACAACAGTTCATGGATATGCACATGCATCATCCTCCTTCTTCAGATCTTGGGCCATCTGGTTCTTGAAGACAGAATTTTCTCATTTGGACTTGTAATTTTTTTGGAACTATGTATTTGAACTATGTTTTTTGACTTTTCAGCTTATTTGGTTTGTAGTCTTTGTTTGGTCTAAACTGTGTGTTTTGATGTATTTTGATATGAACAATGAGTTAGTGCTTATGAGATCATTGTAAACACTTTTATGATGATATGTATTTGTTTGAGCTTATGGATCATCCTAACTATGCTTTATGATATTTTTTTGGTTAGTGGTTTGTGTTTTGATTACATAATTATCATACATATATCTTTTGTGATAAAAATCTGTAATCTAAATCCACTATGAAGTTCATCTGGTATATGTCATTTGGTATATGTGGTTGTAAATCACTTCATGGTGACATGTGTGTAAATTGGACAACTTTAAGTATATATTGTGCTTAATTGTGTATTGTGATCCATATGATGGGATATGAGTATGATTGTTCTATTCTCGTTGTCATATGCTTCGTGTCAGTTTGATAGGGGGAGCATTCCTTATGTGTATATATTTTTTTATATACTCATCATGCTTATAGGTAGGGGGAGCGTTCGCTCTCTATCTTAATGTTTGTTTTTCCCATTTTGATGTTGACAAGGGGGGGGGGGGGGGGGGG
>NC_033801.1:100169631-100189869 GCF_001876935.1 Asparagus officinalis | reverse complement strand
GTGGTTAGTTAGTATCTTGTTTATGCACTTTATATGCTCTTACATTTATTGAGAATATTATTTGTCATCATCAAAAAGGAGAAGATTGTTAGGACTCATGTTTATGAGCCTACTTTCTAATCTAGTTTTGATGATTAACAAAAAATTTATAATTATGTTTTCTAGTATTTGTGGTTTGCTCATTGTGTATTCAGGTTGAAAGGATTTGTGTCGTAATAATGATACTTGGAATGAATCCGACTCAATTCAAGATCAAAGATTTAAGATCAAGCTTCATGCACATCAACTTGGGTATAATAGCTTTAGGAATTATACTTTGTGTGTTATGCTTAGAGCTTAATTTTTTAATACACACACATATTTCTCATTTTTATCATAATATGAGTATTTATGAGAAAATATCGAGTCTTTGAATTATTGACTTAACAATAATGTTATATATCTTTTACAAAGTCTATAAATCCATTTAAAAGAATTTCCAAATGTGTTTGAAATCGGTTTGTCAAAATAAAGTGTTTAAAAGAACTCGTATTTTTTGAGATTTTTGCAAAATGATGAGTTTTCACAAACGAGGAATGATATTTCAAAAATTTCTTTTCTAACATATTTATATTCATGCATATAAACATTTCCCTAAGATTCATAAATTTTGGAATTTATTTGCTATTTTTAAACATACTTTAAAAATTGAATTTACTATTCAATACTGGGATTTGCTGTTTTTCGGTCGACCGACACTGTTCATCAGTCGATCGATGAACTACTCTATAATTGCTAAAAAGTATTTACTCAGTCGACCAATCTTCATCAGTCGCCTGAATAGTATTTTTGGTCGACTGACGACTTGTATTAGTCGACCGATAGCTTCCCAAAATTAGCCAACGGTCAGCTTATCAGTCGATTGAACAGCGTATCAGTGTGCCAACAACACTGTAATGGCTAGTTTTTAGTCTTCTTTGTTTTTAGGGTATAAATACCCCTTAATGCTTATTCTTTTCATTAAGTTTTTTCAAGGGTTTTTACAAGAGTTTCAATAGTTGTTTTTCGGTTTGTTTCCACATTTTAAGTTAGTTTGTTTTGCGTGGAAAGACTTTCACAAAGAGAGAATCAAAATTTCATCATTGAGGCATCTGAACCTCAAATCCAAAATCGTCTATGTTCTTAGAGAAGTTTTCTAAACTCAATTATCTAGCTAGTTTATATTTAAATTGTTAAATTTAGATTTGCTAGATCAATTCGAGTTTGATTTTATTTTTACTCATTGATTTCACACACAACCAATTTGAGCTTATGTACTTTGAAATATTGTATATTTGGGTTGTGGTGAGTGATTCATTGAGCGTGAGCTTACACTTAGTACTCATCATTGTATTAGAGAACAAACAAATTTATTTGTGCTTTATTGTTGAGAGAGTACACTGTAATACACAAGGACACTTAGAGGAGTGGTTGGAAGAGATGGGGTCAATTCCAAGAGGAGTGGCTTGGTTGTAAAAGCCTGGGGAGAGGTAGTAATTCTAAGCACTTGAGGAAGGTGACACAGGCTAAGCCAACACATAGTGGAGTGTATTGTGTATTGACAATTGTGTGAGTTGTAAACATTGTCGGTGAGCGTTAAAACCGATTTGTGCGGTTATATTTATGTTGACAGTGGAGAATCTCCTCGAGGGTGAGGAGCGGAGACGTAGGTCAAGGGTTGACTGAACTCCATGATCATTTCATTTGTGTTTGTGTTTGGCATTGGCATAATTATTCTTATTTATATTTTATATAACTTATTGTCATAATTGTTTATCCTTGTATATCCTTGCATATATTTGTTGTATATCATATTTGCTAGAATATTAGTTAATAAATTTTTATTTGGCATCGTAATTGGATTAGATTAGCAATTACCCTATTCACCCCCTCTAGTGTACTTTCATTTGTTATCAGAGCATGGTGCTCTTTGATTTATGGCTTAACCGCATAGAATCAAAGATCATCACTTTGATTTATTGCTAATCTAGTTTTGTAATTTTATCTTCCTTGCATTTATATTATAAAAATGCACGGTGCACCTAGTTTAGGCTATGCAATTGATATTGCTCCTAAATTCAATGACTTTCCTTATGCTTAATGGTGTTTTAGATTTAAATTATTTATTAAATCTAAAAATATTGAATTATGGAAAATTATTGACTATGTTTATGTTGTGCCCAAATTGGAGAAATCTAAGTGGAGCATAAATGATAAGAAAATATTTATTATGAACAAGTTATTGTTAGAATTTTTACTAAATGCTTTTGACTCATCAATTTCTAACAAACTTGCTCATTTTGATAGTGCTTACAATTTATGAAAATATATAGAAGCACATCATGACAACTAAGAGAAGATCCAACGGATTCCGAAGGATTCCACTTCAAGTGACACTGGAGCTTCATCGTGCACACGACCACTAGACGATAGTCCTAATAAGGTATGCGAGTCCAATTCTGAATGTGATTTATCTATTAATGAACTCGCATGTTCATATGAGAGATTGATGCATGCCTATAACAAATTGTATCATAATTTTAAAAATTTGCAAAGCAAGCATGTAAATTTAAAATCCATTCATGATTTGTTAGCAACTGAGTTTGATATCATTGCTAAGGAAAATGTGACTCTTAAAGATAGCAATGATAAATTAAAATTGGAAATTGCTAACTTATCTAATGAGAAGAATGGTGCCATTTTAGAGGTAGAAATAATTAGAAATGAACTTAATTCTTTCGCAAATGGTCATGATTGTTCTACTTGTATTATCAATACAAATGTGCAAAATAAAGAGTTGAATCACATGAATAACCACATTTCTTCTTTTGGTTCAACCCTAACTAAATGTATTGATAATCATAAAAAGCTTGTGAATATGAGTGTTAAGTCGAATGTAAATAATTCAAAATCATATATACACTATGCACACATATATAGCAAAGTTTATAAGTGCTCTACTTGCAATCGTAAATGCCACTTAGCTAAATTTTGCTTTGATGTACATAAACACTCTAATATCAATAATACTACTCCATGTGCATCTCTCAAAGTTTCATCACCCCACACACATACACATGCACATAAAGTTCATCATAAACATGAAAATGTGTATAAGTGTGGTTATTATGATAGATTTGGTCATTTGGCCAAATATTATTTTATTTGAAAAAGGTTTTACATTTGCAAAATACTTTAAAAATACCATCTATGTTTGCAAATGTTTTCCGTGCACACTCATATGATCATCATAACAAATGCATCCATTCTATTGTACTTATTGCAATAGGAAGGGTCATTTGTATAATTATTGTTATGACTGTGTCCGTGCACAAAATGCGCCCAAATGAGTTTATAACCTAAGAGCATTGAATTCAAATGATAGGAGTCATGTCCCTAAATCTTCCGGCACCAAAAATATTTGGGTGCCAAAACAAGTTTAATATTGTTTATTTTGAGTTTTATTTTTTTTAATTTGTTGAATTTTTGTTTTATGTTTTTTGACAATGATGTTTGATTAATTTTTTAAATTAAATTGCTTATATCTTTCCTTAAATAAATAAAACGTTGTTCATGACACCACACACACCACACACACACACACACCACACAACACGACACACGACACCACACCCACACACCACATATATATATTATATATTATATATACTATATATATATATACTACTATATAATAACTATCATATATTTTATATATAGTAATATACCTTATACGTACCTTATATATATGACTCGTCTCTCTAATTAATAGTTACTGGACACGTATACTATACTATATATATGTCATGTTAACCCTACATCTATATACTTACTCATCATGATGTCTATATATCCTATATATATATATATATAACTAACATACATACATACATATACTATACTATATATGCACATACATACTACATACATATATATATACTATATATATATAGTATATATATATAATATATATATATATATATTAATTTAATCTATTTATAATATATATACATACTAACTTCATTATATATACTATATATATATATACTAATATTACTACTATATATAATACTAGTATGATATAGGTATTATATATAGTATATTACCTATATATATATTATACTTTATATATATACAATCTTATATATCATAACATACATTACATACATACATCTATCCACTATATAATATAGCATACAATAACAATAATATATATATACATATATCACCTACTTATATACTTTATATATATACCCTTACTACTATCATATTTATATTAATAGTCTATATAATACGTATATACTATAATATATTATATCTATATATATATACTTATATGTATAGTATATTATATATGTATGAATTGCTAATATATATAGTACATATATATATATATTATATACTATATATATATAATATATATATCTATATTATATATATTACTATATATATATATATATATATATATATATATATATATATATATATAGTAATATATATATAGTATGTATTAGTAGTAATATATATATATATATATATATATTAAATATATTATTACATATTATATATATTATCATATACATATAATATATATATATATATATATATATATATATATAGTATATAGATATTAATTATATATATATAGTAATATCATTATATATGTTACATATATATTAGCTTATTATTATACCAGTTATACTCTCACTATATAATATATATGTATATATATCCGATTATATTCCGTACCATATATGTATATATACCTAGTACTACCTCATATATACTATAATATATTTTAAATATCTATCATATACTACTACTATACCTATACTATACATACTATTATATATATATATATATATATGCTACATATATTTATATATATATACTATATATAATAATATATAAACATACTACACTACTATTAAAAACTATATATATATTAGTATATACGTATATATATTATCATATGTGTGTGTGTGTGTGCTGCTGTGGTGTGTTGGTGCGTGTGGTGACATGTGCCTGAAATTCACAAACTGCTGGACAACTCTCTTTTCCCCTAAATGCCCTCAGATTGACCAGAACCCTTGGCCCTTCTGCCTCCGAGGACCATTATCACAGCCATGATCGATCTTCACCAGCGACTAAAGCTTATCGCCTGTTGAGTTATTTTTTTCGCAGCTACCGAGCCTGTTTTCTTCCGATCATTTCTAGTGCCTCTTAGTATAACTCCCTCTCACTCTATTTCAGTTTATCCCTTATCTAGGGTATATTATCTAGGATTAGTTAATCTAGATTTGGTTTCTAATCTAAAAATCATTTAGGATCTTTGATATATGTTTAATCATGTCTTGATCACATCACAAATGAGCTAGATGTAGTAGACCCGAACCCGCTTCCTCTCTCGCTCCCGCTCCCGCTCCGACGCCCAAATTTTCTAATTATGAACGATATCTTTGTAATCCATCATTAATAATATCTGTTTAATCATGTCTCAATCACATCCCAAATGAGCTAGATGTAGTAGACCCGCTCCAGCTCCCGGATTTGCTCACTCACACTAATCGTCTTCCATATTATCCAAATCTTTTACGCTTATTCTATACAAATTTGCAACTAGATAAAACTAATGAAGATATCTCTTTCATTACCTCTCTTTTCAAGAATCATCGTATTATTTTCACTGCCCATCAATTAGCTGAGATTCTTGGTATTCCTTTTGGGGACACTGTTATGAAAGATGTAAACTTTGATGATGAAAATATAGACTCTTTAATCTTTCTTCCAGGAAAACATTTCCTCTTTCAAATAGCTTAGTCTCTCCTCTTGGGAGAATCATTGCTAGTATCATTTCTTATAACATAATTTCCAAAATTAGGGGTTATGATCATTTTCACTAGATTTGTCTAATGAGGAATTTTCCGTCATTGGAAACTGTGATGTAAAATGGAGCAAGGTCATCCTTAATACCATGGCAACAAACCACACAAACTTTCTTCCTTTTGGAGCCTTACTCACTAGGATTTTTTACCATTTTGAAGTGGATCTATCTGATGAGGCCCCCATTCATATTCACTATTTCCAGTTCTTCCATTTTAGCCGACTGAGGATTTTGCTCATTCTCGGCCTTTTTTCCTTCTTCAGAGGAAGATTCTGTATGGTGAGCATCTTGATCAGAAGTCTCGCTCTCAATCACTTTTTCCTTCCCCTTTGATGTAACAGGTCGGGATGAAGATAATCCTCCTCTTCGGGAAGATTCACACCGAGGCGGCGAGTCTGTTTTTTGGGACTTAGCCCTATTCGCGATGATTTGAGCCATCAAGATTCAGAGTTCATTGATGGTCTCATGTTATGATTTGAACATGGCTTGCTACTCATCAAATCTCTTCCCTAGATCTTTAGGGTTTCCTATCATATGAGCGGAGCTCTCATGTTCTATAAAATAGGTAGAGGATTGAGACTCTGCGATAGCTAAATGCTCATCATCAGAGTTAATTCCTTTAGTTAATCTCAGATAATTGATAGGGGGTATAACCCCCTTTCGAGTCTGAGTGAGTTGATAGATTCCATCAGACTCACTTGGGATCTCTTTCAAGCTACAAGATCGGTTTACTTCTGACTCTTTGGAGATAGAGGTTGATGGCCTCCCTCTACCGATCATATTGGAAGTAACTCTAATGTATTCATCCTCTAAAGTTTTCCTCTTGTGAGAACGTCATCGCTTATTGGGCAAGGTAATGTTCATCAGTCGGTCGAACACTGACGGTCTTGACGCATGTGCACAACATTGACATCCTGAGAGAATTGCAGAAATCAATCGTTCACATTGGCACAAAAAAACGACTCATTGTATTAGTTTTTCTCTCAATATGAACTCTCTCAAGTCTGTTACAGAGACTCGAGAGTAGTTTCTCACTGAACGTAAGGCTTGAATTTGGAACCTCTTATCTATGATTAGACGAGACTAGCTCCTGGTGAACATGGATCTTAAATCCATGTTCATCTTTTTGAACGTGACGGATCACATCACGCTTACTATTAGAAACGCGAGGTCGCGTTGAGGAGAAAAACGCAAGGGTCGCGTTTGGCACTTGGAATGTGAAGTTTACATTGAACAATTGAAACACGAGGGTCGCATTGAGGAATAAGAACGCGAAGGTTGTGTTGAGGAGTAGGAACGTGAGGGTCACGTATGAGAGTGCGGACACGAGGGTCGTGTTTTGTCTGAGCAACGTGAAGCTGAGGTTCGCATTCAACGCAGACTTGAGGTCCACGTTTTGGCTGTGGAACACGTCATTAATGGTCGCATTCAGCCTAGCTTTCATGAGGCTCATGTTTGGGCACATAAACGTGAGGCTCACATTCTAGAGTAGAAATGCGAAGTTCAGGGTCGCGTTGAGGCTCACAAATGCGAAGTTCGTGTTGGTTGGTTGATCAGCTTTCTCTATGTTGTGCTCGTTGTAGGGATTTTCTCCTTCGTCGAGCAGTGTTCTTCTTCACCTAGTTTGAGGCTTTTGCAACAATGTCACTATCTGTATTGATCAGGTTAGTCATAGCAATAGGCCTCTTATGACCGATACTTTTTGTTTAGGAATAGGTGTAGGGTCTTTAACTAGGTTGACGGGTTCAGTTGAAACCAGGTCTTCTCCTTCTGAGGAAGGACTGTATGAACAGTATGATCCAAAGGAGAGACGCTCTTTTGGTGAGTCAACAGTAGGAGGAACCTTAGTCTCCTTGGAGATGTTGCAGATCTTGTGCATAGCCTTAGGGCTAAGGGATCTAGAGAAGAGACACTCCTCATACTTGGCTTGGTCGAACTTAATAGTCAGAGTTTCGACAGTAGTCCCCATGAGTTTGGTGTCATATTGCGCCATCACTTCTTCATCAGTGAAAAAGTTGGTCCCTAACAGAGTAGTCATCTCTTGCTTGCGGGAAAAATTAGAAGAAAATTGAGAAGAAATGTTATTAGTTCTCCTAACCGACTTAGGAAAAGAACGAATACAATCTCCCTTTGCAATCTCTCTCTAACTGACTTAGAAAAAAGAAATTACAATCTTCTTGATCGGTCTTTCTATTTACAAAAGAGAGAAGGACATGCCCCCCTCTTTGTTTAAGGCTGGGTTCTTCTTGGTGGCGATGAGAGTTTGATTCTTGTATCCCGTTGATGATCCCAATGCCTCGCTTCGTTGAACTTTGTCTCCTCTTATTGACTTAACGTCGGGAAGAACTTGCCAGGCAAGTTTAGAACTCTAAACAAGTTTAAGAACTCTATAAAAGAGTTAATATTAGAACAAAAATTTAATCCTTTTTCAACCGAAATAAGCTAAACAGTCTGTCTCAAAGTTCTTCAACAAAAATGGTTCAAAAAAGCCAAGCCAAATGATCACAAAAGCTCCAACAAAAGCTAATACTAAAAAGCTCTCACCAACAACTCTTACCCTTTTTTAGCTGTAAACCCAACTATTTATAGGATTTAAGGGGTGTAACTGACCCCTTAATTCGCTCCATAATGGGGGCTTAATCGCCCCTATTAAGTGGATAACTGTTCAAGTAATTTGAAATGGTCAAACATGACGTCCACGTTCTGGCTTCGATACGCGGTGGTGGATCCTCACGTTTGGCTTTTGAAATGCGAGGGTGAGCCCCGTGTTTGGAATTTGGAATGCGAGGGTGAGCCCTGCATTTGGAGTTTGGAATGCAAGGATGGACCCTTACATTTGGAGTTTGGAACGCGAGGGTGGACCGTCGCGTTTGGCATTAAGAACGCGAGGGTGGACCCTCAGTTTGGCTTTGAAGAGATCGTCAATTGTAATCTCTTTTTTTTAATTTTGAAAGGATCATCAGCTTGTAATCCTTATATTTAGTTCTTGGAAATATGAGAGTCGTTAATTTGTAACTCTCCTCTGTTATCATGAAAGTTGTCAGATTGTAACTTTCATCATTAGCGTTTTGCGGGAACCAGCTATCTGCAGTAATTTTTAGACAGTCTATAGTCTCTCGGAAGGGCAAACTGTTGGACAGCCCGGACTTGGGTAGTTGTTGGCCCCAAGATCGAGCTCTCTTTGTCGAGAGGGGTCTCTGCGATGAACCTGTTGCCCTCTGGCAACTCCCTCCTAGGAGAACAGGGGAACATCGACGCTCCAACTAGAAGGACTCTGGACTTCGCCTAGACTTGGGGATCAAGTCCCACAATCTAATGGAGGAAAGGCCAGTGGATATCCTCTGGTTCCTTGCTGGCCTCGCCTGCTAAAGATTCCAGATGGGGCACCGCTTGTTCTTTGGTACTCCGGAAGTCTCGACAGGCTCCTTGCTTGGCCTGCGGGATGGTTCAGGCCTAGGGCTTNCTCTTCGGCCGAGTCGACCCGGACCTGCCTAGTCGACCTACTGGGCCTTTGGTCCTTCTTAGCCTTCACCCTCTGCCTCGCCAGCTGGGCTGCAATCTCAGCCACTCGTGACCTCAATCCGCGTACCTCCTCGAGGTTGAGATTCCCCCTTAACCTCTTCTTAGGCTTCGTGGACGAGCCCGACTCCTCTCCCCTTGAATTCGTGTTAGAGCTTTTTTCAAGGAGGAGGGTCAATAGACTCGCCCTCACCTTGTCGGCCTCAATAGGAAGGACCATTGAGATGCTCGCCACCCGAAGAGATGTCGTCTCGAAGAGATTTCCTCTCTCCTAAGACTTGGCATAGGAGCGGATCATCTCCAGCTACCGCCTCTCCTCAGCAGTAAGGACGCATAGATTCAGCGCGTCCTTGTTGATCTCAGACCAGTTGGGTGAGGAGAGGATGCCGTCAGCACCGAAGACCCACATGACCAGCTCCTTCTAGTATCTGTTCAACTCTGGAGCATCCGATACAATCTTACAACCCCCAATATATTGAAGGAAGTAATGGGGGTCCTCCTCGTCACTTGACATTGACCAAGTGCCCTAATAGGCGCATGCTCGTCAGGACGCTGACTCGGTGGAAGATCACGATGAAGCCCACTAAAACCCCAATTGCATTTGGGATGAACTGAGAAGGGGATACCGCCAGAGCAATGCATACATCCCTAATGAAGGGATGGAGCAGCAGCCGAAGCCTATACTCGAGATGGACGATATACAACGGTGACCTATTCTGGCCATGGCGATAAACCGACTCATCCGTGCTAGGCACTATGAGTGTAAAGGCCATGGGGAGGTCGTAGAAACTCGTAGTACTTCTCGAGCTCTCCGATGCAGATCTTTGAGCAAATTGGCTGGAGAAGAGCAATTTTTTCCTTAATATGGCCAACGATGGAAGTCTGAGCAGCCGTGGAAGATGGTTAAGGAAATTTACGGCAGTTGAGAGACAAACGCTAAAGATTTAAAGCAAGAGTTTGTGAAGAGGTCCTTTCTTCGCTGCCAATGGGCTATATATAACACCCGAGAGGGACACGTGGAATAATTTGGACAGCTAGCTCATTTCAAAATAAATGGACAAGATATACCTCAAAATCCCAAACGGTTCACATGAAACTTGAAGTGCCACTCTCTTTACTCCACACCTCTTTGCTCAAAAATCAAAGCGACGCCATAACTCTCTGGCTTCTGATGACGTCATCATGTCACTTTAAATAGTGACGTTTTACCTATCCAATAAAAGCTTTGGAAACTCACCAAATGGCATCTATTTGGTGAACAGTCGACCAAACCTAATCGACTCTTAAAGCTGTCAATAGACTTAAGAGAAGAACTCTCAGGCACTTGCCCTAAGGAGTTCAAACACCAATTAAAAAAGGCCATCGACTTGACTATCTCCAAACACAGAAAGAACAGAAACGACAACTGCTTGATTTTGAGAAGTGTTTTCCTAACAAAGGACGAGCATCCTCAAGTCAGCAGTTAAGTTCACAAGTCTGATAGAGCTAATCCATCCTGGAGATACAAATTAATATTGCACATCACAAGAAAAGTAATTCTGGCTCAAAAATCTCTCTTTATTCATTTATAAGGAATATTTACAAAGTATATATGCACATATATACAACACAAAAGTGGAAGATGAGATTCTTCTAGAACTCCTTTGTCCGATTCCCCCTCTTCCTCACCAAGATTGAGTCCCCCTCCAAGTGCTTCCACCTCCACTAACTTATCCAAACACTTGGCTACAATGGGAAAATAGCGCAAGCGATTAGGCGGGTTCCTCATCTCAACTGGAAGCTACGCTGAGAGGTAGTCATACCCGACCTTATAAGCTATCACCACTTTTGTTTTTCTATAAGGACATAGTGATATCCCTCAATGATCTCCTGGTGGTAAGGCTCCGACTCAAGGTAGGCATTGTGGATTTGGGCTACTGCTAAGGACTCCTGTAAGTGGGCGACCTCCCCCTAAAGTTTGACAAGCTCTACATGTTCCTTGTCTAGCTGACGCCTCGCATGCACCACCGCTTGCTTCTCGACCTTGACCTGCACTATAGCATGGTCCCACTCCTGGAGAGCCTCATCTAGTCTCCTAGCCTTCCTCTTGCTCTCCTCTAGCTCCTACCTAAGCTTGTCGACCATAAAAGTTCTTGGGGTTAGCGTCTCCGCAGCCCGTTCCGAGTCGACCCCTCTGCCGGCCCTCAGGGAAACAACCTCCCCTAAAAGCTTAAGATTTGAAGTCCAGATTTGCTCTATTCAGCCGTATATCTCTTGCTCTACCAAAGCCCCTCGAACCAAATAGCTCCAAAGACTTAGGTGGAGACCGGCATTGGGAACCCCCTGTAAGAACTCCTCATCTTGTGGAAGTCAGAACTGCTTGACCACCCTCAACTGAGTCAAGAGAGAACCAAGGACTGTCCCCCTGACATTGAGATGGTGAGCAGGCTGGTAGTGATGCTTAGGCTAAAGCTCCTATCTATATTGAGGGCCGACCCAGGAAGAACCAATGAGGTACTACCCAATTCGATCCTATACTTCCTCACCAATCTCAACAACACGGTGAGGATAGAGGTACTCCAGCCCTGCAGAAGGGGCCGCTTCCCCCTCAACCAGTTCTTTCCCCCCTGGGATGAGTCGTTGTGATGAACGGATGACCCCTCTTTGCCAGTGAAGGCACTGGCCTCGGCTCCAACCTCTTCCTGGGGAGCCTCGGCCTCCACTTCTGGGGGTGACTCGTGTTGGAATCATGGCATACAACGCAACAGAAATAGCATATCATGACTATTAATCAAAATTAATTAAAAACTACAAGAATACCTAAAACGCTTTCCGAGTTTCTACAATAATCTGTCCCGAGATCAATTCGAAATAGCTTCCTCAAGAGAAAAAGCCTCCAATTGAAATCCACCCGTCACCGTAGAGGAGCAATACTGAGAGATAAGCTCTCAAAAATCTATTTCTTCATATTATCTTCATAAGATTTTCAATCTCATCTGTCTCCTCTCATAAGGCTACATATGAACCCTATTTATAGGATTACACTAGTCTTAGAGATTTTAACTTTACTATTTATAGGATTACACTAGTCTTAGAGATTTTAACTTTAAACAATTCATAATTATTTAGAACTCTATCCATAACAATTTTTAACTTTAAACAATTCATAATTATTTAGAACTCTATCCATAACAATTAAAGATAGAATAGATTTATTTAAAAACTTTATCCATAACAATTAAGGATAGAAATAGAATTGCATTACATGTATACCTCTTCTAATGACATTAGTGAGACCAATTGGGTCCCATATCGAGAACCAATTATTAATCAAATTAATAATTTTAATTTAACAATCAAATTCCTATCCGACCAACTGTTCATAAAAGCTCTTCCATAATATGGGATTAAATAATATCTTACATTCACTCCCTTCCAGTATCATTTATTTTAGGCAACTCTTTTAAGCAGGACAACACACCTATTTGCTCATGCCTAAATTTGCAATTCCCATGAACATAAATAAAAATAATTTTGAAACATCAAAATATTTTATTTTTATAAGAAAGTAAATTTTTAAAAATATTTTCAAAACCAGCTGCCGGCAGGAATTTAATAGCTTCATGGGAATGCATAATAAATTAACTCATCATAATGAGCATACTGGATCCTATCTAGACATCCATCATTTTTCTAAATATAATTTAGCAATCCAATGTTTCAGGTTGTGTAGCACTTGCTAAACAAGCTTAACCATCACGTCAAAGCATACTAAATTATCAAATCGAAAATGACAATATCATCAAGTCAAAGGGACCATGTAACAATTTGAATTCTCTATCTCTTAGGTGACTCATCCTAGAGAATTCAAATACGGTCTAGTGCTACACACATCATAATGTGTGTTTATAACATACACCCGGAGAATCTCCATTCCCGATGGTTGAGACCCACCACCATATCTCATATATCGGTGTCATACATAATAACCTGTTATAACAAAGTTATCATTTACTAGTTATAGGTTAAGCACAAAATTAAGAAATTTCTAAGTTAGATCATATCTCCAAGCAAGTGACCATCACAGTGCATGATCTAACAAAATAACTTCTAAGGATATATATAACAATTATATAAATAATACCCAAATTATGTGCAACAATTAAATTTAATAACATTACAATATTATTACATAATATGTATTGGATGTTCAAGGGCAAATTATTATTACTATTCTAGCAACTCGTCCACATGGACGACATTCGTCTTAACTACCTCAGCCGCCGCCCTAGGCACTTGCTCTTCATCCCTCTGTAGCCTCCTCCTTCGCCTATGGATGAGGGTGGCAGAAGGATCCTCCTCGGTCGTCTCACCCTCCATAGGGGAAAAGTCATGAGGAGATGCTTTTCAGGCCTCACAAACGGCCCTTCCTGGGGGTCGGCCAAAGGAACGGACGACACCATCACCGCTTCTGTTGTCCTTAAAATCAGGGCTGAAGCCCTCTCTTGTTCCCTGGAAGATGGAGGCATGACAGACACATTGGAAACCCGCAAGATCGAGTTGTCAAGTAGGTGCTCGACTCGGCGAGAGCCAGCATACGCCTTAGCTCATCCCTCTCGGCGCCAAGTAGGTCGCTAGCCATTAGTGCCTCCCTCCTTATCTTAGGCCAGTTCGAGCAACCTAGCTCCAGGTCGTCCCCTACAACCCAGACGAATTTCTCCTTCCAGTCCTTGTGCGAGTCAGGAAGGCCGGTTATAAGCTAGTATTTCCCAAACATTTGAAAATGGAAGTGGGATTCATTCTGGTTCAACTTCACGGTCACCAAGTGGCTCAAGACACGCAAGGATGGCTTTATTGCCAACCAATGGCAGATCACCATGAACCCCACCAAGGTTGCGATGGCATTCGAGTTTATCTGGGCCGGTGATACCCCTAGCACTGTGAAAACTTGCTGGAGGAAAGGCAGGGGCAGCCACAGGCCAAATTCCAAATGCCTCAAGTAGAGCGGGGCCCAATCTAGCCCATGATCATATACGGCCACTGACCTCATCGAGGCCATCAGGTCATACTCTTGGGGGATACCAAACCTCCCATGAAGCGTCCGCTTCTATGCGTGGGTTACCTTGGAATGGATCTCCGCTAGAAGAGCTCGTCGGTTTATAGGATCAGATGCCATCATAAAAGGAGAAATGATCACCGAAAAGAGATGAGCATGAGAATTTTGAGTTCTCTAAAGGGAATTTCAAAAGATAATAACCACTACCTCCATGGCCCTAGTTCTATATATAGGCAGCTGACTTTACAACTGTCAGAATTTGAACGACCGGATCAAGCTTTGTCCAATAGCCAAGATTAATTCTCAGAATCTGAAACGACATCTTAAGGATCAAGGCACAACCAATTCACCTCGAATAGCCCACAATCAACCAAGAAACACGGAGCTATGGTAGTCAAAAAGAATGTATGGTGATGTCTGCCATGTAAAATCTGAAAAGAATTTTCAGTTCTCTCATTTAATGCACACCTAGGTCCATCCAAAGCTACTCTCATTTTACTTGGACCCAGTCCAAGTCGACTCCAAGCAAAAGTGACAACGGTTATGGTGTTCTCAGTCGCCAAAATACGACTTTTTGCCAGTAACAGACAGGTGTCCCTATGTATGACCCGTTCAAACCAGATTGACGGTCAAAACTTCCAAGGTCTTGACTTAGCTGACCCGCCTAGTTGACATCCCCTTATGTCAACTCGAAGGGAGATACTTGTTGATCCTCTTATCGAAGATTACTCGCTACGAGCCCACTCGACTAGTTATTTGATACCTCACAAGGTTGACTTGAAAGGTGTTACTTCTCGGCTAAGCTAGAGGACGACTTTAACCTCGAAGCTCTCCCACTGACAACGTGTCAGTATCACACTTAATACTTGGCAGGCGCCATCATACCTCTAGCCCTGATAGTCTTCATGACTCGTCAGACTACATCGGCACCGTCTTGTCTTAGATCACTTCACATTTAATGCCGAGGTGGCTTCTCCTCCACTCGCCGACCGGTACGTGTAAAGTAGGTGCTGACGCTGTTAGGTCTCATGTTTATAAGCCTACTATCTAATCTAGTTTTGATGATTAACAAACAATTCCTAACAATATTTGTCGAGTATTTATATTTGATTGTTAGGTATTCTATACAAAGATCCTCATGTTGGAAGTTGGTTGGATTGTGCCTTGACGATGACATTCAATGGAGGTTGGTAGAATATAGGAATGAAGCCATTTGCATTCAAGTCAATAATTCAAGATCAAGCTTCATCAGCAACCAAGATCGAGCTTCAATGAGAGATCATTAGCTTGGGTATAGTGTTTTAGTTTTTAAGAGTTTATACTTGCGTGCAAATATTTTAAGCTCAACATTATATACACATACAAATTTTCGTTTTGTAGCTTTTGAGTTTAAATCGTATAAATATGAAACTAATAGTTATATACATATACATATATACTAGTTTCCTATTTATCGATCTTGTTTTTACAAAATAATGTGTTTAGCCACATAAATATGAAGCAAATGAATATAAATTATTTCTTTTACACTCATATTTGTTTCATGTTTATATGTGCTTGGTATGATTTCATTGAGATCAAGATTTGAAATCATGTTTATTGTTTTGAAAGATTGTAAAATATGTGTATTTTTGATAAAACATTGTGTTATTGATTTATGGACTAAATAATCTTAGTTTACGTCTTTTATTTAGTCTCTAAATCCATACAAGAGTTTTCAAAACTTTGTTTAAGTTAAAATATCAAATAAAAGTGTATTGACATTTCATATTTTGACCTAGTTTGCAAAATGATGAGTTTTTACAATTGAGAAGTGCAATTTGAAAAATTCTTTTTGTAACATGTTCATTTTTATGTTTATCAATATTTTTCTAATTTTTATATTTTTTTGGAATTTATTTGATATTTCTAAAGAGATTTCAAAATTGAAATTTACTGCGCATTCAGGTCCTGTGCACGTTTAAGTCGACTCATAAGTCGACTTATAAGTCGACATATGATATGTTGTGTAGTTAGATATTTTCGTTTGCTGAGTCGACATATAACTCATACAAGTCAACTCATGAAGACATAACTCGACTTATACCTGTCATAAGTCGACTTATAATGTGACTGTTGCACAGTAACGAATATCTTCCAGAATTTGTGGATTTATTATTTTTTGTTGGATTTTGTTGGTTTATTGGCTGGGTTCTTCTACCCTATATATGCCCAATTGCCATAACTATTTCCCATAACTTAGAAAGTTTTAAAATAAAGTTTAAGGGTGTTTAAGTTTTTTTTACGTGTGTTTTACAAAAGTTTGTGTGAAGTGATTTTCACAAGAGCAAGAGGAGATTATCAATTCGTGTTTGGGCTTCAACCTCATCCCCCTCTCTCTCTCTCTCTCTCTTGTTTTTCAGAGAAGATTTCTCTAAACTCAATATCTATCATATACATTTATTTATTGTTTATTCATTTTATTAAGCTAGAATTTGTATTGAGTTCAGTTTTGATTTTACTGATACTCATTATTTTCACACACCCACTTGAGCTTAAGTATTTCATACATAGTATAATTGGGGTTGTGAGTTTGTAACATTGAGTGTGGGCTCACATTGAGTTCTCATATATTATAGTGAATAAATATTTTCTTGTGCTTAATTGTAAGATCACTTTGTGATACACAAGTACACCGAGAGGAGTGTGTGGTGAGAGACGTGGTCGATATCAAGGGAAGTGGCATCGGTAGTAAAGCCTAGAAAGATGTTGTAAATCCGAGCACTTGAGGGAGGCGAAACGTGAGATACCAACACTTGAGGTTGTAGTGTGTGATTACATTGTGAGATTTTTTGGTGAGCTAGAAAACCGAGATTATGAGGTGTAAATGTTTTCGTTTAGCGTTGAAAATCGGTTGAGATAGTAGAGTTCTCCTCGAGAGTGGGGAGCGGAGATGTAGGTTGGAAGGACCGAATTCCGTGATCATTTTCTTGTGTTTGTATTGGTTATTTTCCAACTATCTTGTTTATATTGTTTTATGTCTATTTCACCCTTGTGTTAATTACATATCCTTGCACATATAATTTGTTGAATATCATACTTGCTAGGATATTTGTTAATACGTTTTTAATTAGCATTAAATCGAATTAGATTAGCACATTACCCTATTCACCCCCCCCCCCTCTAGGTTAATTTCATTTGGTATAAGTGCTTGGCGCTCTTGATTTGTGGCTTAACTGCCTAGCGTCAAAGATCTAAGTTATATATCTTGCTAATCTTATTTTGAGATTAATTCATATTGCTTGCATTATATATCATGGATATACACGGTGCATCTAGCTTAGGTTATGACATTAATATTGCTCCTAGAATAGATAATTTACCCTATGCTCAATGGTGTGTTAGATTTAAACTCTTTGTTAGATCTAGACACTTTGATTTATGGAAAATTATTGATTGTGCTTATATTATGCCTACGTTGGAGAAATCTAAGTGGAGCAAACATGATAAGAAAATGTTTACAATGAATAAGCTTTTGTTAGAATTTTTACTTAACACTTTTGACTCAACATTTTCTAATAAGCTTGATTCATTTGATAATGCTTACACATTATGGAAATTTATAGAAGCACATCAAGGGAACTTGGAGGCGATCCGACGAGCTTTGATGGCTTCCTCTTCAAGTTCGAATAGAGCATCTTCATATACACGGTCACTAGGCGATAGCCCTAGTGAGGTATGCGAGTCCGATACCAATGATGAATTAACTATAGGTGAACTTGCCCGTAGATATGAAAAATTAATGCATGATTATAAGAAGTTGCAAAATAATTTTATTGTTCTTAAAAGCACGGATATTGAATTAAAATCCGATCATGAGACACTAGTATCAAAATTTGATATCATTGCTAATAAATATGTAAATCTTAAAGAGAGCAATGAAAAATTAAAATTGAAAAATACTAGTTTATTTCATGAGAAAAATAATGGCATGTTAGAAGTAGAAAACATTAAAAATAAAGTTAGTTCTTGTGCTAACAATTATATATGTTCTACTTCTAATAACAATGCATTTGTGGAAGTAAATGAGTTGAATCATGTTAAGGACGGCATATCATCTTTAGATTCAACCCTTAAAACATGCATTGTAAATAATAACAAGCTTATGAACTTGTGTGCAAAGTCCCGTGTAAATTCTTCTCAGAAACTAACACACTATGCACACATGTATAACAAAATTTATAATTGCTCTATCATGCTTGTGCATTCCATCATGCTTCATCACATCAAGTTTTGTTATAATGCACAGTGTGTTATAATGTACAAAAACCCTCAAAATCTAATAATATTGACACTTGTGCATTCCATCATGCTTCATCACATCATACACATACACATGCACATAAAGTTCATTATAAGCATGCTCATGTGTATAAATGTGATTATTGTGGTCATTTTGGTCATTTGACCAAATTTTGTTTTGATTTAAAAAGAGTTTCTCGTTTGCAAAATAATTAAAGAACCATTTATTTTTACAAATGATTCCCGTGCACAACCACATGGTCAACAAAAATAAATGCGCCTCTTTCATTGTACATATCGCAATTGAAAGGGTCATTTGCATGAATATTATTATGACCGTATCTGTGCACAAAATGCACCCAAATGAGATCATAACCCTAGGGCTTTGAGCTTTATTGATAGGGGTCATGTCCCTAAACTCTTCAGTACCAAGAGTAATTGGGTACCTAAGTATGTTTGATTTCAAAACACATTTTAACATTTTCGTTTTCATTTCTTATTTTTGAAAAACATGTTTTGAAATTAAAAAAAAAAAAAATTTATGTCAATACTTTTATTTTCATTTTTATTGGCTTTGTTTTTTATGTGAGGTTTGTGTTTGAGTAACCCATCGGATCTATTGGTAATTTATTTTCAAATCATGTTTACCGGGTGCAAGAAAGTTTTATAAAAGTTGGAACAAGATCCAAGAGCTTGACATGATGGTTTATCTAGTTTTTCTTATAAAAAACGATATTAATGATATTCATTGGTTTTGTCATAAGCATAATTCTTTCGACCTTCGGATAAAACATATAAATATTTTGACATTACTAGTCGCTTAATCACTTGTTCTTCAAAAATGAATATTTATAGATTAAGCACGTTTTATTGTTATTATGGTTTAGATTCATGATTTCATTTGATTGTTTTGAATTTCATTTAGACTTTCATGATTGTCATGATTTTCATGGTTCTCATGACTTGTTTTCATGTTTCTCATGACTTGTTTTCATGTTAAAATATCTTTCATGATTCTCATGTTTTTCCTTTCATTTGATTTCATAAATCTATACATAGCGTTTTTATTGAGACACTTTTTTTATATAATCATGATTTATGTTTGATGATTTATGATTTTTTTTTGATTTATTGATTAAACATTTGATCTTTGATTTTTTTATATACATATACATACATACATACATATATATATATATATATATATATCTATATATATCGGAAGGTACGTACGAGCGGATAATAATCCAAAACAAGAAACCCTCATGTATATTACTTGTATCCCAAATTAACAATCCATAAGTACAAACCCGGAGGCTAATATCGGTGAACAAGAAACAAAGTAAAAAGAAGACAACCCATCTCAGAACATAAAATAGCAGTTCATGTAGTGTCCCACGTCATAAAATGTCATGTGCTTATTCTGACATAAGTGTCATTACCCAGTCTATAAGCATCATGACTTAACGGTTATCAAGAATGTCGTGTCCAAAACTCAAAA
>NC_033801.1:100126305-100166131 GCF_001876935.1 Asparagus officinalis | reverse complement strand
TGGTCTTCACGAGCTTTGACAGGATCTTAATGATCGTTTTGTTGAACGCCTCAGCTAATCCATTCGCAGTGGGATAATAAGCTGTTGACGAAACATCTTCAATTTTAAACTTGTCACAAAACCTGACGAAGGCGTTGCTTATGAACTATGGACCGTTGTCATGAATGATCCGTCTTGGCACACCGTGTCGGTATATGACATGATGCTTGATGAAATTGATGACGTTGTTCGTCTTCACTTCTCTAAGCGGAATCGCTTCAGCCCACTTTGAGAAATAGTCTGTGATTGCGAGGATGAATCGATCGCCTTTGACTGAAGGGGGAAAAATAGGACCGACAATGTCCATACCCCCATGTCTCGAACGGCCAAGATGTGGTTGACGTGTGCAACTGCTCTGGCGGTTGATGCAAATAATTTGCATGTATTTGACAAGCATGACACTCCCGAGCGTATTCGATTGCGTCACAAACCATCGTTGGCCAAAAATATCCCATTCTCCTGATGCGATCATACAGTTTGGGACCAGGCTGATGCGCGCCACATTCTCCTTCGTGTGCTTCCTTAAGAACTTCTTCTGCTTCTTTATTCGAAAGGCATCGGAGTAATAAACCATCGTACCCTCTACGGTATAACGTATGGGTCTCGGCATTATAGAAGAACCTTGGTGCTCTTCGGCGGATTGATTCCCTTTCTTTTACGTCTTCAGGCAAAATACCATATTAAACGTAGTCTATGATGGGAAAACGCCAATCTCGGGACTCAGACCCAATTTGAGTTGAATTCACCTCCTTGGCGTTTATGTTTCCATCATCTTCCTCTTCAATATCCATATCGTATATGGGTATGCAGAGCTGATGCGTCCTTACTGTGACTAACAGCTCAGTTTCGGGAGGCTACGCAAGTGATACCGCTAGTGCTGTCAGTGCATCCGCATAAGCGTTCTGGAGATGAGGGATGTATTCAATAAAGAATTCTTCAAAAGATTCTGCCATTTTGATGGCCTCCTAGTGGTATGGGGTTAGGTCTTGGTTCCTGACTTCATACTCTCCACGGACTTGGTTGACTATCAATTGAGAATCCCCAAAAGCTTCGAGATATTCGACCCCCAGCTCTTTGGCGAAACTGAGTCCAATGAGAAGCGTGTTGTACTCGGCTACGTTATTGGAGCACGGACTAGTCAACGAATAAGCTCGAGGCATCACATGCTTCCCCGGGGATTAGGACACAACTCCAACCTTCGACCCCCAGCTCCTTAGTGAAACTAAACCCAATGAGAAGCGCGTTGTATTCGGCTACGTTATTGGAGCACGGACTAGTCAATGAATAAGCTCGAGGCATCACATGCTTCCCCGGGGAGATTAGGACAACCCCAACCCCGGAGGAAACTGTAGAACCTCCCGGGGTTATTACCCTATTAACTGCCCTTGAAGCACCATCGAAATATAATTGCCATACTTGTTGGTGCGACGTAGTGTTAACCTCGTGGGTTTCATCTGGCAAGTCATCATATACTTCTGCCGTATCTGTGGTCGGGTTTGCCGCCAAAAGATCACAAATCGCTTGTCCTTTGATCGACTTCTGCTGCTTAAAGTGCAAATCATACTGGGACAAGAGAAGGGCCCATTTCGCTAACCGCCAATTCATAGAGGACGGTTATGTCATAAACACCCGTACTGGATTAACATTGGAAATGACGTAAATCGTCTGTCCAACCAAGTAATGCCGCATCTTTTGCATCTCGAATACCAATGCGAGGCATTCTTTCTTAATCATCGGATATCGAGACTCGGCGCCTATCAAGGTCCGACTTAAGTAATAAACTGCCTGTTCGTGACCGTTATCGTCGTCTTGTGCCAGTAAAGCACTTATCGAGTGGTTCATCGCCTTGATGTAAATCAAGAACGGTTTACCCGATTTCGGTGCAACGAGAACAGGAGGATTCGTCAGATATGTTTTGATATCTTCGAATGCTTTTTGGCAGGCGTCGTCCCAGATGAATGACACCCCTTTCTTGTTTAGCTTAGAGAATGGTTGGCACTTCCCAGAAAGGTTTGAGATGAACCGCCGGATGTAAGCTAGCCGCCCTTGCAATCCTCTGAGCTCTCTCAAATTTCTAGGAGGTTGCAGTTCGTGTATCGCCTTCACTTTGTCAGGATCGATATGTATACCTTTAGTGGTGACGACGAATCCAAGGAATTTTCCGCTAGACATTCCAAGGAAGGATTTAGTAGGGTTCATCTTCAATTGATGACTTCGCATGAGATCGAACATCGTCTTCAAGTCCTTGATGTGATCTTCTTTGTTGCGGCTTTTTACAACCAAATCATCAACGTAGCACTCGACTGTTTTCCTGAGATGTTCTTGGAAAATCTTAGTCATTGCTCGCTGGTACGTGGCGCCTGCATTCTTTAGACCGAAAGGCATCACGGTGTAGCAAAAGACACCGAGGGGCGTTCTGAACGCTGTATGCTTCTCGTCATCTGGGTGCATCTTGATTTGGTTATATCCTGAGAAACCATCCATAAAAGACATTCTCTCAAATCCGCATGTATTGTCGATAATGACATCCGTGATCGGGAGAGGAAAGTCGTCTTTTGGACATGCCGTATTCAGGTCCCTGAAGTCAATGCAAATCCTGATTTTACCGTTCTTCTTCATGACTGGAACGATATTGGCTAGCCAATCTGGATGTTGCTCCTCTCGGATAAATCCTGATTCGATCAATTTCTTAACCTCTGCCTCAATGGCTTCCATAATCTGCGGACGAAACCGTCTTTGCTGTTGCTTGACAGGTTTGGGACACCGGCTTGACTTGAGTCAGAAACAACTCTGAATTGGCCAAAGCTTCTTGCAAAGCCTCCCTGGTTTCCTTGGACAGCCGCAGCAATTCATACAGCGTTATCCGTGCTGGAATGTTGGCTAGTTGAGCCATTATATCGAAGACTTGCGGAGTCTTCGAGCTTTCCGGTTTGTCTCTTCCAATCGGGCGACTGAAACGAGACTGCTTCGGATTCTGCACCTCCTGGGGATTCTTCTCTTTCGGTTTATTCACCGACTGTCGTCGAGCCTCTTCGCCCGGTGTAGGTCTTGTAATCACCCCCATCTCCGTGAGAGTTTTGGCTGGTCCCCGTTTATTCACCCCCTGCTCACTAGGTGGTGGATAATTGTAGTGATACTCATTTCCGCTTCTAGTGGCGAAGACTTCTTGTTCTTCTTCGGAGAGCGGGAAAGTAGGAGCTTCATCGCCATCCTCCTCGAAGATTGCGGAAGTAGCATTGCAGGACTTGCCTTTGCCCTTTCTTCTCGAGGAAGTCGCCCACTGTTCGTCTTCAATGAGATCAGGATGAACCCATAGGATTTTGCCGTCTGGGGCTGTGTGCGGCACTAGTCCTTTTTGGCGCTGTCCATGTGGGTCATCGTTCACTGTCTTCATCCCTACTTTGGTGATGCGCTCCCAAACCACGCCGTGGGCACTGATCCAAAACTGATTGAAACCGCGTTTGCTCCAACATTCTTGGATGGCTTCGGGGTTATGACGCCTACATCAATTAGCGCCTGGATCTTGTCCTTGAGGTGGTAGCACGACTTCGTAGGGTGATGGACCGCTCTATGGTATGCACAATACCTCGGATCCGTCACTTTGCTAGCCCCTTCTTAATCCACAATCGCTGGCAGCTGGATTTTGTTGTTCTCCAACAGGTACTTAAAGATGCCGAGAACTTCGTCATCCTTGAAGGAGTACACTTTAGGAAACCTCGGCTCTGAAGATTTCTGCTTCTGAGGCCATTGTTGCCATTGCCCCCGAGCTTGTTGTGGTGCTTGTTGCTGCTGCTGCTGTTGCTGAGGTTGCAATTGAAAGGTTTGATTAGCATCAACTGCATTAGCGTGTGCCTTACCTTCCCCCGTGGGACGAAATTCTGTTGCGGAGCATTATTCGCCTGTTGGCCTCTCTCCGCCTTCTTTCTTCTGAGGAATCGCTCGGCTTGCTCTCCTCGGACCTTCAGATCCTTCCATGTCTTGGACGGCGCTGTCCCCATTGCTTCCAACATGTCCAGCGCGAGGTTGTTGTGGCAAGTCTGGAGGATGAATTCCTCGGTGATCGGGTCCCGACAGTTCATCGCTTTGTTCCGGAACCTCTTGACGAAGGTGTCAACCAATTCCCCGTCTTTCTGTTTCTTGTCCAGCAACGATCCGATGGATATCTCTGTGTCGTCATCGAAGAAGTTGGCGAGGAACTTAGTCTCCATATCGTCCCAGCTGTTCACGCTACCTGGCTTGTGGCGGCGATACCAATCGAAGGCTGCTCCGCGAAGAGTGTCGACGAATGACCGCACCATCAGAGGCTCATTGCCGGAAATTACCCCCAAGTGTGATTTGAAGTAAATCAAATGCTGAGTGGGTGAACCCATCCCATTAAACGGCGTGAAGTTAATTAGGTTGAACTTCGCGGGATATGGGATTGATTCCCACTCTCTTGGGTATGGACATGGAATGCCCGTCTTTTTCATCTCTTGAGCGGAAATCAATGTATTGATTTTGCTCTCGAGATTTTTAATTTTTAGATTTTCATCTGTGTTTTCACTAGCATTCTCGTTACCACCCCCTGCATTGACGGGAGGATTATTGGTATTACGAGCTTCATTCGTATCCTCGTCTTCCAGATTAACCGGGTTACGACGACTTGGCTCGCCTTGCTGGTTCGTCAATGCTTGGATTTGTTGGTCATGCATTTCTCTCATGTTTTGCATGGCCATCTGCATTTCGAACCTGAAGGTTTCCTGTTGCTTAGCTAAGGCATCTTCAAGCATTTTGGCCACTTGCTCCGCACTTATCATAAGTGCCTCGCGGGGTTGTCCTTCGCTGGATACCGTATTGGCTGAGGCAACCACGGAGCCAGCATCAGATTCTTCATCTTCTGAAGGGAGTCTTGTTCGAACCCTACCATAGGTTGTTCGCTTGATAGTTCCGGACTGCAGACGGGTTCTAGGCCTGGATGCTTTCAGAATCGATTCGAGATTGTCCTGCGCTGATGTCCCTCTGCTGGTCATGTTGGTGGTGACCCTCGGAAATTCTCCCTCTTCAACCACCGTTCTTCTTCGTCTGAAACACCTAGGCCTTGGTTTTGGCGCTTCGGTACTAAGTCTTTCGAAAACCGAAACTCGTTCGGGGACCGCCTTGATGCAGCTGCATTCAGACAATACTGCCCGAATGAGTTTGGAACAGGGGCACTGAGTTTCCTGTTCTCGAGGACTCCTTTTCCTGGTTTTATTCGTACCCCCAGCACGATAGTACAACTCGTCTGCTTGACGATCGGAGTAACCTATCGTGTGTTGGCACGACTTCTCAGGTATAACGCTATCGTCATCAGACGATAACGTTTCCTTCTGAGGAGGAATTGCAAGTCACGCGCCTCGAAACATGCCTTTTTGGGCGTGAGTTCTCAGTGGGCTCCTGGACTTCAATGCGCAAGTTGGTGCGCATGACTGCCCTGGTCTCTTTGTCATGTTGGAGGTGACGGCGACCCCCAGCATGTTGCGTCGTTCGGGGCTTTTTCATCGGGCCCAAACGATCTTGAACAGGAGCTTTGCCTCTCTCGTCGGGAATCGGACGGAGGCGCTCCAAGACTGGCTTCTTCCTTCGAGATGATTCTGCGTGATCTCCCGGAGTAATTGCTGGAATTATCGGTGATATGGGTTGTTTCGCCGGTGGTTGAACTTTGGTTGGAGGCTGCTTCGGCCTCCACACTTGGCGAGTTGATGGCGGCTTCTTGGCCACTCTTTCTTTCTTCAACTCCTCGGCCTTCTGCACAAGGATTTTTGCTTGTGCAAGCAATGCGCGGCGTTTGTGAATCCGCTCTTCGAGTGTCGAACAGTTCCGTTTGACCCGGATCCATTCATTCGTCGTTGGTTGGAGAACCTGCCATTCTTCAGTTGTTGAGCTGTTTGCCTCTCCTATCTTCAAGATGCACGTGTAGCGGACATCCGTCCGTATGACGTCCATCGCCTTAGCCGAGTTGCGCGCAAGGCGCTGACGTCGCCCTCTGGCCGCTTCTTTGGAGACCAACGCCTCAACAATGAAGCGTTGAGCAACGAAATAGGTTTGACTCGTTGGAGTGTCGGTCCTGAACTCTCACCCGGACGGCAACTTTGGCTCAGTTGGTCGAGAAGCATCGTTGTATCTGAACTTCTTCGACACGCAACGAGCTTTTCTCTCGAGAGAACTTCTTGGACTTGCGGGTGGAGGTAATCCGGACGAGGATGAAAAGGTATTCTCGAACTGGCCCTGGTCAATCGTACTTGACTCTCCTCCTCGACCAGGACTTGAGCATAACCGCCGGCTGCGACGTGACGATCTCGGCAGCGAGATCGGTGGCTCCCACTGTGGTCGCCAGATTGTTCGCGGTGAAAATTGCCTTCATTGAATTCATTGTTATCTTGAATAACTGTTTTTCGGTTACAAAAGATCCGGTCTTTTTTAGATCCGGTTATAACAAAATCAAAGAAAAAGAAATAAAAATTACAACTTTCTCCTTTAGAACAAATCGCAAGATCCTGTTTTGCGGTCTCTTGCTTGTGTGGGTTCTTTGCCGACGCCGGGGTTAATCCGTGGACCACCGCGCGATCTAGATCCGGTCGGATCTACACGATTTGACGGGTATTATTCCGCAAAGGAAATAATAGCCGGGGGGGATTAATTCACTAAGGAAATAATCGCCCTTAGTTCTCAGGATCAAAGGCCAAGCTTTGATCTGGAGTGTGATCTCGTGTAGATCTCAGATCTGACTTTTACCTCTCTCGAACTCCTGCCTTTTGTGACGTAGACGCTCACCGAGAATCAGATCTGAATCTTCAAGTCCTCAAGTCTTCAAAACTCCAAGCTCGATCTTCAATTCGGCAGAGTTTCGGCTCTCAAAGTTCCAACCTTTTCAAATGAACCACTGGCCTATTTATAGGCACCTCTCTGAACTGTGCCCGCGCACAGATCCGGGTCGGCCTGGGTGGCTCGGCTCATGCCGAGCCACCCTGGGGTGGCTCGGCCTTTGCCGAGCCACCCTGGGGTGGCTCGGTTTTGGCCGAGCCCCTCAGGGTGTTTGGGTTCCATCGTTTTGTCGTTGTTCCCGTTTTGTCTGTGATTCGGTTGTGCGGTTGATTTATCTGGACTCGATTTGTTGACCTGATTTGGCAGTAAATTCGATTCCTGATTTGGCAGTAAATCCACTTCTGAGTTCGAGTCTGAAACCGATCTTGATTCGGTCGTGATTCATCCGAGTCCGCTCTTGTTTGGATGACTCGTTGACTCCCCGAACCGTTGGCTTGATTCCTCACGAGAATGGATGTATTCCGTTGCTTGCGTGCGATTCGTCAACCTCGTCGCCTCATTGGTTCGTCGGTTTGTGTCGAGCTATGCTAAGGGACCTATAAGCAATTTTATATGCCTACAGGCGACCCCCAGCATGTTGCGTCGTTCGGGGCTTTTTCATCGGGCCCAAACGATCTTGAACAGGAGCTTTGCCTCTCTCGTCGGGAATCGGACCGAGGCGCTCCAAGACTGGCTTCTTCCTTCGGGATGATTCTGCGTGATCTCCCGTAGTAGTTGCTGGAATTATCGGCGATATGGGTTGTTTCGCCGGTGGTTGAACTTTGGTTGGAGGCTGCTTCGGCCTCCACACTTGGCGGGTTGATGGCGGCTTCTTGGCCACTCTTCCTTTCTTCAATTCCTCGGCCTTCTACACGAGGATTTTTCCCTGTGCAAGCAATGCGCGGCGTTTGTGAATCTGCTCTTCGAGTGTTGAACGGTTCCGTTTGACCCGGATCCATTCGTTCGTCGGCGGCTTGGAGGAACCGCCATTCTTCAGTTGTTGAGGCTGTTTGCCTCTCCTATTCTTCAGGATCGCGGCGCTTTGTAGCGGACATCCTGTTGCACCGTGGATAATATACCGTCCGTAAGACTCCTGATGCCGCCTTAGCGAGTTGTCGGGCGGCAAATCGCGCTACAGTCGCCTGCTGGCGGGGGCTCGATCTTGAGAGATTCACAACGCGCGCTCAACAGTATAAGGCGTTGAGCAAGTAATAGGTTTTGACCGAGTCGTTGGAGGTCAGTGGAACTTCAGCCCGACGGCAACTTTGGCCGTCAGTTGGGGTTGAGAGGGGGAGTTGTTGGTATTCCTTGAAGCTTCTGTGCGAACCACGAGCCTTTTCTCCTTGGAGGATGTAACTTCTTGGGAATTGGCAGGGGGAGGTAAGATGCCTAGACGAGGATGAAAGCGTACTCCTCGAAGGCTTGGCCTGGTGCGAATTCAAATAGAACTCGATGCCTCCTCGACTGCGACCGGGATTGAGATCTCGGCCTGCGAGCGTGACGTATCTCGCGGAAGCGAGATCGTGTGGCTCCCCAACTGTGGTCGCGCAGATTGTTCGCGGTGAAAATTGCCTTCATTGAATTCATTGTTATCTCAAGTAATTGCTTTTTGGTTACAAAAGATCCGGTCTTTTTTTAATCCGGTTACAACGAAATCAAAGAAAAAAGAAAAAGATTACAACTTTCCTTTTACAACTTTCCTTTAGAACAAATCGCAAGATCCTGTTTTGCGGTCTCTTGCTTGTGTGGGTTCTTTGTCGACGCCGGGGTTAATCCGTGGACCAACGCGCGATCTAGATCCGGTCGGATCTACATGATTTGACGGGTATTATTCCACGAAGGAAATAATAGCCGAGGGGGATTAATTCACAAAGGAAATAATCGCCCTTAATTCTCGGGATCAAAGGCCAAGCTTTGATCCGGGTGTAGATCTTAAATCTGATCTTTCTCTCTCTCGAACTCCTGCCTTTTGTGACGTGGATGCTCGCCGAGAATCAGATCTGAATCTTCAAGTCCTCAAATCTTCAAAACTCCAAGCTCGATCTTCAATTCGGCAGAGTTTCGGCTCTCAAAGTTCCAACCTTCAAATGAACAAAGGGGAGCCTATTTATAGGCTCTCTGAACTGTGCCCGCGCACAGATCTGGGTCGGCCACCCATGGGTGGCCGGCACTGGGCCGAGCCACCCATGGGTGGCTCGGCTCTTGCCAGCCCCCCGAATCGTTGACCTGATTTGGCGGTTGACTTAGACTCTGATTTGGCAGTAAATCCACTTCTGAGTTCGAGTCCGAAACTGATCTTGATTCGATCGTGATTCGTCCGAGTCTGCCCTTGGTTGGATGACTCGTTGACTCTTCGAACCCTTGGCTTGATTCCACACGCGAATGGATGTATTCCGTTGCTTGCGTGCGATTCGTTAACCTCGTCGCCTCGTTGATTTGTCGGTTTGTGACGAGCTGTGCTAAGGGACCTATAAGCAATTTTATATGCCTACAGCTAGATTTACCAAGTTGATTGGACAGAGCCCGAATCTGTTGGTCATGCTCTTCCTTCATCCGTATCATGGCCATTTCCAATTCGAACTTGAAGTTCTCTTTTTGCTTAGCCAAAGCATCCTCGATGATTTTGGCTATTTGCTTGGTGTTGATCATAAGTGCGTTGCGAGATTGTCCTAGGCTGGATTCCGCATTGTCAGAAGCGATTACAGAGTTGGCATCTGATACTTCATCATCCGAGAATAATCCTCTTTGCATTCTATGATAATCCATTGGTCTAATGGTTCCCGATCGCAACCGGGTTAGACGATACGATATGAGCGGATCAGAACTAGAAGGTCGACTTGACTTTCCTCTATCAGTCATGTTAATTATGACTTTTAGAAGTTAGTCATCTTGAACGGCTAGTCGTTTCTTACGAAAACTGTAGGATCTGAAATAGATACACTAGAACACTAGAGTGGGGGTGAATAGTATTCTTTTAAAAATTTATGCAAAGTAGATTATAAATTACAAAGAAAAATAGTAATCTCAGAAATTTACAAACACAAACACAAAGTTTTATACTGGTTCCACCAATCCGGTGTACATCCAGTCCCCAAGCAAATCCCGCTTGAGAGTTTTCACTATGATTTTGAATAAACTTACAAAATCAAAAGCAAACCTGATCAATTTGCAAGTCCCTGCAAATTGTAACATCAATTGACAAATACCTTGCCAATTTGCACACCAATCTCTAAACCAAGAGATTAACACCTCTCACAAATCAAGAGAACTTTTGAAGCAACAATTTCAATTGCTATAAGCCTTGATTTGTAGTGTAGTGTAGTAGTGGCTTAGGAATGATTCTAACTTCTGTAAATTGCCTAAACAATAAGTATTTGAATGATGTTCAAAGGTAATTTCAGAAACTTTTATTTTTCTCAAAATCTGAATGTTTTTCACTTGAAAAATACACAAAGATCAAACCTTATGGGTATGTAAGTTTCTGCATTTTTTCTAAACAAATAACCTATTTATAGCCCTTGAAAAGACAATTATTTGAACTTTAAAAACGTTTAAAAACGACTATAAACAGTCATAAATTCAAACTTTAAAATCTGGAAAAACTGTAGCTGTAGTCGACTACAAGACAGAATAGTCGACTATACTAAGTTTAAACAGACTCTGTGAAATCAAAAAATTTCTCAGTAGTCGATTATAAAGGTCACTAGTCGACTATAGTGTAATTAGACAGAAACTTGAAAATGTATTTTGCCTTTAGTAGTCGACTATAAAGTCAATTAGTCGACTATACTATAAAATAACAGAAACTTATATTTCTGTCATAAGCTGAGTAGTCGACTATTATTCAAATTAGTTGACTATACTGTAAACTGACAGAAACTTATATTTAAGTCATATACATGAGTAGTCGACTATGATTTGATAAAAAATCTGAATCATTCATCCTAATTGACCTAAGAGAGACTCCTTGAAAAGGAATATTGAAAATTTTACCAATTGACTTTGTAGTCAATTCAATTTCTATTCCTTTAACAAGAGTTTTAAGCTTTTTAGTACCACCAATAGTTCCAACACGTTCTATATTAGTATAGAACAATTGAACAAGAAAAGGATATGTGGGTTTTCTATTTTTAGCAGAGAATAATTCAAGCAATCCCACATTATCAAAATATGATCCAAAGTTCCATGGAATAAAATCATAAAATTTCACAAATCGTCCTGGAAGAACTTTAAAAGTGGATATTTTGTTAAATTCTTCAAGTAAATCAGGACTTTTTAAGTATATGATGATTTCATCGTTAACATTAGTATGAACTTGCTTAGCTTTCTTAGCTCTAGACATGATGAAACAGAAAAATTTCAAAAGATACGACAAATCGTTTTGGAAGAACTTCAAAAATGGATATTTTGTTAAAATTTTCAAGTAAATCAGGACTTTTTAAGTATATGATGATTTCATCGTTAACATTAGTATGAACTTGCTTAGCTTTCTTAGCTCTAGACATGATGAAACAGAAAAATTTCAAAAGATACGAAGATCAAGTTGAGAAATTACCACACACTGTTGAAACTGTTGAAACCCTAGAATTAGTCGACTAAGATTAAGTGTAGTCGACTACAGAACCTGTCAGACTTCAGAAAACACTGAAATTGGTGAAGATTTTGAGAAGAAAAATAAAAATAAGATGATGCCCTAACTTGGATTCAATGGGTTCTGAAGAGGGGAAGAAGAAGCATCGGTTTTTAAGAGAAGAGAGTGGGTAGTTTTAGGTTTTTATCATTTTTCTAAAAAAAAATTAAATTGTATGGTTTAGATTTAATTGTAAAAAGAATGGAAGGTTAAGATTTTATCTTAAATATGTGGCTAGGATTGATAGAGTTGAAAATATATGGTTGAGATGAACTCTACTTAAGTGAAACGGGTATTGTGTTTTGGGTTTTGGGTTTGATTAAAAAAAATCTAATAAGCTTTAAAACTGTAAAACTGTGAAATCTGTATTAGTAGTCGACTAGTAAGGAAAGTAGTCGACTACACTGTAATCGACAGAAAGTTGATTTTCAGATTTTAACTCAGGGTAGTCGACTATAGGTGAAATTATTCGACTACACTGTAATTTACAGAACATCTTATATTAAATGCTTGTGCATGTAGTCGACTATAGGTCAAATTAGTTGACTATTAAGGGTATGTATGCATATGTGTTTGTTTTAAAATTTTAATTTAAATCTTCAATTGAATATATACCTAATTCCCTTCTTAATTTAACATAAATTTCTTCTTTTAATGGTTTTGTTAATATATCTGCTATTTGTTTATCAGTAGGTATAAATTCTAATGAAATATCACCTTTAAGCACATGATCACGTAAGAAATGATGTCTAATATTAATATGCTTTGTACGTGAATGTTGAATAGGAATTTTAGATAAATTAATTATACTAGAATTGTCACACATTATGGATGATATGGGACAATTTATGCCATAATCAGATAATGTTTGTTTCATCCATAAAATTTGAGCACATGCAAGACTTGCAGCAATATATTCAGCTTCAGTCGTTGATAATGATACTGAATTTGCTTTTTACTAAACAAAGATACAAGTGAATATCCTAAGAAATGACATGTTCCACTTGTACTTATTCTATCGGATTTATATCCGGCAAAATCAGCATCACTATATGAAATTAAATCAAATGTGCTATGTTTTGGATAAAACAATCCATAATTTGTAGTATCTTTAAGATATCTAAAAATTCTTTTCACTGCTTTAAGATGTGATTCTTTAGGATTGGATTGAAATCTAGAACATAAACATACACTAAACATAATATCGGGTCTACTTACAGTAATGTAAAGAAGTGATCCAATCATACCTCGATAAAGCTTTTGATAAACATTCTTACCATTTTCATCTTTGTCAAGTGATGTAGTAGTACTCATTGGTGTTGGTTTGCTTTTTATTTTCCATTCTAAAGCGTTTGAGTAAATCTTTTGTATACTTGCTTTGATAGATGAATATTCCTTCTTTCAATTGTTTAATTTGAAGTCCAAGGAAGAAATTCAGTTCACCCATGTGACTCATTTTAAATTCATCCTGCATAGTCTTAGCAAACTCTTGACAAAGATTGTTGTTAGTAGAACCAAAAATAATATCATCTACATATATTTGGATTAGTAAAATATCTTGATTTATTTTCTTAATAAATAATGTTGAATCAACTTTTTCAATTTTAAAACCTAAAGTTAAAAGAAACTTCTTTAATCTATCATATCAAGCACGAGGTGCTTGTTTAAGACCATATAAAGCTTTCTTAAGTTTAAAAACATAATTTGGAAAACTTTCATGTTCAAAACCTGGAGGTTGTTCTACAAAAACTTTTTTTTTTATAAAACCATTTAGAAATGCACTTTTAATATCCATTTGAAATAATTTAAAATTCATAAAGCATGCAAATGCAAGTAAAATTCTAATTGATTATAAACGAGCAACAGGTGCATAAGTTTCATCATAATCAATTCTTTCTTCTTGATTATAACCTTGAGTAACTAATCTAGCTTTGTTTCTAACTGATTCTAATCGTGCAACTGGTGCATAAGTTTCATCATAATCAATTCCTTCTTCTTGATTATAACCTTGAGCAACTAATCTAGCTTTGTTTCTAACAACTTGACCAGATTCATCTAATTTGTTTCTAAAAATCCATTTTGTTCTAATAATAGATTTATTTTGAGGACTTGGTATAAGATCCCAAACACTGTTTCTAGTAAATTGATTTAGTTCATCTTGCATTGCAATTATCCAATCATCAAGTAAGGCTTCTTTTATATTTTTAGGTTCAATAGTTGAAATAAAAACAGTATGAGCAATCAAATTAAAATGAGATCTAGTAGTTACTTTATCATAAATATTTCCAATAACTAAATCATGTGGATGATTTTTAACTTCTACAAAATCTTTAGGTAAATCATTTTGTAAATTATCATCTTTTGTAATATCTAACATTGGAGTATCACGAATAGTATTAATTATATCATCATCATTATTTAAAATAATGGGTGGTTTTGAAAAAATTTCATCAAAAGAAACATGTAAAGATTCTTCAATAACTAAAGTTCTTTTGTTATATATTCTATATGCTTTACTATGATTAGAATATCCAACAAAAATTCCTTCATCGGATTTTGAATCAAATTTATCTAAGTTATCCTTTGTATTTAAGATAAAATATTTACAACCAAAAACTTTAAAGTAAGATACTTTAGAAATTTTATTATAAAATAATTCATAAGAGGTTTTCTTTAAAATAGGTCTTAATAAAACTCTGTTTAATATATAACAAGCTGTTGATATAGCTTCTGCCCAAAAATATTTTGGTAAATTACTATCACACAACATGATTCTAGCACATTCTTGTAAAATTCTATTTTTCATTTCTACAACTCTATTTTGTGGAGCAGCTCGAGGAAAAACAAAGTATGTGATATACCATGTTTATCACAAAAATTTGCAAATAATTCATTTTTAAATTCACCTCCATGAAGATTTTTGATTTTAAATTCTTTTGCAAAATATAGAAAACTCATTAAAAGCATCATTTTTATGTTTAAGAAAAATTACCCATGTGAATCTAGAATAATCATCAACAAGAACAAATGCATATCTACTTCCATTTAAAGATGCTACTCTAGATGGACCAAAAAGATCTATGTGAATTAATTCTAATGGTCTATTTGTAGATATTACATTTTTAGATTTGAAAGAAGATTTGTGCATTTTTCCTTGTTGACATGCATCACAAAAATTATTTTTAAAAGACATCTTAGGTAAACCATTTACTGAATTATTTTTAGAAATCTTGGAAAAGTGTTTAAAGTTAACATTTCCAAAACGTTTATGCCATAAAATAGAATCATTAGATGATGCAATAAGACAATGTTCATTTGAAATATTTTTCATAGATAAAACATATATGGTATTCTTTCTATGGCCTTTAAAAATAATAGTAATTAAATCAATATCATAAATTAAGTAAGATTCTTTTTCAAAAACAATTTTAAAACCTTTATCACAAAGTTGACTAATTCTAAGTAAATTATGTTTAAGATCATTAACTAATACAACATTATCAATAATAGGTTTGTTTGGATTACCGACAGATCCAATACCGATGACTTTTCCTTTGTTATTATCTCCAAAAGTAACGATACCACCATCCTTGTTTTGAAAAGATGGCAACAATTGTATGTTTTCAGTCATATGTTTAGAGCAACCACTATCCAAAATCCACCTATCTTTCTTGGGTACCTAAAGTAATGAACATTTACAGTTTTGGCACCCATACTATGTTGGGTCCATTAAATTAGCCTTTAGGAAACCAAACCCATGAAGAGTTTGATTTGCCTAAATAGTTAGTTGATAAACAAATATTTTTAATAAAATCAGAAATATAAAAATTCTTATGTAAAGAAGATAATTCTTTTGGAACCCAAATAGAAAAGAATTTTGATTTCTTTTTTACACAAATTTTCATTTCTATATTCATACAAATCACAAGAAGGTTTTACAAAAATTGTTTTCTTCGATTTATTTTTATTAAATTGAAAACCTAATCTTTTGTCTTTTGTGATTCTTTTTGAAAAGAGAGTATATTATTAAGATTTTCTTTACCTTTATTGAATTTGCTAACATTCAAACATATATCCTCATATTTTGATTTAAAAGAAGAAATATTTTTATCTAAACTGTTAATACAAGTATTTAAATCATTACATTCTGATTTTAAATAAACATTCTCATTAGATAAACATTCATTTTCTTTAATCAAAGAATAATTTTCTTCTTTCAATTCAATTACTTGAGAATTAGAAATAGTAGAAGAATTAAAATCAGAAATTTCTTCAAGTAATCTTTTATTTTCCCCTTTAAAAAAATTATGTAAAGTCTTTAATCTCACAAAAGTTTCATATAATTCAATGAAAGCATCTAAAAGTTCTTCATTATCACTTACTTCATCTTGTGTCATAAAACACATGTGAGCATTTTCCTTTTCTTCAATATCTTCATCTGAAGATGACTCATCACTATCATCCCAAGTGACAGCCATTGCTTTCCTTTTCTTATTATTTTGAATGTTGTTGAAGTTGTTAAAATAACTTGATTTTTGCTTATTTTTCAACATTGGACAATCTTTCTTCATATGACCTGGTTTATTACACTTAAAACAAAGAGGGTTATTTGAAATTAAACTTTTAGATTTAAAATTGCCTCGTTTTATAAATTTCTAAAATTTTCGTGCAAACATGCTCATTTCTTCTTCATCATCATCTGAATCTTCTTTATCTGAAGTAGTATTGAATGCAAGTACTTTCTTGTTCTTTGTTTCTTCATCATTCTTTCTATCTTCAATTTGAACTTCATACGTCATAAGATTTCCGATAAGATTTTCAGTCGTAAGAGTTGATAAATCATTAGCTTCTTCGATTGTGGTAACTTTCTTTTCCCATTGTGAAGTAAGTGATCGAAGTATTTTTCTTAACATCTCCACTTGTGTGTATGTTTTTCCAAGACCAATGAGAGAATTTGTGATGTCGGTGAATCTTGTGAACATTTCTCCAATAGTCTCGTTTTCCTTCATCTTAAATAATTCGAATCTGTGTACAAGAATAGAAATTTTAGATTCTTTAACTTTATTTGTACCTTCATGAGTTACCTCAAGTGTATGTCAAATATCATATGCAGATGTGGCCGTTGACACCCTATTGAACTCATTCTTGTCAAGTGCACAGAATAGTGCATTCATGGCTTTGGAGTCAAAATTTGCATTGTTTCTTTGAGATGTAGTCCATTCTGAGAAAGGAGTTGTTGGCTTCTTATATTTTGTTTCCACAACGTTCCAAAGTTCATAACCAATTGATTGAAGGTAAATCTTCATTCGGCACTTCCAATAGTTGTAGTTCAATCCATCGAACATTGGTGGATGATTTGTAGAGTGACATTCTTTGAATTGTGATGTATTTGTAGATGCCATCTTTTACCTTGCTCTGATACCAAATGTAGGATCTGAAATAGATACACTAGAACACTAGAGGGGGGTGAATAGTATTTTTTTTTAAAAATTTATGCAAAGTAGATTATAAATTACAAAGAAAAATGGCAATCTCAGAAATTTACAAACACAAACACAAAGTTTTATACTGGTTCCACTAATCCGGTGTACATCCAGTCCCCAAACAAATCCCGCTTGAGAGTTTCCACTATGATTTTGAATAAACTTACAAAATCAAAAGCAAACCTGGCCAATTTGTAAGTCCCTACCAATTTGCACATCAATCTCTAAACCAAGAGATTAACACCTCTCACAAATCGAGAGAATTTTTGAAGCAATAATTTTAATTCCTATAAGCCTTGATTTGTAGTGTAGTATAGTAGTGACTTAGGAATGATTCTAACTTCTGTAAATTGCCTAAACAATAAGTATTTGAATGATGTTCAAAGGCAATTTCAGAAACTTTTATTTTTCTCAAAATCTGAATGTTTTTTACTTGAAAAATGCACAAAGATCAAAGCTTATGGGTATGTAAGTCTCTACATTTTTTCTGAACAAATAACATATTTATAGCCCTTGAAAAGACAATTATTTGAACTTTAAAAACGTTTAAAAATGGCTATAAACAGTCATAAATTCAAACTTTAAAATCTGGAAAAACTGTATCTGTAGTCGACTACAAGACATAATAGTCGACTATACTGAGTTTAAATAGACTCTGTGAAGTCAGAAAATTTCTCAGTAGTCGACTATAAAGGTCATTAGTTGACTATACTGTAATTAGACAGAAACTTGAAAAATGTATTTTGCCTTCAGTAGTCGACTATAAAGTCAATTAGTCGACTATACTGTAAAATAACATAAACTTATATTTCTGTCATAAGCTTGAGTAGTCAACTATTATTCAAATTAGTCGACTATACTGTAAACTGACAGAAACTTATATTTAAGTCACATACATGATTAGTCGACTACTATTCTAATTAGTCGACTACTAAGAGTAAAAAATATGAATTAAATGTTTTGATACTAAATAATTAACTATAACTCTAATGGTTAACATAGGGGATTTCTATAGTTAAGCAACACACTAAGCCTGTGTTAGTATGTTCTAATATTTATGTGTGTGTGTGTGAGTGATCAAGGCTTGTACAATAATTCTAAGTAAAGAAAATGTAAAATACATTATCTTATATGTTCTTCATCTTCTTCACTTCATAATGCCTTGAACTCAACTTACACTTGTTCATATTTTGATATTGAAAGCTGCATGTAAAAGTTAGTGCATTTGTATAACACACATTGTATAAATTATTATCATCAAAATAATATCATGGAGACATGATATTCAACAGAAACGTCTTGGCTTAGTATTTGATGCTTCATAGGAAAGCCTTTGGAATACTGAGACCCTCTATGGAAAGGTCTTGGGGCATCTAAACGTTGATAATACTTCCCTGATAATTTTGGTACACGGACAGTGAGAGTCTGTCTCCCGGGTACTTCTCTTTCGAGATTTGTTCGTACCCTCAGCCCGATAGTACAACTCATCGGCATGATTGCCGGAGCAACCTATCGTGTGCTGGTACAATTTCTCAGGTGTAACGTTATCATCATTAGACGAATACATTTCCTTCTGGGAATACAATGCTTTGTTAACATCTTTGAGAGTCACACGTTTGGAGTTACGCCTTTGTGAGCGCGGGACTTCAACGGGCTCTTGGACTTCGACTCGTAGTCCAATGCAGTCGGTTACTATAATTTTCCCTTTATGAGAAGGCTCAGACTTGTTACAAGGGCGAGTGCAACCCCCAGCTCGATGAGTTGCTCAGGGTTCATTCATCGTGCCTAAGCGTTCTTTGACCGAAGCTTTGCCTTGATCCTCGTGCAAAGGACCTAGGCATTCCGCTATTACTTTACTGCCTCTGGATATGTCCATACTATCACAGAGTTTCACCGGAGGTGCGGGATTAGAAGGAGCGAGATCTGAACTTGACGAAAGCTGGGAACCAGCTTTGGATCTAGAATCGAGCGAGAGACATGACTGGTGTCTCTTGTCGGGTAAAAGCGCTGACTTGGCCTTTGGCACCCAAACCTGCTTAGATCTTGGTGGCCTTTTGAACACCTCTTCTTTTTGTAATCCTTGTGCTTTATGTACAAGGATCCGGGCGTGTGCAAGAAGTGTGTGGCGTTTCTGGATGCGCTCCTCGAGAGTAGAACGGGTTCGTTTGACACGAACCCATTTATCAGTTGACGGTTGGGAGGAGGACCTGGATGCTTGTTGTGGTGACGGCTTAGTCACTTGGCACTTTCTGAACTCCACCACTTTCTCTAAAGCCTTAGCTAATTGGCGGGCGAGACGTTAGCGGTACCTCTGACGAGCCCTCTTTGATAAGGTGTCCAGATCTGCGGCTTTGGCTTCATCGAACGCCGACGGATCATTGCGAGGTGCAACTGCGGCAGCGGTAGCGGGAGATTGCCTTCTTGGGTATTTAGATCTGAAGACCAGTAGATCTTCCGGGAGGAGGCCTTCTTGCACTTGCGAAGAGAGGTGGATCTAGAGGAGGAGGAGGAGGAGACGTACTCCTCGAACTTCTGCTGGTCGAATTCGTATTCGACCTCTTCGTTCACCGGGATCTTGATCGTTGGCTGCAGCACGACAGTCTCGGTAGCGAGGCTGTTGGCTCCCACTGTGGTCGCCAGATTGTTTGGGGAGAAAGTCGATTTCATTGACGAGTTAATTACAACTTCAAACGTTTACAATAAACTCAAAGAAGCAGTCTTTTTATAAGACTTTCAACAAAAACTATAACTTTCTTTCAAACAAACGCAACGGATATTTATCTTCTGCTACTTACATGGGATCTTGGCCTATGACAGGGACGTTGATATCCATGGACCACCAAATGATCAGATCAGATCCGGAGCTTCGTTGATTCGCGAAGGAATCAAGAAATCGAATCAATTATCTCGGCAACAGCAAGATAATCACTCTTCTCAAGATCACTGCAACGGGGCAATCTTAAGGAAAAGAATCGGGAATTGTAGATCTGACGAACTCTTCTTCTCTGTACTGAAGAACTCGATCCGATCTCCTCCTCTCTTCTGAAATTCGTGCTCCTTCAGTCTTCAATTCAGCAGGGCTTCGCCGACGCTCGAGAATTCTAGATCTTAAAAAAATAAAGTTTCTGGGGCTGTATTTATAGGCTTTAGGACCTCTATTTTCGGATAAGAACGACCGATTCACTCTTATCCTCACTCATAACCATTTTATCACGTTCTAGGATTGGTTCAGATCAGTTGGAACAAATCCAGGTGGTTAACGTCGAAAAACAGCTTGAAACTATAAAAAATTTAGTTTTCAGGGCTGTGGACGCCCGTGGTGTCTCGGCAGTGGCCGAGACACCTGTGGGTGTCTCTCAGGGCTGTGGACGCCCGTGGTGTCTCGGCAGTGGCCGAGACACCTGTGGGTGTCTCGCCGAGGCCTGGAACATTGTTTCGCGCGTTCTGTCAGTTGTCGCCGTATCTTTGCCGTCCGAACTCGGAATTACATGATTCAAAGTGCGTAGAAAAGCCGACGAGGAGATCTACAAGCTCCTATAGTTGGATCGTATGTGGAGAAGACGGGATATGAAGGGTGCTTCGTCTTTTTATCAGTGAAGCGTGGCTCCCGATCAGTTCATATCCCCGTTATTCTGCAGTTCCGTTGCTTCACACGGTTTGTCGAATTACTTCATGCGCTCTTCGACGTCAATTAATCTTACATGACTCGGATAGTGACGTTCATCGTCTTCTCTCAGCTTCGAGCTGTTTGTGGGAACTTATAAGTAATTTTTGATGCCTACAATCAAGTGAGCAGATACGTAAAACAATAAATTAATATTCTTCTTTTGCACTATCAAGTCTTGTCAAATAATCCTCTTCTTGGTGGCAAGAATGGGGAAAAAAAGATGAATGATACAAGTGGCTCTAATGTGCAAAAAAAGAGACCATTGCGAAGGTAAAAAATTTGGGCTAATCTGGTTATGACTGTGCTTTTAATGAAACCCGAGGGCTCGTCCACCATTTTACCTTGAGGAACGTTATGCAAGTTGTGACAAGGTTAATTATTTGGCAAGAGGTAGTTCAGCTAAAGAAAAAATTTTGAGATTTTCTTGTCAGTAAAAGATATACGTAATTTTTTATAGCCAAAGGAAACAAGTATTTTGTAACGAGTGCAATTTAATTTTTCTTCCTTTCCTTTTGGATGAAATGAGATATTTGATGAATGACATATTTTGATGTAAAGCTCGGTAAATAGCTCACTTTGTTTTATGATTGTTGTTCAATTTTCACCAATTAGTTTACATGTATTCACGGAAATAATCATGCAAGCGGATCTTTTATTATATGATTAAGCCTTGTGTTTTTCAGTCCATTCTTCAGTTTTATAGTAGTTTAAAATTTCAGATATTATTCATCTTTCAAGTGCATAACACTAGCTCAAGATAGTTTCAAGTGCTGCCTCTAATCGAACATAGTCAATAGTTGATGGCTATGTGAACCAGACTAAATAATAATTTCTTTTTTTTTTACTTCATGCTGTAGGCGAGAATCTCCTATTATTTTTATTTTTATGCTTACAAGTACGTCACTAGGTACTGGCACCTGTAAGGTACTGGCACTTGTAACTGCACAAAAGTGAAGCTGGCTGTTTGACATTAATTAGAATGTGGATCTCCATTTTATTACTTTCAGCTTGTGTATGGTAATTAGCAAATGTACGTAGATAATTTTATCGGTAATTTAATGTGCTTTCACAGGGATTTTACTGACGACAATTCCTGTCATTAAAATAGGTTGAAATATTCACGTTAAAGGTACTAGTGATGGCTATCATCTTGGTTGTTATTTGGCCTTAATATACATTAAGGACTGAGTCAACTATCGATGGTGTCAAATTTAACTAAATTTTGTTTTACATTAACATTGGTATCTTGTTGTCACTGATGGTCTATGTTCCGTCGTTATTATTTTAGATCAATGACAGTCTATAAATTTGTCACGAATTACACTTACATTAACATCAGATAGTAATTCCGGCTTTATTAAGCTTTAACGAGAGTTCTTAATACCGTCGTTGTTAAATTTTTAATGACAGGTCACACTTTTCTATCGTTCAATGTCATTAGCGTCAAATCCATTAACGATGTACCACTCAACAGGGCATTTATGTATCAAAAATGCCTCAAGGACCCAAAAAATGGGACAGATAGGGGGGACAGGTGAGGTGTCCTCCTCTGATTGCATAATGAGTTGATCATTGCCAGCTCATTATGCAATCAGAGGGGGACACATCACCTGTCCCCCCTCTATCTGTCCCATTTTCTGGTCCCTGTAACAGCACCCTTATGTATTACTAATGTCCATTAATGATGGATTTAAGGCTTACTACAATGGATTTTTCCGTCATTAATGGGATTTTTTCTTGTAGTGACACTTTGGATTAACATCCATAGAATGCGCTTTTAACGTTTTCATACACAGAAAGACTGCATTGTTTGCGTGTATAGATTGAAAAACAAATTTTGAGTTGCATAAGAATGTGCTTCTTCTGATATGACAGATACAACTGTTAGATCAAGAAAAGATAAACTTTTACTTTAAGAGATGAAACTCTAATCAATCTCAACATGTTCATGTCAAACAATTGAGATAAATAATAAGATGTGGAACCATATCTGAATCCATGGAGTAGGATGTGATTCTTGAGTTTTGAGATGTAGATCTTCAAATCTTCTACGTATATATCCTCTTTAGAGAAACTCTAGTTTTTCTGAAGATGGGAAATCAAAAAGAGATTGTGCGTAGAGATTTGGAGAACCACAACCCTATTTATAATTTAATCCAGTTATTCATGATTATCAATTCAGCCCATCATAGAATTAACAATTATATGTTGGTCTCTACACATAGGAGGCTCATACTTTAATTATACATTAAAACCTAAATCCTAAATTAGATCACTTTAATGAGCTAACATTAATTGATAGCATGCAATACACATTTATTTAATATATTGGTTCATCATTGGATATAAATCAAACAATCTCCCACTTGGGTCGTATATGTTATATATAAATGTGAATTAACCATTTGAGCTCATGAATTTTGCTATCAAATGATATGCATCTTTAACATTCTCGTCCATTAGTCGTATCAACATAGGATCAATGCAATCTTTATTGCATTTGTCGCAACTAGACCCATCAATGGTCATGTATATCAAGACAACCAATAACACAAATCAAGCTTGAATGTGTAGCATGGAAATTTCATGTGGTGTGATCTTAACATGCTCATTTCCAACTGGTCCACCTTAAAACCTTAGTGAGATCAAACCATAAAAAAAAAATCAGAGTGAATATAAACTGGATAATTTATACTGCAGTAAATAACCATACAATATCCATAAAATCATAAGAAATATATCGACAAATAAAAGCATCTAAAATACAAACTCCCACTAAAATGACTTATCCTGAAGAGATAAAACATTGTAGACGGTAAAAAATACCTCCGTGAACTTGCAAGAAATCCGCCTGTAAGAGGAAGTCGCCCAAAGCCACGCGAATTCACCCTTTATCACGACTCGCCTAACCGAGTCTGTAGTCAAATCCGCCAGCAAACCTCAAGGCCGCCGACACAGCCAGGTACCTGCTACCCCACGTGCTGAGGCGGGCTTTCCCACTCCTCTCGACCCAAAGGGAGAGTCGGACAAAACGCCAAATCAACCTGCACCCTCATAAATGCGACTTACCTCACTTGTCCAAACGAGAGGCGAGAGCCGCCGCCGCTCAGTGAGTTGGTCAGGTCCACTCGAGTACCTAACAGTCGTTGTCACACGTACGAGGAGGGGCTTTCCCATTCCTACATAACGTGATGCAAAACACGGCTCCTCGAATGACCGCTCATGGTACAGGTGAACAGTAGGATATCTCTGAGCAATGTATGGTTACATCCCATAATTCAGGGAACAGCAGAACTGTCTCTCTTTCATTTTAAGAGCCTCTTCCAATAACCTTTAAAAGAGGTCGAAAAACTCTGAGAAAAGGGAATCGAGACCAAGCTGTTTACATAATCCTTGCATTACAGCACCACTGCCTAGTTCTGAGCCCTGATCGTCGGCGAACTAGCAGATCCGAACTCCATCGACTCGAGCTTCTACTGCGTACTGAAGCTCCCCAGCAACCTGAACTAGCAGATCCGAACTCCATCGACTCGAGCTTCTACTGCGTACTGAAGCTCCCCAGCAACCTCGGTCGAACGGTCCAAGGGAAGAAGACTCGACACGAGCATCGAGCGAAGCATCCTGTAGCCACCAAAAGTCCCCACACTAAACAAAGAGGGCATTCCCTCTGCTTCTGTTGTAATTTTGATTTATTAGTTTGTAATAAACTTTCTTATCAATACAAACGAAGTTCCCTGTTTTCGGGAGATCAAAATTTACACCTACAAACACCAATATGAGCAGTGTGCTCATGAAAGACCTTAGGTGGTAATTCCTTAATCAGCGAATCCGCAATCATGGAGTTTGGCCTAATGTGTTCTATAGACACAAGTCCAATCTGAACTCTTTCTTTAACAACTAGGAACTTAATGTCTATATGTTTCGACTTCGTCGAGCTCCTGTTGTTGTTAGAATACAACACTACTGACTTGTTGTCACAAAATAATTTAAGCGGCCTTTCAACGCCGGCCTTTCAACGCTATCCATAATTCGCAACCCAGTGATAAAATTTCACAGCCATATTCCATGATTAGACGCCTCATAACATGCTACAAACTCAGCTGCCATGGTAGATGAAGCTATGAATGTCTGCTTAACACTATTCCAAGAGATGGATCCTTCAGCAACCAGGTAGATATAACCTGAAGTAGATTTCATGCTATATTGGCATCCAGTAAAATTTGAGTCAGAATACCCAATGATCTCTAACTAGTCCGACTTCCGATACGTGAGCATGTATTCTTTTGTTCTCTGTAAATACCTCAAGACTCGCTTGGCTACTTTCCAGTGATCCATTCCAGTATTACTTAAGTATCTGCCCAACATTTCAATTACGTACGCAATATTCAGACACTTACACACTTGAGCATACATTAGACTCCCCACTAATGACGCATAAGGAATTTGTTGCATCTCCTTAATCTCAAAATCCGGACGCGTACACACTTGAGCATACATTAAACTCCTCACTGCTGACGCATAAGGCATTGATTGAGACTGAATTTGTCTCCCTTGGCCACAGTGGTGTCATTTGGTTTATAATTTTACGCCAAATCTTTGAAAAACCTTATCGATATAGCTCTTTTGTGATAACCAAGTATACGCTGAGAGCGATTCTGGTGTATCTGTATGCCCAATACAAAAGAATCGTTCCCAAGATCTTTCATCTCAAATTTCTTTGATAGAAATCTTTTGGTTTTGTACAATAAGCCTATATCGTTGCTGGCAAGTAATATGTCATCGATATATAAAACCAGAAAAATATGTTTACTCTCACTGAACTTGTGGTATATAAAATCATCGACTACATTCATCTCAAAACCAATGAGATGATAACTTGATGAAACCATAATACCACTGATGAGAAGCTTGCTTAAGCCCATAGATGAATTTCTTTAATTTACAACTCATCTTCTTTGCATCTCCCAACACAAAATTTTTTGACTACACCATATAAATTGTTCCACACTTTGTATTTAAACTTTACTGCGTTCTAGTTTTCTTGTGCTGATTTTACTTAGTGAAAATCATATAACCGGCCCAAAAGTGTGTTTAAACTATGATCACGACATAGCACTTCATGTTCCTTCTATTTCACCTTTTGCTTCTTGATTTCTTCTATTTCCTCCTCGGTAGGTTGTTTGTTGTCTACACTTAGATTTAGAACTGCTATAGGCTACAAGCTGAGGATGTAGGAAATCTTTAATGCAGTAAGAAGGAACATCATCTTGTCTTGCCAACAAGAGAAATTGTTCACGTCAAATTGGTCCAATTTGACCATGTCCTAATTCATCACTTTGATTGACTCCGACTCAATTATAGCAGAATTATTTCTTTAAGATTCTTAGTAACACTAATCATAATAATAATGAGACAAAATTTGAGGCTCGAAGATCACTTTTCTTGAAGAAATATTCGCTCCACTTAGTAATCTAAATTTGCTTCAGGTTAAGCAAATAATCTTCTCGATATATAATTGATTATTAAAATTTTAAAAAGAAAATATGGAACATTTCACCAATTATCCATGAAACAAGGTTGTAAGACTGCATATTTTTTAAGAAAAGTTTGAGAAAAGTTGAAGTTTTAAGTATGAAAACATACGCTGTTTTTTTGGGTTGGGAGAGTTTCTTTAGTAATCACATATTTTCAAAGTATCCCTTAAAAATAAGGATCACTTTCCAACAACTAAGAAATAGTCATTTTCTAGCGGTCAAAAACTTTCAACTAATAGTTAATTTTTTTAATTTTGAATTTTAAAATAATTTTTGAAAATTAGATAAATAATAAAATAAAACTAAATTATAGCTTGAGCGACAACGGCAAGCGTGCAAAGTGCATCTAATAATCACGTCATACATATGCAGGTTTAGAAGTGATGCTTTGGCCTATTTATCAAAATTCAATAATCATTAAATGCTTTTAAACCTCTAAAATGATGCTCAAATATTCGATATGGGATTATTTGCTAACAAAATAAACAATTAGTTTAACTGAAAATAAATGAGTTATGAAAAATCAGGCCTGAACGGGGTGCAGTCGTGATACACTGCCCTAGAAGATAGAGGACCCGCCTGTCAACTTCTTCTCAACTTCCAATGTGGGACTATTCACAAGGCAAAATTGCCTTTTCCTTAAGAAATGCTAACAATCCCCCCCAAAAGGCAATATTGACAAAACAATTAGTAAAACATATATATATATATATATATATAGGTTGGGCAACCTTTTGTATCGTGAATTCGGGAAAGGTAGCTTCCGGCTTTGAACCTTTCCTTAGTGAGTTTGTCGCCACCTGAGGGACATAATGGACTAAGCCTTGAATTAGGGCCCTTGAATCAGGTATTGACAAAAACACACACAATACACTTCATCTATTGAGCAAAGCGGGTTGAGCGTTAAAAGGCCATGCTCACAATAACCGACTCATGAGAGTTTCTAGGGGTTAGTTTAGTCCAGCCCCCCCCAACCGCGGCCATCACGATTCCTCTCACGTAGGTAAGTCCTCAAAGGGTACTACAGCTGTTTATTTAATACCCCCCAATAATACATGCGTTGGACTTATTAAGAGTAAAACTCAGCCTAACCAGCTGTATCATAGGAGCATCGTCATCATAGAGAAGGGGTAGTAGCTCACACTACATAATGATATATGAATATATATATGGGTCGATGCTCCACCCGAGTATCACTAGTCCAGCTTGTTTCTACCACATTGAACCGACATTGGGACAACGTCTCCAAATAAGGGTTGGGTTCCCACTGTCAGTGACCTCTTTAATGGACTTAACCCCATCTCCCTCGATGAATCCAGGACTACACTCCTGGATAATCCCTTAGTCAAAGGGTCAGCAATATTTTTCTCAGACTTTACAAAATCCAAGATCACAACTTTGCCTAACAGGCGTTGTACAGACTTATATCTTATTTGAATATGTCTGTTGAGTTTTTTATTTACATGTACTTGCTTTAGAAGCTCTATGGTAGATCTAGAATCAGAATGAATGGAAATTGGAGGAAAAGGTTTAGGGACCAAAGGAAGTTCAGAGATAAGATCTTTTAACCATTCGGCTTCTGAGCAAGTAGTATCAAGTGCAATCAATTCAGATTCCATGGTGCTCCTGGCAATTACTGTTTGCTTACATGATTTCCAGGATACAGCAGCACCACCAAAAAGAAATACATACCCAGATGTTGACTTTACACTGTTGGAATCTGTGACCCAATTGGCGTCACTATACCCTTCAATGGCATCAGGGTATCCAGTGTAAGTTAAGCAATAGTCAACTGTCCCTTTTAAGTATTTAAATACTCTTTCTAAGGCAGACCAATGATCTGGGTTAGGGTTACTGGTATACCGACTCAATCTCCCTACAGCATAAGCTATATCGGGTCTAGTCCGGTTTGATATGTATAAAAGGGATCCAATCATTTGGGAATATTTCAATTGAGAGACAGGTTCACCTTCATTTTTCTTCAAAGGTATAGAAGAATCATATGGTGTGGAAACAGATTTAAAGTTATGAAAGTTGAATTTGATCAGCATTTTCTCAATACTGTGAGAAAGACTCAAGGATATTCCTCTAGTGTCTCTAGTGATTTTCATTCCAAGTATCATATCGGCAAGACCTAAGTCTTTCATGTCAAAATTTTTGGAGAGATAATCCTTAACTTTTAAGATTAGTTCAAGAGTAGTTCCAAAGATAAGGATATCATCAACATAGAGACATAGGATAACATAGTCATTGTTTATCACTTTTGAATAAACACATTTGTCGTGTTCATTCACCGTGAATCCATATTGTGCAATGACTTTGTTAAATTTCTGGTGCCATTGTTTAGGAGCTTGTTTAAGACCATACAGAGATTTAACAAGTTTACAGACTTTGTTTTCCTGACCCTTGGTAATGAAGCCTTCAGGTTGGTGCATATAAATTTCTTCATCTAGATCACCATTCAGGAAAGCAGTCTTGACATCCATCTGATGTATGATCAGTTTGTGGATAGCAGCAAAGGCTAAAAGAATTCTGATAGTAGAAATTCGGGCTACAGGAGAATAGGTATCAAAGTAATCAATGCCCTTTTTCTGAGTATAGCCTTTAGCTACTAATCTAGCTTTAAATTTATCTATGGAACCATCAGCTCTAAGTTTCTTTTTGAATATCCACTTACAGCCAACAGGATTACAGCCTGGAGGTAGGTCAGTGAGTATCCAAGTATGGTTTTCCATGATAGATTTAATCTCATTATCAATGGCTTCTTTCCAGAAAGGAGATTCAGGTGAATCCATTGCTTCTTGAAATGAGCTTGGATCACCTTCAACAAGAAAGGTAAAGAAGTCTTCTCCAAAATCCTTTTGAATTCTACCTCTTTTGCTTCTTCGAGGCTCAATGTCAAAAGGTTGGGAAGAACTAGATGATGGAAGATCAGAAGGAATAGATGTTCTAGAATTTTCTGAGATTTTGGATTTGAAAGGAAAGATATTTTCAAAGAAGACTGCATCTCTAGCTTCAATGATAGTGTTGTTGGATATGTCACTGATTTCAGAGTTAATGACTAGAAATCTATTAACATTGCTATCTAGTGCATATCCAATGAAAGCAGCATCAATAGTTTTGGAACCAATTTTCCTCTTCTTAGGTTCGGGAATAGCTACCTTAGCCAAGCAACCCCAAACTCGGAAGAAGTTTAGATTAGGAGATCTCCCCTTCCAATATTCATAAGGAGTTGTATTGGAATTTCTTTGGGGAATCCTATTGAGAATAAAACAAGCAGAGAGAAGAGCTTCACCCCAGAGATTTTCAGGTGCTCCTGAACTGAGTAACATACAGTTTACCATGTCCATTAGGGTTCTGTTTTTTCGTTCAGCTACCCCGTTAGACTGTGGTGTATAGGGAGCAGTAACCTCATGAATAATACCGTGTTCTTGGCAAAATTCAGTCATATAATTTGAGGTATACTCCCCCCCACGATCAGATCTTAGGATCTTGATCTTCCTGTCTAATTGGTTCTCAGACTCAGCTTTATAGACCTTAAACCTATCTAGGACTTCATCTTTAGTCCTGAGAAGATATGTGAAACAATATCTGGAGTGATCGTCTATAAAGGTCACAAAATATCTCCTACCCCCTCGGGTGAGAACTCGATTCGAGTCACACACATCACTATGAATTAATTCGAGGGGCTCAGAGTTTCTAGTTATAGACTTGAAGGGTTTTTTTGTGTGTTTCCCTTGAACACAAATCTCACACTTGGATGAGAGGTCAATAGATGATTTAGGAATAAGATTCAAATTGATCATTTTCTGTAAAGTTTGAAAATTGACATGTCCAAGTCGTCCATGCCAGACATCACAAGATTCAACAATTTGAATAACAGGAGACTTAGAATTTTCATTAGAACTGGAATTGATTACATTGAGTTTGAAAAGGCCATTACAGATAAAACCTTTTCCTATAAAATTATTACTCTTTGTAATCACAAATCTGTTGGATTCTTTTACAATCCTATAACCAGTTCTAAGAAGAAGAGATTCACTAATCAAATTTCGACGGAGAGAAGGAACAAGGTAGACGCCTTGCAGATGTAGGGCTTTCCCAGAAGTCATAGTGAGCTTTATACTTCCACTTCCTATTATTGGTTTAGTGGAGTCATCTGCTAAGCTTATGCTTCCTCCACGTGATTCCTGATAATTTGAAAACCAAGAGCGATCATTACAGACGTGTATATTTGCTCCGGAATCCAGATACCAATCAGTGGAAGAAGTTAGAGAATTTACAAGATGAGGTGATGGGGCTAACCTGAAGGAGGTTGGATTCTCTTCAATCATATTAACTTTATTTGATCCATTTCCTTTAGGGGCAGGTTTAGCCGGTTCCTTCTTCCGAAAGAAACAGTTGGAAGAAATGTGGTTGGTTCTACCACAGACAAAGCAGAACTTTCCATCAGACTTATGGCTGGAAGAATTGGAATTGGAAGAATTTGATTTGAAGGAAGATTTATTGAAAGATTGTTGGTTTTTCTTGAATTTCTTCCATTTGGGTTTGAAATTTCTAGATTTAGGCTTTTCCTCTACCAAGTTTACTTTAGCTTTTGATTCATTCTTGGTTTTGGAATTTAGCCTATGCTGGTCTTCAATACGAATGGCCTTGAGGGCCTCAGTTAAGGTTAGATCTCCTTGCTTGTGTCGGAGATCTCCAGCAAATCTAGACCAGGAAGGAGGGAGTTTATCAATCAAACAGGAAACTTTATAGTCATCAGTAAAAGTGTTTCCTTTTGATTGGAGATGACGGATGAAATCTAAAAATTCATGAATTTGTTCATTAATGGGCTTGTCATCTACCATCATGAACTTATTGAAGGACGAAGAGGTGAAACGCAGAATTCCGGCATCATCATAGCCATATTCTGCTTCAAGAGCTTGCCATAGGTCTTTTGCACTTTTGAACTCATAGTATATGTCATAAAGGTTGTCTGCAAGTGCACTAAGAATTCTATGACAACAATGATAATTAATATCTTCTGGTTTCATAGAGCTAGAAAGAGAGCTAGCACCTGAACCAGAAGTGGAAGGAACAGACTGTTCAGGATCAGGAGTCAAAGGTTGAGTACCACTAGTAGAAGACTCAGGAAAGTCAATGGCTGATAAGAGACCTAAGGTAGTGAGCCAGTATCTCATCTGATTAGCCCACCGTTTATAGTTGATACCGGTGAACTTCTCAGGTTTGACACTTTTTGAATGATCAATTGCCATAAGTCCAATTTTAATATCTTCTGGTTTCATAGAGCTAGAAAGAGAGCTAGCACCTGAACCAGAAGTGGAAGGAACAGACTGTTCAGGATCAGGAGTCAAAGGTTGAGTACCACTAGTAGAAGACTCAGGAAAGTCAATGGCTGATAAGAGACCTAAGGTAGTGAGCCAGTATCTCATCTGATTAGCCCACCGTTTATAGTTGATACCGGTGAACTTCTCAGGTTTGACACTTTTTGAATGATCAATTGCCATAAGTCCAATTTGAGTTTTACTAGTCTAGGTAGTTGAAATCTGAACGGGGTGAGAATTTTATTAATACTACTAGACCAGAAACTTAATTAAACCTGCTCTTAACCAAAAACTCTAAAAGTGAAAAGATTAAAGTTTTACTCGGGTAGTTTGGCCAGGTAAGGATAGTACTAGAGGTTGATCAATGATCGATTAAGTACCTCGTTTCTTGCAGAGCGCTTTATGCAACCCTTAAACCTTTCCTTAGACACCAACTAATCCAAGAAAACTTGAACCGGTTCACTTAAAGAATTTTTTTTTTTTTTATGACAGATACTGAATATGAAAATTGACAGATATAAAATTCAGTACTATTGCAGTAAAATAATTTGTTAACTACTTAGATGCAAAAGGTTACCAAATTAAAACAGTTAAACAAATATGAAATTCGGGTGAACAGTAACAATTTTTTTTTTTTTAATATATATTTATTTTCAGATTTAAATTAACAGCAATAAATAATCTATCTTCTAGATTGCTAACAAAATAAACAATTAGTTTAACTGAAAATAAATGAGTTATGAAAAATCAGGCCTGAACGGGGTGCAGTCGTGATACACTGCCCTAGAAGATAGAGGACCCGCCTGTCGCCCTGGCGTAGTTGATCCTCCCCCCTAGCGGTAAAAGCCCCCCGGAAACGGCCGGCCTCTCTACTCGGGCGCGAGTAGCAGAGCTTCTGCTCAGATGAAGATGATTGCCCAAAAATAATCCTCAAAATATGTAGCCGAAAATCTTTGAGTACTAAGAGTAGCAGAAGGAGGAAGAGGGAGCTATGAAATTCTTTGTGAATTTCTGTGTGTTTTCCCGAATGAACTCTGCCTCCTTATATAGCCTCATGAACCAGTAACCGATGCTGAATCTCCTCGTCCGTTGGGCGTAAATCACGCAAAACCCGAGTGCGGTGCGGCGTAGCGTGGCGCGCGCGTCGTGGCGTGGCGAGGCGAGGCGTGCGTGCGCGCGCGCGTGTGTGGAGAAAGAGCTCAAACACTAGTAGGCCCAAAACATTACTCAAAGCCCATTAGGAAGTGAACCATTATAAACCACTTGAACTTCTCTTCAACTTCCAATGTGGGACTATTCACAATTGCCTTTTCCTTAAGAAAATGCTAACATTATTTTGTTTTTTTTTTTACAAACAACTACTAACACTTTGTTTAGGTGATTGGTGATGAGAGGGTGAGTATGGTGATCAACTTCACTTGATGGTTTGTTTGAGTAGATCTTGTTATGAATGATCGGTATCTAAAAAATACAATTTGTGGTTTACCTTTGAGCAAACTGCAGCTATGATTTTGATCAGCAAGAGGCTTAATATGCTGTATATGCGGAGTTTATTCTGGATTATACTATGATATATTTGTTGTGGTTGTTTCTACTATTGAGTTTTGAGAATATTTCTAATTTCTATAGTGTGACTTGAGTGGTTATCGTACATTGTTACTTGAGTAGTTCTTGTTTCCTTGAGGGGTCTGTGATCTTTTAGTTTATCGCGGTATATTTTAGGTTTTTTCCCCTCTCTTGTACATCTCATACATTTCTTTCAATAGAACAGAGGGGTTCATTTTCACTCTATTTCTAGTAAATCATTTCGTGCGATAAGGTCTATGCACCAAAGATTATGTGTTTCGTTGGTTTGTTTGTAATGCAAAATGAAACGTATGCTTATGTTCAGTCTATTTGCTTGTTGAAAATTTTGAATCCAGTGATTTAGTTGTGTAACATCAAGCATTTACTTTGTAGCTGATTGCATCTTTACTTCCATTGTTTTCTTAATCCATTTTTAATGAAAATACTGGCTCAGGCCCATCACTGATCACCTCCTTGTGAAAATAAAGTTGATGAATAATACAGTTTTGGTTTTCGTTTTGCAGCAAAAAGTTGGTTTTCAATAGGATTATCAGATGAAGCAATAGTAAAGGACAATTTGAAAATAAAAGATATCAGGGTTAAATGTAATCCTTTTTTATAAGTTAACACAAAACAAGGTTAAAAGTCAACATGTTAACGTTACATTTTTTTTTAGGGAAAATCTTCTTTTAACCCAAAGTTTTACTCCAACTTATTTTTAAACCCACCTTCTTTCATTATGATCCATACACCCAAAATACAACACCCACTTATTTATAAACCCAAAGTATCACTTATTTATAAACCCAAAGTATCAAATACACCATATTTTTGATGCTCCTCCCACTCAAAAAACCCCTAAAACACTCAAAAACACTCGACTACTGACGCATCGTGTTTATTGGCCGATTATCCACCACGTCGGGCCGTCCTCGTTGAATTTCGAAGCTTCAGGCAAAGTATAGCACTTTACGGGAAAGTATAGCACCTTATGGCCAAAATATAGCACCTTATGATAAAGTATAGCACCTTATGGGCAAAGTATAGCACCTTAAGGTCAAAGTATAGCACCTTATGCTCTCTAAAAATTCTGCACATCAAGTTGTCGAGAACCATTTTAGTTTTTTTCCCCGCAACGAAAACATTCGACGCATCGTATTTATTGGCCAATCATCTACCGCGTCGGGCGGTCCTCGCTGAATTTCGAAGCTTCAGGCAAAGTATAGCACTTTACGGGAAAGTATAGCACTTTATGGCCAAAGTATAGCACCTTATGACAAAGTATAGCACCTTATGGGAAAAGTATAGCACCTTATGCCCAAAGTATAGCACCTTATGCTCTCTGAAAATTCTGCAGCTTTGAAATTTAGCGAGGACCGCCTGAGAGATAAGGTGCTATAATTTGGGTATAAGGTGCTATACTTTGCCTATAAGGTGCTATATTTTGCCATAAGGTACTATATTTTGCCATAATGTGCTATACTTTGGTCATAAGGTGCTATATTTCCCTATAAAGTGCTATACTTTGCCTGAAGTTTCGAAATTCAGCGAGGACCGCCCGACGCGGTAGATGATTGGCCAATAAATACGATGCGTCGATCGTCGAATGTTTTCGTTGCGGGGAAAAAAACTAAAATGGTTCTCGACAACTTGATGTGCAGAATTTTTAGAGAGCATAAGGTGCTATACTTTGACCTTAAGGTGCTATACTTTGCCTATAAGGTGCTATACTTTGCCATAAGGTGCTATACTTTGGTCATAAGGTGCTATACTTTCCCGTAAAGTGCTATACTTTGCCTGAAGCTTCGAAATTCAACGAGGACAGCCCGACGCGGTGGATAATCGGCCAATAAACACGATGCGTCAGTAGTCGAGTGTTTTTGAGTGTTTTAGGGTTTTTTTGAGTGGGAGGAGCACCAGAAATATGGTGTATTTGATACTTTGGGTTTATAAATAAGTGATACTTTGGGTTTATAAATAAGTGGGTGTTGTATTTTGGGTGTATGGATCATAATGAAAGAAGATGGGTTTAAAAATAAGTTGAAGTAAAACTTTGGGTTAAAAAAAGATTTTCCCTTTTTTGGGTTAATAGGTCATACCAAAAACACAAGAATATAAACAACTTCATCCTTGCTAACTTTTCTAGGATAATGATTATCATGTTAAAGTTTAACCCTTTATTCTTTAACCTCTACCGAACGAGACCTTAGGATGTTTAAGTGTTGCAAAATGCGACTCATGGTATTTAAGTGCCAAACAAGGGAAACTTTAAGGTATTTAAGAGCAATTTAGCCCATTTTTAAATTATGGATGTACTCCATGAACTTATGGTAAATTAATATCAGTTTCATCCTCACATGAAAGTAATTTAGAGGGGGTTGGGTAAGGCTTATTTTTTGAACCTTATAAATTATGCTAATGTTTAGTGACTTTTGGCTTTTATGATAAAAATGCTATAAAAATTATTTGGATAGAACAGTAATTTATTTGGTCAAGTTTAGGTTATTTAGGTGAGTCGACAAACTAGTTTTTTTAAAAACCAGGGTATATCAGCTTTTTAAAATGGGACTTATAAGTTAACTTTTTTGGTATTTTATCAAATAGGTATAGAAATAAAAAAAGCTAACTTAAAAGCTAGTTTGACCAAAAAATAAGTTTTCCCAAACACCCTCTTAGTCTCCTCCCCTATCTCATTTAAAATAAGAAATTGGTATCTCAACATTATAATTGAAATTTACACTAAAAGTAAGTGTGTTGCGTATTAGAACTAAATTTATAGAGCTCGTAGTGAATGTATCAATTTGTACAAGATATATATATATATTATATAAATACTAATAATTATGTATATGTATCAATTGGTTCAATATATATATATAACCACACGATTGCAGATCCTCTCTAATTAGACGGTAATTGGAGAGGGTCCAATTCCTCTAACCCCGCCATTTATCTCTAATTTAATAGATAAGATAATGCCGCATGGGATTGCCACAATTAAACTTGTGGTTTTGAAAACTACCATTGTGGATTCGGTGGATATCATTTAATTTTTAACAAATCATGTTCCAAGTGTCTTTATTTCTAATCATTAGTTAATTATATGCATCGCTCGTTTCTAATTCAATATTTCTTTTAGCAATTCATATTCACGCAAAGTCAATAACCAACAAATAGAAAGTTTAAGAAATTAAAATTTGATGCATAATAAAAAATAATAATAAATATATACATTAAAAAATCTGATGAGTGTTCCTGTCGGATCACGTCCCTAAGTATTCCTGTACGCACATTGACAAAAAAATGCATGATTATAAGAATCATAAATAAATAAAAAATAACTGTAAATAATTCAATTTTGAGAGAGAATTGTTTTGTTGATATCTAATTGGAGAGGTTAATTAGAAAGTTGTTTGTAGAAATATTTGAATTTATTAAAAATTATATAATATTACAAAATTCATCATGGTGGTTTTACAAACCACTAGTTTAATTGTAGTAATCCGATGTGGTATTATCTCGTCTTTTGATTTAAAAATATATAATAAATATTAGAGGAATTAAACACTCTCCAAATACCATCTAATTGGAGAGATTCCTAAACACTAATATGAAAAAATATTTTTACCCGCATGAGAGCAACAGCTATCATTATGTCACTATTTTATAATTCTAGCTAGATAAAATGATACATACACCAGCCAGCCGTCTTAGCTCAGCCGGTAGAGCGCACGGCTTTTAACCGTGTGGTCGTGGGTTCGATTCCCACAGACGGCGTTCTTATTTTATTTTTTATTTATAATCTATATCAAATTTTTAAGCTAAATTTTACTTTTATCAAACGCCATATTTATTCCAAGAAATAGTGCCATATTTAAAAGTGACCTTTTTTAATAAAATTTACTTTTATCAAGTGCCATATTTATTCCTAAAAAAAAGGGATGCCATGCTTAAAAGTGGCTTATTGCAAATAAGTGAAATTAGAAGGTTCACACACTAGATAAGAGAGGAATGAAAACAACACATAAACCAACTTGGTTAACAAAAAAAACAAAAGGACATTTAGCCAGGAGGCCATTTCATCTGCCTGCCGCCAAGTATATGCAAGTGAAGGTGATAGACTGATTGACCTGAGTTAGCATAAGATATCAAACGTCAAACAGAGAACAGAAACAGTTGCAATTTAAAACATGAGTGAAAGCAAGCTAGTATGAATGAGAGCTTACATCCACCAGGTCCATTGTTGATAACTACACGAAATCCATCCAATATGCCTTCCTTTTCTGCAACTACTTTTGCAGTGTAGAGAAGGTGACCGAGTATCACGCTGTGCCTTGGTTCAGCCTGAATGATGAGATAAGCACATTAAATTTTATACATTAAAGGCCCCCCTTGGACCGAATAAAAATAAATAACGATGAGTTTCCCATCGACTACAAACTTATGACCCCTTAATTCTCACCACAGTTTCATGGTTTTGGTTACTGAAACAGACCTGAAGATCAAAGTAACTCATGCTCAAATTGAAGTGAAATTTTTATTAGAATACCTTGCATACAAGCAGGCTGTTCTGAGTCATTCATGAGGAGAGTAGAGTTACAGAGTTTTCAACTGCCTCCTTGTGATTCAAAACACCATGAACGCAAATGTTCTAATAAGATTTATATTCTTCGAATCATGCCAATGCACATTTAAAGTGGAGTTAAAAGGGGGAAAAAGTGCCATACTGTAAAGTAACTATGTTGTACTTTTAGCCCATGAAAAGGACCATCGACATGTTGAAGCACCCCACAACTTTAAATCATAAACTCACGTTACAACTTCAGAGTTTGCATACAGTAGAAGAGTCTTAAGACGAAAGAATAAAACGAAAGAGGCGAAGAAAAGGTGGGGAAAACTGGCCTTCCATTAAGAAATATACACTCGGTAGGCATATGCAGTAGCACCTTTCGGACCTGACCTTTCAATGTAACACAAGATAACCAATAGACAGTAGACTTCTCCATAGATAAACTCCAGAACATAGGAATATGCAGCTAACTACTTAGGCTTCAACAGCTTAACTGGATGCTTATCAAGTTGACTAGGCAATAAAATAATGAAAATAAATAGTTACTGAATCTAGCAAATCGAACCAGAACATAACCATTAGGCTGCATCCAAGCAGTTGAGATTGCACTACAGAATCTTTGGCGAGTATTTCTATTAAGGGAGATGTTAGTATCCAAAAGGCGGAAGCTTTCTTGCAACTTATTAACTGCCTAAGACATAAAAATATAAATTTTGACAACTTAGATAACTGTCAATCCCTTTTGCTATCCCTCAGCTCTCCCTTTTGCTATCCCTCAGCTCTTTATGTGAGATAAATTTTCATCAGTTAAGGTTGAGAGAAACTTCGTCTAAGAAACAAAGATGGCAGGCAGGCTGAAATCAACAGGCACTTGTGATTATGGCCTTAACCAAATGGGATCATCAAACTGACTAGTGTACTGTGTTCTTTATTTGCGTGCGTGTTACTATAATAATCTATATAGTGTAACTAAAGTAGAATGTGACCTCGGAGACCTTATGACTCCTATCCATTCTTGTGGCATTTAAAAGAAACGGATATAGAGACTACAATATTTGGCCCCTACCAACTTGGTACGAAGTAAACCTTTTTTGTGTCCATACGAAAATTTTAAGAAAAATATTGTTCTCATTACACCACTCCGCACCATAGCGCACCTTCACATTTGAAATGAAAAAAAAATGTTTTGAACAACACTAAGGGTTGCATTTATGTATATGGTAATTCACATACAGATGTTTGCTTTTCTTGTGAAATGGGTTTTTGACAAAATCCTGCTTTCAAAATGGTTACAATTATCAAGTACACATTAGAAAATTTACAATTCTATCAATGAGACAAGCTAACCAAATAGGACATAGAAGTACACGATATAGCCGTCCAGTCCATCTTCATGAATAAGGTTTAACATGAACATGAATGTCAAAAAATGAGCATGCCCAGTCACGTTACCAGTCACGTTAATTTCATTTTCATAAAATTTGCACAAGGGATGATGAGCACTAGTTTCATTCTACCAAATTAACATATCAGTTAATAGATGAGAAGATGAATTACAGTATACCTTTCCTAGTTGAGTTAATCCATCCCTTAACTTGGGGATAAGTACAACATGAACAGGAGCCTGTGGATTAATATCCCGGAAAGCCAACACTTTCTCATCCTCATAGACGATTGTTGAAGGAATTTCCTTTGCTATAATCTTGTCAAATCTGATAGAAAAGACTTAACATATTAAGCTGTCTGTGCCACGATATTACATAAACAAAGTTAACACATATTCATAGTGAGCTTAGAATGATGGTTTATCTCATCAAATGAACTATTACTGAACACAGTATGGAAAAATATCTTACATAGTGGGTCCTCCGCTATCTACACTGGCTGCAGCTGCTCTGGCAGAAGCCTCTTCATCTATAGAGGCACTAATAAGGCGTGTACATCTGTAACAGAGGACAATAAATTGCAATGGAGATGATTATTCTAAAGCAGAACAAGATAATGGATTAATAACAAAGTAACTGTTTTCAAGTTAAAACATCAAGAAAGTATTAACTTTGCAAGTAAGTGATTCATGTTCCAAGTTGACAAAATCGACAAATTGGCACATTAATAATAATTAGGGAAAGGGTACTAATAGTTCACGGATGCAAAGGGAGCTAAGCTAAGTAGCATCAAGATCCAAGAAAAA
>NC_033801.1:100120919-100126295 GCF_001876935.1 Asparagus officinalis | reverse complement strand
ATTAGATATCCAGATGTAGCCCATAAAATTGGCTACAGTCAGCAACTTCTTGAAATAAATTAAAAAAATTATTAAATGAAATATTAAAGCTCGTATTCAAGATGGACTCTGCAATATCTAAGCAATAATTTACCCCAAAAAAAACCAATACAGGAAGAAAAGAGTTGTTCATCCATAAAAGAAACATTCACAATGCTCAATCAATTGACAGTATAACCATATGCAAGTTCAAGTTATATATTTTCCTCCGAAAAAAAAAATTAAAAAACAAAACTCAACTTAGAATTGTAATGCAATCTTGCACTGAAATATAATCTTGATCCACATATTGAGTGTTGAAAACTTGATAGTAGTTAGCTCCCCTTCCCAAAGTCCTAAAGTACAGCGAGTTATACAAGACGCAAGCTTTGGCCTTTCTATTAAAAAAATTATTTTGATAATTGAAGAAATTTTCCTCCTCATCTCAGACATCAGATTTATACTCTATTCCAGAAAAATCAGTAGCAAAAATGTAAACAATTTTTTCGAAGTTTCAATATTTTAAATTGGCTAAATACCCATATTGGTATTTTAATTCCACCGCATTTAGCAAGAAGGTATTCTAATTAGGCAAACCTACTTTAAGGCATTTTAATTAATTCAACTTACCAACAAGACCATTTTTCTCGTCGGCGACAGTTTTCCGGCGATAGCTCGTCACGTGCGTGGCACGTGATGACTTGAACTGTTTTTTAGCTGCTGATGTGATACGGATTTTCTGACGTGTCAGTGTTTAAAGACGGGAATTAACCCTCTAAAAATCCTAATTCACCCAAAATAGGACAGATTCTCTCCTTTTATTTTCAGAATTTGAACGCGAGAGAGGGGGAGAAATAGAGAGTGAGAAATCATGGAGGAGGCAATTGAAGGAGATAGATTGCAAGGATTCCATGTGATGGTGTTCCTCAGTTGATGCAGAAGGTGATTTTCGGAGGACGACGACTTGATACAGGTTGAAGCCGATGCGAAGGTTTGAATCAATTAAAATCCCCTCTTTTCGGAGGACGACGACGATTTTCGAAGATAGAGAGTGATAACCCTAGTTTCCAATCTCATCTAATCTCACCTTGAATCCCTTCTTTTATTCTCCCAACTGTTTTATCCACGTCAGAAAATCCGTGTCACATCAGCAGCTAAAAAACAGTTTAAGTCATCATGTGCCACGCACGTGACGAGCTATCGCCGAAAAACTGATCACCGACGAGAAAAATGACCTTGTTGGTAAGTTGAATCAATTAAAATGCCTTAAAGCAAGTTTGCTTAATTAAAATATATTTTTGGTAAATGAGGTAGAATTAAAATACCAATATGGGTATTTAGCCATTTTAAATTAAAGCAAAAGATTCTCAATAGTTTGACACAATACCACAGGAAAACACACTACCATACCATAAATTCTCAATCTAGGGTTTCCCTCTTCATGCCAAATTTACCAATTTAGAAACCAATACATTTTCAACTAGTGTGAACACCATGCAAAGCACGGCATACTTTTTATTTAGTTGCAGTAATCCTGGTTAACTGCTATTTTTTTTTTTTTTGATTTTTTTTTTGAACGACTACAGTTCCGGCCTCTGCTACAGTATTCATGTGTGCTGCAGTAATATCTTTTCGAAAAATCAGACAGTAATAACGCTATAGTAAATGCTACTGTGTTATAGCATGAATAGTGAACCTTAGATTCTCCCATTTGTATAGACTAGTAGATTTACAGATGTTCCCCTTTCTAAAATAAAAAAAACTAAGATCATTGAAATGAAGAAAAACCCAAACCTCTTCGATTGAATTGAGACAGGGGGAGCTCGGAAGAGAGAGAAAGAGAGTGGGGGTAAGGGTCTCTTGGTTGCCGCGAGAGATCCAATAACACAAGAACACCTGCAGATTTAGAGATAAACGATGAGAGAGAAAAGAGAGAGAGAGAGAGAGAGAGAGAGAGAGAGAGGACTGTTCTGAGTTACCGGAGGAGAGAGAACGAATTTGTGAGAGCCGCGGCCATGGCTTTCGCTGTGTCTCTCTCTGGGAGAGTGAGAGAGGAGAGAGGACTCGAAGAGGCAAAGCAGGGAGGAAACCGGGTCGGATCTCATAAAATTATCCATTTTGCCTGTTTGTATTTTCTCTTGCTTTTCTTATTTTTTATTTGAAATATTTACTCAAGATCGTTTACCTATCTTTTCATGATGAACAGTTTCTTAATTACAGTATACACTGATACTATTATGGGGTGTTTGTTTCAAATCCTATAATTTTAGGATAGAGATTTCAACATGGAAATCCATTGGTGTTTTGTTATGGGTTGGGATTCCTAAAACTATGTTTGTTTCATCAATATTTTAGGATTTGAAATGCTATAATTTGTAAATTCTTGTTTGTTTCAAACTCAAATTGTAGCATTACAAATTTTAGAATTTGAAATCCATAGTTGTAACAAACAAGTTTTAGGATTGCCAAAATAATAAATGATGAATATAAGAACTTTAAGAACTGTGGTGAGCTTATCTCCCACAAAAAAACAAATACAATTGTATAACATACAAGGTGCAGATTCAGTTTGTTTCAGGCCCCTTTAACAAAAATTAAACAAAATCTGTACAGACACAAGCAAGTTGGACCTAAGAACACAAGCAAGCAGCCGTAAACAAGAAAGATTGACCCAATAAAACAAGCAACAACACCCTCATGGAAGCTCAGGCCAGCTGCAAAAATTGAAACAAAACCTTCCTGCTGCTTAATAGCATCTCATCCTCTTTAACCAAGGCCGCAAGCAAGCAGCCGCAAACAAGAAGCCGAAAATAAACTGAATCTGAAACAAACATATACTCAGTAACAAGCTCACAAGCAACCATTGAAACAAACTGAATCTGAAACAACCAAGCTAATAGAGATACAAGTGTTAACTACAGCTAGACATGTATTCTAGGAATTCCACTCATCATAAAGAAGTAATAGGAGCCAAATATCAGTTAGAAACATCAACAAGTTGTCCTTCAAAATACACTGGGAGTGACTGAAGCAAAGAAAAGTTGACACATATACCACAGGTGAATACACGCCGATAGCAATGTACTCAAAGACATGGTTGGCAAAAGTAGTGAAATATGCACTTGCCATGGTTAGTAACAAATATGCTCACAAGCCATCAAACATGCTCAAAGCTCAATCTGAAACAAAAATGCTCAGTAACAAGCCCACAAGCAACCATTGAAACAAACTGAATCTGAAACAACCAAGCTCACAAGCCATCAAAAACATGCTCAGAAACAAGCTATAACTCAAACAACAAAGGCTCAGACAAGCAACCATTAGAAAACTCATAATAGGACTAAGGTAGGGGCTCAGATATAGGTATTAAAATTGAATACATGGATTGCCTCATCCAACAATGATGTTGCAATGGAGGTGTAGACATCAAAAAATGCTTACAGACACTCAAACACCACTCAAGACGATATAGAAGAACAATATACACCCACGTCATCAAGCAACATATGGCGGCGCGGCAGGACATGGTGTCCGCGGCTAAGGCGCGGTACGACAAGGTGGCGCGCTAAGGCGGCGGCAGCCTATGGTGTCGCGGCTTAACCCGCTGCAACCTATGGTGCCGGCGCAGTTATAAGCAGCGATGCTCCAGCAGTTATATACAGTTATCTGATGATTATTTAAAGTCCACGTGGCGGCGTTCAGAAATAGAACGTGTGTGACGTGGAAAGCAGTTAAACGACGAAAAGGTGGTTAAAGGTCGTGGGAAGAACTGTTTCAAATCAGCGTATGAACGTGGGTGTAACTGCCCCTTTACGCCGCGGCAGGTGTCGCTGCCGCGCCTTAGCGCGGCAGTGTCGACTGGCCGCGCTCTTTGGCCGGCACGTGTCGACTGTCGCCCGCCTTAGCGCGGTAGCATCAGCTGCCGCGCCTAAAGAGACAGTTATTGACGCTATTTTCTTCAGTTATCGTCTAAAGGAGGCTATAAATACCCCTCTATGGCCATCATTGACGGGGCTGAGCATTTTCCCAGAGAGATTAGAGCAGAGACGCCTTGAGTTTTGGTGATTTAGAGTCAAGAGAGAGAGTCTTCCTTCTTCACAAACATCCTCAAGAAGCTTCTAGCGAGTCCTAGAGATACAGCTCAGACTTGATTTTTGAAGAGTGAAATCTTACATCGATAAGATATTCGCTTCAAATTCTTACTTCGATAAACGAAGGCAAGAATCATTAAACCCTCACGGTTCAATCAGAATCTGTGATTTGGTGGTCCAGAGTCAAAGCGCTCCCGCACAGGCGAAAGATCCCACGCAAGAGGCGATCCAAACAACGGTCCTGCGTTTGTTTCTCCAGAGTTGTAATTTTCCTTTTGTTGTGTAAAAGAAGTCTATAAAAAAGACTATTTCTTTTGAATTTATTGTAATCGACCGAAGATATAATGAATTTCCATGACAAAACCAACTTTTGACGCAAACAAGCTGGCGACCACAGTGGGAGCCAACGGTCTCGCTGCCGGAGACCGTCGTGTCGCAGGCCGATCACAGATTCCAGTTGAATCTCGCATGGTCGAATACGAATTCGACAGATCAAGTTTGAGGAATATCTCTCATCATCCTTTCAAGATCTTCATTTATCTCGCAAGTACAGAGGACTCACAATTGAGAAGAGTTGCATGCCAAAGAAGGCACAAAATGAAGACTCTGCGCTTAGATTGTTGCTGAGATTTCACTCGCAATACCTCTGCTCACAATGGCAATGGCTCTTATCTGTTTAAAGAGTCATCGAATCAAAGCCGCCGGCATTAACGAAAAGAGCTGCCGTAGAGACAACGTCAAGCCGTGCTCGCCAAATGGCTAAAGCCTTGGAACAAACCGACGGGGCTTCGTTACCACGCGGACCTAGAGTCGAGAGACATCTGAGTGGTTCAGTTGTTTCTCAACAACCAATCACTCGTATCTCTGCTAAACAACGACGGATGAATGGACTATTGTCAAAAAGACTCGTTCGACCCTCAAAGAACGTATAACAATACGTCGTGCAAAAGCTGCTAATGCCATGCTCTCACAACAAAGACGAGAAAAGAGAAAGGAAATGGTGACCAAAGAATCACAAAACTTCGTCAGTTTGATTCCAAGTCTGGACTTATGCAAATAGCGATTCGGAGCCGTTAAGACCCCATAGCCGCAAATGGGTGGTTTCAGACGTGCGCTCCCAACATAACCCTTGGATCGCTCAAAAACAAAAATAAATTGTCTGAGAATGCAACAAGGTTTTATACCCCCGAAGAAGGACGCATTCACCAAATGATATCGTCATACCTGGAGATCATACCAACAGACGATACGATTTTTTGCAATCATA
>NC_033801.1:100078191-100119919 GCF_001876935.1 Asparagus officinalis | reverse complement strand
GTCGTGTTTTGACCCTTTATCCACTCGCTGTAATTTTAACGGTTTCGAATGAATAGAACTTTTTGCACGTCTCAACGATTGGTCAAAACACAACGGGTTTACCCCAAAATTGGTGTGTTTGGGTTTAAGAACGTGTAGATCAAGTTCAACGGAGCGGATCGCAAAAAAATTTAGGAAATGTTGTGATTCTAGGCCGCGTCCTTAGGTGGGAGCCTAGGGTGTCACCTTAGATTCACTTTTCCCTATATATATATATATATATATATAATACCTTACTCTTGTGAGTACGTGAGAATTATATGTTAATGTCCATTATGGTGTTTTATTTTCTAGTGTTGTTTCTTTCCATAGTCGGTATTGATATTTAGGTATCTACAGTCTGAGACATATGGTATATACATGAGGGTTTCCTTGTTTGGATTATTTCGCTCGACGTACTATGCCTCGTGTTGTAGATTTCTAAATATTAATACCATTAGATGGAGGGAAATGATGTAGGTAGACTATGCTTAATAGATAGAGCCTCCACTACATCTAGTAGTCCTTCCCCTGGAGGCGGATGAAGATGATCTTGCTTTAGCGTTCTGACGTAATTGGTCTTTTTGAATATGAGTTGTGTTTAGCATGTTGTTTTCTATGCTTGCTCAAAAGTTTGCCTTTGTATTTTATTTCATACATTCTATATGGCATTTTGATAGGGGAAGCTTTTTCTTTATATTTGATTTATACTCACCCATGCTTATTTGTAGGGGGAACTTAACGCTCTCTTTCTCTCTTGTTGTTTTTCCCATTTTAATGTTGACAAATGGGGAGAAACAAGTCAATTGTGAGTATGTTATTCTATTGGTTTTGTGCATGAGGGCTATAATTTGTATATTCATTTATTATCATGAATATGTTATATTCTTTGTGTAGATTGTTTGTCATCATCAAAAAGGAAAAGATGGTTAGGTCTCATGTTTATGAGGCTATTATCTTATCTAGTTTTGATAATTAATAAATAATTCCTAACAATATTTGTCGAGTGTTTATATTTGATTGTTAGGTATTCTACACAAAAATCCTCATGTTGGAGGTTAGTTGGATTGAGCCTTAACGGTGACATTCAATGGAGGTTGGCGGAACATCGGAATGAAGCCATTTGCATTCAAATCAAAGATTCAAGATCAAACTTCATCCGCAACCAAGATCGAGCTTCAATGAGATATCATTAGCTTGGGTATAGTGTTTTGGTTTTTAGGAGTTTATACTTGCATGCAAAATTTTCAAGCTCAACATTATACACATACACATTTCCGTTTTATAGCTTTTTGAATTTAAATCGTATAAATATGAAATTAATAGTTATATACATATACATATATACTAGTTTCCCATTTATCAATTTTATTTTTTGAAAATAATGTGTTTAGCCACATAAATATGAAACAAATGAATACAAATTGTATACACTCATATTCATTTCATGTTTATATGTGCTTGATATGATTTCATTGATATCAAGATTTGAAATCATGTTTATTGTTTTTAAAGATTGCAAAATATGCGTATTTTTGATAAAACATTGTGTTATTAATTTATGGACTAAATAATTTTAGTTTACATCTTTTGTTTAGTCTCTAAATCCATACAAGAGTTTTCAAAACTTTGTTTAAGTCAAAATATCAAAAACAAGTGTATTGACATTTCATATTTTGACCTAGTTTGCAAGATGATGAGTTTTCACAATTGAGAAGTGCAATTTGAAAATTTCTTTTTGTAACATGTTCATTTTCATGTTTATAAATATTTTCTCAAGTTTTACATTTTTTTGGAATTTATTTGATATTTCTAAAGAGATTTCAAAATTAAAATTTACTATGCATTTCAGGTCTTGTGCACGTTTAAGTCGACTCATAAGTCGACTTATAAGTTGACTTATGATATGTTGTGCAGTTTGATATTTTCTTCTACTGAGTCAACTTATAACTCATACAAGTCGACTCATGAAGACATAGGTCGACTTATACATGTCATAAGTTAACTTATAATGTGACCGTTGCACGGTAATGGCTATCTTCCAAAATTTGTGGATTTTGTGTTTTTTGTTGGATTTTGTTGGTTTCTTGGGCTGGGTTCTTCTACCCTATATATGCCCCTTTGCCATAACTATTTCCCATAACTTAGTAAGGTTTAAAACAAAGTTTAAGGGTGTTTAAGTTTGTTTTACGTGTGTTTTACAAAAGTTTGTGTGAAGTGATTTTCACAAGAGCAAGAGGAGATTATCAATTTGTGTTTAAGCTTCAACCTCATCTCTCTCTCTTGTTTTTCAGAAAAGATTTCTCTAAACTCAATACTATATACATTTATTTATTATTTATTCATTTTATTAAGCTAGATTTTGTATTGAGTTTAGTTTTGATTTTATTGATACTCATTGTTTTCACACATCCACTTGAGCTTAAGTATTTCATACATAGTATAATTAGGGTTGTGAGTTTGTAACATTTAGTGTGGGCTTACATTGAGTTCTCATATATTATAGAGAACAAATATTTTTTTGTACTTAATTGTAAGATCACTTTGTAATACACAAGTACACGGAGAGGAGTGTGTGATGAGAGACATGGTCGATGCCAAGAGGAGTGGCGTTGGTAGTGAAGCCTAGAGAGAGGTTGTAAATCCGAACACTTGAGGGAGGCGACACATGAGAGACCAACACTTGAAGCTGTAGTGTGTGATTACATTGTGAGAGTTTTTGGTGAGCTAGAAAACTGAGATTGTGAGATGTAAACGTTTTCGGTTAGCGTTGAAAACCGGTTGAGATAGTGGAGTTCTCCTCGAGAGTGGGGAGCGGAGATGTAGATCGGAAGGACCAAACTCTGTGATCATTTTCTTGTGTTTGTATTGGTTATTTGCCCACTATATTGTTTATATTATTTTATGTATATTTCACCCTTGTGTTAATTATATATCCTTGCACATATAATTTGTTGAATATCATACTTGCTAGGACATTTATTAATAAGTTTTTAATTGGTATTAAATCGGATTAGATTAGCGTATTATCCTATTCACCCCCCTCTAGGTTAATTTCATTTGATATTAGAGCTTGGTGCTCTTGATTTGTGGCTTAACCGCCTAGAGTCAAAGATCCAAGTTTTATATCTTGCTAATCTTATTTTGAGATTAATTCATATTGCTTGCATAATATATCATGGATATGCACGGTGCACCTAGCTTAGGTTATGCCATTAATATTGCTCCTAGAATATATAGTTTACCCTATGCTCAATGGTGTGTTAGATTTAAACTCTTTGTTAGATCTAGATACTTTGATTTATGGAAAATTATTAATTATATTTATATTGTGCCCACATTGGTGAAATCTAAGTGGAGCAAACATGATAAGAAAATGTATACAATGAATAAGCTTTTGTTAGAGTTTTTGCTTGCTTTTGACTCATTATTTTTCTAACAAGCTTGATTCATTTGATAGTGCTTACACATTGTGGAAATTCATACAAGCACATCAACGGAACTTGGAGGCGATCCGATGAGTTTTGACAGCTTACCCTTCAAGGTCAAATGGAGCATCTTCATGTACACGACCACTAGACGATAGCCCTAGTGAGATATGTGAGTCTGATACCGATGATGAATTAACTATAGATGAACTTGCCCGTGGATGTGAAAAATTAATACATGATTATAAGAAGTTGCAACATAATTTTATTGATCTTAAAAGCAAGCATATTGAATTGAAATCCGATCATTAAACACTAGTATTAAAATTTGATATCATTGCTAATGAAAAGATAAATTTTAAAGAGAGCAATGAAAAATTAAAATTGGAAAATGCTAGTTTGTTTTATGAGAAAAATAATGCTTATCAAATTAAAACTATCCATAACTTGAAAAGTCTAATACTCAAATATTTGGCAATCCTGATCAAATTATAACCATCTATAATAATAAAACAAAACTCATATTCATGTGCCTCCTTTATATATAATTGACAGAAACATGTCATGTGTAAAAAAAATTATGTTTCCATCTATCTAGTCAGGAATTGACATATTGACACTTACTTCTATTTTCACCTAAGAGTCATAATCAAAGTAAAACAAATTAAAATTAGAAAATTCTAATAATGAAAACCTCATTTCTAATCCGCTTTACCTAAAAAATCTTATTAAACTAAAGTTATCCATAATTTGAAAATCCTGTTAATCAAGCTCTCATTTGTATAAGGGCGTTCAAGATTAAAAAATTATCAACTTCCACCTTTAAAATACAAAACTTTCAAAGAATCCTACGAATTCAAAAATTACAAACTACCCACTGAGATAAAAAAATTAGAAACGACCTCTAAATCTAAAATTTCAATTAGATCTATAACAAAATCAAAACATGCAACCAACCCTTAAGATTCAATATTAAAAATAAACCCCTAAAAATCCAAAAATCACAAATAGCACCATAAATTATAACAATTATAAATTGCTCCCTTCTAAAATCCATACATTACGAACAATTTTTAGAAAATCTAATTATTACAAAAGTCTTATGCAGAGTTACAAAAAAAAAAAACAATAGCCTCCTAAATTTTTTATAAACAACCCCTTAAAAATACAATAAGCCCCTTAAATGTTTCAAAAACTAAAGATATCACCTTAAAGATTTTACAAACAACCCTGTAAAAAGATTACGACTAGCCTCATAAAATTAGCGAAAATAACAAATGCCCTGCTTAAAACTTTAAAATATTAAAAACAACTCCCTAAAAGTTTTGCAAATGACCTATTTAAAGTTTAGCAAACGACCTCTTTAAAGTTTCTAAAATTACAAATAATCTAGAAAGTTTTTGAAAATTACAAATTGAAAAGCCCTAGTGCCACTAGGAAGGAACCCTAGAGGGGGGTGAATAGGGTTTATGCTAATCTAATCCGATTTAATACCAAATTAAAAACTAATAACAAATATATCCTAGTAAGTCAGATATGAACAATATATGTGCAAGGATATACAAACTAAGAGCATCTCCAACACCTTCCCCATCTTCTTGGTATTCTAAAATTTGGAGAATTTTGAGCTTTTTTTTGGTCCAACAGATTCCCCATCTCATTCCCCAAAATGGGGATAGGAGAGAAAAAATAGAGAGCCTTCCCCAAATCTGCAGCATTCTACAAATATTTGGGGAAGCACTTTTTCACGTTCTTCTAGATTCAACCCACAAAAAACAACTCCATCTCCTCATTATAATAATAAATAATTTGGTCAAAATGGGGATTCTTCAAAATAATAAATAATTTATTATTTATTAGTCAAAGATGTAGAATATTTTTATTATTGTAATAAATGCATGATTCTTCAAAATGGGGAAGCTGTTGGAGTTAGAGCAATAATAATTTGGAGAATATGACATTTGATTCCCCATTTTAGAGAAATTTTTGGGGAAGCTGTTGGAGATGCTCTAAGGGTGATATAAACATGCAACAATGACGATATAACAATATGCAATAATAAATACGCCAATGTCAAACTCAAACACAAGGAAATGATCACGAATTTTGGACATTCCGTCCTACGTCTCCTCTCCCTACTCCCGGGGAGAAATCCACTATCACACCGGGTTTTCAACGATCACCCGAAAACGTTTACACCACACAATATCGGTTTTCAATGCTCATCGATCAACGTTCACAATCTCACAATGTAACTATACAAATCCCACCTCAAGTGTTGGCCTCTCACGTGTCTCCCTCAAGTGTTAGGAATTATAACCTACCTCTAGGCATTACCACCTACCCCACTCCTCTTAGGACCAACCACGTCTCTCACCTCTACACTCCTCTTGGTGTACTTGTGCAATACAAAGTGAATCCTCACAATTAGACTCGCTAACAACAAATGATTTGTTCTCTCAACAAGGTGAGATCACAATTAAGAGCAACTCAATTGTTACAAACTCACAACCCCAAATATACTATGTATGAAAATATTGCTCAAGTGGGTGTGTGTAAACAATGAGTGAAATCAATACTAAACTCAAATATGAAATCTAGCTTAAAACAATGAACAATGAGTGAAATCAATACTAAACTCAAATATGAAATCTAGCTTAAAACAATGATAATCAAACAAGTATATAAATGTAAAGCTAGAGTTTGAGTTTAGAAAACTTCTCCAATGAATAACAAGAGAGAAAGAGAGAGAAAGAGATGAGTTGAAGCTCAAACACCAAAGGATGATCTCTTCTAGCTATTGTGAAAATTTCTTCACAAACTAAACTTTTAAACATACACTAAAACAAAGTTAAACACCATTAAAACTTGTTACAAAACTTTCTTAAGTACCCTCAGAAGTATGAGAGCATGGGGTATATATAGGCTCATAAAACAACCCCAAAAACCAGGAGAAAACATCACAAAAAGACAAAATAACGGAAACTAAAAATTATAGAAAATTAGCCGTTATGATGCCATTGGTCGACTGATCAGTCGACTGATGAACTGACCGTTACATGCCAGCAACACCTCATCAGTCGACTGATGAACTCGTCAGTCGACCGATGACCTCGTCAGTCGACTGATCAGTCGACTGAATAAGAAACAGAAACTTTTGACTATTCCAGGTATTTTCTTCAGTCGACTGAACATTTTCATCAGTCGACTGATAACACATTATCAGCCTGTTATGAATAGTAAAACTAAATTTTGAAATGCCTTTAAAAATAGCAAATAAATTCAGAAAAATATAAAACTTTGGGAAATGATTGTAAACATGAAAATGAACATGTTACAAAAATTGGTTTTCAAAAAGCACTTCCCATTTGTGAAATCTCACCATTTTGCAAAAATATCCAAAATATGAAAACATGAGATACTTGAATTTTGATGTTTTGACATAAACCAAGTTTTAAAACTTTGTAAAATAATTATATAGAGTTGATAAAAAATATAAACTATAGTTGTTAAGTCTATAAACCAAAAATAATATTTTTCCAAATACAATAGAATATGAAACATATAAAAGTGTATATGAAGATATATATTGTTTCATATCTATATAGCTAAACCAAAACATATATGTATATATATAACTATATATGTACAAAACCAAAACGTGTATGAGTGTATATGATTGAGCTTAAAGTACCAACACACATAATATAAAACCTAAACTATTTACCCAAGCAATGATCTTGGTCTTCAATAAGCTCTTCTTGGTAAACTTGCTGATGAAGCTTGAACTTGGATCTTCAACTAGAATTGCAAGGCTTCATACCGATATTTCCGCTAACCTCCATTGGATATGATCGTGAATGCTTATTTCCATCCATCCTCCAACTCATTGTTTGTCTACAAGAAATAAAAAAACACAAACACTAAACAAACAATATTAGTTGTAAATTGTTAGTTAATCATCATCAAAACAAAAAGGCTAACACAAATAGCACCATTAAAGTTACAAACCACTGTTAAGATTTAAAAATTAAAAATAAACCCCAGAGATACTCTCTGGGAATTACAATTAGAACCATAGTCTTAAGAAAATTTATAAATTGACCCTTTTAAACTTCATAAATTACAAACAATTCCTAGAAAATCCAAAAATTACGAGCATACCTTTGAAAAGTTCAAATATTATAAATAGTCCCTAAAGTTTTACAAACAAAATCCCTATAATTTTTAAAACTAGTTCATTGAGAAAATTATAGTTAGCCCCCTGAAAATTTTACAAACAAACTTTTAAATTTTTTATAACAAGCCTCATGAAAGTTGCTAAATTATGCTGTAAATTTTAAAATATTACAAAAACTTCTTAAAAATTTTACAAAAAATCCCTTGAATGTTTTCAAAATTACAAAAACCCTCGGAAGTATTTTAAAAAACCCTAAACATTTTGTAAATTACAAATAACTATTTAAAATTTTTACAAAAGTCCGATAAAACTTTACGATAACTCCTCTAAAAGTTTTAAAAATTACAAACAATCCTCAAAAATTTATAAAGGGCAGTTTAAAAAATTCTAGAATTACAAATGACCTCCAAATTTAACATATTATATTATAATATTGTAATGTATCATTGGTGTGGGGAATTCATAAGGTGGGAGAATATAATATTGATGGGAAGTCCTATGTGCTTAATACTATAGTATAATGGAACTTCCATTATCGATTTTAGGGATTTAGAGGAAGGTCCTAATCTCATTCGTGTCTAAATTCTGAGTGAACGAAACATGAGCATTGATTGAAATCTCAGGACATTGAAACCTCAGTTGTATTTTAGTTTTTAAAAATTCGTAAGATTTCATTTAGATTTGTAAAAAGATTGATGGTTAAGCCATTTAATTTTAAATTTTAAACTTGAGATTTTTATTTCTGTAAGAAAACCCCTATATATCACTTCAACTATCTAATTTAACTGATAAAAAACTTTATTTTTTTCTTCTGATAACATAGCAAAAAGCAGTACTTATTATCTCTTCCTTCATAAGCATTTAATGTATTAGTTAATAGATAACATATAAATTATAGTCTACAAAAAAGTATTATCAAGTATCTCTTTTACTATACTAGTATAGCTTAACATATTCAAAGGGTGCATGAACCAAACATATATAAACAATAAATAAATAAATAAATAAAAAAAGAACTATCCATGCGAGCACAGGATTATTACTTGTTTATAACTAATATATTTCTACGCTTCTATGTTCTAACTGATTGAGAAGTAATTGAGGAAAACGGAAGTGCTTATTAGTTTGGAGAAAATACTATCAATAAAAAAAGCTTTGTTAATTATAACACCTACAATATCGAAAACTCTTTTTTGTTATTTGCTATATACCCCTTAAATCATGGATATTAGCAAAACTACCCTCTAAACCTCAGTATTTGCCAAACTGCCCCTTAAATAATCAATTTTGAAAAAACTATTCCCAAATCAATCAATCATCAATTTTGATAGACTAATTTGTAATTAGGATGTAAAAGATATCAACAAAATAGCTAAATTTTTACAAACTTAGTTCATGATTTGCCAATTAAGCCCACACAAATATCACGCGCTAAACGATAGAATATATGTGAACAAGTTTGAGGCTTCTACTAATGTGCTTTAAGACTCTTTGTGCCCCTAGAAAAATTGCGGATATCTTCTACTAGCTCAATCCTTGTTCAAAAAGAAGAAAAAAGGGGGGAAAGACTATCATCATTATTACGAGATCATTGACTAGAAATCATGAAGGTTCACACTTAACTAAGCATTCAGTTATCTATACAAAAGAATGGTAAAGTGAGGACGACTTTTCACACTAGATAGGCTTATTCAATCCAAGAATGGTATCCCATAAAAATTTGAGATGAAACGACAAGTATTAATCAAAGGTTTAAAGGCATTGTTTTCACTTTACTATTGCAATACATGATGACCTTCTCCATGAGAGGGACTTCCTTTAGTGGATCGACCCTAAAAGCGAGAAACTAGATCATTTATTTATTATTTTCTTCTAGATATTATTGTTAATAGACTGCTTCTATTTGAGGTGCGTTCTTTCTAAATGAGATGTGATACGGTTCTAAATGTGACCTGCTAATTGGACCCTCATAATATGAAGATTTTGGACTACAACAATGAACATTTAAGAGGCGTGAGATGCGCTGAACTGGTAATGCAACATGAGAGAAGGACACGACAGAATACCTAGAAAGGAATATTAACTGCATGTACAGGCAATAAACATTTGTAGCGCTACAAGTCCTATAGATATCATGTATCCAAACACCCGACTTCGTATGCAATTTAGAGAAAACGATCAAGAAAAGGCTCTGCTTAATAGAAATAAACGGGCTATATAAATAGTTGTCAAAGGCAATAGTTTTGAATAATTAAGCCTAAAAAGTAATTCTGTATGGTTGCCATGTAGCATGCATTGTTATGAAAAGTTGGATTAGAAATGACCTTGTCGTACTCCTTTTCCTTTACATTCTTTTTCCCACAAAAAACATCTTGTTGTGAGCAATTATATGTAGCCGACCATGCCTGATAGAAGGAGAGCTATAGTTGTTGGAGCGGTAATTTAAATAGATAACATTTACCCAGAAAAATAAAAGATTATCACTTAATATTTCGGTGTTATTTTCAGATAAAGTGCATTGTTGGAAAATCTTTTATTTTCTTTGATCGGGTATAATGTTGATTAGTTACTTCAGATGGTTCATCTTTATAAACCACCTCTGAATTTTGAGATAATTTGCGCAAAAAGTTCCTTAAATTTAAAAACTAGAGAAACCCTCGTAAGCTTTTTTTTTTAGGTAAAAGCCCTTCTAAATTTTGTTGTGGAGTTTCACAAAACCCCCTGAACTTTCAAAATGTTTAATTTGAACATTAGGATGATATCTATTTAAAACAACATATAAATTAGCTGCAAGAGGATAACCATCAAGTTATAATATAGTTACAATATATGATCCCACGAGAAAGGTGTTGGTTTTTTTGGTCAAAACTGCTTTACAAAATGAGTTTTCAAACTATATATATATTAACTACAAGTACTTCTCATAAATGCTTAGTAGCCTAGTGGAAAGTTTATGTTTTGGTGTTTCAAAAGGTCCCTTGTTCGAGGCTTGCCAACGGCAATCCGAGAAGTGTTTTATTTGAATTAATCTCTCATAAGTTCTAGTGGGTCGTGGGCCGGGGATCGGGGCTAATCGGGCTGAGGCGCTAAGTAGCGCTTTGGTAGGCGCACTTCGCACGGAGGCATCGGGGTGAGGTGGCGCTGTTTGGCGCCACGTTGGCTACCACTATGGTCGCCACGAAGGTTGCCTCGCAGGCTGCGGATGAGCTACGTATTCGCACGAGGTTGATCCTAGCGTTCTCGTAGTTTGGCAAGGTTCGCTCGTTCGACGAAATTCATCTGTCATACGAGGTTCACCTGTTTGACAATATTCGTTCGTTCGACAAGGTTCGTCTGTCATACGAGGTTCGCTTGTTGACGAGGTTCGTCTGTCATACGAGGTTCGCTCGATCGACGAGGTTCGTATGTCATACGAGGTTCGTCTGTTTGACTATGTTCGCTCGTTCGACGAGGTTCATCTGTCATACGAGGTTCGCCTGTTTGATGACGTCCGTTTGTCAAACGAGGTTCGTCTGATTTGCTGAGACGTGACCCTCGTGTTTCGTAGCAACGCATCCATTGATTGCCTCATATTCAGTAGTTACTGCATGCAGCAGTTACAACAGCATTAAGAACAATTTAATTCATTGATGTTACAATCTTAATTGTCATTAAGAATTGTAACGGTCACATTAATTGCTAGTGACTCTTGAGCTTGCCTTAGAGGCCTATAAATAGCGCCCTTGGGCAGCTCTTGGTTGCTGCTGGAAACTTTCTCGCGAGCGTGGAATACGAACGTCAGTATAGAATACGAACGTCGATATACACACGCGAACTTGGAAAACAAACGTCGGATCGACGTTGTTGTTGCTGTTGTTGTGTTGCTGCTGCAGAACTATGCCCACAGGAACCCTAAAACCGAAAGGTTTTGAACTGAAAGGTTCTGAGATCGAGGAGATCTTTTGCCTTGACCGAAAGGTCTTATAGATCGAGGAGATCTTGATAGTACTGGGTTGGTGCACACCAGAGTACTGTACTACTATTTCTGGAAGTAGTTTGGCCTTGGGATCCTTGCACCTGAGTAGGCCAAATATTGCTTTAAACACAACGTTTTAAAAACACACAGCAGTTAATTGAAAAAAAAATTAAAATAACAGCATGTCATCCTTCACTGTTTAATTACAAATTTAACCATAATTTTCAACAATCTTAAAGCAATATTTCTGATCTACTAATGGATCCTGCGAGGACTCTTGGAGTGGATTGTCTTAAGTTAGAGAACTTTGATGGATCTAATTTCAACACATGGCGTCGAAAAATGATTTTTGGGATACAACTTCTGAAAATCTACTATGTGGTTTCTGAGGAGAAACCTGACTTTGAAGAAGACTCAGAGTCTGAAGCCTCTTGGAATAAAGATGATCATTTCTGCAGGAGTTATCTCCTTAACTGTCTGGCTGATCATCTAGCAGATGCTTACACCAATAAGCCCTCTGCAGAGAAAATCTGGAATGCTCTGGAGGAGCAATACAAGGATAAGGAGAAGCTTTCCAAGTCTCACCTCATTGAAAAATTTCTGGAATTCAAGTTTGAAGATGACACTGAGGTTTTGCCTCAAGTTAAAGAACTTGAAAAGCTTGTTATGAAGCTGAAGGATGAAAAGATCAGTCTTTGTCAAACCTTCATTTCTGGTGCAATCGTCAACAAGCTTCCTCCATCTTGGATGTCGTTTTTCACGGATATTCGAAGAAGAAAAAGATAGGTGACTTTATCTGATTTAAAGAGGTTCATTCAGATCAATGACGAGATTCGGACTGGCACAAAGAATGAGCTCATAGCTAAGCAGAAGGCGTCTGCTAACATGGTGGCTACTAACTCTGAGAAGGGTACCAATTCTTCTAAGAAAAAGAAGTCTTTTAACAAAAAAAGAATCATAATTCGAAGAACCTGAATGTTCAGAAAAAGATTTCAAGAAGAGCGGAAAATACTTCAATTATGGGAAGCAAGGACATTTTGCCAAAGACTGCAAAGCACCAAAGAAGGGAACAATACACAATGTTAATCAACTTGACAATTGTGTGGCTATGCTCTTTCAGGTGACAACTCCCAGCAAAGTCTCTGGTTGGTGGTTAGAGGTGACAACTCCCAGCAAAGTCTCTGGTTGGTGGTTAGATACAGGTGCTACCTGTCATGTCTGCTCCAGCGGAGATTTGTTCTCTTCCTATGTTGCTGCCAAAGAGAACGTATCAATGGTTGATCGTTCTGTAGTTCCTGTTCTTGGAACTGGGACTGTGGTGCTGACTCTTTCTTCAGGGAAGACTCTTACGATGAAGGATGTGAAACATGTTCCCTCAATTGCAAAAAACTTAGTCTTCGGAAGCCTGTTGTGTGATGCTGGTATGAGGCTGGGTTTCCAAGGAGGAAAGGCTGTGTTATCTTTTAAGAAAATATATTTTGGCAATACATATCGTACTGATGGTATGTATAAGATCATTACTATTGTTCCCAACTCAGTTGTAAATGAAGTATCCTCTTTTGCTTACTCCTCTGTATTATGGCATAATAGGCTAGGACATGTGAATTATAGAAAGCTGTCTAGCATGGAGAAGTTAGGATTACTTCCAAAATGTGGAGGTAACAAACCTAATAAGTGTGAAGTCTGTGCGTAAGTAAAGCTGACAAGGAAGCCATTTCCAAGTGTCACAAGGAGCACCAACCTATTGGATCTGTTTCACTCAGATACTTGTGATTTCAAGAGCTTCGTCACTCGAGGCGGCATGAAGTACTTCATCACTTTCATTGATGACTACTCTCGCTTCTGCCACGTCTACCTACTAAAATCTAAAGATGAAGCATTTAGTAAGTTCGTCGAGTTTCGGACTCGAGTGGAGAAGCAACTTGGACTTCAGGTGAAAAGACTCAGGAGTGACAGAGGAGGAGAGTACCGATCTAAGGAGTCGGAGGCATATTTCAAGGAGCATGGAATCATTGCTGAAACCACTACTCTGTATTCTTCGCAATCTAATAGAATTACAGAAAGGAAAAATCGCACATTGACCGAGATGGTGAATTCGATGCTAATCACATCCGGTCTACATACATGCTATTGGGGAGAGGCTTTGCTGATGGCAAACTGGATTATGAATAGAGTACCCTATTCTAAAACTGATAGTACTCCTCATCAGTTATGGTTGGGATATCCAGATCATTTAGATAGTCTCAAAGTGTGGGGGTGTCTCGCATATGTTCGAGTTCCAGATATCAGAAGGCCTAAGCTCGGACCAAAGGCAAACAGATGTGTGTTTCTTGGCTTTGCTGAAGATAGTGATGCTTGCAGGTTCCTTGACCTTGGAACCAACTCCATCATTGAAGCTCGGGATGCAGAATTCTTTGAGGATAAGTTTATCAAAGATAAATGATTATTGTGCAAAGATATAGCAGAGAATGCTAGTGCGTCAAACGTACCAGAGGAGCCAGTTTCACGAGAAACTAAAAATGTTAGTGATGAAGGAGTTACTGAACCATCTTCCAAGCGTGTCAGGAGACAGGAAGATTTTGGAGATGATTTCATCACCTATAATGTGGAAGGAGACCCATGGAATTTCCAAGAAGAAATGCAGTCAACAGACGTTCTTCTGTGGAAAGAAGCTATAGATGATGAGATGGATTCATTGATCCAAAATCACACGTAGGAGCCGGTGGATGTACCTGAAGGTGCTAGGCCTATCAGTTGCAAATGGATCTTCAAGAAGAAGATTCTTGATGGTACTATTAAAAAGTACAAAGCAAGACTGGTGGTGAAAGGATTCTCTCAGAGAGAAGGAATAGATTTCTTTGACATATATGCACCAGTTTGTAGGATCACTATCATCAGAGTGCTTATCGCATGGGCGGCGATAAAAAGGTTAGTTACACATCAGATGGATGTGAAGACTTCCTTTCTTAATGGAGACCTCACAGAAGAGATCTACATGGAGAAACCAGAAGGACTTGATGCTCCAGCTGGTAAAGTTTGTAAACTTATTAAGTCTCTATATGGACTTAAGCAGACACCAAAACTCTGGCATGAGAAGTTCGATGGGGTTGTTCACAATAATAGGTACCAAGTCAGTGAGTCTGACAAGTGCTTATACATCAAGGTTGCTGAAGGGAAGGTAGTGATTATCTGCCTCTATGTGGATGATATGCTCATTGTCGGGAGTGATTTGGAGATAGTAATATCTACCAAGAAATTTCTATCAGCTCAGTTCAGCATGAAGGACCTTGGAACTACGGACGTGATTCTCAAAATCAAAATCATATACTCTGAAAAGAGTATTGGATTGTCCCGATCTCATTATGTCGAGAGCATGGTAAGGAAGTATGGCTACTACGACCTGCCAGAACTGTCAGTGCTATATGATTACAACAAGAAGCTTCGATCGAACACTAGAAGACCAGTAGAGCAGCTAAGGTACTCAAAGATAATTGGAAGTGTTATGTACGCGATGAGCTGCACAAGGCCAGATATAACATTTGTTGTAGGTATGCTTAGTAGGTTCACAAGTAATCCTAGAAAGCTTCACTGGGATGCTATCTAGAGATTGATGAGATACTTGAAAGGAACTACAGGTCTGGGCCTATTCTACACTGGATATCCAGCTGTAATCGAAGGCTATTCAAATGCGAGTTGGTACTTAGAACCAGATGAGTGCAGATCTACTGGAGGTTTTGTCTTCACCATGGGTGGAGCTGCCGTCTCGTGAAAATCTAAGAAGCAAACTATGATTGCACAGTCATTGATGGAATCCGAGTTCTTCGCACTGTGTGCTGTAGGAAAAGAAGCTGAGTGGCTCAGTTGTATTCTCTGAGACCTTCCATTGATAGAATTGCTAGGCGCAATTATAATTTATTATGATAATCAGGCAACGGGTGCTGTGGCAGCGAACTCATTGTTCAATGGAAAGAAGCGGACCATTCGTCTGAAGCATGGCTATTTGAGAGAACTCATTTGCTAAGGAGTCATCTTGGTGATTGACATTTGGTCTTAAGAGAATGTGGCTGATCCTTTGACTGAAGGTCTGAAAAAGGACATAGTCGAAAGGATGTCTACTGCAATGGGTCTCAAAGTTTTGTGAGTCTTACAAATACTTGCCATGTTCATCCATTTATTAGTTCAAAGCTTACGCTACTAATAATAAAGATAACTAGTTCAAAAGTCAAGTAAGATTTGCAAAGTTTGGTGAGTCTTACAAACACTTACCATTTTGTTAAGTTATTAGTTCAAAGCTTACGCTACTAATGACAAGATGATTGGTTCAAAAGTCAAGTAAGATTTACAAGGAAATCCTATCATGTAAAGAGGCTGGTTGTTAAGCCTTAATGGGTCCAAAGTATTTCGGATGCGGGATGTTGGATAGGTAACATGCCTAAAGGACTTACCGATAATCCTATCATGTAATGGGGTTAGCTATTAAGCCTTAATGGGTCCAAAGCATTTCGGATGCGGGGTGTTAGATAGGAAACACGCCTAAAGAACTCACCTAGAATCCTATCATGAGAGAGGATGGCTTTTAAGCCTTAATGAGTTCAAAGCATTTTGGATGCGGGATGTTTGATAGGAAACATGCCTAAAGAGCTCACCTATGCCTGGGTGGAGATTTGACCGTCTCCTATAGTGTCTTGTGGAAAGATACCTAGTGCCCTAGTAGAAACCCGGACTAGCACAAGGCCATAAATGTGGAAAGGCAAAGGTAAATGTGGTTCAAAGTGAAAACTACCACAGATGAGTTTGATCTTGTGTGATTGCTGGATTTTAGGCATATACTGGTTCAAGTCTCTGCGATACTATGCATCTATCTTCTATTCAGTTGGTCTTAAGGGGATTCAAGTCCTTGTGACATCTACCTTACGCACAACGATTGAAACGACGACACCATATCATGACACTAGTTTAAAAACTTATGGGGGATTGTTGGATTTTTGGGTCAAAACTACTTTCTAAAATGAGTTTTCAAACTATATATATATATATATATATATATATATATATATATTAACTACAAGTACTTTTCATAAATGCTTAGTAGCCTAGTGGAAAGTTTATGTTTTGGTATTTCAAAAGGTCCCTTGTTCGAGGCTTGCCAATGACAAGCCGAGAAGTGTTTTATTTGAATTAGTCCCTCAAAAGTTCTAGTGAGTCGTGGGTCGTAGGTCGTGGGCCATAGGTTGTGGGCCATGGGTTGTGGGCCAATGGGCCGGGATCGGGGCTAATCGGGCTAAGGCGCTAAGTGGCGTTTTGTTAGGCGCACTTTGCACTTCACACGGAGGCATCGGGGCGAGGTGGTGCTATTTTGCGCCACGTTGGCTACCACTGTGGTCGCCACGAAGGTTGCCTCATAGGCTGTGAACGAGCTACATATTCGCATGAGGGTGACCCTAGCGTTCTCATAGTTTGACAAGGTTCACTCGTTTGACGAAGTTCATCATCCATACGGGGTTCATCTGTTTGACGATGTTTGTTCGTTCAACAAGGTTCGTCTATCATATGAGGTTCGCTCGATCGACGAGATTCGTATGTCATACGAGGTTCACCTGTTTGACTATGTTCGCTCGTTCGACGAGGTTCATCTGTCATACGAGGTTTGCCTGTTTGACAACGTCCGTTTGTCAAACGAGGTTCGTCTGATTTACTAAGACATGACCCTCGCGTTTAGTAGCAACGCGTCCATTGATTGCCTCGTATTCAGTAGTTACTATATGCAGTAGTTATAACAGCATTAAGAGCAATTTAATGCATTGATATTACAATCTTAATTGTCATTAAGAATTATAACGGTCATATTAATTGCTAGTGACTCTTGAGTTGGCCTTAGAGGCCTATAAATAGCGCCCTTGGGCAGCTCTTGGTTGTTGCTAGAAACTTTCTCGCGAGTGTGGAATATGAACGTTAGTATAGAATACGAACGTTGGTATACACACGCGAGCTTGGAAAACGAACGTCGGATCAACGTTGTTGTTGCTGTTGTTGTGCTGCTGCTACAGAACTGTGCCCACAGGAACCCTGAAACCGAAAGGTTCTGAGATCGATGAGATCTTTTGCCTTGACCGAAAGATCTTATAGATCAAGGAGATCTTGATAGTACTGGGTTTGTGCACACCAGTGTAGTGTACTGTTGTTCCTAGATGCAGTTTGGCCTTGGGATCCTTGCACTGGAGTAGGCCAAATATTGCTTAAAGCACAACGTTTCACAAACGCACAACAGTTAGTTGAATTTTTTTTTAAATAACAGCACGTCATCCTTCACTGTTTAATTCCAGATTTAACCATAATTTCCAACAAAAGGTGTGTAGAAAAAAATTTAAATTGAATCCTATAAATGTACGTGTGGACAAAGAGGAGTGAAAGTATAGAGATATAGAGAGATAGAGAATGTGTGATTATTTACAAATAAAAAGACTAGAACAAGAGGGGAGAAAGAGAATGAACAAATAAAAAAACAAAAAAAACAAGGAGGATAAATAATGAAAATAGAAACGAAAAAAATCAAGAAGTGAAAAAAATAAAAAGAGAAAAATCAAAACAAGTAAAAGACGGAGGAAATCAAGTAGATAAAATAGAAATCTAGACATGAATCCACTAGTTAATTTTATTTAGGATTTATGAAATTTACTTTAGGTTTACTAAGCATAGATTATCAAACTAGTAAAGGAACGCATAATCTATCAAATTATCATTCCAACAAAACTTCATTCATGAAAAGAACAACTAAATAATAATAGTAGTATTCATAATTAAAACCTATCAAATTACTTAAGATAAGCAAAAATTACCAAAAGATTTTTCTACCAATTGGTACTCTAGTTGGTTATCCTAAACATGATCATTTTAAGCATAAGAGAGGAATCCATGAATCATAAAAGAAATGAAACAAGTTTCATATAATTCTAGAATTCCTATAGGATTTAGTTACTCATTTTACAAATTAAAAATAAAAAAAATTAAAATCTAGACTAGAATGCATAAAAGAAATAGATCTAAATTACAATAAAAATAAATACAAAAATACGAACAATAATAAGGAAATAAGGATCTAAGTTGTGAGTATAAAAAATCTAATTAACAAAAATAAAAGACATAAAAGTAAGTCCACACTACAAAAGAAAATTGAAGAAAATAATTTTTACAAAGCAACAAAATAATAAAAGAGCATGAAAGTAAATCTACACTACAATGTATGAATTAAATCTAATCTACCAACATAAAAATAAAATAAAAATAAAATCTTAAAAATATTAAAATATGAATTTCTAAAATAAGAAAATATAAGTGAAAAATAAAAATTTATATTATAAGGGGTTGACTCCTTGAAAGTAAATCTTCAACTCCATCTTTATAAACAAAGAAGAAGAAAAGAAAATTTAGGAGGGAAAAAATTATTTATTGCAAAGAAAAAGTTTATAATTTCAGAAAGTCTTCTCAACTGAGAGTAACATTCTTCTTTAACTGGAGTTTTTATAAAATTTTACACACGAACACCTCACCCTCTACCCCTACTTATAGCCTATAGCAATCAACAAAAGCCATTGAATTTGGCTTGAGCTCCAAGAGATAAATCTCAGCCATACACTATTTCTATTGTGAACCAATCAATTAGCCAATTGGTTAATCAATTGATTGGTCAATCGATTGGCCAATCGGTCGATAAATCGATTTGTTCATAACATAATTGATTCCTTGTTGGCGTAATTTTTTTATTCCTTGAGTTTCGTGAGCCTTCTCTTTGCATGATATTGGGATTCAATAAATGATAGAAAAATGATAGAATTTAATTCTTTTGGGATCTTATTCATTAATTCTTCATTTTCTATAAATTAAGATATAATGTTTTGTCAGTGATATATTTATTCAAATAAAATAGATTATAAAGGTATAAAAGTGTAATAAAATATGATGATCAAATATCCCCACACCTAAACTTTCGTTAGTCCTCTAGAAAAGAAATAATGAATAAGCTAAGCATGCAAAAATTTTATTACTTTTAATTAAAAGTCTTAGTTAGACCATAGTGAAGTATACTAATACTTTAAAAATTATTTCTTAAGGAATTTATTTAGAGTTATCATTAAAGATTAACTTGAGTATAAAACTAACCAAGAATTATAAAATTACCAAGTAGAACAATTATTAACTAATTCTATCAAGTTGGCAAGTGATAATTTTTAGCAAAAGAAAAGAAAATATGAAACAAAAAAGAAAAAATAGTAAAATAAAGAGAAAAGATGACTAGTCACTATCCCCACACCTAAATATTGTATTGTCCTCAATGCAAACTATATGCTACACAAAGTAAAGCAGATAGGAAATAAAGTATTTATATTTATTCAGTTGACATAGGATAATAATAAAAATTTATAATTACCCTTAATGTGAGGAGGATGTTGTCAATATATCCTTTTCCCATTTTTATTTTTTTTCACTTTTTTCAATTTTTTTTGCTTTTTTATTTTTTTCTTTTATTCTCTTTTTTTTCAAAAGAACAAGAAACTCTTAAACGAGAGAGGAATAAATTGTTATTATTATTATTTTGAGAAAAAAGTAACGATTTGGAATAAAAGATTAAAAATATAAGATCATACTACATAGATTCCTATCTTATTATAAAAAATTCAACCCTAAAATTGGAATAATTCTAAAATGATAAACTCAATGATGTGCTTAAGTTGTATACATTCTAAGGTATCTAAAGATTTTTTCAGCATTTGAAGGCATGTACATTTTTTGAGTTTTCACTATCGCCCAATCAGAACATTAGTCTCAAATTTGAATTCAGGTTCCATATGAATAAAAGTTTGTCCTACCCTAACCAGTTCTTTTTCAAAATTTTTCTTAAACTCGAGGTTCATGGTTGAAGCATGATAGACTGATTGTTCTATATCTTCTAGGAGCCTAAGCTCTTATGCAAAGAGTTCTTCAAAGATAAAATTGGTGAACTTTTGTTTGACTTGATGTTTTTCTTCTTAAAGACTAGTTTTGATTTCAACCTCTGGTATCTTGAGTTCATCAATAAAGATCTCTTCAAAACTTGGGTCTGACTCATATTCTTCTTCTAACTTTTTGTTTGATATTCCCTAATTGAAGTTCACGTTTAAGGGTTGATCTCATGGATCGATCGGCTGATTCCCCTAATTGAAGATGTTGAGATCTATAGTCATATTCCTAAAAAAAATTTATTTGATTGGTTTGATAGTTGATCAAAGCATTTAATGTAGCTAGAACGGTCTTTCTAGAATGACTAAGATTAGTCCCTTAGAATTGAAAATAGGTTGTGTTTTCAAGATTATGAAATCAATAGGAAAAATAAACTCCTCTATCTTAATCAGAGCATCTCTATCTCTCCTATGATAATTTTGATGGATCTATCAACTAACTGTAAGGTACATCTACTTGGTTTAAGTTCTCCTACATCAAGTTGTTAGTAGACCAGATAATGAAGCACATTGACACTCGCCCTTAAGTATAAAAGCACCTTATCAATGAAGGTATTTTCTATAACACATGAGACAGTAGGACAACCAGGATCCTTTTGTTTTAGTGGCATAGGCTTTGAGAGCATATTACTGATATTGGCAGTAGGAAAAACTTTCTTTGAATCATTTATTGTTCTCTTCTTAGTGTACAAATCCTTTAACCATTTTGCATAAGATTGGATTTGTTGAATGGAATCTAAGAGTGGGATGATGATGTTAACCTGCTTGAACATTTCTAAGCTCTTCTCTACTTGATAAGAGTTTTTTCTTGGGTTGAGTCTATCTGGGAAGGGACCAACGAGCTTAAAACTATCAAGGTCGAGCTCAGGTTCTGTTTTAGGTTGTTAGTAATCAAAAGAGGATGGTTGATGAATAGAGCTATTAGAAGGAAAAGGAATTTGTTCATGTTCAACATTTTGAATAGGAGAAGAAGAAGACGAAGTTTTATCTGGAGGTAATCTAACTTAATTATCTATCTGCTTTCCTGACCGTAGTGTAAGGATTGCATTCACCTGAGTTGGGGTAGGTTGAATTTGATTCAATGTCTTTGGGCTTTACAACAGATTGACTCAAAAAATTTTCCTTTTTTCTTTCACTCACAACACTAGCTAGTTGATCAAATTGGGTTTCTAACCTAGCTAAAGCTTGAGTATTGGAATTAAGCATTTGACCGATTGTCAGCATAAAGAAATTCAAAGTGTTGGATGACTGAGTCAACATGTCGTGAGTCTGTGCACAAGTTTTGGTCATGCTTTCAAAATCCTTTTCTAAGATATTCAAATGTCTCCCATGATCAGAATTCGAAGGAGCAAGATTTACTGATTGATTAGGAGGAGGTTGGTTTGGATGAGACAAATTAAATTGTTAAAAATTATTCGGTGTGTTGAATGAAACTGTACTTTCTCAAGGAAATTGTTAGGTTAAAGTGAGAGTGAAGTTTTAATTTTTGGAGAAGTTTCCCTAAATCCATACAAATTTTGGATGATTTCTCCATCCCGGATTGGTTTGTGAAAACAGATCATTACTAGGATGCTGGATTGTAGTGTTCACTTGACTCAATGGTTGCCTATTTCCTAACATGAGATATTCCTCTAAAACAAGGGTTGGAGATGGACATTTATAACATCCTAGGAAAGAAACTTGGTTGTTTTGAACCAGAGCTCGTTCTTTAGTTTCTAAGGCTTCTAACCGATGTATGATTGTAGCCGTCTTTGCTTCAGAGCCTATTTTTGACTCTAGAAAAATATCCTTTCATAACAGTGTTCCCATTGCATGGTTTTTTAGACAAATTAGCTAAAAACTTCCGAACTTTATTAGTATTTTTCTTCATAAAATCTCCTTGATACATAGATTCTAAGGATATCTTTGAAGAATAATCAAATCTTTCACAGATAATTTGGCATAATCGCTAGTTTTCTAAACCATGATGAGAATATTAGATAAGAAAATCTTTAAACCTATCAAAATACTTTCAGAATGGCTCTCTTGGGACTATATTGAAGTATCTGAATACTGTTTCTAAGCTTTGCCGTTTTATGAATTGAGAAAATTTTCTTCAGAAAAACAATAATAAATTTATCCTATGTTGAGATAGAATTTATGGGCAAGCTATACAAATATTTTTTAGCTTTGTTCTTAAGAGCGAAATGTATAAATCTAAGGTTTATTACATCCTTAGGTAACTCTTTAATCTTAATCATAAGACACACATCCTCAAACTCAGATATAAAAATGTAAGCATATTCAGATTTATTTCCTGATAATTTAAAGCATGTTTATGGAGTGAGGTCTAAACTCAAAATTAGCTCTATTAACATGAAGAAGCCTAATGCAATATGAGATTGCATTCCTAGTTAGGTAACACGTGTCTTGAAGAACTGGTGCATTTAGATTTTCCATTTCTTTAGTTTCAGCCATTGATTCAACAAGGATTAGACTATTTGAATTATCCCTAATCCTATACACTAGAGAAATTCTTTTAAGATTTTTTTTTATTTTCTAAAAAGGAAATTAGGAAAAAGATGTAAAAAAAAAGTTATATTTTTTTTATAGTTTTTTAAATGAAAAACAAATAGACCCAAAAGATTAGTGAGAGAAGATGATGTAGCATAAACATGTACCAAAAAGGTTGCAAGTGCACAACCGTGTCAAGTTATAGTATTTAAGATATCGATCCCACGAGGAAGGTGTTTTGTAGGAGAAAATATGAAATCGGTTCTTATGTTGTGTGCGTGACAAATAGGAGTGATGAGTGAATGTGATTGTGAAGAGATTGAGAGAGTGAAAGTGGTGTGTAAATAGGTGCAAAGTGTAAGTGATAGTGGATTTGAAAAAGAAGGAGTATGATCAATAAGGTGAGAAGGAAAAAAAATGAATAAAATCAAGAAACAAATGAAAAATCAAGAATGAAGAACAAAATTCTAGAATAAAAGAAAATGCAAGAAATTAAAGATGGTGGATTCAATTATAGATATGGGTAATCTACAATTGAACACACTTCTTAGAAAAGGGTGATTCCCTAGAGGGTTCTAGCCTAAAGGCGAATCAAACAAAAGAAAAATAAACAAAAAGAAAAACTAAACCCAAGAGGGTTTTAGCCTCAAGGTGAATAGTATAAGAAATTAAAATCTAATTACAAAATAAATTACAAAATCTAAACTACAAAATAAAATTGCAAGAATTAAATACAAGAAAATAAATCTACTCTATAAGCATGAAATAAATCTAAGGCAAGAGGGTTCTAGCCTCTTGGCTATTTAACAAGAAAATAAAATCTAACTACAAGCATAGAAATAAATCTAAACTAATAAGCAATAAAAGAGAAAAAGAAAGAAATGCAAACCTTCAAATAATTCTCCATCTTCATCTTCATCTTCATCATCCAACAAAGAGAAGAAGAGAAAAATTTAAAGTGGTGAAAAAATTATTATTATTAATTGCAACTAAAGTTACAATTTTGGAAGGCCTTCTCAATTAAGAGTAGCCCTCCTCTCCAAAAGGAGTTACAAAAATTTTCACACCTCTAACCCCTCACTCTCTACCCCTATTTATAGTAAACATCAGTGAATGAGAGCCATTGGATCAAACTTGAGCCCCAAGACAAGCAAAATCAGCCATTGACGCGCGCTACAGTAATCTGGTATCGATGCAGGCATCGATGCAGGTATCGATGCCAGCATCGATGCCCACATCGATGCCGACATCGATGCCCACTATTTCCAAATTCTGATTTCACGGATAGCTTCGTCTCGTCGAGATAGGCGATTTTCATATATTATATGTTAAATTCCGCCTTCCGGATTAGGAGATATCGTCGTTTCTTTGTGGCCAACCATTTTGAATATGATTTCTTTTCATATTGGATTTTTGATTTTCTCCGGCTTCTACAGGCTACTCGGCTTGATTCTGGGCTTTTGGATAATTTGGAAATTGATTTTCCAATGGGCTTCTTTGCTTCATTTCTTCATTTAATCAATTGGTTTTTGTTGAGAAATGAGAGTTTGAAATTTATTCTTCATTAATCTGCAATTAAAGATAAAAATAATTATTAGTAGTATATTTATTCATATAAAATAGATAATGAAGGTATAAAACTGTAATAAAATATGATTATCAAATACCCCCACACCTAAACTTTTGCTAGTCCTCTAGCAAAGAAATAAAATAAAAAGAAAAATCCTAACTCACTTTCGCAGGAATCGCGGTTGTATTTAGCGCATACAACAAGCCTTTAAACCCCTAGGTTACCCTAGTGGACGAGTTGTAGTCTCGTGAGGGTTTGCAGTGAATATACCCACAAAATTCGGTCAACTTGCCAAATTAAAGAAGTCAGTAAATAACTAAATTCACTTGATAACTTTTAGATAATCTAATTGGAGCCAGTTATCACTCAAGAAAACATTTTTATATATAACTCTAAGGTATATTTTTAAGAAAATCTTCTCATTGTAGCAATACAAAACCAAGCCAAACTTAGAAATTTAATTTAAAAGTTTTGAAAAGAACATGCTAACTCTTTGTTTTAAATAATTTTCAAGTTGCTTGATTTAAAATATTTTCCAAGACCATATATACAACTATAAAACATTTATTAGAATTTTTTTTAACTCTTTCTTTCTTGGTGATTTTTTTCTACTTTAACGGGCTTTCTAAGTGACCATTTAACGAGTTTTGGGCCAATGGATCCCAACCCAAATGGGCTTAGGTCATTAAGTATGGAAATACTCCTTGGCCTTAATTACTCGGTCAGCTTAGGCTTTATAAGATAGAATCACCTCGAATTCAAGGGTATTTTATTTATTTATTATTATTTTTTTGGTGCCCATTTTTCGCACTCTTCTTTTGCAAATTTTTTTTTGTATATGTATTATATTTTGAAAATATGTAAATCAAGACACTTTGAAAAAAAATTATTTTCAACTCTAAGTTAAGCATGCAAAAATTTCATTATTTTAAATAAAAGTCCAAGTTAAGGCTTAAGTAAAATATACTACTTTGAAAATCATTTCTTAAAAAAAATTTATTTAGAGTTATCATAAAAAGTAAACTTAAGTAAATAACCAACTAGGGATTAGAAAATTTCAAATTTATCAAATAAATCAATTATTACATAACTCTATCAATTTGGCAAGTGACGATATAATTTTTTTTAAGGAAAAGAAAAAAAATGACAAAAATGCACTAAAATTGTAAAAATGTAAAATAAAGAGAAAAAATAACTAATTCCCACCCCCACACCTAAATTTTGCATTGTCCTCAATGCAAACTCTATGATGCATAAAGTAAAGCAGATAAGAAGTGAAACACTTACATTTGGTCGGCTGATAAAAATCTGTAATTACCTTTGGTCTGAGGAGGATGAAATCAAAACTTTATTCTTTTTCTTTTTTTTCTCTTTTTTTTTCTTCTTCTTTTTTCTTCTTCTTTTTTTTTAAAAAAACTGAACAAGAAACTCTCACATGAGAGAAGAATAAATTCTTTTTTATTATTCTGAAATAAACAAAATAAACAATGTAGAATGAAATATTCAACATGAAGAGTTCCTGTTCTACATTGAATCCTACCTTACTGTTAAAAATTCTTCCCCGGATTTTAAACAAATTCAGAATGATATAATCAATAATGTGAATTTTCAAGCATTTCGGGGTATTCAGTAATTCTTGCAACAAGGTAAGGTAGGTATTATTGGTGTCATGCATTTTGCATTTCTTAATGAACTTAGACTCTTGTACTGTGAAGTTTTGTTTTCTAACAACCAATTCTTCTGTGAAGTTCTGAAAATTTGGTTGTTGATTATTCTCCAAGAATCTAAGTTCATCAAGAAAGAGTTCTTCAAAATTTAATTCAAAGCAGCAAATGTTTAACACAGTTTTATTATTCTCAAGGACCTGATCTGCTTCTTCTAAAAACTCTAACTCTTCATCAAAAATTTCCTCAAAACTTAAATCACACTCTTCTTCTTCTTCTTCTTCTGATCTTTCCTGAATGTAGTTTATTTCTAGAGGCTGATTATTTGGTTGGTCCCCTGGATTAAAAATGTTGAGATCAGCAGTCAAATTCCCAAAGGACAGCTTCATTTGACCAGTTCTACAGTTGATGACAACATTAGAAGTGGCTAAGAACGGTCTTCCTAAGATGACAGGTGTCTGTCCTTTGGGATTGGAAACAGGCTGTGTTTCCAAGACTACAAAATCTACTGGAAAAATAAAATCTCCAACCTTAATCAGAACATCCTCTAACTCACCCATAGGGACCTTGACAGATCTATCAGCCAACTGTAAGGTGCATTTGGTTGGGTTCAGTACACCTAGACCCAATTGCTGATAGACTGAATATGGAAGCAAATTGACACTGGCCCCTAAGTCTAAAAGCGCCTTATCAATGTGAGTATTACCAATGATACATGAAATGATGGGGGAACCTGGATCTTTACGTTTCAAAGGTATGGGATTTGACAGCATTTCACTGATATTGGCGGCTAAAAAGACTTTCTTTGGAACATTTATTCTCCTCTTCTTAGTGCACAATTCTTTTAAAAATTTAGCATAAGATGGAATTTGTTCAATTACATCTAAGAGAGGAATGTTGACCTTAACCTGCTTGAATGTCTCTAGGATTTTCTCCTCCTGAGGAGAGTGTTTCCTAGACCTGAGTCTATCTGGAAAGGGAGCAACCGGTCTAAATCTATCAAAAGCAGGCTCAGGTTCGGGTTCAGGTTCTTGGTCATCTGAGGGGAGTGATTGTTGAATAGATTCATCAGAAGGAGAAGGAGAAGGAATTTGTACAGGATCAAGAGTTTGACTTGGCGGAGTTCTCACTTGATTATCGACCTGTCTACCTGACCGAAGTGAATGGATTGCATTCACTTGAGCTTCATAGGATGAACTGCATCCTGTGTTATTAGGGTTGACCACGGGTTGACTCGGAAATTTTCCTTTCTCTCTTTCACTCACGGCACTAGCTAGTTGACCAAGTTGGGATTCTAATCTAGCTATAGCTTGAGTGTTGGAGTTGAGCATTTGTCCGGTTGATTGCATGAAGGAATTCAACGTGCTAGATGTTTGAGTCAACATATTCGTGGTTTGAGTAGAGGCCTTAATTATGGTTTCTAAACCCCTTTCCAAGACATTGAGACGTTTATCTTGATCTGGATTGTGAGGAGTTTGAATTACAGCTTGATGAGGAGGAGACTGATTTTGATACGGCAGATTGGGTTGTTGAAATTGTGAATGAGAATTGAATGGAACTGTGTTTCCCCTAGGAAAATGTTGGGTCGAAGCGGGAGTGAAATTTTGAGTTCCGGGAGAATTTCCTAGATTCCATGCAAAGTTGGGATGATTTCTCCAACCTGGATTGTAGGTTGGAGAAAATGGATCATTTCTAGGGTGCTGGAATGCAGCGTTCATCTGTTCTATTGCGTTGTTATTTCCTAGGAGAGGGCATTCCTCTGAAACGTGGGTAGGAGACTGACAATTATGACATCCTGGGAAAGAAACATGATTGAGTTGAGCTGGAGCTCGTTCCTTAATTTCTAAGGCTTCTAACCTCCGCAGAATTGTCGCCATCTTCGCTTCAGAAGCAATGTTTGACTCCAAGGAAAGACCACTAGACTTAGAATGGGGAACTGATGAAACCCTGTCATCGCACTGTTCCCATTGCATTGTTTTTTCAGAAAGACTCTCCAAAAACTCCCAAGCTTCATCAGCATTTTTCCTCATAAAATCCCCGTGGCACATTGATTCTAAGGAAGTTTTTGCAGAATAATCTAATCCCTCATAAATTATTTGGCACAATCGCCATTTTTCTAAACCGTGATGAGGACATTGGATGAGAAGATCTTTAAATCGGTCAAAATACTTCCAAAAAGGTTCTCCCGGGATAATTTTAAAGTTTTGAATGCTGTTCCTAAGTTTTACCATTTTATGAATAGGAAAAAATTTCTTAAGAAAAAAGGTGACAAATTCATCCCAAGTTGAGATGGAATTTGTTGGTAAGCTGTACAGCCATTTTTTAGCTTTATCCTTAAGAACAAATGGAATAAATCTAAGCTTAATCGCATCTTCATTTAATTCTCTCATTTTAATCATAATACACACTTCCTCAAATTCTGAAATAAAAATATATGCGTCTTCTGTTTCATTACCAAGGAATTTGGGAAGCATGTTTATGTATTGCGGTCTAAGCTCAAAACTTATTCCATTTGTTTCGGGGAGTCTAATGCATGAGGGGATTACATTCCTAATGGGATAGCACATATCATGAAGAACGGGTGGATTAGGAGGCTCCATTTCTATGATTGGTAAGCGAATTAATCGATGTGTATTATCCCTAATCCATTGTTGCATACACCAAAATATTTTTTTTTAATTTTATTTTATTTTTCTTAAAGAAAAGAAAGAAAATTAGTTTTTTTATGAGAAGATAAAGAAAAAGAAAAATCCTAACTAAAACAAATCAAAACAATCACTTTTCAATCAACTCTAGTTTTAGGGTTTAGCCTAACTTAACTAGACCAGCTCCTAACCAAAAACTCCTGCAGTGAAAAGATCAAAGTTTTACCCAGGTAGTTAGCCAGGTAAGGATAGTACTAGAGGGTGATCAAAGATCAATTAAGTACCTCTTTCCTTGCGGAGCGCTTTACGCAACCCCTAAACCTTTCCTTAGACACCAACTAATCTGAGAAAACTTAAACCGGTTCACTTATGGATTTCTTGTTCCTTATTGAGCTCGAATCCTTAGGGGCCAACGTCTAATGAGTTTTATTAGGCTTGGGTAGTGTAGTGAGGAATTAGTGATTTTTGGGCTAAGGAAAGGGTGATGAAATCCCTCACCTTATCTTGATTATGGGGTTTTGCCCTTAAAAATATTTTTAAGTGTGTGTCAAATCAAGATGCTCAAATCACTTGGTGAATTCCTACACTATATGAAATGCATCCCTATGAATTAAAAGCAACTAAAAAGGATGGGAAAAAAATCTTTTTTTTTAATTTGGGTTAACAATCAAACAAATGAGAAGAGGGGATTTGTTTGAATTTATTATCTTGTTAGTAAATGTCAAAGTGGAGGATGAATTTTATTATGGTCAACAAAAAATAAAATCTCTCTTTTTTTTTAAGTCCTAATTGTCTCTAATTGTGAAGAAGTAGCTAAAGGGTGGAATTAAAAACTAGAAAGAGGACTTACCTGAAAGCAAATCTTCAAATCCTAGCTCTCCAATCCGCGATCTTCAAGCTCCAAGCGTTTCCTTCACAAAAAACACACAAGTTAAAGAACAAAAATAGTTAAAACCTACTTAAGCACCTTCCCCGGCAACGGCGCCAAAAACTTGGTGCGGCATAAGCATGTACCAAAAAGGTTGCAAGTGCACAACCGTGTCAAGTTATAGTATTTAAGATATCGATCCCACGAGGAAGGTGTTTTGTAGGAGAAAATATAAAATCGGTTCTTATGTTGTGTGCGTGACAAATAGGAGTGATGAGTGAATGTGATTGTGAAGAGATTGAGAAAGTGAAAGTGGTGTGTAAATAGGTGCAAAGTGTAAGTGAGAGTGTATTTGAAAAAGAAGGAGTATGATCAATAAGGTGAGAAGGAAAAAAATGAATAAAATCAAGAAACAAATGAAAAATCAAGAATGAAGAACAAAATTCTAGAATAAAAGAAAGTGCAAGAAATTAAAGATGGTGGATTCAATTATAGATATGGGTAATCTAAAATTGAACCCACTTCTTAGAAAAGGGTGATTCCCTAGAGGGTTCTAGCCTAAAGGCGAATCAAACAAAATAAAAATAAACAAAAAGAAAAACTAAACCCAAGAGGGTTCTAGCCTCAAGGTGAATAGTATAAGAAATTAAAATCTAACTACAAAATAAATTGCAAAATCTAAACTACAAAATAAAATTGCAAGAATTAAATGCAAGAAAATAAATCTACTCTATAAGCATGAAATAAATCTAAGGCAAGAGGGTTCTAGCCTCTTGGCTATTTAACAAGAAAATAAAATCTAAACTACAAGCATAGAAATAAATCTACACTAATAAGCAATAAAAAGGAAATAAAAGAGAAAAAGGAAAGAAAATGCAAACCTCTAAATAATTCTTCATCTCCATCTTCATCATCCAACAAAGAGAAGAAATATTTAAAGTGGTGAAAAGCCGTTGATGAAATCTGGAGGACTTCGCATCGATACCGGCATCGATGCCTGCATCGATGCTGGCATCGATGCCCTAATAAAAATTCTGACTTCACGGTTGGCTTCGTCTCGTCGAGATAGGTGATTTTCATATATTATATGTTAAATTCCGCCTTCCGGATTGGGAGATATCGTCGTTTCTTTGTGGCCAACCATTTTGAATATGATTTCCTTTCATATTGGATTTTTGATTTTCTCCGGCTTCTACAGGCCACTCGGCTTGATTCTGGGCTTTTGGATAATTTGGAAATTGATTTTCCAATGGGCTTCTTTGCTTCATTTCTTCATTTAATCAATTGGTTTTTGTTGAGAAATGAGAGTTTGAGATTTATTCTTCATTAACCTGCAATTAAAGATAAAAACAATTATTAGTAGTATATTTATTCATATAAAATAGATAATGAAGGTATAAAACTGTAATAAAATATGATTATCAGAAGAGAAGAAGGATAAAGAGAAAAACCTAACTAAACAAATCAAGAGTAACCATTTGAAATTACCTTTAATTCTAGAATTAAGCCTAAACTCAACTAGATTAGGTCCTAATAAAAAACTTCTTCAGTAGAAAGACTGAAATTCACTTGGTCAGTTAGTCAGGTAAGGATAGTACTTAAGGGAGGTCAATGACCAATTAAGTACATCTTTTCTTGCGGAGCACTTTACACAATCCCTAAGCCTTTCCTTAAACACTAACAGATTTAAGTAAAATTAAACAGGTTCAATTAAGAGTTTCTTGTTCCTTAATAAGCTCTAGTCCTTAGGGGATAACGTCTAATATGTTTTAAAAGGCTTGGGTTTGTGTAGTAAGGAATTAAAGGTTAGTGGGCTAAGAAAAGTGTGACGAAATCCCTCATCTTATTTTGATTACGGTGTTTTCCCTTTAGAGTATTTTTAAGTGAGTGTCAAATTAAAATGCTCAAATCACTTAGGTAAACTCCTACTAACTATATACAATGCAAACCCTAAGAATTAAAAGCAACTACAAAAGGAAGCAAAAAAAATATTTTTCATTTTTTAATTATGGTCCACAAACAAACATATGTGAGTGAGAGCTCTTATTTGAATTTATTATTCTGTTAATAGTTGTTCAAGTGGAGGGTGGATTTTACTAAGGTCGATAAGAAGAAATCTTTTTATTAGCTCTTAATTGTCTCTTATTATGAGAAACTAACTAAAATGTTGAATTAAAATAAATACTAGAAAGAGGACTCACCATTTAAAGTAAATTTTTAATTTTCAAATTTTAATCCACAATCTTCTTCTTCAAATTTATTTCTTCACAATTAAACACACAAATCAGAGAACCAAAATAAAAAATCTAAGTACAAGCTCCCTCCCTGACAATGGTGCCAAAAACTTGATATGTATTGAAAACAACAAGCAACCCTATAAGAGGACAACTATCAAGTTATAACATAGTTATAATATCAATCCTACGAGGAAGGTGTGTACGGAAAATTCTAAATTAATCCTACAAATGTGTGTGGAGAAAGAGGAGTAAGAGTGTAGAGATATAGAAATTTACAAATTAAAAAATTCTAGAACAAGAGGGGAGAAAGAGAGTGAACATATAAAAGAAAACAAAGAACAAACAAGGAGGAGAAATAAGGAAAATAGAAACGAATAAAATCAAGAAGAGCAAAAAATAATCAAAAAGAGGAAAAACAAACAAGTAAAAGATGGAGAAAATAAAAAAGATAGGCGTTATATCATAGAAATGGCTAAATGTTAATCCTCTACGAGGAACCGACATGTGTCCCTGATTAACTCAATAGCAGATCAACCTCACCCTATACAGGATGACTCGAACTGCTACAACACTCGACTCTTCCAAAGAAGGACCAAGTCAAAAGACATCATCACTCAGAACTTACCATTTGAGTTAACCCAACCCCTCTTCACTCTACAAGGTGGGGTCGAGAGCTTTCGAGGCTGAGTAAAAAGACAGTATTTATCATCCCCTCTGTGACGCCCCTCTGTTTGGATTTTTCGCTCGATGTACTTGTTCCATTTAGTTAGGGGTTAAGTGGGGGTATTTACATTTTAGATGGTTAAGTGTGGACATCGAAGATGATTTTCGAGAGAGCGAAGATGCTATGTAGAGCTACTTCCTGCATTTATTGAGGAAGTGGATTGATTTATGTGTATGATTATTTGTATGATTATATTTAGATTTAACGCTAGAATGAGGATATTTCCGCTCAATTCTTAATCTTTTGGAACACATGGTATATATATGGGGGGTTCCTTGTTTGGATTTTTCGCCCGACGTACTAGTTTCATTTGATTAAGGGTTGAGTAAGAATATAGTCATCCTGGATTGTTAAATATAAATATCGCTATATGCTTGTCTAGAGTAATATTATATGTTTGAGTATGATTTCTGAATTTTGAGGATGAAATTCTTTTAAGGGGGAAGAATGTAAAACCCCGTATTTTTGTTAGAAGTATATGTGAATTATTAGTGATAGATAATTCTATTGTGGTAAATAACTTGAGGTCATAGATATACTTGATAACAAGTTATCAGATATGTATGAATGTATTTTTTATAGAGTTTTGTGCATTGGTTTTGGCAAATTAGCAAAACATGCACGGATCTAAAAATGTCTGCTCAGTCGACTTATGAGTCGACCATTGAGTCGACTTATGAGTTGACCAATGAGTCGACTGACGGGCTGATTTCGGGTTTTCTTTTAAGTTTGCGGGTCTATTCATTTTTGTTTCGGGTTTGACCACTCATATATTATCTCTCCTACCCGAGAACACCTTCAGAACCCAAAACCCTAGCCCCTCTCTCTCCCCTCAAACCCTAGCTTAGTGTTTGGTGATTTTGGGGGAATTTTCGGAGGATTTCAGTAGGATCAGCAGGAGTTTTGAGGTGCTGTCGAAGGAGGATTGTTTCCTAGAGGGTTCAGGAGTTTTTCAGCATATCAGTGGCGAGTAACATCTCGCCCAGCCCTACACCCACTGTTTGTATAGTTTTATTTGGTTTTATTTTGGATTTATTGAGCCTAAATCATTATTTTGCGTATAAAAATATATTTCTACGGCATATGATGCGAGAAATCAGATGTTTCAGTTAATAAAAACCCACCAACATTTTTGTAATGTAGATCCATATCTGGAGTTAGATTTAAACATGGGTTTCTTTGTGATTGTTTGTTTTCAATACGTTTTTAAACATGTATAAATATGTTTAGGGTTTTAATGTATGTAGTTACATGCAAATCTTGCGTTTCTGTTGATACACATCTATTAGAATTGGAAATATATTGCTGGACATGACAAAGAAGAACTTTAGGTTAACACTTTTGCACATAATCAGCGAAAGCAGAAAACTTGGAATTTTCTGCTCAGTCGACCAATGAGTCGACTTATCAGCCGACTTATAAGTCGATTGATGAGTCGACCAATGAGTCGACTGACAGGAAAACTTACAGTTTTGTGTTTTATTCTGGTCGACCAATGAGTCAACCAATCCCAGTCAACTCATAAGTCGACTGATGAGGAATTCTCCAGTTTCCTCGGTTTGAATCTGTTTGGGTTGTTTCAGTTTAACTGAAACTGTTTATGCTTGTTTATTATTGTTGCGTGCTTTAATATGAACGAGGAGTCGCCTCGAATAACGGGTATTAGAAATTATTGTTTAACCTATATCTTTACATGTAAGATAACATACGGACACGAGTTTAGGTTTGCACACCGAGACATGTGAGAAATTAGGGTATATGCATCTGTTCATATATTTCATCTAGTCCATGTGTTGGGAAATTATGATGTGTAGTCCATGTGTTGGACATTTATCACATTCAGTCTATGTGTTGGACAATTTTTATATGTAGTCCATGTGTTGGACATCCACCACATCTAGTTTTAGTCCATGTGTTAGGCATCAGTTTAGACCTTGAGATTGACATTGATACTTGCATAGGCTGGACATGAAACTTATGTGAGTTACGACATGATACTGGATTTAAGTTCTGAGATGGGTTTGTTTTCTTTTATTTTTGTTCCTGTATTAGATTTCGGGTTTGGTATTTAGGGATTTACAATTTGAGATACAAGGTATATACATGAGGGTTTCCTTGTTTGGATTATTTCGCTCGACGTACCTATGCTCGTGTTGTAATTTCCTAAGTACTAAAACCCTCTTATCATTAGGGATCTACAATTTGAGCTACAAGGTATATACATGAGGGTTTCCTTGTTTGGATTATTTCACTCGACGTACTTAAGCTTATGTTGTAATTTCCTAAGTACTAAAACCCTCTTATCATTAGGGATCTACAATTTGAGCTACAAGGTATATACATGAGAGCCAGGAGCCTGGAGAGTCGCAGGTTGATGGCGATGCACTTTAGCTTCAGCTATCTGTTTTAGTTATATTTTTCTTTTGAGCTCCACTGTAGATTTCTATTTAGACATTTGTGGATTTTATTTCTAGAAGTTGTAAAGGCTGTGTGCCTTATTTCCTCTTATTCAGACATTTTGTATTTGAGACTTGTTGAGAACTCTAGTTCATTTATTGAAGATATTGACTTGTACTTCAGTATGTTAAATGATGAAATATTAATTTAATCTCTATTATTTCATCAATTGATTCTTGTATTATCTTTTACTTGCTTTTGTATCTACACCTGTTATTGACTCTACTAGAGAGAAAGTAATTGTGATGAAGAAAAATGTTATTATACGGTGTGGTGCATGGTAGGTTTAACATTCTTGGTTTTACCTTGGACTACAGCCTTGAGTGAACCCAGGGGCGTCACACCCTCGCATGATCAAAATGAAAGGTATCATTTGTCGACCCTCTCATAGAGATAAGTCAGGAGGCACCTCGAACCCTCTACCGATAGTCGATCACTATCACAATGAATGCATGATCAGAAGCATCATTGCTCCAGCCCTAAAAGTCTTTATGACTCATCAAACCTTATCAGCACCATGCATACCTCGTCACCATCAAATTAGATGTTTAGATGACTCATCCCCCATTGCAGCCGACACTTATCTACTAATTGAACTACTTGCTTTGACTCGGCTGAAGTTACACATCTACCCCTAAGATCACATTAGAAGCTTATCACTGACTTGATCGTTAGAAGAACCACCAGAGATCCGAACTCCAACCCTCTCAAGTATTGTTCACGTACAAGACTAGATTCTCTACTCAAGAACCAACTGTCTAAAGAAGACTAAGGACCCAAGCACCCTACAACATTAGCATTTAACCCCTTATTAGATAACAGACATCAATAGTTTGATGTTCACCGTGGAGTGTTTCTTTCTTATTTGCAAGAGATGACTGGTTTGATCAAGTAGGCCGATCCTCTAATTCGTCCATTGATGATACAAGTCGCCGTACAAGCAACCTTTGGTCGCGGAATTATCAAAATGTGAGTTGAGAAGAAGACAACCAAAACACAAGAACAATTTAGTATGACGAAGGAAAATACCTTCTCTAGATTATGAAGAACAAAATATTATAATCTCTTCCTCACAATCTCACTAGAATCGAGAACAACCTCTCAATTCTCTCTAAACCCTAATACAATGTTTAGAATCTCTCTCTGATCTAAGATCTCATAGATCCTCACAATCTAAACCCTAATCTTTTTTATTAGGATCTCACTTAGACCTAAAACCCTTTAGATCTATATCTTGGCCTCTGACCTCCTTGTTTAGAACCCCAAACAATCCTTATTTATAGGGTTTACAATGTGGTGGCAATCTGGTAAATAACAAAAACCAAACCCAGCTAGGATTCCTTTAAAACAGAAACCAAATCTGCCCAGGAAACCTCGATGAGTCGACTCATGACTGAGATGAGTCGACTCATGATCACCAGTTGACTCATGGTCGAATCAAAATGTGCACAAACTGTGCTGGCCTGCATGAGTCGACTCATGATTTCATGAGTCGACTCAGCAGAACAAACTGTGCTGGCCTGCATGAGTCGACTCATGATTTCATGAGTCGACTCAGCAGAAGCATTTTTCTATTTGGAGGCGTTTTCTTGAGTCGACTCATCAAGCCGTCAGTCGACTCATCAACCGTCGGTCGACTCATCAACTCGTCAGTCGACTCACCAGGCTGAGAACTAAAATCTTTAATTCTTCGTTCTTTCGACTCGCTTCACGCTCCATCCTGTGCTCCGCCGTGTCGCTTCACACCACTATTCTCAAGATATCATGAGAATCACCTATCCTCAAGCTCCCATGAGGATCACTTTTCCAAAGAGAAGATACACCCGTATTATGGGTCCCCCCTTTAGGAACTTGAAGTCCCATTTAAGTTAGAACTTCAGCTGAGGAAACTCTCGAGCCCCTCCATCTTTGTTGACTTCAGTCATCTTCTTCTTCATTAATCTCTGAACACCTTCTAAAGAAAAAGATCTTGCTTAGCTTCTTGTATTGCGATCGAGTCAAGACCATAACACGATGCCCCTTCAACGGATCTGATTGCTCTGATACCAACTTAATACGAGTCGCCGTGCGAGCACCCTTTGGTCGCGGATTTACCAAAAGGTGGGTTGAGAAGAAGACAACCAAAACACAAGAATAATTCAATATGTCGAAGGAAAATACCTTCTCTAGATTATGAAGAACAAAAGATTACAATCTTTCCCTCATAATCTCACTAGAATCGAGAACAACCTCTCAATCCTCTCTAAACCCTAATACAATGATTAGAATCTCTCTCTGATCTAAGATCTCATAGATCTTCATAATCTAAACCCTAATCCTTTTGATTAGGATCTAACTTAGACCGAAAACCCTTTAGATCTACATCTTGGCCTCTGATCTCCTTGTTTAGAACCCTAAACAATCCCTATTTATAAGGTTTACAACGTGGTGGCAATCTGGTAAATAAGCAAAACCAAACCCAGCTAGGATTCCTTCAAAACAGAAACCAAATCTGCCCAGGAAACCTCGATGAGTCGACTCATGACTGAGATGAGTCGACTCATGATCACCAGTCGACTCATGGTCGACTCAAAATGTGCACAAACTGTGCTGACCTGCATGAGTCGACTCATGATTTCATGAGTTGACTCAGCAAAAGCATTTTGCTATCTGGAGGCGTTTTCTTGAGTCGACTCATCAACCCGTCAGTCGACTCATCAGGCTGAGAACTGAAATCTTTGATTTTTCGTTCTTCCGACTCGCTTCACGCTCCATCCAGTGCTCCGCCGTATCGCTTCACAACACTATTCTCAAGATATCATGAGAATCACCTAACCTCAAGCCCCCATGAGGATCGCTTTTCCGAAGAGAAGATGCACCCGTATCATGGGTCCCTCCTTTAGGAACTTGAAGTCCTATTCAAGTTAGAACATCAGCTGAGGAAACTCTCAAGCCCCTCCATCTTTGTTGACTTGAGTCATCTTCTTCTTCCTTAATCTCTAAACTCCTTCCAAAGAAAAGGATCTCACTTAGCTTCTTGTATTGCGATTGAGTCAGGACCATACATAGGATGCCCCTTCAACGGATCTGATTGCTCTGATACCAACTTAATACGAGTCGCCGTGCGAGCACCCTTTGGTCGCGGAATTAACAAAAGGTAGGTTAAGAAGAAGACAACCAAAACACAAGAACAATTCAGTATAGCGAAGGAAAATACCTTCTCTAGATTATGAAGAACAAAAGATTACAATCTCTCCCTCATAATCTCACTAGAATCGACAACAACCTTTCAATCCTCTCTAAACCCTAATACAATGATTAAAATCTCTCTTTAATCTAAGATCTCATAGATCCTCACAATCTAAACCCTAATCCTTTTGATTAGGATCTCACCTAGACCTAAAACCCTTTAGATCTACATCTTGGCCTCTGATCTCCTTGGTTAGAACCCTAAACAATCCCTATTTATAGGGTTTATAACATGGTGGCAAGCTGGTAAATAACCAATACCAAACCTAGCTAGGATTCCTTCAAACATAAACCAAATCTGCCCAGGAAACCTCGATGAGTCGACCCATGACTGAGATGAGTCGACTCATGATCACAAGTCGACTCATGGTCGAATCAAAATGTTCACAAACAATGCTGTCCTGCACGAGTCGACTCATGATTTCATGAGTCGACTCAGTAGAAGCATTTTTCTATCTGGAGGAGTTTTCTTGAATCGACTCATAAACCCGTCAGTCGACTCATCAACCGTCAGTCGACTCATCAACCGTCAGTCAACTCATCAACCCGTCAGTCGACTCATCAGGCTGAGAACTAAAATCGTTGATTCTTCGTTCTTCCGACTCCCTTCATGCTCCATCCTGTACTCCGCTGTGTCGCTTCAAACCACTATTCTCAACATATCTTAAGAATCAACTATCCTCAAGCTCCCATGAGGATAGCTTTTCCAAAGAGAAGATACACCCGTATCATGGGTCCCCCCTTTAGGAACTTGAAGTCCCATTCAAGTTAGAACCGTATCATGGGTCCCCCCTTTAGGAACTTGAAGTCCCATTCAAGTTAGAACTTCAGCTGAGGAAACTCTCGAGCCCCTCCATCTTTGCTTTAGGAACTTGAAGTCCCATTCAAGTTAGAACTTCAGCTGAGGAAACTCTCGAGCCCCTCCATCTTTGTTTACTTCAGTCATCTTCTACTTCCTTAATCTCTGAACTCCTTCTAAAGAAAAAGATCTCACTTAGCTTCTTGTATTGCGATCGAGTCAGGACCATACACAGGATGCCCCTTCAACGGATCTGATTGCTCTGATACCAACTTGATACGAGTCGTCGTGTGAGCACCCTTTGGTCGCGAAATTACCAAAAGGTGGGTTGAGAAGAAGACAACCAAAACATAATAACAATTCAATATGGCGAAGGAAAATACCTTCTGTAGATTATGAAGAACAAAAGATTACAATCTCTCCCTCATAATCTCACTAGAATCGAGAACAACCTTTCAATCCTCTTTAAACCCTAATACAATGATTAGAATATCTCTCTGATCTAAGATCTCATAGATCCTCACAATCTAAACCCTAATCCTTTTGACTAGGATCAAACTTAGACCTAAAACCCTTTAGATCTACATCTTGGCCTCTGACCTCCTTGTTTAGAACCCTAAACAATCCCTATTTATAGGGTTTACAACGTGGTGGCAATCTGGTAAATAACCAAAACCAAACCCAGCTAGGATTCCTTCAAAATAGAAACCAAATCTGCCCAGGAAACCTCGATGAGTCGACTCATGACTGAGATGAGTCGACTCATTATCACCAGTCGACTCATGGTCGACTCAAAATGTGCACAAACTGTGCTGGCCTGCATGAGTCGACTCATGATTTCATGAGTCGACTCAGCAGAAGCATTTTGCTATCTGGAGGCGTTTTCTTGAGTCGACTCATCAACCCGTCAGTCGACTAATGTGGCTGAGAACTAAAATCTTTTATTCTTCGTTCTTCCGACTCGCTTCACGCTCCATCATGTGTTCTGCCGTATCGCTTCATACCACTATTCTCAAGATATCATGAGAATCATCTATCCTCAAGCTCCCATGAGGATCACTTTTCCGAAGAGAAGATACACCGGTATCATGGGTCCCCCCTTTAGGAACTTGTAGTCCTATTCAAGTTAGAACATCAGCTGAGGAAACTCTTGAGCCCCTCCATCTTTGTTGACTTCAGTCATCTTTTTCTTCCTTAATCTCTGAATTCCTTCCAAAGAAAATGATCTCGCTTAGCTTCTTGTATTGCGATTGAGTCAGGACCATACACAGGATGCCCCTTCAACGGATCTGATTGTTCTGATACCAACTTAATACGAGTCGCCGTGCGAGCACCCTTTGGTCGCGGAATTACCAAAAGGTGGGTTGAGAAGAAGACAATCAAAACACAAGAACAATTCGGTATAGCGAAGGAAAATACCTTCTCTAGATTATGAAGAACGAAAGATTACAATCTCTCCCTCACAATCTCACTAGAATCGAGAACAACCTCTCAATCATCTCTAAACCCTAATACAATGATTAGTATCTCTCTGATCTAAGATCTCATAGATCCTCACAATCTAAACCCTAATCCTTTTGATTAGGATCTCTCTTAGACCAAAAACCCTTTAGATCTACATCTAGGCCTCTGATCTCCTTGTTTAGAACCCTAAACAATCCCTATTTATAGGGTTTATAACATGGTGGCAATCTGGTAAATAACCAATACCAAACCCAGCTAGGATTCCTTCAAACATAAACCAAATCTGCCCAGGAAACCTCGATGAGTCGACTCATGACTGAGATGAGTCGACTCATGATCACCAGTCGACTCATGGTCGAATCAAAATGTGCACAAACTGTGCTAGCCTGCATGAGTCGACTCATGATTTCATGAGTCGACTCAGCAGAAGCATTTTTCTATCTGGAGGCGTATTCTTGAGTCGACTCATCAACCCGTCAGTCGACTCATCAACCGTCAGTCGACTCATCAGGCTGAGAACTAAAATCTTTAATTCTTCGTTCTTCCGACTCGCTTCACGCCTCCGCTGTGTCGCTTCAAACCACTATTCTCAAGATATCATGAGAATCACCTATCCTTAAGCTCCCATGAGGATCGCTTTTCCAAAGAGAAGATACACCCGTATCATGGGTTCCCACTTTAGGAACTTGAAGTCCCATTCAAGTTAGAACTTTAGCTGAGGAAACTCTTGAGCCCCTCCATCTTTGTTGACTTTAGTCATCTTCTTCTTCCTTAATCTCTGAACTCCTTCTAAAGAAAAAGATCTCGCTTAGCTTCTTTTATTGCGATCGAGTCAGGACCTTACACAGGATGCCCCTTCAACGGATCTGATTGCTCTGATACCAACTTGATACGAGTCGCCATGCGAGCACCCTTTGGTCACGGAATTACTAAAAGGTGGGTTGAGAAGAAGACAACCAAAACACAAGAACAATTCAATATGGCGAAGGAAAATACCTTCTCTAG
>NC_033801.1:100073611-100077973 GCF_001876935.1 Asparagus officinalis | reverse complement strand
AATTTAGGTCTTTCAGTTTTAGATAAGAACGATCATCTGAGAAGAAGAAGCTTAGTCCAGTTTAGAGCATTTAAGAAAAATCGAAACAACCTATTTGAAAATTATGCTAATAATACGATTTTCTGGGATATTACTTAGACAAATTACATGAACAAAAAAAAAATGAGACCACAAGGTTAGGATTTTTTGCTTAGGAATAAAAACCTAAAATTATCTTAACCATATTTCATTTAGTTATAAATAAAACAAAATATGAGTAGTGATAAATGTACTACATTTTCTCTTCTACTTTGGCACTACCACTCACACCAGAGTGAGATCATGATGAATCATCATTACAATTTTTAAGTGATACCCCAACTCTTTTGTGAATAGTAATGTCAAAGTAGTAAAAAATTTTAGTACACTTAGCATTTTTTATTTTAAAATGATTACGTATATCATAGTTTGACAGATATAAGTCACATCAATGTGGCAAATTTGTTTGGTAAGTAATAGGGAGTCTTTAGCAAATTAGCATCTTTAACCTAGTTGTCCACAATCATGTGCGGATTGAGGAAGATGATCAAATTCTAACCTGATTAAGGAACAGAATTAAACTAAAAAACTAGTCAATTCTACTACACTTTTTTGCCAAATACGAGTTTAGCTTCTTAATTTACCACTTTAGGATCCACTTATCTGGGTACAGATAGTTGCCAAAATGCAAACTATATATATAGAGAAACTAAGAAATTTCCATCAATACATAAATGAATACAGAGACATGTTCGGCAACTGCAATTCGTTATGTTATGGATGATACCAACTTGATACGAGTTGTCGTGCGAGCATCTTTGATCGTAGAATTATCAAAGATGTATTTGTGAGAAGACCCCCAAAACACAAGAACAATTCGGTATAGCGAAGGAAAATACCTTCTCTAGATTATGAAGAACGAAAGATTACAATCTCTCCCTCACAATCTTACCAACTTGATACGAGTCGCCGTGCGAGCACCCTTTGGTCGCGGAATTACCAAAAGGTGGGTTGAGAAGAAGACCCCCAAAACACAAGAACAATTCGGTATAGCGAAGGAAAATACCTTCTCTAGATTATGAAGAACGAAAGATTACAATCTCTCCCTCACAATCTCACTAGAATCGAGAACAACCTCTCAATCATCTCTAAACCCTAATACAATGATTAGTATCTCTCTGATCTAAGATCTCATAGATCCTCACAATCTAAACCCTAATCCTTTTGATTAGGATCTCTCTTAGACCAAAAACCCTTTAGATCTACATCTAGGCCTCTGATCTCCTTGTTTAGAACCCTAAACAATCCCTATTTATAGGGTTTATAACATGGTGGCAATCTGGTAAATAACCAATACCAAACCCAGCTAGGATTCCTTCAAACATAAACCAAATCTGCCCAGGAAACCTCGATGAGTCGACTCATGACTGAGATGAGTCGACTCATGATCACCAGTCGACTGTGCTCCGCTGTGTCGCTTCAAACCACTATTCTCAAGATATCATGAGAATCACCTATCCTTAAGCTCCCATGAGGATCGCTTTTCCAAAGAGAAGATACACCCGTATCATGGGTTCCCACTTTAGGAACTTGAAGTCCCATTCAAGTTAGAACTTTAGCTGAGGAAACTCTTGAGCCCCTCCATCTTTGTTGACTTTAGTCATCTTCTTCTTCCTTAATCTCTGAACTCCTTCTAAAGAAAAAGATCTCGCTTAGCTTCTTTTATTGCGATCGAGTCAGGACCTTACACAGGATGCCCCTTCAACGGATCTGATTGCTCTGATACCAACTTGATACGAGTCGCCATGCGAGCACCCTTTGGTCACGGAATTACTAAAAGGTGGGTTGAGAAGAAGACAACCAAAACACAAGAACAATTCAATATGGCGAAGGAAAATACCTTCTCTAGATTATGAAGAACAAAAGATTACAATCTCTCCCTTATAATGTCACTAGAATCGAGAACAACCTCTCAATCCTCTCTAAACCCTAATACAATGATTAGAATCTCTCTCTGATCTAAGATCTCATAGATCCTCATAATCTAAACCCTAATCCTTTTGATTAGGATCTAACTTAGACCTAAAACCCTTTAGATCTACATCTTGGCCTCTGACATCCTTGTTTAGAACCCTAAACAACCCCTATTTATGGGGTTTACAACGTGGTGGCAATCTGGTAAATAACCAAAACCAAGCCTAGCTAGGATTCCTTCAAAACGGAAACCAAATCTGCCCAGGAAACCTCGATGAGTCGACTCATGATAACCAGTCGACTCATGGTCGACTCAAATTGTGCACAAACTGTGCTGGCCTGCATGAGTCGACTCATGATTTCATGAGTCGACTCAGCAGAAGCATTTTTCTATCTGGAGGTGTTTTCTTGAGTCGACTCATCAACTTGTCAGTCGACTCATCAGGCTGGGAACTGAAATCTTTGATTCTTCGTTCTTCCGACTCGCTTCACGCTCCATCCTGTGCTCAGCCGTATCGTTTTACACCACTATTCTCACGATATCATGAGAATCACCTATCCTCAAGCTCCCATGAGGATCGCTTTTCCGAAGAGAAGATACACCCGTATCATGGGTCCCCCCTTTAGGAACTTGAAGTCCTATTCAAGTTAGAACATCAGCTGAGGAAACTCTCGAGCCCTCCATCTTTGTTGACTTCAGTTATCTTCTTCTTCCTTAATCTCTGAACTCCTTCCAAAGAAAAGGATCTCGCTTAGCTTCTATTATTGCGATTGAGTCAGGACCATACACAGGATGCCCCTTCAACAGATCTGATTGCTCTGATACCAACTTAATATGAGTCACCGTGCGAGCACCCTTTGGTCATGGAATTACTAAAAGGTGGGTTGAGAAGAAGACAACCAAAACACAAGAACAATTCAGTATAGCGAAGGAAAATACCTTCTCTAGATTATGAAGAACAAAAGATTACAATCTCTCCCTCACAATCTCACTAGAATTGAGAACAACCTCTCAATCCTCTCTAAACCCTAATACAATGATTAGAATCTCTCTCTGATCTAAGATCGCATAGATCCTCATAATCTAAACCCTAATCCTTTTGATTAGGATCTAACTTAGACCTAAAACCCTTTAGATCTACATCTTGACCTATGACCACCTTGTTTAGAACCCTAAACAATCCCTATTTATAGGGTTTACAACATGGTGGCAATCTGGTAAATAACCAAAACCAAACCCAACTAGGATTCCTTCAAAACAGAAACCAAATCTGCCCAGGAAACCTCGATGAGTCGACTCATGATCACCAGTCGACTCATGGTCGACTCAAATTGTGCACAAACTGTGCTGGCCTGCATGAGTCGACTCATGATTTCATGAGTTGACTCAGCAGAAGCATTTTTCTATCTGGAGGCGTTTTATTGAGTCGACTCATCAACTTGTCAGTCGACTCATCAGGCTGAGAACTGAAATCTTTGATTCTTCGTTCTTTCGACTCGCTTCACGCTTCATCCTATGCTCAGCCGTATCGTTTTACACCACTATTCTCACGATATCATGAGAATCACCTATCCTCAAGCTCCCATGAGGATCACTTTTCCGAAGAGAAGATACACCCGTATCATGGGTCCCCCCTTTAGGAACTTGAAGTCCTATTCAAGTTAGAACATCAGCTGAGGAAACTCTCAAGCCCCTCCATCTTTGTTGACTTCAGTAATCTTCTTCTTCCTTAATCTCTGAACTCCTTCCAAAGAAAAGGATCTCGCTTAGCTTCTTGTATTGCGATTGAGTCAGGACCATACACAGGATGCCCCTTCAACAGATCTGATTGCTTTGATACCAACTTAATACGAGTCGCCGTGCGAGCACCCTTTGGTCGCGGAATTACCAAAAGGTGGGTTGAGAAGAAGACAACCAAAATACAAGAACAATTCAGTATAGCGAAGGAAAATACCTTCTCTAGATTATGAAGAACAAAAGATTACAATCTCTCCCTCACAATCTCACTAGAATCGAGAACAACCTCTCAATCCTCTCTAAACCCTAATACAATGATTAGAATCTCTCTCTAATCTATGATCTCATAGATCCTCATAATCTAAACCCTAATCCTTTTGATTAGGATCTCACTTAGACCTAAAACCCTTTAGATCTACATCTTGGCCTCTGATCTCCTTGTTTAGAACCCTAAACAATCCCTATTTATAGGGTTTATAACGTGGTGGCAATTTGGTAAATAATCAATACCAAACCCAGCTAGGATTCCTTCAAACATTAACCAAATCTGCCCAAGAAACCTCGATGAGTCGACTCATGATCACCAGTCGACTCATGGTCGAATCAAAATGTGCACAAACTGTGCTAGCCTG
>NC_033801.1:100025827-100072611 GCF_001876935.1 Asparagus officinalis | reverse complement strand
AGCTCAGACTTCAGAAATCCTCAAATGGTTTGTGTTACATACCAGTGATGGTTCCAAATTCGAAGTGCAAGGAGAAGGCAAATTCTTCGCTAATCCCTTAAAGAAATGTGTGCACCAACTAAGTATGAATAGAGAAAAATATAACTAAATTTACAAGATGAAGATAAAAGGTTGTGGAAGAGAAAAAGGAAGAATTTCAGAAAAAATCAAAAACTTACATGGGTTGTCACCACATCATGGAAAAAAGCTCGGATGTGGTCCTCTCCAGCTATGTCCTTTCTGTAGTGAATAATACAATAGCAATCAATTAAAAAATTTTACAAGAAAAAAAAAGGGGCGGGATTGCACCTCATAGTAAGTAAATTATTACCTTACTTCCTCTTCATCTAAATAACACTTCCATATTGTGGCCTTATCCAATCTACTTCTTCAACCAATTACCATTTCTGTAATCTTCATAGATAGAGTTGTTAAAAAGTGGATTGATCAAAATGTATTGTGCATCTCCACTAAGTAAGCTTGATGGATCTGAACCCTCTAAATTAGGGTGATAAAATCCCATTATTTGTTCTATGATGCATGCTTACACTGACATAAGGCTGGCAGACATATGTTCAAATCCTTAAAATAATGGATGTAAATGGATACATCACTAAAAGGTTAAATAAGTTGCAGGGTATTATGAAACACAAAGGATATACTAATCAAGTTAGGAAACAATTAACTTTTAGTGTTTTATCTATTTAACAAATATTGTGATTAGGTATTAATGGTTGCTAATTCAACTGCTTAAAAGTCTGGCTAGTAAAGTTGTATTCCAAGTTCTTCCATCATGATTTTATGGAGGACTTATTATTATATATTTTTAGTATTTGAAGGAACTCGTCCTTGATGCTAGAGCACATGATGTGGGTGGAATAGTTCTAACATAGAGATATGGGGCTGGTGTGTCTATGCCTTTCTGGTGCTTCCTACTTAACAGCGTATGCTTGCATGACCGCCCAAATCCCGTGCATCTGGACCAGCCAAGGAAACCAAAGCCTAAAATTTTCTGGTCTATAACAGCAGAAAGGCTGCTCTAGCTTCCTAGATGCAAAACATTGTTCTTACAGTATGGATCCTGATCTTCTGATGAGTCGTAGAACAAATTAACAAAGATATAACAGGAAATTTATTTCAAATTAAGACTATTGAGATTGAAGCATGCTAGATCCACTTCCTTCAGGTTAGCAGACAAGTTAAGGTTTAACTTAGATAGATGAAAACAGCAAGCTGAAAACGTGACTTTAAATTTCTTAATGTTGGGACATCCAATACAGTTGAGGGTCTACAACTTCTCTTGAACTTTTCATTTTTTTCTCTGATTTCTTACGAGTCATAATAAATCCATAAATGCCATGACAATTTGAAGCCTAAAATGTTAATAGGAAATAGCAGATGCAAGTAGTTCTTTTTTGAGCTCAGATATGATAAATCCCAGAAAATTACCTTTACTGATAAGTACTTTCTCCACCTTTCGCTACGTTGCAATGAAGCAGGAATTAGCTGATTCATCCACAAATAAAGCAACTTTAGGGGAAAAGTTTTTCATGAACATGTGTGCAAGTGGTATAAGATGCAAAACTACAGCACTTAAAAATATGCATAAGGACAAAAAGATTAAACAAACAAGAGGAGGATAACATTAAAACTTAAGAAAAGATACTTCTAGTAAACACCCATATTTGCACCCTCTAACACAAGAGTGCATGTTAGCATAAGATTATTGTCCAATATTTTGTGCAGTGAAAGTTCAAGTTAGCTTGTCAGATCTAGCATGTGATTTGGTCTGAATATTTTTTGCTGCTCAATATTATATAGATCGAGATTGGATCAATTCACTAAAAATCAAGTTCGTTTTGTATTAATGAGCACTCTCAGCATAATGTTTGTTCTTGGAAATGATTCAATTTAAACTTACTTTCTAGTTTCTCAAGGAACTTCATGAATAACAATATCTTAGGAATTATTTTCATATATGCATGCATTGATAAAGCATGTTCAATATTTTCAGAATGATTAATAATTTCAAAAATTTCCATGTTATAAAAGAAAACTTGTAGAATAAAGTAAATTACAAACAAAGCATTAAACTTGTAGAATAAAGTAAATTACAAACAAAGCATTTATCCAAAATGTTGATGATTTGTTATTCATTTCATAGAAATTAATATGGGTAAGTAAAGCATTTATCCAAAATGTTGATGATTTGTTATTCATTTCATAGAAATTAATATGGGTAAGTTGGAAATTATTTTCATATTTTAGAGCTTACAGTATTTTCGAGTACGGGAGAATCCGCTCTAAACCAGGTTTCCTGCCTCTTTGATTGACAATGGATATAGAACGAATTTATGAACAAGCCTCTTGATGTTGAGTTCCCAACTTCTGGAAGTGCAGCCAGAAACTCATTTCTAAATCCTACAATGGCAGAGTAATTCTCATCACGAATCGGTTATAGAAGCTACATGTCAAAACCTGAGTAATTCAGTTGTAGTAACTTAATGCACCTTGCATCATTTCAAGCTGAGATGAGGAACAATTCTCTATACCAAGCTTGCAGGCATGCCAACTACCTTGAGGATCAGCAACACCAGGTGCTAAAATGTTCTTTATCTGCAGGAAAAGGAGCTTATTTTATCGGAAAATTTGATGTAGGAAGTCAATAGTAGTTAAGTTCGATACATCAAACACTAACTGTCTAGTATTTACATAAGAGGAAAAAATATCATCCAAAGCTTAAACTAAAATTCCTACTTTGCAGAAAAACAACTTGACAGCATTATATTTATTTGATTCTGTGGAAGCAAATTTTCCAGTGAAAAGAATTTACACCTGCCATGAGTCATAAGCTGCATTTAGAATGAATAGAGGTGTTTGGATCAGACGTGCAGTATATTGCGGGAAAAAGCACTGTAATTTCATCAGATCATATTGTTAGGAAAAGAATTGTAATTAAGCTCAGACTTCAGAAATCCTCAAATGGTTTGTGTTACATACCAGTGATGGTTCCAAATTCAAAGTGCATGGAGAAGGCAAATTCTTCGTTGATCCCTTAAAGAAATGTGTGCACCAACTAAGTATGAATAGAGAAAAATATAACTAAATTTACAAGATGAAGATAAAAGGTTGTGGAAGAGAAAGTGGAAGAATTTCAGAAAAAATCAAAAACTTACATGGGTTGTCACCACATCATGGAAAAAAGCTCGGATGTGGTCCTCTCCAGCTATGTCCTTTCTGTAGTGAATAATACAATAGCAATCAATTAAAAAAACTTACAAGAAAAAAAAAGGTGGGGGGGGCTCATAGTAAGTAAATTATTACCTTACTTCCTCTTCATCTAAATAACACTTCCTTATTGTGGCCTTATCCAATCTACTTCTTCAACCAATTACCATTTCTGTAATCTTCGTAAATAGAGTTGTTAAAAAGTGGATTGATCAGAATGTATTGTGCATCTCCACTAAGTAAGCTTGATGGATCTGAACCCTCTAAATTAGGGTGATAAAATCCCATTATTTGTTCTATGATGCATGCTTACACTGACATAAGGCTGGCAGACATATGTTCAAATCCTTAAAATAATGGATGTAAATGGATACATCACTAAAAGGTTAAATAAGTTGCAGGGTATTATGAAACACAAAGGATATACTAATCAAGTTAGGAAACAATTAACTTTTAGTGTTTTATCTATTTAACAAATATAGTGATTAGGTATTAATGGTTGCTAATTCAACTGCTTAAAAGTCTAGCAAGTAAAGTTGTATTCCAAGTTCTTCCATCATGATTTTATGGAGGACTTATTATTATATATTTTCAGTATTTGAAGGAACTCGTCCTTGATGCTAGAGCACATGATGTGGGTGGAATAGTTCTAACATAGAGATATGGGCTTGGTGTGTGCTTGCATGACCGCCCAAATCCCGTGCATCTGGACCAGCCAAGGAAACCAAAGCCTAAAATTTTCTGGTCTATAACAGCAGAAAGGCTGCTCTAGCTTCCTAGATGCAAAACATTGTTCTTACAGTATGGATCCTGATCTTCTGATGAGTCGTAGGAAGATGCAGGACACAATGTAAGTGTAGTGAATGAAAAGTTATGCATCAGTTGTTTTACATTTGCTTTTATTGGCAAACAGAAGATTTCTTCTCATAGAATATCAATTTGTTCTATCTTGAGCTGCCTCGTGCCCATTTCCAGTAAATAAATTATCCTCTGTTTGTGGAACATATAAACTGTTAGTTGTCTACAGAACCTTCTGGTTCTCCTTGAGCATGCACTTGTGGAACCTAGATGGTCCTACGCATTTATTAGTGAGCATAGAGCATAAAAGTTATCCTCTAAAAAGTTAGAGGATAGGTTTATATGTTAAGTTTTAATTGGTTTTACCAATCACAGTGTAGCTCACTCCTAATAAACTATCCTCTTTTTAAGCATAATGGAAATTTTAAAGCAACACTTCAATTATTAATTAAGGAAGCAAAAGATGACAGATGAAATACCTGGATCTGACCACATGATAATGGAAATGGAGGCAGCCAAAGGGAAGGGAAGCTCAAGAGCTCGAGATGGATTGATCAGAGACATGGGCATCTGTGGAAGAACCAAGCTGGGCTTTTTGCAGCCCATAGTTCTGAAGCTCCTCTGAGAGCCACAAGTGAACGTTTTTGAGATAGAGGAAGCGGGCGAGGGTGAGGCCATAGATAAAGAGGAGAGCATGATTCTTCCTCTTCCTCTGAATCACCCAGTAAAATTCTAGATCTTCTCTCGCATGGTCGAGTGGCGCGAATCTGACGGTTGGGGTTGCAAACGTCGGAAGAGAACTGTTGGCGGCGGCGGCGAGGGAGGGAACTGGTCGTGTTGAATAAGCGAAAGGGGAATTTTTGTTTTTGACTTTTAGGTTTTTTTATTTATTTAACAAGTTAGGAAACTGAATCATTTTGAACCTCCATGACCGCTGTAGTCTGAGCTACCTGCAGAGGCTTCTCAAGAGCATCGTAAACCTCTCTATAGCTCGATTCCCTCAAAGTCTTGACAGCAAAGTACAACACATGAGCCCTAATCACAAATCCAAAGCAAGTCAATACCAATCAGAACAAAATTCAAAAGAAAATCCCGATCTAGGGTTCGAGAGAGGGTACCAGCCAACGAACATAACCCAATTGTAGACGGACATGTTGATCGTAGATGTGCTTCACAACAGAGAGGAATCGAGCTATAGAGAGGTTTCCTAATTCGCTCACCGATTTTCGCTGCCGACCCTCACAAGATCCATTCATTTTTTCATAATTCCGCTGCCTAGTAGCTGGGCGTCGCTGTGGCGACGACGATGACGAGGGGAGGAGCTGGGCGTCGGATCTGGGGACGATGATGAGGGAAATGGCGGAGGAGGTCGGAGATTAGGGCAATAATAATCATCTTTGGAAATTAAAGGGTTAAGATCGTGTATGAACCGGTGGGCGGAGAGGAAGGCGTAACCGACAGAAATCTTAGGTCTTTGAATTTATGATGATATAGATGAAATCTGTTTAATGATTATAAGGATAAGTTTGGAATATTTAAATTGGTTGAAGGTTAGTTTGGGGAGGGAAAAGTTTTCATGAACTCCCTCTTTTAAAGGGTAGATAGATTATCAATGGCGAAGTGTCTGGCTTCTTCTAATGTTCTAGGGGGACTGTCAAGGACATACATTATCTCTTTTTCTTTTCATCATATTGTCATGGAAGGATTAAGTCTACGTTGCAAAAGCTACACAAATGAAGACCGGGTGGAAGGTTTCCAAATGGGGACAGGCCAAAATGGTGGTGTCATCTCGCATTTATTATACGTAGATGATACTCTTGTTGAAATTGAGAAATCAGATGGTTAAGGAGAATTTTGATATGTTTTCAGGCTGTCTTTGGATTAAATCAGATGGTTAAGGAGAAATCAGATGGTTAAGGAGAATTTATTATACGCAGATGATACTCTTGTTTACAGGAAAAAAAGTGAACTCATTCCTGTAGGGGAGATACCAAATTTAAACAGACAAGCTCTTTTTCCTCGGACGTAGGCTGGAAAGCTTCCCACTATTTATCTCCGATCGTCTCTTGGTGCGAAATATAAATCCTAGGCCGTTTAGGACCAGTCAATCCGAAATTGGAAAGAAAATTGGTAGGTTGGAAGGCCATGTTGTTGTCAAAAGGAAGGAGGCTAACTCTCCTCAAAAGTTCCTTATCTAGCCTTCAAATTATGAATTCGGATCATCTCCACTATCTGAAAGGTAGTGGAGGTAGGGTGGGGGCCACACATTGTCTCTTTTCCGCGTGAGATAGCCTCCTACACCCTACACTTTAGCAGGCCCACCCGAAACATCTTTTGAAGCTCTATATATACTTATTAATCAGTCATCTAGGGTTCGGTGCAAGTGCCAGAAAAAAAAATTTGCAGGCAGTGATGCAGGAAAAGTAGTGCAGGCAGAGGGCTTCATGAGTCTTGCGCCAGCGAACAAGAAGAAAACACAGGGATTTGAGGAGCCGCCGACTTTATTTGGGAGATTTTGTGCAGCTGTTCTTAGAGTTTTGTGCATCCTTTTAAGAGACAGATTGTTTGAGGGTTTAGGTTGAGAGATTAAAAACCCTAGTTTTATTCGCTCCCTCTAATATTAGATCTCTCCCTATCTTGTCCCGTGGACGTTGGCAACTTACCGAACCACGTAAAATTTATTTGTCTTACAGTGTGATTTGTAATAGTTTGTAGGTTCCCTCAACAAGTCAGTCGTAGAACTGATGAGAGGAAGAGATGATATCCCAATAAAGATGATATCCCACTTTACTGGGATATTTTATTTTCGATTCTTGTTTCCTTTGTGAAACGAGAATTTCGTTGTGATCTAATCTCTTGTTGTGCACCTTACGCACCGGTGGTGCTGCCGAAATTTCTGCTGCGCATAACAAGTGGTATCAGAGCTTCAGGTTTGGCTTAAGGCTTGTTCGAATGATTCGGTTAAGGATTCCTATTTGAAGAATTAGATCGACAACATGGGAGAAGCAAGCACATCAGGTTCGTCTCGTACGAAGGCGATACCGAGTCTGAGCATCAATAACATGAAGATTGATGTACCGAAGTTCGACGTCAAGATTAATTTTGGATTGTAGAGGTGTCAGGTGATGGACACATTGGATGCACAGAATTTGGAGGAGACTCTTGAGTTACAAGAGAAACCTGAAAACATGAAGGACAATGTTTAGAAGAAGATGAATAGTATGGCTTGTGGAGTTATTCGGTCATGCTTGATACATGATCTTATTTATGACGTAATGAACGAAACGTTGAAGAAGAGAATGTGGGAAACACTCAATGAGAAGTATCTTACGAAAAGCATTAAGAATCGTTTTCACTTGAAGAAGAGGTTTTACCAATTCAAGATGAAGAGGGGAGTTTCCAACAGGGAGCATATCAACAATTTTACGAAACTATTTTCAGATATAGCCAATGTGGATATCATGGTTGAGGATGAAGACAAGGCGATGTTACTTTTGTATTCGTTGCACGAGGATGATTACGGTACATTCGTTCTCACTATGATCAATTGAAGAACTATTGTTAGCTATAAGGAGGTGACCTCAGCTTTGGTGAATTATTAGTTGAGGAAGAGTGATGGTGAATCCTTTGAGAAGGCATCGGGAGATGCATTAGCAGTTCGGGGCTGTGATCCAAACCGCCACCAGTTCAATCGCTCAAAATTAAAGAATAGAGGTGGCCATAAAAGTATTGGTAGGAATCAATGTCGCTTTTGTAAAGAAAAGGGACATTGAAAGATCGACTGCCCAAAGTTGAAGGACAAAGCCGAGAAGAATAAGGGGAAAGCTGTACAAGCTTCATAAGTGAATGTTACAAAAGCTATTGATGAACATTCAGAGTTAGATTCTTCGGGCTATTCATGTTCTGTACTACCATCAGTTTGCTATGCTGACTCCCCATAGTGGATATTGGATTCAGGAGCCATATATCATATATGCCATAGGAGAGATTGGTTCTCTAGCTTTGAGGAGCTGGAAAGAGGGGATGTCATGCTTATAGGAAATAATCATGTATGCCCTATTGATGGTATTGGTTCAGTCCAGATTAGGATGCATGACGGAGTGGTGAGTGAATTAAAAGAAGTGAGGTTCATGTCACAGTTGACAAAGAACATCATTTCTCTTGGTACTTTGGAGGCAGCTGGTTATTAGGTGACCTTAAAGGATGCTACAGCGAAGGTCACGAAGAGTTCTATGGTGGTGATACGAGGAGTCAGGAAAAACTTCCTATACTACTTGAAAGGCAAGACAGTTATAGGGGGTCTAGCAGCTTCTATCACTACAGAGGAGGACACTACTATATTATGGCACATGAGACTAGGACACACAGGAGATAAGTCCCTGCAGTCATTGGTGAAACAGGGGCTATTGAAAGGTGCTAAGACTTGTAAGATGGAGCTGTATGAGCATTGTGTACTTAGGAAGAAGACTGAGTGAAGTTTGGCACTGCTATTCACAATACCCAAGGTATATTGGATTATATTCACACAAATATTTGGAGGTCTTTCCAAGAACACATCACTTGGTGGGGTCAACTATTTTGTCACTTTCATTGATGACTATTCTAGGAAAAATTAAGTATACCCTATGAAACATAAACATGAGGTCCTGGATATTTTTGTGGAGTGAAAAAAAATAGAGCTACAGACAGGTAGAAAGATGAAGACTATACGTTCAAATAACAGTGGAGAGTATAAGAGCGATCAGTTTCTATACTTTTGTCGTGATCACGATATTAGGTGACACTTCACAGTTCGAAAGACACCACAACAGAACGGGGTGGTAGAGAGATTAAACCGTACATTGTTGGAGAAGGTGCAATGTATAATGACGCAGAGTGGATTGCTAGATCCTTTTGGGCCGAGGCGTTGGTTTATACGAGCTATCTCGTGAATAGGTTGCTGTGCAATGTGATATAAGGGAAGACTCCATTGGAGCGTTTGTTTGGTTCGGTAGCTACTGACTATGAGTCGCTTCGGATATTTAGGTTACCTACTTATTACCATGTCAGTGATGATAAATTGAATTTGAGGGTGAGGAAAACAGTCTTTGTGGGATTTAGAGATGGAGTTAAAAGCTTCAAGTTATGGGATCCACAAGATAAAAAGATAGTTATTAGCAGGGATGACACATTCATCATGAAGCCTCAAGTTCCTCAGTAGGTGGAGGAAGACCAAATTCGGGAGATATCACAGCAAGTGGAGGATGATGTGACTTTACTCACTACAGAGATCATTGTATCTATCGAGGCTCCTACAAAGGTGACACTGGGAGAAGATGAGATGACAGTCGGAAATATAAAGGATATAGTGGATTGTGAGAATCAGGAACAGGGTCATGTTTATGAGTCTATTGTAGTGAATAGACCTAGAAGGGTGATTCATCGGCCAGCTAGGTATAATAATGTCATGGTCACATATGTATTATCAGTGGAGATCGTTGATAATATGGTTTCATCCATATTCAGTGAGGCAGAGTCTAGCCTCGATTTGATCAGGTGGAGGGAAGCTATGGAGGAGGAGATGCGATCTCTTCAGAAGAACGACACTTGGGAACTTGCAAAACTACCTAAGGGTAAGAAGGCTATTGGATGCAAGTGGGTATATGTGAAGAAAGGGGTATCTTCTATTGGGGACATTCAGTTCAAAGCCAGATTGGTTACCAAGGGATATGCACAGCTTGAAGGCATTGATTACAATGAGTTAGCGATATGCTTATTGCTTCAAGGGATTCTTCGGCTATTCGAAAGTTGAAAGAAGAGATGTCATCTGAGTTCGAGATGAACGATCTTGGAGAAGCAAAGAAGATATTGGGTATGGAGATTGAGAGAGACAGGGTGAATAGGAGATTGAAGCTTACACAGAAGAGCTATTTGTAAAAGATGTTGAAGAAATTCAGCTTTGATGGCAATGCAAAAGCAGTTATCACTCCATTGGTTCCCCACTTTAATCTTTCGGCAAGTATGTCACCTGTTTCAGTTGAGAATAGAGATTATATGTCGAAGGTACCACATGCCAGTGCAGTAGGTAGCTTGATGTATGCGATGATGTGTACGATGTCAGATTTGTCACAGGCCGTGAGCATGGTATCGAGATACATGCACGATCCCGGGAAGGGTCATTAGGAGGCTGTGAAGTAGATTTTATTGTATATCAAAGGTACCATGGATGTTGATTTGATTTTCCAAAAGGATGAGAAGAATGGGCAGGATTGTATTGGCTATGTGGATTCAGATTATGCAGGGGATGTTGACAAGCGCCGGTCTAATTCAGGATATGTGTTTACATTGTCAGGAGCACTGGTATGTTGAAGATGTATACTTCAGTCTATAGTAGCCCTCTCTATAATAGAGACGATGGCGATGACTAAAGCTGTTAATGAGGCTTTCTGGTTGCGTGGATTATTGGAGAACTTGGGGATTGTACGGGAGACCCTTTGGGTATATTGTGATAGAATGTCAGCTATCTATTTGGTGAAGAACCAAGTTTATCATGTGCATACGAAGCACATCGATGTCAGATTCTACTTTGTTCATGATGTTTTGGATGACGGTGATGTCATATTGGAGAATATCCACACAAAGGACAACCTAGCGAATATGTTGACCAAAGTTGTTTTAGGTGTCAAGTTTGGTCATTGTTTGGAGTTTTTGAACATTCTTCGATATTGAGACATTTGGAGACCATTTGGGTGAACTACGTGAGGTTTGATTCCTTGGACAAGAGGATACATAGGTAATCTTTATGATGCAGCCAATTTGGTGAGTTGATACCGACATTTGGAGAGTGTTTGCATTCTCATTTGGGTTCTCGACTTGTTGTAGATTGAGTCCATTGTCATGAATTGTTTTACTTCGTACTGGACGCAACAAGTGAGATATTTGTTTTGGTTGGTGTCAGCTCGGTTTTGGAAGAAATTTCACCGAGGTGGAGAATTGTGGTGGGGCCACACCTCATCTCTTTTCCGCGTGAGATAGCCTCCCACACCCTGCACTTTAGGAGGCTCATCCGAAATATCTTGTTTCCTTTGTGAAACGGGAATTTCGTTGTTATCTAATCTCTTGTTGTGCACCTTGCACAAGAGATGTTGCCAAAATTTTTGTTGTGCACAACAGGAGGGACAACTACATAATCATAATCGTTGATTATCTAGTTGGTGGTTGTGAATTTTTCTTTGAGTGCAAATTAGGAATGCGTGCAATACACGGGGATATGGTGTGTGTTAGATTTAGATTGTATTATAACCGTCTACTAAATAATCAACGATTGAGATTTAAAGTAGTGGTCTCTCCATTACTTTTTTTTAGTGGAGAGGATCCAAATTCCCAATCTATTACTTGTCAGTTCTATCATGCTCCGAAAGTATAAGGGTGATAATAGAAAAACTAATGCGGCATTTTCTATAGTGTGAGAATAATACCAATAAAAAATTCTTTCGTCCAACTAACAAAAGGTGACTGCAAAAGCAAGGAAAAGGGTGATTTTTCTGTCAAGTCAATCAAGGAAAAGAATCAAGCTTTGATGTTAAAGTGGCTATGGAGATTTGCAAAAGAGAAAGGAGGCCTCTGGAGAAAAGTTATTATGTGGAGGTATGGGTGCGATGCGGTCTCTCATGTCTTAGGATGGTGGAGAAACATCTATAATTTTGTTTGGAGATAAATTCTGGGAAAGATCCTTTATCGAACTATGATCACATTCTGCTTCCTTCTTTTAGTGTGATCATTGGTATGGTGATAAACTTCTTAAAGAAAGATTTCCCATATTGTACAACATTTCTAAACAAAAGGGGGCCTCAGTGTGGGAGGTGCTACAAAGAAACCGATATGGTTGGATTTGGGGTACTCAGCTGGATCAAAATTTAAGAGGTGAGAATTACGAGTCAGTTGCTATTCTATTCAGCAATTTGTATTCTGTCCATATTGATCTGACTACACACGAGGATGTACTTAAATGGCAGCCTGACTTAGACAAAGGGTTCTATGTCAGGCCCTGTTATAATTTTTTATGTTCAGGGCCTCAGGCCTTGAGTTAAGCTTCCCTCACAAACTGATTTGGAGCAGAATTTCTCCACCTAAAGTGAATTTTTTTCGTATGGTGTGCTGCATGAAACGTTAATTTAACCTGGGAGGAGTTGAAATTTAGAGGGTGGAAGGGTCCGCGTACAGACCAGTTTTGTACTAGTGGGTGTACGTGTTTTCTTACAAAATTAGCGGGGAAGTTGCTGCTCAAATCCTTCTTCATTGTGACTTTGCAAGAACAATATGGAACAAGATTTTAGATCAATGCGGGTAGGCTCTTGTATTTCCACACTCTGCAATAGAAACAATGCGTGTATGGGAATTTTTTTTTTTTGCCTTTAAAGGCAAGCTAAGGAAGGTTTGGTGGGCTCTATTTGCTTGTTATCTAGTTGACAGAATTTTTAATGGAAGACACACGGTCCTCAGAGCTTTATTGATAGATTTAGAGAAATTTACGTGCATGGTCCACATGTTGTGGTGGCTAGATAATCCGCAATGTCCATATGCTTATTGAGATATTATCCACGACATAATTAGTGCATACCTATTGTATTATATATGTATCAATATACTATATGAGGTTTATGACCTATAATATAAAGTCGTATTCTATTTCGCTCCAATTGAGAGCCTAAAATAAAATCTCTTTTATCAGTTAAAAAAAATAGAAACAATTTCAAGTGCAATTGAAATTCAATTTGATATAGTTAAAATAAGATTAGATTTGAATAATTCAAGTCAATGAAGAAATCATGTATGAATCCAATATAGGATAACAGCTCTATAATACTCCTTGAGACATGCTGTCGTTCTAGAGGTGGACCTCGCATAAATGGATTACTTTGACTCTACAAGGATCAAACCATGTAGATCATCAATCATGTCTTGATTTGCAAAATTTCATCGTTTTCAGCCTCAAATCGTGGTCAAAGAGTTTCTTTCTTTTTAAGGCACATTTTGACCATCCAGTTCGAAGGGGCCAAACATCGTCAATTATGTCTAAAATTTTAGATGAAGGATTCTAATTTCTAGTACAAGGATATTTTATAATATTTGAAAATTTTCATTATTGATAAAAATATTATTTAAATTGTTTCTTTTATTTTTGAGTCTAGAAAAGACTCAAGAACTAAAAATTAAAGTTACATAATCGTGTGAGAAGCTAAATATACTGTACATAACACACGAAAGAGAAATCCTATACATTTTGTGAGTTCCTTGTATGAAATTAAAAGGAGGATTCTTGTGGAGTTCTTGTAGAACAACATATAGGCGAATGTCTTGTAATCTCTTTAAGTCGACTGTTTTCTCTTTTTGTGGATGAAGACAATGTGACGAACTATTTAATTTCCTCATTGGTGCTATTTTGATTTTTTTTTCTGATAGATTTTCATCGTCTTCTTCTCTTGTGCACGCATTTCTCTTCATTCTAGTATTTTGCATGGTAGCATAGATTAATTTCCTTCGTTAGAGTAGACCTAATAGTTATTCTTACCGTTTCCAATCAACAAAAATATCTTTAAATTAAGGATGTATAAAAGAGTAAAGTCTTTGATATTTTTGGTAGAAATTTAGGAGAGGCTGTTGGGTAAAACCTGTGTCGAGAAACCAAACCAACCGCCGATCAAAGAATGCAAAATCCAACCAAAATCAATGCACAAACACCAGTTTTGATGTGGTTCGGTAATTGCCTACGTCCATGGGCAAAAAGGAGATAACGTTTTTCACTAATAGAGAATAAGAGTACAAATTGAGAGTACAAATTACTCGAAGGAACAAACTAATCTCACCACAAAGCTCTTAATCTCTCCAAATAAACCCTAAACAAATAGCTCATAAAATACCTCTTTTCTGTGCTCCAAATATCCTAAACTCTAGCCTTTTGAAACCCTAGAACATATATTGGTATTTATACAAAAAACAAAATCCAAATCAGAACAGGAAACTCAAACTGGGCCTGACCCATTACGCGGTCGACCGCCACGGTCGACCGTGACCAACAAACAGAACCTGGAAACTCCTACAGGGTATGACGGTCGACCGTGACGGTTGACCGCGACAAACGATAAAGCCCAAAAATGTCCTACAGGGTCTCGCGATCGATCGCGCCAAATCCAGACTCCTCCCAGAGTCTGTCCACGTTCGCGGTCGACCGACTTTGCGCTACGGTCAACCACGCAACTCCTAAACTGACTCCTGCGTATCCCAACACCTGTTCTTCACCAAACTTCTTCACGGTTTCTTCAGAGGCTACATGCTACACTAAGTATTTTGAAGGAGATGATGGAATTGCAGAGGAGGAATAGTGAAAATAATATAAAGAAAGACTTTGTATTAGAAAATGAGTTATTTCTACAACTCTACAGCTTTATTTCTCGCTTCAACTTGATTTCTACAAGACTCCCTCATTGGGTATTTATAGTACCCTTAAGAGCTTCTACAATCCTCTAACTCTATATACTTCTATTTCTACATACGTCTATGACGTTGCTTCATGACAAATTTTAGACACTTCTAGAAACTATTCTAGAAACCTATAATAGACTATTTTAGACTCTCATCAATCACCATGATATTTATAAAATTCTCTTGACTATTATTCTTGGACTTAAGACTTCTAAAACATTCTAGAATATTAAAAAGAGTTTGACAATCAACACTCCCTCTCAAACTCTTTTGACCATGCTGAGTTCCTCCAGTAGGTTCTTGAACACCTCTGCATTCAATGCCTTCGTGAAGATGTCTGTAACTTGATCTTCTGGTTTGTAGTATACCAACTGTTTGCGTCGGAAATTAATTTCATTGTTAAATTCATTACAATTGTTTATCAATTACAGATTCAAAGAGAGTCTAGCCTTTTTATAAGACTTCTCGCTTTTAAAAATGAAATAAACAAAATTTTCTAGAAACACATGCAGAGATTGTTTATCGATCTGCTGCTTGCGATGGATCTTTGCATGTGCCGGGGATTCTTTTATCTGTAGACCGTCGATTATCAGATCTGGTTGATCGTGAAGAAGGCTTATTGTTCTTGTTTCATGATAGGAATAATAACAAAAGAATATCTCAACGATGTGAGTTAAATACTCTTTTCAAGATCAAAACAATGGTTTGGTCCTAAGGAAAAGGTGAAACAGCTATAGATCTCTCGAAATCTTCTCTTTATGAACAAGAATTTGCCAAGATCTTGCCTCTCTTGCTATAAAAACATGGCTTTTCTCTAAAAAACATCGGTTCTCTCGCACGTTCCTCCGTTCTCTTCACAATTGCACAAAGGGGGGTATTTATAGGGCTTGAATGCCGTGTTTGTGGATAGGAATCCACGATTTGAACCTATCTTCAGTTAGAAACTGCTCTCCCATGTTTAAGTATAACCCCTAGGCAGTTAGGAAGTCACTGGAACCGTCAAAACTGATAAAACCCGTCAAAAAATGTGTCTCGGGAGTTTACCTGTGCGAAACATACTTGTGTGTTTCGTACATGTGCGAAACACACAAGTGTGTATGAAACACACTTGTGTGTTTCGTACATGCTTGTGTGTTTCGTACATGTGCGAAACACACAAGTGTGTATGAAACACACTTGTGTGTTTCGTACATGTACGAAGCACAATTGTGTGTTTCGCACGTGCGAAACACACTTTTGTGTTTTGCACTATGTGTGCGAAACACACTTCTGGTGTGTCATTTTTTCGTTGTTTCGCCGTTTTGCATGCTTCTTTGCTCATAGTATGAAACACACTTCTGGTGTGTCATTTTTTCGCTGTTTCACTGTTTTGCATGCTTCTTTACTTTGCTTCATCGACTTGCTTCGTGCGCTTCTTTACTTCGTACGCTTCATCGAGTCACTTCGTGTGCTTCTTTACAGCATTGGATGATCCTCTTTGACTTGAATGATAATGTTCATCGCCTTCTCTTCATCTCGAACTACGTGCGAGAACATATAGGTAACTTTTGACGCCTACAGATACCCCCTCCAAAGTGTTTCAGCCTCATTATTTTATAGAGGAGTCTGAAATACGTTGGACAAGATAGGCCCAGCCTTCACTTCTTCGTCTTCTTTAGCTTTCAATCTATTCAGTATTTTTGTTAAATAGTCTGAAATTCTTCCAGTGTTGCGTTTATCGTCTGACCATTGTTAAAATCTTTAAATGAAACTGGTGCGTTGATATCTGACTTAGCTCGCATCGTTGAATTGACGATGAACTGACCGTCTTCATCAGGAGTTTTTTATATCTTCCTCCAATCCCTCACTAATATACACTCGCATGCTTCATGGCTCAGGCCGTGCCATGAGAGATGTCCTGGCGTCTGATGAAGGATCAAGAGTGAGTTCAATGTGGGTATATCACTCACCAGAAGACCCCGAACTCTAGTGATAGGAATTATATCCGTGGGCTCCATCCCGGTATTCTGGGACAAGATACGACACTGCAGAATGGTTGCCAATTATTGCTAACATCGTGAAGAATCTCCTTACGAGGCCAGGACGAGAATTTCCCATGAAGGGCTACAGGTGTTTCGGCTGGGTGCAATCGTCAGCCGACAAATAGTGGATGAGGATGACGAGTTATGTCCTCCGGTTATGGAGTATGGAGTTGACCAACAGTGGATTGTATGCGCCTATTCGCGACAGCATGTACGGGTTGCCTATGAGCCTGTATCACTTCCTTACATTATTGGATCTCTATAACCCAGACATGAACACTTTTTTGACATGACACGGAGAGTTGGGCTTGGCTTTGCACGAGATGCAAAAGGTGTTGGGACTACCGATGGGTAATGTTCTGTATCAAGAATATTTTCCTTCCTGCCGACAATTGAATCAAATAAAGAGAACCAATCCCGACAGTTATGATATGTTGTGGGATCTCTCGTGTCATTATCTAACAGCTTTAGTAGATATCGACATATTGGCGAAGAAGAAGTCCTCATAGCTGAGCTTGAAGCAATTTGCCGACTACTTGTTCAAGCATTTGGAGGATGGCTCCGGCAAGACAATTTGTGAGTTAGAGCCCCTGACTCCCTCCAAGATTAACGAACTGATTGAGAATATGAGTGCTCAATCATATACTACTCCTGTTGCTGAGGGTAAATTTTCGATATGGGGACTAAGTTCCGGACTTTCCTGTGGCACGCACAGAAGCAGATTCGGCCGATGACTCTCTTGGTGGGATATCTTGCCATTTGGCTAAAGAAGTACGTCGTGCCACACCAATTCTTAGACTCCTTACCGATAGAGGTCCTCTTCCCAACTATCAAGTTTGCTTACTGTAAGGACCATGAAATTTTGATACTAGTTAAAATAAATCTTCTGCTATTTTAAAATATTCAATTGTTATTTTTAAAAAGAGTAATTGTATTTTACCGGCCTTCTAGAATTTTATATGATTTAAAAATCTAATTTTATATTTATTAATGATTTTGATAATTATAAATTAAATAGTTACGGTAAAAACTTTCAAATAAATAATTATTTTATTATTATTATTGTTATTATTATCATTGTTAATTTTTACAAGGATTTTTTTCATTTATTCATATTTTCCCTTATTTTTCTTCTATTTGTTAATTACTCTTAATTAAACCCTAACCCTAATTAAACCCTACCTATATAAACCCACGTACACGTCTCTGTCCATTATCTTGATTTCAACGCCGCACTCTCTTTTCCTCTCTCCTTCCTCACGACGCCTCTGTCTCTTCTCCTTCGCTCTCTCTCTTCGAACCCAAACCACCACGTCGACGACGCCTCCGCCCATCCGAGCTCCTTGCCCCCTTACCGCCCTTGCTTCCTGCAAGCTCCAGATCCTGGAGCTGCACCTCAGCGAACTTTGCTGTTGTTTCCGCCTCACCTGTGCGCCGTCCTCCACCCCGCGCCGCTGCCCCTCAGCGATGCGCCCAGATCCGAGCCAGCGCCGCCGCGACCTGTAGACCCGTCACCGCTGTCCTCCGTCGCTCGTCGTCGCCGTCTCCAAACATCGCCATCACCCCCTCGACGGCAAGCATTTTTATCCTTTAACTCTTTTATTGATCGTCTTATTTTTATTTTCATGCAAGCATATTTATTTCTTTAAACTTTTTGTAAAGATTAGATTAGAAAAAAAGTTCATGTTTTATTTTTTCGTTGAAGTTCTGAATTAGGATGCATGTTTACACTATCTTTGCTACCCTAAAAGAAATCACGTATGGCCATTAAAGTTTTCCTTGTTATTTTTATGGAGACAAAGCAAATATAGTGTTATGCTGTTAACGAGTTCATGCATAGGCTTCTCGTACAGTTTAATATTCTATTTGTTGTTGTAGGTTATTTCAGTGCTTAAATAATTGAATGTCAATGCTTATTTCAATATGTAAATGGTGTTTGGGTGTTTTTGGTAATAGCTAGTACATAGTGATGTCTGTGTTTGAGTGATGACATGAACAGGGCCTTGATTCATCATTTTTTTTCTTCAAAAAGTAATATTATTCATTATTCATTATTTCACTACTAGATATTAAGCTATAGATTTGATAAAGTATTTTCCAGCAAGGTTCCAAAAGATTTCATGTTAGTATCAGTTTTTTTTTTCAATTGTATTTTTGATAACTGATTATTTCTAACCATAAGTTTTCTCCACTACACCAAAATTTTAAGTCTTCTAAATCATATATAAATCAAATTATTTTAAGATGTATACAATTATAGGAAATTGAGTTTATTATATTTTCCTATGCAACACATTTGTCTCAATGTATAGTGTCTGTAGTGGTTAGTTACCCTAGATCACCACCCTTAGGTTGGGAGTTCAACTCCAGGGACCCTCATTTATTTGATTTTTTTTATTTTGGACCGGACATTGTTGTTCTTTGGCTAGCTAATATATTTCATTAAGGTTGTTAAATCATATCCCGTATAAGGTTCAAAATTTATTTATTATATTATTTGCTTCCTCAAATGAAAGTATGTCTAGTCGCATGTTTTGTTTGATCACGTAGAGACATTTGATAGGTTAGACTATGCATGAAGACAACTTCCATAAAAAATATGATTTATAAACGCGTCTTTCATAGCATGACTATGCCCTCAATATTGATATCCCGATATGAGGTTTTCCCTTGGCTATTACTATTATAGCATCGACTAGACGATGCAACCATCTTGATTAGACATGTTCTGGGTCACGGTTATTTTCATAGTTTTACAGAAGTCGTTCCACGGTAACTCTGTGGTTAGTGCACAACATTTCATGCACAGTCATTAAAAATTTAATCGACAAACATGGGGTTTATAAAGGGGAATTAGACGAAGAATATAACATGTATATAAACGGGCATATGCGCATTCCTGATATCCTGAGTTATATATATACATGGGCCAAATAGTCAATTCCTGACTTGAAGCTGTGTTCCCGGGACGGTTTACGGGGAACAGATTTATATACATAAAAATATTCTTCTCTAATTCAAATAACATGAAAAATTAAGAATAATGTGTTTTTATGCTTTGTGATAGATTTGGCATGCACGGTATGACTTGGATGAAGTGTGGGTGATGTATATTGATATTGTTGTGTATAGAAATTTTGGGAGTTAATATTTAGAGATTTACAATTTGAGGTATATGGTATATACGAAGGTTTCCTTGTTTGGATTATTCCCTCGACGTACTCATTTTGTGTTGTGAGTTTCTAAATCTTAACTCCTTTTAGTATAGGGTATAAGATATGTGCTTGAGGTAGACCATGATTGATATCGACAATTAGCAATTTTCCTTGTCATCTTTAATTGAGTTTTCGTCTTATTTTGGTCTATAAGATTAGCATTTTCTTTTAAGACTGAAAATCTAGAATTTATCTTTTCTTTATATCTACCACTTATACTTACACGTGCATAATTTCCTCATTTTACATGTTTGATGGGAGTTTTCTGACTCCCCTGGGGTTTGCATGCCCCAGACTTGGGAATTGTTCTTTCTTCGCAGGACCACCTGGGGTTTGCATGCCCCAGACTTGGGAATTGTTCTTTCTTCGCAGGACCAAGAGTACTTTAAGGATTTAGACCAGCGACAGTGATCAAGACTTGGGAATTGTTCTTTCTTCGCAGGACCAAGAGTACTTTAAGGATTTAGACCAGCGACAGTGATCCCCTTCTCTCTCTCAGCTTTAGTTATTGAGTCTTTCGTGTAATCGCTTGTGGTACTCCAGACTAAGATGTATTTTCCTCTTTCATACTTTGAAGGGTTGTGGACATGTAAGAGAACTTGACCTTTCAGAGTTTTCTTTATCTATCTAGTTCCTTTGCTATTTTAGTTACATGCTCATGTAGTAGTTCTTTTGGTAATATATCTGTATACAGGATGATCCAGAGGCATGAATGTAACCGTATGGTTACATTGCTGACCGAGTCGCGCTCCAAATTATCACGTTTTGGACCCGGGGCGTGACACTTACGAGAAAGTTCTCTCTTTACTTCCGGTGATGGTCGCCAACATGTATTGCGGGCTTCGGTAGTTGGTTATTAGCGTCACACAGGTGGGAAGCAAGCCAACAGCCGGGATCCCTATTGCCAAGGTTGAACTTCCCTATACTTATTTGATGGTGTGGCTCGTCCGTTCACCGTGCAGACTTAATGTCAGCACCAAGTGTCATGGATCCCTCTATTCCCCTGGTGAAACTATTAGAAGATATCAGATGGGAAGTAAAATAGTTTCTTGAGGTGAGGCGGTAGCTCTATATCCACAAGTGTTGGGAATTATTCAAGTGCTTCCCAAGATTCTCTATCCATTACGACGAGTTTCTGATTAATGAAGAGAGACCGGGGACAGGTCATACTTCCCTCGATGTGGGCTGCTTCAGAAGGTTGATGAACATTAGGCCTGATTATCTGGTTTTGAGAGTGAAGAACCACTGCTCTATAGAGCCCTATCTACCATGTCGGTTCGCATGTCAGTTCGGTTTTGACTAATTGTACATCGGGAGTCCGAATCGAGTGTTGAAGACTCAATGCGGTCTTATAGATGGTGCTCGGGCGTGATTTTGGAGTGTGGCTGTTGTTGGGTCCTCTTGTTTTGATAATGATTTAACAATTAATTTACGAGTAATATTAGTTTTAGTATTTTGTTTTGTGTTATTTAGTATATACAGGTATATTCAAGAATTTGAGCAAAATCGATATATTGAAGTCATGCATAACAAGTCAATCCATTCAAGTCCAAGCTTCAAGAAAATCATTCTTGGTATACTTAGTATAGGATTATATTATGTGTGTTAATTCTATAAGCTCAAATATACACACATTACTTTTTTCTTCCTTTGAATTTTCATGAAAATAGGTGTTTTTATGCAAAATACATTCAAATATGTTTTGGACTATACAAACCTTGTTTACACCTTTTATTATGTCTATAAAAACATTACACAAGTTTTCAAAACGTGATTTTAGCCAAATGTCAAAATCAACATATTTGAAAAACATGTATTTGTGCACTTTTGAATATTTCTAAGTTTTCACAAATGGTGAGAACAATTTGAAAAAAATTCTTTTTCCAACATATTTATAGTCATGATTATAAATTTTACCCCAAGTTTCATATTTTTTAGAATTTATTTGCTATTTTTTATAGAGCCTTGAAACTCACTTTCAAAAATCAATTCAGGGTGACAACTGGTTATTAGTCGACTGATCAGTCGACTGATGACATCAGTCCACTCATCAGTCGACTGACGAAAGTACCTGCAATTGCCATTTTGCTCTCTGTTGTGTTTTGGTTGACTGATCAGTCGACTGATGAGGTCATCAGTCGACTGATAAGATCATCAGTCAACTGATGGGCAGGAAAATATCTCTAACGGTCAGCTCATACGTCGACTGATGCATTCCGTCAGTCAACTGATCAACTCCAAAGACTATATTTCCAGCCTTTTGCAGTTTTATCTTTTTGCTGGTTTTGCTTGTATTTTGTACATTGGTTTTTCATCCTATATAAACCCCTATTGTTCTCATCAGAACAACTAACAAAGAGGGTTTATAATAAGAGTTTGAAAGTGTTAAAAGTTTGTTTTAAAGTTTCTAAGTTTGAGTTTACAAAGAGGAGGCTTGCATTTTCAATTGAGGAATTCATCCTCAATCTTCTTCAACCTCTATTGTGTTTATAGAGAAGTTTTCCTAACTCTATTCTCTAGCAATTCATTTTGACTTTCATATTATCATTTATTTCTAGTTTGCTAATTGAGTTAGATTTTGTTTATAGTCATATTCTCACACACACCCTATTTGAGCTTGTAGCATTTCCTACATCATATATTAGGTTGTGGGTTTGTGATTAGTGAGATTGAGCTTACATTGAGTTCTCATTCAATTAGAGAACATTTTATTGTAATTGAGCATTATTGTGAGTTACACATTGTATTATACTTGTACACCGAGAGGAGTGGTTGGTGAGAGACGAGGTCGATTCCAAGAGGAATGGCGTTGGTTGTAAAGCCTATAGAGTGGTAATAAATCCGAGCACTTTAGGAAGAGGACACAGGCTAGGCTAACACTTAGAGGGTGTAGTGTGTGATTATAAGTGTGTAGTTGTAAAGTTTTCGATGAACTAGAAAACCGTATTGTGAGGTGTAAACGTTATTCAGGTGAGCGTAGAAAACCCGGTTGTGATAGTGAATTTCTCCCCGGGAGTGGGGAGTGGAGACGTAGAACGGAAGGTCTGAACTCCGTGATCATATCTTGTGTTTGTGTTTGTCCTTTGCGCACTATCAAGTGTTTATTTACTCTTATTCATATATCCGTGCATATATCAATTTGAATATCTATATTGTTAGGATATATTTGCTAATATGTTTTAATCAGCATTAATATCTAATAAGATTAGCAATAACCCTATTCACCACCCTAGAGTCTAACAATTGGTATCAGAGCTTGGTGCTCTTTAATTTAAGGTCTAATCACCTTGAGTTAAAGATCCAAGTTATCTTTTGTGCTAATCTTGTTTTGATTTTAATTGTATCTTGCTTGAACATATATACATTATGGATATGCACGGTGCACCTAGTTTAGGTTATGCCATTAATGTTGCTCCTCATTTGGATAATTTTTCCTATGCTCAATGGTGTGTTAGATTCAAACTTTTTGATCGATCTAGACATTTTTATTTATAGGAAATTATAGATTGCACTTATATTGTACCCACTTTGGAGAAATCCAAGTGGAGTAAAGATGATCATAAAATGTTTATCATGAACATGCTTTTGTTAGAATTTTTACATAATGCGTTCGATTCATCTTTTTCTAACAAACTTGATTCTTTTGATATTGCTTACACATTGTGGAAACTTATAGAAGCACATCAAGAGAATTTGGAGGCGATCCGACAAGCTTTGGAGAATTCCGTTTCTAGTTCATGTGGAGCTTCATTTTCATGCACACGGCCACTAGGCGATATCCCTAGTGAGGTTTGCGAGTTTGAATCCATTAATGATTTATCTAGTGATGAACTTGCTTGTGTTTTTGAAAATTTATTGCATGTCTACAACAAATTGCATCATATATTTTTAGATTTAAAAAGCAAGCATGTTGCATTAAAATTCGATCATGAGTTATTAGCTTCTAAGTTTGATACTATTTCAAATGAAAATGTGATCCTCAAAGAAAATAATGAGAAATAAAATTGGATCATGTTTCCTTAATTTCAAATGTTGCTAAGATAACCCTGAAAGAGATAATGCCATATTAGAAGTTGAGAACATAAAAATTAATACTGCTTCCTTTATAAGTGACTATATATGTTCTACTTCTAATAAAAATGCATATGTGCCTAATAATAAATATTTGAATCTTGTGAATAAACGCATTTTATCTTTAGATTCAACTTTGAAAACATGCATTAATAATTATAAGAAGCTTATGGATATGTGTGCCAAGTCTAAGTCAAAACCATCCACTCATTATGCACACATGTATAGCAAAGTTTACAAGTGCTCTATTTGCGACCGTAAAGGCCATTTAGCTAAATTTTGCTATGATGCACACAAACGTAAAAATGTCAATGCTCCTTGTGCATCTCATCAAGTTCCTTCATCACATGTACACACACATGCACCCATTATTCATCATAAGCATGCTCATGTGTATAGATATAATCATTATGGTCGTTTTGGTCATTTGACCATGTTTTATTTTGATTTGAGAAGAAATTCTCGTTTGCAAAATAATTTTAAAGAAAAACAAATTTTAACAAATGAGTCACGTGCACAACACTTTGGTCAACGCAAACCTTTTCAACGCCTACATTGCACAAATTACAATCGTATGGGTCATGTTTATAATTTTTGTTTTGATCATATCCGTGTACAAACTACGCCCAAACGGTTCATAAACCTAGGGCTTGAATTGAAATGATGGGGGTCATATCCCAAAATTTTTCTGCACCAAAGATGCTTTTGGGTGCCAAACCAAAATTAATTTTGTTTCGTTTTATGAGTTTTGTTTTATAGGATTAGTTCTAAATTGATTTTATGAAAATTTCATATATATATATATTTTTGAAAATTTTATATTTTTTTGAAATTTTTACTTGAGATATGTTTAATCATTGATTGTATGAGGTATATATAATTATATATATATTTATAGGTATTTAATATCTCAAAAATCAAGTTTTATATGAGTAATCTGTTTTTTAGCATATCAGTCGACATATCAGTCGACTGATGGCGACACATCAGTCGACTGATGCCATCAGTCGACTGATATGTCAACTGACGTGCTTGCTGGTAAATGGATCTGGATTCTTCCGCGGTTTTTGATTTGCTCTGGACCCAACCCGATTGCCTATTAATCCTGGCCGCTCACTCTTTTTTCGTAGAACATGTCAACCATTAGGTTTCCCCTTATACCCCAACCGTTTTTCTTCCCTAATTTTTCTTTAAACCTGTTTTTTTCCCCATCTTAGTTGACCGAAGCTTCGTCTCCATCGTCTTCTCCGGCGATCGCCGCTCCTCCATCGACTGCTGTGCTCTGAGCTCCACTAGAGGGTATAACTCTCCCTCCCACTCTTGTTGTTCTTTTTACTCAGATCTAGGGTTTGTCTCAATTAGGGTTTCAAGCTCTAGGAGTTCTTTTTTGTTATATAGTCTTTCAATTTGGTTTATAATCATGAACCGAGGCAACAAACGTCCTAGAACTAGTTGAGGAAAGGCCTCATCCTCACAAGCTCCTGCTCCCACTCCTAGAACTCAAAACCCCCCTAAAGAATATTTACAATATTATGAAAATCAGTTGATTTCTGCCAGTTTACTCGGGAAGTATCGTGGTCTCTGTCAGTTAAAAACTTTTCTAGGTAGATTTGTAAATTACGAGGAGTGCAAGCATCTTAATATCGATACTATTCTTAAAGATGCCGGTTTGTTTCATCTTTTCAATTCTATTAATGCACCCCCGTATTACCCTCACCTTGTGCAACTGTTTTATGCGAATATGAACATCAACTCTGCTAACCCTCGTACTCCTTTCATTACATCCGTCGTTAAGGGTCGAAAAATTCTTTTCACCGCAAATGAACTTGTGGAAATTCTTGGTATACCTAGGGGAGATACCCTCCTTGGTGATATTGAGTTTGATGATCCTGCCATTGACTCTCTTGTTATCCTTCCTGGTAGGCATTTCCCTCTTGATTCTCATAACACCACTTTCCTTGCCAAGGTCTCAGGGAGAATCCTTAGGTATAACTTAATTCCCAAAACAGGGAGTTATGACCACTACTCCCAAGACCTTTCCAATGCTATCTATGTCATCATTGGCGATAGGGTTGTTCTACGGGGGAAAGTTATCTTCGACTTTATGGCCTCCACCCACACAAAATTCCTTCCTTATGGGGCCATTCTCACTATTATTTTCAAAACATTTTGATATAGTAACTTTGATATGTAGTTTGTTTTGTGTTTACATGCACTACGGTTGGTATGGCATAATTGTACTATGTGTTTTAGCTTGATATGTGGTGAACTTGAGTGAGTTGTTGTAAACTCATAATTTTGGCTTATACACATATCCATGTTCATTTTTTTTGCCTCTGTGAAAATATGTGGATGTGGTTATTGTTATATTCAATGTATTCCTGTTTCACAACCATTATCCATTATGGCTAACCATTCTTACAGGCTTTTAAATAGGAGGAGAATCCCTATGTTTTTTATATCTCACCTGTGCTTATATGTAGGGGGAGCTTCTAGCTCTCGTTATGTTATTTTCCCCCATTTTTGATGTTGCCAAAGGGGGAGAAAATTATGAGTATATAGTATTTATTTTAAATTGGTTTATTGACTTTTTATGCATATTGGTAAATTATTTGTCATCATCAAAAAATGGGAGATTGTTGGGTCCTGTTGTTTTGATAATGATTTAACAATCAATTTACGACTAATAGTGGTTTTAGTATTTTGTTTTGTGTTGTTTAGTATATACAGTATATTCAAGAATTTGAGCAAAACCAATATATTGAAGTCATGCATAACAAGTTAATCCATTCAAGTCAAAGCTTCACATAAATCATTCTTGGTATACTTAGTATAGGATTATATTATATGTGTTAATTCTATAAGCTCAAATATACACACACATTACTTTTTTCTTTCTTTGAATTTTCTTGAAAATATGTGTTTTTATGCAAAATACATTCAAATATGTTTTGGACTATACAAACCTTGTTTACACCTTTTATTATGTCCATAAAAACATTACACAAGTTCTCAAAACTTGATTTGAGCCAAATGTTAAAATCAACATATTTGAAAAACATGTATTTTTGCACTTTTGAATATTTCTGAGTTTTTACAAATGGTAAGAGCAATTTGAAAAAATTCTTTTTCCAACATGTTCATATTCATGATTATAAATTTTACCCAAAGTTTTATATTTTTTGGAATTTATTTACTATTTTTTAAAGAGCCTTGAAACTCACTTTCAAAAATCAATTCAGGCTGAACTGGTTATCAGTCGACTGACGAAAGTGCCTGCAATTGCCATTTTTCTCTCAGATGTGTTTTGGTTGACTGATCAGTTGACTGATGAGGCCATCAGTCGACTGATGAGGTCATCAGTCGATTGATAAGATCGTCAGTCGACTGATGGGCATCTTATCAGTCGACTGATGGGCTGGAAAATGCTACTAACGGTTAGCTCATCAGTTGAATGATGCATTCCGTCAGTCGACTGATCAACTCCAACGACTATATTTCCAGCCTTTTGCAGTTTTGTCTTTTTGATGGTTTTGCTTAGGTTCTATGCCTTGGTTTTTCATCCTATATAAACGCCTATTGTTCTCATCAGAAGAACTGACAAAGAGGGTTTATAACAAGAGTTTGAAAGTGTTTAAAGTTTGTTTTAAAGTTTCTAAGTTTGAGTTTACAAAGAGGAGGCTTATGTAGGCAATAAAAATTGCCTTTAAATCCTTATCAGAGAAGTTCAGAACAAAACTGCTAAAACCTCGCCCGAAATAGCAAAAAGGGGGAAAATACTGATAAAAAAGGGAAAACGCAGATATCTCCCAAACCGTAAGGAATTTGGCGAAATGGAGGAAGCAAACCAAAGCCTTTGGCTGGGTTCGGATGGCTCCATCTCGTCGAGATAGGCGATTTTCATATATAATTCGTCCAATTCCGACTTACGGTTTGAAAGTTACGGCCTATTCTTCGATCCATACTCAGGAGCTCGCCTGCAGCTCGAATTTCGCCTGCACGATCAAGACCCAAGTCTGCCTGCACACCTGAGCTCGCCTGCAGACCGAGTTCGCCTGCAAGCTCGGCAGCAGACCCAAGTTTGCCTGCAGTCACAAGCTCGCCTGCACACTCGAGCTCGCCTGCAGACCCAGCTCGCCTGCAGACCCAAGTCTGCCTGCATTCACAAGCTCGCCTGCAGACCCAGCTCGCCTGCAAGCTCACCTACAAACCCAAGTCCGCCTGCACACTTGAGCTCACCTACAGACCCAATTCTGCCTGCAGACCCAAGCTAGCCTGCAGACCCAAGCTGCAGACTCGCCAGCTCACTGTCAACTGCCCACTTGGAGTATGGGAACAGTTACATCAGTGGTCAAATCCCACAAATCAAGGGAGAAAGCATGGCGCTCCTCACCTAGGAATTATAGGGCGGCTGACATGACCCCCTAAGTGGTCACATCCCACAGCTAGGGCGGCTGACAGGACCCCTAAGTGGTCACATCCTACAGTTAGGGCAGCTGGCTCCCTCACCTCTATTAGTAGTCAAATCCCACGAATCAAGGGATGGCCCATGCCATCCCTTGCCCATTAAAACCCATCTTCAGCCAGCATGAAAGGGGGATTGGCTGTTGCGTATTCTGCTGGCTAATCTCCCAAAGGTTGAACCTGGACTTTTGCCAAAGGCTCCCTCATTTGAGAACTGAAGCTCCGGCAGTAACTTCGATCGGATCGTCCAAGGGAAGCAGACTCGGCACGAGCACCGAGTGAGGCGTCCAATCGCCACTGAGGAACCCACGTTAAACAAGGAGGGCATTCCCTCCGCTTCTGTTGTAAACATTTGATTATTAGTTTGTAATAAGCTGTTCTTGTCAATACAAACAAAGTTCCCTGTTTTCGGGAGATCAAAACTTACACCTACAGAAGATGGCGACCACAGTGGGAGAATCTGTTCATTCAGATGAATTGGTGGTGGCGCAGTCTGACAAAGTTGCTGCAGGGACTACTGTTGAGTCCCTTGTGATCAAATTCGAGGGGTACTTACAATCGTCCTCTTCTCGCGGCAATACATCTCTCGATGGCTGCAGAGTCGTGCGGGTGGCCCAGCCCCTAGAGGCTGAGGCAACCAAGCCTGAGGGATCTACCCAAGCCGAGGCAGGGGGTTCTTTTCCCCCCGAACCAGTTGAGGTGGAGCCGAGACTCGAGAATGCAGGTCTAGGGGCTGCTGAATGGGTCGATGAACGATCCTCGCAGACCCCTGTGCAAGAGGAATCAACCATTTGTGTCGACGCAGACTACGCCTCCGCCGACGACATGAACGCTCCTCGTTCAAAAATATCTAAACAGCGGCGACGAAAAGCTCTCGTTCGTCTTGAGGCACAATCCCTCATCTCCCACGACAGCCTGAATTATTATTCAGGCTTGAGAGGAATCAACCTCTTGAGCCAGGTTCCTAGTACGGGCGAACCGCTCAAATCGGGCGAGACTAGCAGTTTAGGCGAGCCCATCTCTTTGAGCCAGGTTCCCAGTTTTGGCGAACCACTCAAATCAGGCAAGCCAAACGGTTTAGGCGAGCCTCACCTCTTGAGCCAAGTTCCCAGTTTTGGCGAACCGCTCAAATCGGGCGAGCCTAGAAGTTTAGGCGAGCCCCACTCTGTGAGCAAGGTGCTCAATTTTGGCGAACCAAGGGCACCTGGCGAACTCTACAGTTCAAGAGGGCTTCGTCAAACAAGCGGACTTCACCAAGCTCGCCTGACGGCTCAAGTTCGCCAGAAAGGCAAAGCAACAGCTCGCCAGACAGGCGCAGGCACACTGTACCAATCTTGCCTGACGGGCGAACCTCACCAGCCTGAACCTCGCCAACATGCGCACGCTCAAATAGGGGTGGCCTCCCCATTTGCCGGCACGGGTCTGACGTCCGTCTCTGACAACGACGATGACGATTGCTCAGAAGTGGCAATGTCGCAGACTTCAAACTCAGTTCAGGGCGAGCACGCAAATGTGCACATGACCGATATCCCTGATGAGATATCCAGGAGACTCGACGAGCAACAAGCAACCATCGACTCCCTGAAGGAGATGTTGGAGCAGCTCCTGAGCGAGAAGAAGAGGAAGAGAGAGAGGACTTCGCGGGCTTCGCATAAATCCTTGAAGCACAAAGAGCGGGTGCCTACTCCTTCTCACTCCTCATCCGAGTCAGCTAGAGGAGCGTCATCTTCGGGCCATAACCCAAGAGACAAGAGGTTTGACGATCTCCAAAGTCAACTCGACGCCTTGAAGCTCCAGAAGCATGCGAACAAGCTGGGGGTTGTCAGACCGTATCCAATTGAATGGGATGCGGTCTCCTACCCGGCAAAGTTCGAGCCGCTGGACCTCCTGCAGTTCAATGGCAATGGTTCTCCTACCCAGCACATCTACTACTTCCAGGCGCAAACTGGACACATAGTGGGAAACGATCCCATTATGACTCGACTGTTCATTGGTACCCTCAAGGGGGTCGCTTTTGAATGGTTTCACAGATTGGAGCCTGGGTCCATCACCTGCTGGAAGGACATAGAAAGGCTCTTCGTGGCCAGATTCTTTGACGATGACACAGAAGTATCTATGGCCACCCTGCTAACTATGAAGCAGAGGAAGACAGAGTCTGTAAGCAACTTTGTCAAGAGATTCAGAAACCGATCGCTGCATTCCCGCGATCGAGTTTCCGAGGCCACACTCATCGAGATGTGCCGGAACAATCTCTCCATCAGCGTTCTGTCCAATATGGGCGCTGTTAAAGCTCGCTCATAGTAAGACTTACTCCGCCAAGGAGAACAAGTCGAGAGCATGCTCAAGCATATGGGTGACGAAGACCCGCATGAATTTCGAGGAGATGACGACCGAGATGCCTTGGTAGTGGAGACCATTTTCTCATATCCTACGATTTCCCCCGTTAGTCCTCTTCAATAGGACGGCGGGCCCACAAAACTATCAAGTTAACTGTTATCTCTGATAGTCAGTTCTCCATCAGTCTCATTTAACTGGACGATGGATCTTTTAAAAACTATCAAGTTAACTATTACCTCTGATAGTCTCCTCCAAATTTCCCCCGTTAGTCCTCTTCAATAGGACGGCGGGCCCACAAAGCTATCACGTTAACAATCACCTCTGATAGTCTCCTTCACTCCAACAAGTACACGAGTATAAACTGCTTCTTCTGATCCTCCAACTGGTATAAGAGGTTAAACTATTCCCCACACTTCCACTTCTTGAGCCAGGTTCCCAGTACGGGCGAACCGCTCAAATCAGGCGAGCCTAACAGTTTAGGCGAGCTCCACTTCTTGAGCTAGGTTCCCAGTACGGGCGAACCGCTCAAATCAGGCGAGCCTAACAGTTTAGGCGAGCTCCACTTCTTGAGCTAGGTTCCCAGTAACCGCTCAAAACAGGCGAGCCTAACAGTTTAGGCGAGCTCCGCTTCTTGAGCCAGGTTCCCAGTACGGGCGAACCGTTCAAATCAAGCGAGCCTAACAGTTTAGGCGAACTCCACTTCTTGAGCCAGGTTCCCGGTTATGGCGAACCGCTCAAAACAGGCGAGACTAGCAGTTTAGGTGGACTGCACCAAACTCCCACTTGGTCAAACCTTTAGATAGTTAGGACCAAAGCCACAATCCCCCGCCAATCCTCTTCAATAGGATGGCAGGACCCCCACTGTCATGTTAACGGTCACCTCTGACAAATCAACTTACCAGTCCTCTTCAATAGGATGGTAGGTCCATAGAGTTGCTCAAATCGCAATAAACTCCCACTGTCATGTTAACACTACACCTCTGACAAAATCAACTTACCAATCCTCTTCAAAAGGATGGTAGGTCCTCAAAGTCGCTCCGATCGCGACAATTCCTATCATGTTAACAATCACCTCTGATAGCCGACATTGTCATTCCCGCAAATGACGTTGTCCGATCAGTCGTCATACTCATACGTCCCTGAACGATTTGATTCTCCCAGCACCGTCTTTTCCATAAAAGGCGTTGTTGTTTGATAGTGGCCTACTATGCGATGTGCTGCTATTTCAGGGTTCGTCTTTGATCTAAGAGAAGACAAATCAGGGTTTGTCTTCATCTTTTCCCTAAGAGAAGATAAGCTTCCCCCCTTTACTCCAACTGGTGCATGAGTCTAAATTGCCCCCTTATACTCCCACTGGTGCCAGAGTATAAACTGCTCCTTTCTTCTAACCGGTGCACGAGGCTAAACTGCTCCTTCACTCCAACTGATGCATGAGTCTAAACTGCTCCTACCCTCCGACTGGTATACGAGGTTAAACTGCTCCCTACTCTCTTAATCCAAACGCCTCGAAAGGCTAACGATAGAGGAGAAATTTTAGCATTGAGCCTAAGAGAAACTCCTCGACAACTTACCATGCTAAGGGCAAGAGCATGGCTAGTCCAACACAAACGGTAGTTGGTAAAGACGAATCAAGTCCGTTGATAGCTGAGGGTTTGCTCAAAATCCTAGAAGGCGATCATCAGCTAAGAGTGAAGAGATCAACTTCACCGAGCTCGTTGGAGGGCTCCTCACTCCATCTGAGCAGGGATCACTTTATAGGTCTTCATATCCAAAGTGTTCTAGACCTCATGCGGCCTGATTGAGGTCTGAAAACTTTGGAGGGGGTTTTGTAGGCAATAAAAATTACCTTTAAATCCTTATCTGAGAAGTTTAGAAAAAAACTGCTAAAACCACGCCCGAAATAACAAAAAGGGGAAAAACACTGATAAAAAGGGGAAAACGCAGATATCTCCCAAACCGTAAGGAATTTGGCGAAACAGAGGAAGCGAACCAAAGCCTTTGGCTTGGTTCGGATGGCTCCATCTCGTCGAGATAGGCGATTTTCATATATAATTCGTCCAATTCCGACTTACGGTTTGAAAGTTACGGCCTATTCTTCGATCCGTACTCAGGAGCTCGCCTGCTGCTCGAATTTCGCCTGCACGATCAAGACCCAAGTCTGCCTGCACACCTGAGCTCCCCTGCAGACCCAGTTCGCCTGCAAGCACGCCTGCAGACCCAAGTTTGCCTACAGTCACAAGCTCTCCTGCACACTCGAGCTCGCCTGCAGACCCAGCTCGCCTACAGACCCAAGTCTGCCTGCAGACCCAAGTTCGCCTGCAGACCCAAGCTGCAGACTCGCCAGCTCACTGTCAACTGCCCACTTGGAGTATGGGAACAGTTACATCAGTGGTCAAATCACACAAATCAAGGAAGAAAGCATGGCACTCCTCACCTAGCAAGAATAGGGCGGCTGACATGACCCCCTAAGTGGTCACATCCCTCAGCTAGGGCGGCTGACAGGACCCCCTAAGTGGTCACATCCCACAGCTAGGGCAGCTGGCTCCCTCACCTCTATTAGTGGTCAAATCCTACGAATCAAGAGATGGCCCATGCCATCCCTTGCCCATTAAAACCCATCTTCAGCCAGCATGAAAAGGGGATTGGCTGTTGCATATTCTGCTGGCTAATTTCCCAAAGGTTGAACCTGGACTTTTGCCAAAGGCTCCCTCATTTGAGAACTGAAGCTCCGGCAGCAACTTCGATCGGATCGTCCAAGGGAAGCAGACTCGGCACGAGCACCGAGCGAGGCGTCCTATCGCCACCGAGGAACCCACGTTAAACAAGGAGGGCATTCCCTCCGCTTCTGTTGTAAACATTTGATTATTAGTTTGTAATAAGCTGTTCTTGTCAATACAAACAAAGTTCCCTATTTTCGGAAGATCAAAATTTACACCTACAGAAGATGGCGACCACAGTGGGAGAATCTGTTCATTCAGATGAATTGGTGGTGGCGCAGTCTGACAAAGTTGCTGCAGGGACTACTGTTGAGTCCCTTGTGATCAAATTCGAGGGGTACTTACAATCGTCCTCTTCTCGCGGCAATACATCTCGCGATGGCTGTAGAGTCGTGCGGGTGGCCCAGCCCCAAGAGGCCGAAGCAACCAAGCCTGAGGGATCTGCCCAAGCCGAGGCAGGGGGTTCTTTTCCCCCCAAACCAGTTGAGGCCGAGCCGAGACTCGAGAATGCAGGTCTAGGGGCTTCTGAGTGGGTCGATGAACGATCCTCACAGACCCCTGTGCAAGAGGAATCAACCATTCGTGTCGACGCAGACTACGCCTCCGCCGTCGACATGAACGCTCCTCGTTCAAAAAGATCTAAACAGCGGCGACGAAAAGCACTCGTTCGTCTCGAGGCACAATCCCTCATCTCCCACGACAGCCTGAATTATTATTCAGGCTTGAGAGGAATCAACCTCTTGAGCCAGGTTCCCAGTACGGGCGAACCGCTCAAATCGGGCGAGCCTAGCAGTTTAGGCGAGCCTATCTCTTTGAGCCAGGTTCCCTGTTTCGGCGAACCTCTCAAATCAGGCAAGCCAAACGGTTTTGGCGATCCTCACCTCTTGAGCCAGGTTCCCAGTTTCGGCGAACCGCTCAAACCGGGCGAGCTTAGAAGTTTAGGCGAGCTCCACTCTATGAGCAAGGTGCTCAATTTTGGCGAACCAAGGGCACCTGGCCAACTCCACAGTTCAAGAGGGCTTCGTCAAACAAGAGGACTTCACCAAGCTCGCTTGACGGCTCAAGTTCGCCAGAAAGGCGAAGCAACAGCTCGCCAGACAGGCGCAGGCACACTGTACCAATCTCGCCTGACGGGCGAACCTCGCCAGCCTGAACCTCGCCAACATGCTCACGCTCAAATGGGGGTGGCCACCCCGTTTGCCGGCACGGGTCTGACATCCGTCTCTTACAATGACGACGACGATTGATCAGCAGTGGCAATGTCGCAGACTTCAAGCTCAGTTCAGGGCGAGCACGCAAATGTGCATATGACCGATATCCCTGATGAGATATCCAGGAGACTGGACGAGCAACAAGCAACCATCGACTCCCTAAAGGAGATGTTGGAGCAGCTCCTGGACGATAAGAAGAGGAAGAGAGAGAGGACTTCGCGGGCTTCGCATAAATCCTTGAAGCACAAAGAGCGGGTGCCTACTCCTTCTCACTCCTCATCCGAGTCATCTAGAGGAGCGTCATCTTCGGGCCATAACCCAAGAGATGAGAGGTTTGACGATCTCCAAATTCAACTCGACGCCTTGAAGCTCCAGAAGCATGTGAGCAAGCTGGGGGTTGTCAGACCGTATCCAATTGAATGGGATGCGGTCTCCTACCCGGCAAAGTTCGAGCCGCTGGACCCCCTACAGTTCAACGGCAAGGGTTCTCCCACCCAGCACATCTACTACTTCTAGGCGCAAACTGGACACATAGTGGGAAACGATCCCATTATGACTCGACTGTTCATTGGTACCCTCAAGGGGGTCGCTTTTGAATGGTTTCGCAGATTGGAGCCTGGGTCCATCACCTGCTGGAAGGACATGGAAAGGCTCTTCATGGCCAGATTCTTCGACGATGACACAGAAGTATCTATGGCCACCCTGCTAACTGTGAAGCAGAGGAAGACAGAGTCTGTAAGCAGCTTTGTCAAGAGATTCAGAAACCGATCGTTGCATTCCCGCGATCGAGTCAGAAGTATCTATGGCCACCCTGCTAACTATGAAGCAGAGGAAGACAGAGTCTGTAAGCAACTTTGTCAAGAGATTCAAAAACCGATCGCTGAATTCCCGCGATCGAGTTTCCGAGGCCACACTCATCGAGATGTGCCGGAACAATCTCTCCATCAGCGTTCTGTCCAATATGGGCACTGTTGAAGCTCTCTCATGGAAAGACTTACTTCGCCAAGGAGAACAAGTCGAGAGCATGCTCAAGCATATGGGTGACGAAGACCCGCATGAATTTCGAGGGGATGATGACCAAGATGCCTTGGTAGTGGAGACCGATCCCTCATATCCTCCAAATTTCCCCCGTTGATCCTCTTCAACAGGACGGCGGGCCCACATAGTCGCTCTAATCGCGACAATCTTGTCAAGTTAACACTACACCTCTGACAATCTCCCGTCGATCCTCTTCAATAGGACGACGGGCCTGCAAAGCTATCACTCCAACTGGTGCATGAGTTTAAACTGCTCCCTTAACACTCCGACAAGTACACGAGTATAAACTGCTTCTTCTGATCCTCCAACTGGTATAAGAGGTTAAACTATTCCATACACTTCCACTTCTTGAGCCTAGTACAGGCGAACTGCTCAAATCAGGCGAGCCTAACAGTTTAGGCGAGCTCCACTTCTTAAGCCAGGTTCCCAGTACGGGCGAACCGCTCAAATCAGGCGAGCCTAACAGTTTAGGCGAGCTCCGCTTCTTGAGCCAGGTTCCCGGTTATAGCGAACCGCTCAAAACAGGAGAGCCTAACAGTTTAGGCGAGCTCCGCTTCTTGAGCCAGGTTCCCAGTACGGGCGAACCGTTAAAATCAAGCGAGCCTAACAGGTTAGGCGAACTCCACTTCTTGAGCCAGGTTCCCGGTTATGGCGAACCGCTCAAAACAGGCGAGACTAGCAGTTTAGGTGGGCTGCACCAAACTCCCACTTGGTCAAACCTTCAGATAGTTAGGACCAAAGCCACAATCCCCCGCCAATCCTCTTCAATAGGATGGCGGGACCATCACTATCATGTTAACGGTCACCTCTGACAAATCAACTTACCAGTCCTCTTCAATAGGATGGTAGGTCCATAGAGTTGCTCAAATCGCAATAAACTCCCACTGTCATGTTAACACTACACCTCTGACAAAATCAATTTACCAATCCTCTTCAAAAGGATGGTAGGTCCTCAAAGTCGCTCCGATCGCGGCAATTCCTATCATGTTAACGATTACCTCTGATAGCCGACACCGTCATTCCAACAAATAACGTTGTCCAATTAGTTGTCATACTCATACGTCCCTGAACGATTTGATTCTCCCAGCACCGTCTTTCCCATAAAAGGCGTTGTTGTTTGATAGTGGCCTACTATGCGATGTGCTGCTATTTCAGGGTTCGTCTTTGCCCCAAGAGAAGACAAATCAGGGTTTGTCTTCATCTTTTCCCTAAGAGAAGATAAGCTTCCCCCCTTTACTCCAACTGGTGCATGAGTCTAAACTGCCCCCTTATACTCCCACTGGTGCAAGAGAATAAACTGCTCCTTTCCTCTAACCGGTGCACGAGGCTAAACTGCTCCTTCACTCCAACTGGTGCATGAGTCTAAACTGCTCCCTTACACTCCAACTGGTGCATGAGTCTAAACTGCTCCCTACACTCTTAATCCAAATGCCTCGAAAGGCTAAGGATAGAGGAGAAATTTTAGCATTGAGCCTAAGAGAGACTCCTCGACAACTTACCATGCTAAGGGCAAGAGCATGGCTAGTCCAACTCAAACGGCAGTTGGTAAAGACAAATCAAGTCCGTTGATAGCTGAGGGTTTGCTCAAAATCCTAGAAGGCGATCATCAGCTGCGAGTGAAGAGATCAACTTCACCGAGCTCGTTGGAGGGCTCCTCACTCCATCTGAGCAGGGATCACTTTACAGGTCTTAATATCCAAAGTGTTCTAGACCCCATGCGGCCTAATTCAGGTCTGAAAACTTTCGAGGGGGTTTTGTAGGCAATAAAAATTGCCTTTAAATCCTTATCAGAGAAATTCAGAAAAAAACTGATAAAACCTCGCCCGAAATAGCAAAAAGGGGAAAAACACTGATAAAAAGGAGAAAACGCAGATATCTCCCAAACCGTAAGGAATTTGGCAAAACGGAGGAAGCGAACCAAAGCCTTTGGCTAGGTTCGGATGGCTCCATCTCGTCGAGATAGGCGATTTTCATATATAATTCGTCCAATTCCGACTTACGGTTTGAAAGTTACGGCCTATTCTTCAATCCATGCTCAGGAGCTCGCCTGCAGCTCGAATTTCGCCTGCACGATCAAGACCCAAGTCTGCCTGCACACCTGAGCTCGCCTGCAGACCCAGTTCGCCTGCAAGCTCTGCAGCAGACCCAAGTTTGCCTACAGTCACAAGCTCTCCTGCACACTCGAGCTCGCCTGCAGACCTAGCTTGCCTACAGACCCAAGTCTGCCTGCAGACCCAAGCTCTCCTGCAGACCCAAGCTGCAGACTCGCCAGCTCACTGTCAACTGCCCACTTGGAGTATGGGAATAGTTACATCAGTGGTCAAATCCCACAAATCAAGGGAGAAAGCATGGCGCTCCTCACCTAGGAATTATAGGGCGGCTGATAGGCTGACATGACCCCCTAAGTGGTCACATCCCACAGATAGGGCGGCTGACAGGACCCCCTAAGTGGTCACATCCCACAGCTAGGGCAGCTGGCTCCCTCACCTCTATTAGTGGTCAAATCCTACGAATCAAGGGATGGCCCATGTCATCCCTTGCCCATTAAAACCCATCTTCAGCCAGCATGAAAGGGGGATTGGCTGTTGCATATTCTGCTGGTAATTTCCCAAAGGTTGAACCTGGACTTTTGCCAAAGGCTCCCTCATTTGAGAACTGAAGCTCCGGCAGCAACTTCGATCGGATCGTCCAAGGGAAGCAGACTCGGTACGAGCACCGAGCGAGGCGTCCTATCGCCACCGAGGAACCCACGTTAAACAAGGAGGTTATTCCCTCCGCTTCTGTTGTAAACATTTGATTATTAGTTTGTAATAAGCTGTTCTTATCAATACAAACAAAGTTCCCTATTTTCGGGAGATCAAAATTCACACCTACAGAAGATGGCGACCACAGTGGGAGAATCCGTTCATTCAGATGAATTGGTGGTGGCGCAGTCTGACGAAGTTGCTGCAGGGACAACTGTTGAGTCCCTTGTGATCAAATTCGAGGGGTACTTACAATCGTCCTCCTCTCGCGGCAATACATCTCGCGATGGCTGCAGAGTCGTGCGGGTGGCCCAGCCCCAAGAGGCTAAGGCAACCAAGCCTGAGGGATCTACCCAAGCCGAGGTAGGGGGTTCTTTTCCCCCCGAACCAGTTGAGGTTGAGCCGAGACTCGAGAATGCAGGTCTAGGGGCTGCTGAATGGGTCGATGAACGATCCTCACAGACCCCTGTGTAAGAGGAATCAACCATTCGTGTCGACGCAGACTACGCCTCCCCCGTCGACATGAACGTTCCTCGTTCAAAAAGATCTAAACAGCAGCGACGAAAAGCTCTCGTTCGTCTCGAGGCACAATCCCTCATCTCCCACGACAGCCTGAATTATCATTCTGGCTTGAGAGGAATCAACCTCTTGAGCTAGGTTCCCAGTACGGGCGAACCGCTCAAATCGGGCGAGCCTAGCAGTTTAGGCTAGCCCATCTCTTTGAGCCAGGTTCCTAGTTTCGGCGAACCGCTCAAATCAGGCAAGCCAAACGGTTTAGGCGAGCCTCACCTCTTGAGCCAGGTTCCCAGTTTTGGCGAACCGCTCAAATCAGGCGAACCAAACGGTTTAGGCAAGCCCCACTTCTTGAGCCAGATTTCCATTTTTGGCGAACCGCTCAAATCGGGCGAGCCTAACGGCTTAGGCAAGCCCAACCTCTTGAGCCGTCAAACAAGCGGACTTCACCAATCTCGCCTGACGGCTCAAGTTCGCCAGAAAGGCGAAGCAACAGCTCGCCAGACAGGCGCAGGCACACTGTACCAATCTCGCCTGATGGGCGAACCTCGCCAGCCTGAACCTCACCAACACGCTCACGCTCAAATGGGGGTGGCCACCCCGTTTGCCGGCACGGGTCTGACGTCCGTCTCTGACAACGATGACGACGATTGCTCAGCAGTGGCAATGTCGCAGACTTCAAGCTCAGTTCAGGGCGAGCACGCAAATGTGCACATGACCGACATTTCTGATGAAATATGAATCCCTAAGAGATGTTGGAGCAGCTCCTGGGCGAGAAGAAGAGGAAGAGAGAGAGTACTTCGCGGGCTTCGCATAAATCCTTGAAGCACAAAGAGCGGGTGCCTACTCCTTCTCACTCCTCATCCGAGTCATCTAGAGGAGCGTCATCTTCGGGCCATAGCCCAAGAGATGAGAGGTTTGACGATCTCCAAAGTCAACTCAATGCCTTGAAGCTCCAGAAGCATGTGAGCAAGCTGGGGGTTGTCAGACCGTATCCAATTGAATGGGATACGGTCTCCTACCCGGCAAAGTTTTAGCCGATGGACCTCCTACAGTTCAACGGCAAGGGTTCTCCCACCCAGCACATCTACTACTTCTAGGCGCAAACTAGACACATAGTGGGAAACGATCCCATTATGACTCGACTGTTCATTGGTACCCTCAAGGGTGTCGCTTTTGAATGGTTTCGCAGATTGGAGCCCATTATGACTCGACTGTTCATTGGTACCCTCAAGGGTGTCGCTTTTGAATGGTTTCGCAGATTGGAGCCTGGGTCCATCACCTACTGGATGGACATGGAAAGGCTCTCCGTGGCCAGATTCTTCGACGATGACACAGAAGTATCTATGGCCACCCTGCTAACTATGAAGCAGAGGAAGACAGAGTCTGTAAGCAACTTTGTCAAGAGATTCAGAAACCGATCGCTGCACTCCCACGATCGAGTTTCTGAGGCCACACTCATCGAGATGTGCCGGAACAATCTCTCCATCAGCGTTCTGTCTAATATGGGCGCTGTTGAAGCTCGCTCATGAAAAGACTTACTCTGCCAAGGAGAACAAGTCGAGAGCATGCTCAAGCATATGGGTGACAAAGACCCACATGAATTTTGAGGAGATGACGACCGAGATGCCTTGGTAGTGGAGACCATTTCCTCATATCCTACGATTTCCCCCGTTAGTCCTCTTCAATAGGACGGCGGGCTCACAAAACTATCAAGTTAACTGTTACCTCTGATAGTCAGTTCTCCATCAGTCTCATTTAACTGGATGATGGATCTTTTAAAAACTATCAAGTTAACTATTACCTCTGATAGTCTCCTCTAGATTTCCCCCGTTAGTCCTCTTCAATAGGACGGCGGGCCCACAAAGCTATCACGTTAACAATCACCTCTGATAGTCCCCTTTCACTCCGACAAGTACACGAGTATAATCTGCTTCTTCTGATCCTCCAACTGGTATAAGAGGTTAAACTATTCTCTACACTTCCACTTCTTAAGCCAGGTTCCAAGTACAGGCGAACCGCTCAAATCAGGCGAGCCTAACAGTTTAGGCGAGCTCCGCTTCTTGAGCCAGGTTCCCAGTTCTTGAGCCAGGTTCCCAGTACAGGCGAACCGTTCAAATCAGGCGAGCCTAACACTTTAGGCGAGCTCCGCTTCTTGAGCCAGGTTCCCAGTACGGGCGAACCTCTCAAATCAGGCGAGCCTAACAGTTTAGGCGAGCTCCGCTTCTTGAGCCAGGTTCGCGGTTATGGCGAACCGCTCAAAACAGGTGAGCCTAACAGTTTAGGCGAGCTCCGCTTCTTGAGCCAGGTTCCCAGTACGGGCGAACCGTTCAAATCAAGCGAGTTTAACAGTTTAGGCGAACTCCACTTCTTGAGCCAGGTTCCCAGTTATGGCGAACCGCTCAAAACAGGCGAGACTAGCAGTTTAGGTGGGCTGCACCAAACTCCCACTTGGTCAAACCTTCAGATAGTTAGGATCAAAGCCACAATCCCCCGCCAATCCTCTTCAATAGGATGGCCACTGTCATGTTAACGGTCACCTCTGACAAATCAACTTACCAGTCCTCTTCAATAGGATGGTAGGTCCATAGAGTTGCTCAAATCGCAATAAACTCCCACTGTCATATTAACACTACACCTCTGAAAAATCAACTTACCAATCCTCTTCAAAAGGATGGTAGGTCCTCAAAGTTAACGTTTCCCTCTGATAGCCGACACCGTCATTCCCGCAAATGACGTTGTCCGATCAGTCGTCATACTCATACGTCCCTGGACGATTTGATTCTCCCAGCACCGTCTTTCCCATAAAAGGCGTTGTTGTTTGATAGTGGCCTACTATGCGATGTACTGCTATTTCAGGGTTCGTCTTTGCCCCAAGAGAAGACAAATCAGGGTTTGTCTTCATCTTTTCCCTAAGAGAAGATAAGCTTCCCCCATTTACTCCAACTGGTGCATGAGTCTAAACTGCCCCCTTATACTCCCACTGGTGCAAGAGTATAAACTGCTCCTTTGCTCTAACCGGTGCACGAGGCTAAACTGCTCCTTCACTCCAACTGATGCATGAGTCTAAACTGCTCCTACCCTTCGACTGGTAAACGAGGTTAAACTGCTCCCTACTCTCTTAATCCAAACGCCTCGAAAGGCTAACGATAGAGGAGAAATTTTTGCATTGAGCCTAAGAGAAACTCCTCGACAACTTACCATTTTAAGGGCAAGAGCATGGCTAGTCCAACTCAAACGGTAGTTGGTAAAGACGAATCAAGTCCGTTGATAGCTGAGGGTTTGCTCAAAATCCTAGAAGGCGATCATCAGCTACGAGTGAAGAGATCAACTTCACCGAGCTCGTTGGAGAGCTCCTCACTCCATCTGAACAGGGATCACTTTATAGGTCTTCATATCCAAAGTGTTCTAGACCTCATGCGGCCTGATTCAGGTCTGAAAACTTTGGAGGGGGTTTTGTAGGCAATAAAAATTGTCTTTAAATCCTTATCAGAGAAGTTCAGAAAAAAACTGCTAAAACCACGCCCGAAATAACAAAAAGGGGAAAAATACTGATAAAAAGGGGAAAACGCAGATATCTTCCAAACCGTAAGGAATTTGGCGAAACAGAGGAAGCGAACCAAAGCCTTTGGCTTGGTTCGGATGGCTCCATCTCGTCGAGATAGGCGATTTTCTTATATAATTCGTCCAATTCCGACTTACGGTTTGAAAGTTACGGCCTATTCTTCGATCCATACTCAGGAGCTCGCCTGCAGCTCTAATTTCGCCTGCACGATCAAGAACCAAGTCTGTCTGCACACCTGAGCTCGCCTGCAGACCTAGTTCGCCTGCAAGCTCGCCTGCAGACCCAAGTTTGCCTACAGTCACAAGCTCTCCTGCACACTCGAGCTCGCCTGTAGACCCAGCTCGCCTGCAGACCCAAGTCTGCCTGCAGTCCTAAGCTCGCCTGCAGACCCAAGCTGCAGACTCGCCAGCTCACTGTCAACTGTCCACTTGGAGTATGGGAACAGTTACATCAGTGGTCAAATCCCACAAATCAAGGGAGAAAGCATGGCACTCCTCACCTAGCAAGAATAGGGCGGCTGACATGACCCCCTAAGTGGTCACATCCCACAGCTAGGGCGGCTGACAGGACCCCCTAAGTGGTCACATCCCACAGCTAGGGCAGCTGGCTCCCTCGCCTCTATTAGTGGTCAAATCCCACGAATCAAGGGATGGCCCATGCCATCCCTTGCCCATTAAAACCCATCTTCAGCCAGCATGAAAAGGGGATTGGCTGTTGCATATTCTGCTGGCTAATCTCCCAAATGTTGAACCTGGACTTTTGCCAAAGGCTCCCTCATTTGAGAACTGAAGCTCCGGTAGCAACTTCGATCGGATCGTCCAAGGGAATCAGACTCGGTACGAGCACCGAGCGAGGGGTCCTATCGCCACCGAGGAACCCACGTTAAACTAGGAGGGCATTCCCTCCGCTTCTGTTGTAAACAATTGATTATTAGTTTGTAATAAGCTGTTCTTATCAATGCAAACAAAGTTCCCTGTTTTCGGGAGATCAAAATTTATAACTAAAGAAGATGGCGACCACAGTGGGAGAATCCGTTCATTCAGATGAATTGGTGGTGGCGCAGTCTGACGAAGTTGCTGCAGGGACTACTGTTGAGTCCCTTGTGATCAAATTCGAGGGGTACTTACAATCATCCTCTTCTCGCGGCAATACATCTCGCGATGGCTGCAGAGTCGTGCGGGTGGCCCAGCCCCAAGAGGCTGAGGCAACCAACCCCCGAACCGTTGAGGTCGAGCCGAGACTCGAGAATGCAGGTCTAGGGGCTGCTGAATGGGTCGATGAACGATCCTCGCAGACCCCTGTGCAAGAGGAATCAACCATTCGTGTCGACGCAGACTACACCTCCGCCTTCGACATGAACGCTCCTCGTTCAAAAAGATCTAAACAGCGGTGATGAAAAGCTCTCATTCGTCTCAAGGCACAATCCCTCATCTCCCACGACAGCCTGAATTATTATTCAGGCTTGAGAGGAATCAACCTCTTGAGCCAGGTTCCCAGTACGGGCGAACCGCTCAAATCGGGCGAGCCTAGCAGTTTAGGCGAGCCCATCTCTTTGAGCCAGGTTCCCGATTTTGGCAAACCGCTCAAATCGGGCAAGCCTAGCAGTTTAGGCGAGCCCAACCTCTTGAGCCAGGTTCCTTAGGCGAGCCCCACTCTGTGAGCAAGGTGGTCAATTTTGGCGAACCAAGGGCACCTGGCGAACTCTACAGTTCAAGAGGGCTTCGTCAAACAAGCGGACTTCACCAAGCTCGCCTGACGGCTCAAGTTTGCCAGAAATGCGAAGCAACAGCTCGCCAGATAGGCACAGGCACACTGTACCAATCTCGCCTGACGGGCGAACCTTGCCAGCCTGAACCTCGCCAGCCTAAACCTCGCCAACACGCTCACGCTCAAATGGGGGTGGCCACCCCGTTTGCCAGCACGGGTCTGACGTCCGTCTCTGACAACGACGACGACGATTGCTCAGCAGTGGCAATGTCGCAGACTTCAAGCTCAGTTCAGGGCGAGCACGCAAATGTGCACATGACCGATATCCCTGATGAGATATCCAGGAGACTCGACAACAAGCAACCATTGACTCCCTAAAGGATATGTTGGAGCAGCTCCTGAGCGAGAAGAAGAGGAAGAGAGAGAGGACTTCACGGGCTTCGCATAAATCCTTGAAGCACAAAGAGCGGGTGCCTACTCCTTCTCACTCCTCATCCGAGTCATCTAGAGGAGCGTCATCTTCGGGCCATAACACAAGAGACGAGAGGTTTGACGATCACCAAAGTCAACTCGACGCCTTGAAGCTCCAGAAGCATGTGAGCAAGCTGGGGGTTGTCAGACCGTATCCAATTGAATGGGATGCGGTCTCCTACCCGGCAAAGTTCGAGCCGGTTGACCTCCTACAGTTCAACGGTAAGGGTTCTCCCACCCAGCACATCTACTACTTCCAGGCGCAAACTGGACACATAGTGGGAAACGATCCCATTATGACTCGACTGTTCATTGGTACCCTCAAAGGGGTCGCTTTTGAATGGTTTCGTAGATTGGAGCCTGGGTCCATCACCTGCTGGAAGGACATGGAAAGGCTCTTCGTGGCTAGATTCTTCGACGATGACACAGAAGTATCTAGGGCCACCCTGCTAACTATGAAGCAGAGGAAGACAGAGTCTGTAAGCAGCTTTGTCAAGAGATTCAGAAACCGATCGCTGCATTCCCGCGATCGAGTTTCCGAGGCCACACTCATCGAGATGTGCCGGAACAATCTCTCCATCAGCGTTATGTCCAATATGGGCGCTGTTGAAGCTCGCTGATGGAAAGACTTACTCCGCTAAGGAGAACAAGTCGAGAGCATGCTCAAGCATATGGGTGACGAAGACCCGCATGAATTTCGAGGAGATGACGACCGAGATACCTTGGTAGTGGAGACCATTTCCTCATATCCTACGATTTCCCCTGTTAGTCCTCTTCAATAGGATGGCGGGCCCACAAAACTATCAAGTTAACTGTTACCTCTGATAGTCAGTTCTCCATCCTCTTCAATAGGATGGCGGGCCCACAAAACTATCAAGTTAACTGTTACCTCTGATAGTCAGTTCTCCATCAGTCTCATTTAACTGGACGATGGATCTTTTAAAAACTATCAAGTTAACTATTACCTCTGATAGACTCCTCCAGATTTCCCCCGTTAGTCCTCTTCAATAGGACGGCGGGCCCACAAAGCTATCACATTAACAATCACCTCTGATAGTCTCCTTTCACTCCGATAAGTACACAAGTATAAACTGCTTCTTCTGATCCTCCAACTGGTATAAGAGGTTAAACTATTCCCAACACTTACACTTCTTGAGCCAGGTTCCCAGTACAGGCAAACCACTCAAATCAGGCGAGCCTAACAGTTTAGGCGAGCTTCGCTTCTTGTGCCAGGTTCCCAGTACGGGCGAACCGCTCAAATCAGGCGAGCCTAATAGTTTAGGCGAGCTCTGCTTCTTGAGCCAGGTTCCCAGTTATGGCGAACCGCTCAAAACAGGCGAGCCTAACAGTTTAGGCGAGCTCCGCTTCTTGAGCCAGGTTCCCAGTACGGGTGAACCGTTCAAATCAAGCGAGCCTAATAGTTTATGCGAACTCCACTTCTTGAGCCAGGTTCCCGGTTGTGGCGAACCGTTCAAAACAGGCGAGACTAGCAGTTTAGGTGGGCTGCACCAAACTCCCACTTGGTCAAACCTTTAGATAGTTAGGACCAAAGCCACAATCCCCCGCCAATCCTCTTCAATAGGATGGCGGGACCCCCACTGTCATGTTAACGGTCACCTCTGACAAATCAACTTACCAGTCCTCTTCAATAGGATGGTAGGTCCATAGAGTTGCTCAAATCGCAATAAACTCCCACTGTCATGTTAACACTACACCTCTGACAAAATCAACTTACCAATCCTCTTCAAAAGGATGGTAGGTCCTCAAAGTCTCTCCGATCGCGACAATTCCTATCATGTCAACGATTACCTCTGATAGCCGACACTGTCATTCCCGCAAATGACGTTGTCCGATCAGTCGTCATACTCATACGTCCCTGAACGATTTGATTCTCCCAGCACCGTCTTTCCCATAAAAGGCGTTGTTGTTAGATAGTGGCCTACTATGCGATGTGCTGCTATTTCAGGATTCGTCTTTGCCCCAAGAGAAGACAAATCAGGGTTCGTCTTCATCTTTTCCCTAAGAGAAGATAAGCTTCCCCCCTTTACTCCAACTAGTGCATGAGTCTAAACTGCCCCCTTATACTCCCACTGGTGCAAGAGTATAAACTGTTCATTTCCTCTAACCGGTGCACGAGGCTAAACTGCTCCTTCACTCCAACTGGTGCATGAGTCTAAACTGCTC
>NC_033801.1:99981322-100024827 GCF_001876935.1 Asparagus officinalis | reverse complement strand
CAGAAGGATTTGCACATCAAACCGATCGCCAGCAATCGATGTCATTCTACGAGCCTGAAGATCAAAAATCAGACAATCGACTATCAAAAGCTTCAAAATTTTTCGCGGACAAACGGTCCCAAGACAATAAATGCAGGGCACCGGAATACCCTTACAGACATTCGACTAAGCAAGCCGAATAGCCAATGATGAAGGAATCAAGAACAGAAGCCATTCCAAGGTCCCGTTACAACCGTCTGAAGTTGGGACAACATATCCAAAGTAATTCCAGACTCTTCTATAAAAGAACGAGACTGGAAATACTTGGAGGGGTATCTGTAGGCATATAAAATGCTTATAGGTCCTTACTCAGCTCGGCACAAACCGACGAACCACATAGAGCGACGAAGATCGACAAATCGCACGCCGAACAACGAATGAATCCACCGCTCGTGCAGAATCAAAGCTAACGAGTTAGGAATCAACGAGTCATCCAACCGAGAGCGAACTCGGACGAGATTCGCGATCGAGATCCAAGATCGAGTTTCGAACTCGAACTCAAAGCCGATTACTGCCTAATCTGATCCCAGACTATCAAATCAATGAATCCCGAACAAATGCAAAGTTCACAACAGAACCACAACCGAATCACGGACAGAACCGAACAACGGAAAACAACGAACAAAACAGCCGCCCTCGGGGTGCTCGCACTTTGTGGTTTAGTGCCGGCCCACCCAAGGTGCCGAACAGTGCCAAGTAGGCGACAATTCTCTGATTGCGGGCACTGTCCTGAGAGCCTATAAATAAGGGCCTATTGAGATGTTCATTTCGGGTGGATACTTTCAGAGCAGAAACTCTGCCGATTGAAGAGTGTAACTCAGAGTTTTGAAGACTTGCACGTACAGATCTGATCCTCGGCGAGCACCTACGTCAGAAAAGGTAGGATTTCGAGAGGAGACGAAGAACAGATCTGAGATCTACATGATATCACACTCCGGATCTAAGCTTGGTCTTAGATCCCGAGATCTGAGCGATTATTCCCTTGGTGGACTAATCCCTCCCGGCTATTATTCCCTTCGTGGAATAATACCCGTATAATCGTGTAGATCCGACCGGATCTAGATCGCGCGGTGGTCCACGGATTAACCCCGGCGTCGGCAAAGAACCCACAAAAGCGAGAGACCGCAAAACAGGATCTCGCGATTCGTTCGACAAATAAGGAAAGTTGTAATTTTTCTTTTTTTCTTTGATTTAATTGTAACCGGATCTAAAAAAGACCGGATCTTTTGTAACCCAAGATGACAATTATTTCAATGAAGAAGAAAACCATTTTCCCCGCGAACAACCTAGATCCACCTCATCTGCCCAAGAGACTGGAGTGCAAATCTGAATGAACACTGGTTCACCACACTCAATCCCACCTCCTTCTGAATCCACCCTAATGGATAGGGCTTCGGATGCTTCACCGTCTTCAATCCCAGCTTTTGTACTAATGCCTCAGATATCAGATTTTTCTGGCTCCCTGTATCTATAATAGCATCCACTAAAGTGGTCTTGACCTGCAACTTCAGAACAAAGAGCTGCTCCTTCGGGTCATCATCTTCTTTAGTGGCCTGCTTCCCCGTCATAAGGTTGAGACTGCTATTGGGTTCAGTCATCCCGAGAACCTCCTTCGGACCCTGTGCTATCACGTACGCCTTCTTCTCCTCCTTCTTCTTCAACCCTTTTGGCTTCAGATGAGGATACTTATCCCAGCAACGATCAGCCACGTGCCCTGTCTGTTTGCAGTGATTGCATGTCAATCCTGCTTTCCCTGAGTCAACCTTCTTCTTCTCATCCTTAGACTGAGAGCCACCCGTCTTGCTCCCCGATGGTTTGGAATCCCCCTTTGTCTCATTGCCCTTCTTCTGCCGGCCCTCAATGGCAAGGCTATGGCCTTCACGCTCGCCTATGCGATTGTCTCCACTGAAAACAACTTCATCTCCTTCCGGATGTAATCATTCAGACCCGCCATGTACTTCATGAAGATGGAGTACTCGTCCGTTGTGATGTTTAGAACCATCGCCTGCTGCTGGAACTCCATCGTGTACTCTTGAATGGTCTGATTAAACTTTTAGCGTAAGCCATACCACTTGTACCAATGCTCCTCAAGGAACCCCACTGGATAGAACCGTTTTCGAATTAGCTCTTTGAACTTGTTCCACGACGCCGCTTTCTTCTCCTGTTTGCAATAGGATTTCCACCACGTCAACGCGTGCCCTGAAAGCTTCAATGTCGCGAATACTATCTTCTCCTTGGATGAATATCCGTAGAGAGTGAAGTACATCTCCATACGTTCGATCCAATCATCAAGCTTCTCCATATTGATACTCCCATCATAAACAGGAATCTCAACCTTGAAGTCAATCTTCAGATTCTGGTAATTATTCTTACCCCCTTGATGTCTAACAGTCTTGACAATCTCAGTCTCCCCCTCTGAATCAGATTCCTCGCTCTCTTCATCGGATTCGACGAGTTTCTTCTTACCCTTCGAAGAAAATTCCTCCTTTTTGTCTCCTCCGTTAATGAGACCCACGAGTTGAGTAAGAGTCGTCCCGACCGTCTCAATCTGCTTCTCCATGGCATCAAGTCTTGCAGAATTATTTGCTTCAATCATCTTCTCCTTCCTTAATTTCTGGACTCCCTCCAAGGAAATAAGGATCTCGCCAAGCTTCTTGTACTGTGAGCGAGTAAGGACCATACACAGGTTCCCCCTTCACAGGATCTAGGTGCTCTGATACCAACTTAATACGAGTTGCCGTGCGAGCAATCTTGATCGCGAAATTATAAAGAGTGGGTAGAGAAGTAAATGACAGAAGAACACAAGAGTTATAATTAGGGCGAAGGAAAATATCTTCTCTAGATTATGAGAATCAATTGGATTTACAAAATCTCTCTCTCACAATCTCTCTAGATCAAATAACAACCTCCCTGATCTCTTTTCTGATTACAATCTGAGTGATCCACCCTAGAAAAGTCGTGTTTTTATTTATACTAAACAGAAATCCTAAACGGTGCAGGAAACAGGCCCAGGACCATAACCGCTATGCGGTCGACCGTAGTGACCAAGTCGGTCGACCGGCCAGAACGTCGATTTCTGGAAAAATCGCTTACAGGGTTTCCGGTCGATCGCAACGCCTACAACAGTCGACCGCTCTCAGTCCAGAGACACAGTCTAGGTCTGTGCACTACGCGGTCGACCGCAGTGACACATGCGGTCGACCGAACAGAGCCCAAGCTGTAATTCCTGTAGTTTGACGAATCCTTCGACTTCGTTGCCTCCAATGACCTCGTCCACGACTCCTCTACTCTATTCTCAAGATACCATGAGAATCATCTATCCTCAAGCTCCCATGAGGATCGCTAAGCTCCCGAAGAGAAGATACACCCGTATCAATTATTTTCTTGCATTTTTATAGTATTGATTCATTTTCTTGCATAGTTTAAATTTTCTTTTATGCTCTTTTACTTTTATATTTTAGATTTATTTTTATGTTCATAGTTTAGATCTTTATTTCTTTGTTCTTATTTTTTTCTTTCTAGCTAGTTTTTATTTTCTTCCCCTTCTTTTATTCTCTCTAGTCTAGATTTTATTTCTTTGTACTTTCTAAAATGTGGAACTAAAATCTTATAGGAATTTTAGAGATATATGAAACTAGTTTGATTTTTTTATGATTTGTGGATTGCTCTCTTGTACTTAAAATGATCATGTTTAGGATAATTAACTAGACTACTAATTGGCAGAAAAAGAATTTGATAATCTATACTTATCTTAAGTGGTTTGATAGGTTATGCTTATGAATTCTAGACTTAAAATTTAGTTGTTCTTTCCATGAATGTTAATTTTACTTGAATAATAATTTGATAGGTTATGCTTTCCTTAAGTGGTTTGATAGTCTATACTTAATAAATCTAAAGTAAAATGTGATAAAAAGAGAATAGTTCATAAATCCTAAGTGAAATTAACTACTAGATTCAATTCTATATTCCTCATTTCTCTAATTGTTTTCCTCCATTTTTTACTTGTGATTTTCTTCTTTATTCTTCATTTTCTTTATTTGTTCTTAATTTTATTTTCTCTATTTCTTCATTTTTCTTTCTTCCCTCTTAATCTAGTTTTGTTTTATTTGTGAATAATCACACTTTCCTCATATCTTTCAACAACCATATTTATCACTCTTAATTGTCGGCACGCAACTTAGAAGCCAATTTTGATTATATCCTACAACACCTTCCTCGAGAGATCGACATCTTTTATACTATAACTTGATCGTTGCGCATTTGCAACTTAGTTTTTATTTATTTTCTATCAAGTTTTTGGTGACCGTAAAAAGTTACTAAATTATTTTTAAATCCAATTTATATTCTACCAATTTATTATTTTATTATAACGTGCTACCTAAGTGCTTATAATGCAATTTTTAAACTAAATATTTAAAAATTAATTATTTTGCTTTATTTTTTCATACTAATGTCATTACACCACATACTGTTGATGATTTTTTTCCTATAAATCTAAAAATTTATCCCCATTTTATTTATAGGCTTACATTTTTATAGATGATTTTCTATCTACAAACCTAAAGTTCTACCTCTACTTATTTTTAAAACTACATATTCTTAGGCATTAAATTAGGGTGTTTAGCATATAAACCTAATTTATAAGCTAACTTATTTTTAAGCCCATGAACCTCAAACATAACTTTTTAAAATAAATAATATTATAATAAAAAATAATGTACAATATAAAGATGTTTTTTGCCTATAAACCAAAGCTTTTACCTCTATTTATTTTTAAATTCACCTTCTTTCTTATACAACCTAAAGTCTCATCCCCATTTATTTTTAAATCTGTCTACTTTCAAAATCATTCTTAGACCCAAATACTTCATTTAATAAAAAAATTTCCCTATAAACCTAGTTTTACACTCATTTGCTTTTAAATTCATCCTCTTCAACATGCCTAAGGAAACCCTTGCACGCCTCCGTTACCTTTTTGGAGGCCTACACCCCATAGAAATTATCTACCTGAGACTATTCCTTAGCTCGTAGGTCCAGATACAAGGTTAAAATTCTAGCTCTTCTAGAGTGATATCTCAATGATGGCTTCCTAACCCCCCCTCCCCCCATTAAGGAGGCATTCTCCTTTTCCATCTAAGCTGTGTAGGAAAGGCCCAAAGCCAATCCTAAGGAACAATGAAGCTTCGTATGGTCTTTTTCTCTAGGTGCAGGTGGTCCGCATCTTCAGAGACATGTCTATTTCACCGAGTCTCTCTCTAAAATAGTGTCCAATTCATTACGCCTTTCATGCGGGTCAAAACTTAATTGGGTTTCAGCCACTAGCTCACTTGTCATCAAGTCACAAACTTCCTTGACTTTCTGACACTAGGCAGGCGTCAATCCCTATACATAGTATTACGACTTTGTGGAGACCTGTGTTTTTAGTAAACAGTCACTTGGACCTGGTCACTACGAGAAACCCCTTCTCTAAAATTTATGGGGCCATTTTGCTCAGTTCCTTAGAGAGAGTTGTCTCACACCTTTAGGTATTCTCTACCTACCCACCTATTTTGGTTTTAGATATAGGTACCATTTTGTTGAAGGTTGCTCAAGCTTTGCCTAAGAGTATAGTGTGGGTTACTTTAGCACCATAGCTCTTGGTAGACATTGGCTCAAGCAATTTCATCTACCCCTTCTTACCCTAAAAAAGCAAGGTCGCCTTACATCTTTGAACCGATAACCATATTTCAACTAACCTAGCCTGCTCTATCCCTAGGGACCAACAAGAAGTAGTATAGTAATATTCATCTGTTGTCAATTGACTATGCCTTTTGGCCTGATCTTAGGCCCTGACTCACCATTCGGGGAAAACCTTGCGGACGAACCTCTAGGTTTTTTGGGCATTGATTCTCACCGATGTTTGCGTTACTCAAGCCAACATTCTTGATTTCCCTTCATCCACACTTACTTGAATGGTTGCTTCCCTCTAAGGTGGAACGCCCCCTACCCATGCATTTTAACACTCCATAGCTTCGGTAGATCCCTTAGCGTCATTCATCTTAGATGCAAGAGCTTGATCAGTGAGCTGTGGCTACTTCTAGGTGGATCTCCTTATTTTATCTGCACCTCCACCTCTTTTATCACTAAGCAATCATTTAGGGCCTTAGCTTGTGATCCAGGTTATTTCCCTCTCGACGATGAAGCTTATCCTTCATTGTCTCACTGGCCGACCTTGGCCCCTATAATTTTAGGGTTATATCTAGTATTCAGAGTTTTTCTTGATTTGGTAACACTATCATGATCCGTACTGAAATATTGCTTCACCCTTATATGTACAGACAACTATTGCACACACAATTTGAGGAGAACCAACTAGCTCTAGTTCGAGTGGTATTTCACCCCCAACAACAGCTCATACGTTGGTTCTTCAACATTAGTCGATTTTGACCTCCACTTAGTTTCATCCAAGCTTCATCCTGGTCATGGACAGATCACCAAGGTTTTGGTTCATAACCAGTGACAATTACCATATGAAGACTCACTTTCGATATGGCTCTGGTGGCTTCCCTTAATCAACCTACTACCTATCAGTCACCCGCTCATTCTTCAACAAGCATGCTGTCAAAGATCACATTCTCCTCCCATTGCTTGGGAGCTCACGCTTTCATGTTCTATTTTAGTTGATATTACTACTTGGAATAAAACTTCATTGGACAATGGATTCAAGGCAAGGATCAAAGCTCTTCCCTGAGTCTGGCTCAGATGGTCTTTCCAATTGATAGTGATTTCTCTGATAGAGAGGAAGGGGTAGAATAGTTAGTAGGGAGCTCTTTCGAGTCCTCACTGATAGTAGTCAAACCATGACCCGAAGCGGGTTGGGTGACCCTCTTATCATCATCCGAGGAGGAGGATGAATCACAAGAAGAGATGTTCAGTCAAAAACAAAGGTAGCTCTCCGCAATAGCAGAGTTGCTAGAGAAAGCATTTTTCATTTTACTTTTTCTCTCTTTATACTTCTACCTCTTCAAGGTATTCGTCCTGTTTTAATAGAATTATTTCAATACAATGGTGGACTTATGGATAAGGGGCTATAGTAGCTACCTATCTAATTTATTGTAGAAGAAATGATTGAATCATGTAAAATATAAATACTTTTTCCTAAGTAAAGGAACATGTCAGAATTATAGACACAAAGCACTCAACAAATGTATTTTATACTAACTTTGTATTTCAACGCATGATATACTGTATAAATTGTTATATTTTGTTATTACTTGCTATAGTTTTTTCAAAGGTGATTAGATATAAGGTGTATTTATAAATCAAATGATCAAATAATTTTTGTATTGTTTTCACACAAATGTTACAGCATTGCTCTAGTCATTTTTGCTAGCTTAAAGCTAAACTAAAAGGAGAAAAAAAATAATTTTTCTTTGTTTTCCATCCACTTTCTCGATGAATGAAATCAAGGGCCGATCTAAGGGTACACATATGGGGGTAGTTGCACCCCTAAGAATTTAAAATTTTTATTTTTAAGCCTTGTAGACTTACCCTTGCACCCCAAGAATGAAATCAAGGCTAGAAAAATTAATCAAAAAGAGGAAAATAAAATAAATAAAATATGGAGAAATTAAGTAGAGAAGTTATGAATCTATAATTAAATCCACTAGTTAATTTTATTTAGATTTTATGAATTACTCTTTATTTATCACATTACTTTAAATTTTTTAGCCATAGACTATCAAGCCATTTAAGAAAAAGATAACTTATCAAATTATCATCCAAGTAAAATTACCATTCATGAAAAGAACAACAACTTGATAGTAATTCTACTATTCATAAGCATAACATATCAAACCACTTAAGATAAGCATAGATTATTAAATTCTTATTATATCAATTAGTTCTCTAGTTAATTATCTAAGTAAAATTACCATGCATGAAAAAAATAACAACTAGATAGTAATTATATAATTCATAATCTAGTAATTATAGAATTCATAAGCATAACCTATCAAATCATTTAAGATAAGCATAAATTATTAAATTCTTCTTCTATCAATTAGTTATCTGATTAATTATCCTAAACATGAGCATTTTGAGAATAAGAGAACAGTCCACAAATCATAAAAGAATTCAAAACTAACTTCGTACAAGTCTAGAATTCCTACAAGATTTAGTTGCATACTTTGGAAAATAAAAACAAAAAATAAAATCTAGGCTAAAAGGTATAAAATAAAGAGAATAAAAATAAAAACTAACTACAAAAATAAGAACAATAATAAGAAAATAAAGATCTAAACTTTTATTACTTGCAAATTAAGATAAAAATATTATTAGCAGATATATTTATTTAAATAAAATAGATAATGAAGGTATAAAGTGTAATAAAATGTAATGATCACCAACCCTTAAAAACTTGTATCCCATTTGAATTTTAGCACATGTAAGTTAGGAATTTAGCCAATTTGTTAAGAATATTGTTTTATGATATTATGTTCTAATTTCATGTAAATAGATATTTCTCGTCCTCCTCCCAAAGAAAGTTTTTCTAGATCCGTCACTGAGTGAAATAAAAGGCAATAAAATGGTAGACACCCTCATTTCATTTTTTTCGGTAATTTTCTAATTATCATGCAATAAAAAATAAAAGAAGAGTCACTTTTCATTTTCTTTTCACTACCTCAACTATTAAGAGAGTCTCAAACTTATCATTGAGATATATCCATTTACTCAAATGACATAAATTACATACATATTTCCAGTTTGTTGGATGTGGTTTACAAACAAAAGAAGATTGTAATACTTGGTCGCATTTCAACCAGAGTAGACATTGTATAATTATAATGATACTAGTGTATTTGTAAATGACATTTCTAATATTTTCTATTGTCAATAAGCTAATCTATTTAAAAGAGGATTGCATTATGCTAAAACTTTGGATTTTCTTTTTTATCCTATCAATTTTAATAATTTTTAATTACTATTCTAGTGCATGCAATGCATGCATGGCGGAAAAAGTGAGAGAAGCATTGTAATCGAATTGTTAAGGGAATGAATATATATGACTTTGAGTGCATTTTCATTGATTTTTTTTGGATTTCTCAAGTTTAAGGACATTTCTATTATGTTTTTCAAAGTTTGAGGATATTCCTTTCGATTGTGTCAAGTGTGCAAAGATTTTTGTTATTTTTTAGGTGAGGTTTTCAAATCTAAGGATATTTTTAGAATTTAGAAAATGTGGCTCACAATGACCAAAAGAGGAGTTCCTCTTAATATATAGCATTGATAGTTGTAACATTAAAGTTTGTGCGGTTACAATGACTATTAGGTCCTCATAAATTATTTTTTAAATAAGCACTAATTATCACGTTAGCTATCTTGCGAGGACTTTTGGATTCCCATGAAATTGTATTTTGAGTTAAGTATTTATTTTTAATTTTTTTCTATAATAATTAGTATTCAGCACGAAAATATAGTTATATGTATGTGATATGAAAGGACAATGTTTTAGAGAGCAGTAAATCAAGACGATACTATGCAAAGGCCTCATTTTTTTGGTCAATGAAGAATTTTATTTCATTTCCCAAATTTTGAAGTTTATGTACACTAAGATATTCAGCTCTATAAAGGCTGAAAAATCAAAATGAGATCAACTAAACAAGTAAAGGAAACTCAGCTATTTACAAGTATTGACTTTTTTTTTTTTGGTAAATGAAAAAATTTTATTCATTTTCCCAATTTTGAAATGAGAGTACATCAAGAACCAGAATGGTCTGGCAACCAAGAACAAAAAACTAACTTATTTACAATCTATTAATTCTTTCTCTCAAATGGTCTGGAACTTTTTCCTGCAGCACTTTCATAAGGACAGAAATCTTCACCTCCCTCACAAGTTGATCGGAGCTTCTACATTTTTGCTGAAAAATTCTTGAGTTCCTCTCCTTCCATATCCAATATATTGTTGCTGACAGCACCATTCTCTTCACCTTCTTCATAAATCCTAACCCCTTCAGGTTGTTATTAAACCAATTCATCACACAATTCCAATCACATGATCTCCAAGTAAAGCCTAACCATTCCATCATATCATTCCAGACAGAAGCTGAGTATTGACACTCGAAGAAGAGGTGATTTTTAGATTCAGGCCTGTTTGCAGAGCCTGTGCACAATACACATTGATTCTGATTAGCTTCCAAGATCTTCATGCGGTATAGTCTGTCTTTAGTCAGCAGCCTCGAGAGGATGGCAAGCCACATAATCAAAGAGTGTTTGGGATAGTGCAAGCCCCCCCAAACTGACTTCGACCAGTTTACAGTAGCTGAAGAGTAAGAAATGGCCTTGTATATAGAAGAGATTTGAATGTTACCATCTTTGAGACAGCTATCTAGAACACCTTGAATATTCCCCATACTTCCAAATCTGCTTATCACCAAATCTCTCACTTTTAAGAGTTGGCGCCACATCCAAGAGTCATTCTTCCTCGGTTGAATTTGCCAAATACTCTGATTTTGTAAATAGTTCTCATGGACCCATTTAATCCACAGTAAATCCTTTTTAGTATGTATCATCCATAGTAGTTTAATACCTGCTGAATAATTCCAATACCTGGCATTGAAGAGACTCAATCCTCCATGTTCTTTATCCTTGCACACTTCTGACCAGGAAACTAAATGTATTTTCTTCCCCCATAGGAAAGCAGAACACATTTTATCAATCTTTTCCAAAACCTTTATCGGAAGGATATAGCTGCTTGTCCAATAGATTTGAATTCCCATGATAACAGATTTTATTAGTTGGATTCTTCCCGCATATGACAAATGTCTCCTGTTCTGCCAAGATTGGAGTTGATCAGAGACTTTAGATATTAAAGGAGAGCAATCAAGAAAGGAGAGCCTCTTAGAGATCAGTGGCATGCCCAAATATCTCATTGGCAAGGAGCCCTCTGTGAAGTTTAAGAATGTGCATATTTGCACCTTTGTGTTATCATCAATACCACTCATGAGGATTGAGCTTTTACCAGAATTAACCTCCAACCCTGAGACACTGCTGAATTCTTGAAAACAGCTATGTATCTTAGCTATTGAGTCCAAATCAGCTCTACAAAAAAGTAGCAGATCATCGGCAAATGTCAAGTGAGTAATATTCATTCTAGCACATTTTGGATGGTACTTGAATCCTCTATCTGAGCTGAGGGTTTTCAGTTTTCTAGATAGATATTCCATACTTATGACAAATAAATATGGAGATAATGGATCCCCTTGTCTTAGTCCTCTAGCTCCCTCAAAGTATCCATGCAAGGAACCATTTAGTGATAATGAAAATCTAGGAGTTGAAATGCATTCCATTACCCACTTGATCATATTGCTAGGAAATCCCAGCCCTGTCAGCATATGTCTGATGAACCCTCAGTTTATCATGTCAAAAGCTTTCCTCAGATCAACATTAAGTACAGCTCTTGGAGAATTATGTCTTCTTCCATAGTGTTTGAGAAGTTCATGAGCCAACAGTATATTATTGGAGACGAGCCTTCCCTTTACAAATGCACTCTGTGCATTATCAATCAAGTACCCAATCACTTTCTGTATTCTTGCAGTAATGATTTTGGAAATAATCTTGTATATACAGTTGCAGCATGAGATAGGCCTATAATCAGCTGGTGATCTAGGGTTGAGAATTTTAGGTACTAGTGTAATGGAGGTGGAGTTAAAGGCACCAAGAAGTTTACCAGTATGGAAAAACTCCTCTATAGCTTTGTATATGTCATCCTCAATGATATTCCAAGCTGCTTTGAAAAAAGAAGCACTGAATCCATCAGGCCCAGGGCTTTTGTCATCTGACATTGTAAACACAGCCTGTTTAATCTCCTCTCTTGTGACAGGAGCTGCTAGCAAACTTCTTTGATTTGCAGATAAAACAGGACCATTTGCAATAACATTTGGGTCAGGCTCATCACAGTTACCAGAAGAACCTAGAAGACTTTTATAATACTCAGTCAGTTCATTGATGATTGTAGGCATATCAGAAATTCTAGTACCATTCTCAGTATAAAGGGATAGCACCCTGTTATGATGTCTCCTGGCTTTCATGATTGAGTGGAAGAATTGAGTAGATTTATCCCCATGCACAGCCCAATTGATGCTTGCTTTCTGTCTGTAAAAAGATTCCTCACATTGTAGTAGAGTTGAATATTTCTTTAAGCATTCCTTTTCCTTAATTATAAGCTGAGAGTTGAACAGGTCAGTACTCAACTTATACTGTATATCAGTAAGCTCATGCTTGGCTCTTAACACCTGTTCACTAATATTCATGAAGTTCCTTTTATTTAGCTCCTTCAACATTGGCTTGAGTATTTTGAGCTTTGAATTTATCTTATACATGTAATATCCCTGTATCTCCTTATCCCAAGCAGACTTGACAGTAGAGAGAAACTCTGGGTGTTTTGCCCACATCTTGAAAAACTTGAAAGGTTTTTTCCCCTGGAAATTCTCATCTTCAATTATCAGAAGTGCTGGAGAATGGTCAGAACAAGCTGGTTGCAAGAACTCTACTTGGCTAGATGTATATTGTAGGATCCAAGATTCATTGACCAATACCCTATCTAATCTGCTCCATATTCTAGTATCAGTCCCTTGTTTATTATTCCAAGTGTAGAAGCACCCCGTGGACTTGATATGTGTCAGCTGACTAGAGGAGATGAAATTCTGAAAATCTTCAGTATCTGCCTCAGAAATTGGCTTACCACCCAGCTTTTCCTCATCACTGAGAATTGCATTGAAGTCTTCCCCAACTAACCAAGGGCAGTTTACTGATGATTTGAAGCTTTGGAGGTCCTGCCATAGTGACTTCCTATCTTCTCTATGGTTGAGAGCATAGACTATAGACATTAAGCAAGAAATTCTGCTGTCTTTTGAGTGTATAGAACAAGTAATATATTGCACTGAAGCTCTGACACATTGAACAGAAAGAATATCTTTATTCCAGAGGAGCCAAATCCTCCCATTGCCAGCTTCCTGAACATTAGAAGTCCATTCCCAATTTTTAGCAATTTTATGAGCTATTTTATCCATTTTTGCTGAAGAAAGCTTTGTCTCTAGAAGGGCTAAAAAGGAAAGTTTATAATCATGTATGAATTGTTTCACAATCAAGTGCTTAGGGGATTTGTTAAATCCCCTGATATTCCAAATTGAGAAGTGCATTACTGACTTCCACCCCTGTCAACATAACAGGGATCAAAATCAAGAGTTTGAGAACCCAGAGGTGAGAAATGAGATGCCTGAATAGAATTCCCTGAAGCTTTAGCAATTACTCTTCTAGCAACATTTGTTTTGCTAACACTTGTAAATCCTGAAGCATTTACTGTAGGGGAAGAAAATTGATGCAGAGTTGCTAATCCAAAATCCCCCTGCCTGACATTTTGAGTATCAGTCACTTTTTGTTGTGCATGTTTTACTGCAGTAACATTTTCAGGAAGAGTAGGATTATTCACTCCCAGGTTGGCCTCTGTCCCCATATGTGCATGATTCTTATTATTGCCTGAACTGGATTGAACATTTCCTTGTTGCATTTGTTCTGCTGGCAAGATATCCTTCCTAATATCCTGAACAGATACAGGATTAGCTGGCAGTTCATTTGCTGCTTTATTTTCTTTTCTGTTGACAGGAACCCATATTTTCTTCAACTTTTGTCTTCTGCAGTTGTCAGTATCATGGCCAATTATATTGCAATTTGAACACCACCTTGGCTTAAGCTCATATATAATCTTTTGATTATACTTTTTCCCATCAGGCCCAATTAGATCCACTGAGTCTGGCAAAGGTTCCTTCAAGGGCAATTGAACTTCAACTAAGACTCTAGCATAGCTTAACCTCTGTCTTGTGGCAGTGAGCATGTCAGTTGTAATAGGCCGACCAATTTGGCTAGATATTTTGCTGATTCCTGTAGCACTCCACAAATTAAGCTTCAGATTTGGGAGTTGAATCCACATAGGATAGGAGCAATCCTGGACTTTTTCCATATCAACTTCAGTAGACCATGGTTTGAGTATCAAAGGTCTAGAGCCAAAAAACCAAGGGCCAGCATCTAATACATCCCTCATCTGTTGATCAGACTGAAAATCAAATAAAAACACCCCTTGCTTGAGTAGAGAAATTTTGGGAATAGTTATCCTACCCCATGCTTTATTAATAAAAGTTTCCATGGATCTGAATTTAACATTCAGACCTATAACATGTCCAATTAAGGAATGTTTCCAGAATTGTTCACCTTCCTTCCATTCTTCAGCCGAGAAAGAAACTGCAGTAGAAGAAGAACTTGGAATGAAATTTAGATCAAGTCCTTTACCTGGCTTCCTATTATCAGCAAAAAGACTGACATAAGATTTCTTTTCCTCCCCTGTATTGAGTTCATCAATCTTATCCTTCCTGTTATCTACTTCTACCAGATCTTCAAGACTTCTTTTTCCTTTTTCAGCAGCAGAAGGGGGAATCACAATATTCTCAGCCACCATCGGATCTGTTTCTTTTGAATATTGAGCAACAAAGGGGGTAAAAATCTCAACAACATCATCTAACTCCTCCGTAGACTCCTCAAGATTCTTCCCATTAACCTCCTCCATTTCATCAGCCCAAGAGGAATCTAACTGACGATCAAGACCAGATCTGAGCAGATTAGGTTCAGAAATAGATTTCGTTTTATTCAAAATCTCTTCCATTGCCATTTTCTTCTTAGCTCCCTTAGGGCCAGTACTCTCCATCTCCATTGATGCCATAGATGAAGCTCGCAGCTCCATTACTGTTCTATTGCTCGCTAAAGCTTCAGAAGACTCCATTGAACTACCAGAACCCTCAGCTTCACTCAAATAAGAAGAGGAGGAAGGATAAACAAAGATCGAATCTCTTAAAGAAGCATCGATGACTCTCTTGTTCCCACTTTTCTTCTTCTTCCTCATTTGAGATCTGAGCGGAGGTGCACAATAGCGGTAATAAAATAGCGGTAAATTCTTTTAATTTACATAAAAGAATTTTATTTTAGTAGGGCGTACTATAAACTGCAGACTATAGTCCAGGAACTATAATACCCTGGGACTATTTTGGTCCAATTTAATGTTTGTTTTCACCTAACATCCAGATTACAAGTATTGACTTTCATAGAGCTAAAAGTCATTCTTTTTGTTCCACTGAAAAGGAGCTATTGAGGATGATTGTCAATATGTCCACCTTAATCTCCCTAATTATCTGATCAGTTTTTTGATTTTCTAGTTGAAAATTTTGTTGTTTCTCTCCCTCCATAAGCTATAAATTGTAGCAGATAATGTCAATCTCTTCACATTTTGTTTGAATCCTTTCCCTCTCAGCCTGTAACTAAACCAAATCAGTAACATATTCCAGTTGCTAGCCCTCCATCTAAAGCTTAGCTAGTCCATGATTCCATTCCACGCAACATTTGAAAAGTTGCAATAAAAAAACAAGTGATTTCTAGTTTCTTGAGCTGAACCATTGCATAAACAACAATGCCCAACTTGAATGATTCCTCTCCTCACCAACCGGTCTGTTGTGAGTAGCCTGTCAAGCACAGCTAACCACAAAATAAAGCTATGTTTAGGGTAATTCAAACTCTCCCATACTGTGCTAAACCACTTTACATTGTTCGTTGTTGGGGAAATAGCAGTATAATGCTCTGAGAGTTTGACTTTTGAATCTTTATAACATGAGCTAATATGTTGCATCAAATTGTCAATACCTCCACAGCTACCAATAGCTTTATCCTTGGCTTTAAGATGCAAATGCCTCTTTATTCATGTAGAATGACACAATCTCCGTACTTACTAAGTTAAATATGAGAGATGTTTGACTGATAACTCGTTCAAATTAATTCTTTGTTAGAATAATGGTGAACTTGCTTGTAGTTATACCATAGCATTGGACCTAATGTTGCATATGTTATGTACATAGTAGCTAACTTTTATATTTTGGGCCCCCGTGAAAGGAGAAAATGAGCTATAAAGAGACACTTATAGAAAAAAATATATAGGAATATGTATAATCAAATTATTTGAAGAGATGAAGACTTAATGAGAAAGTTTAATTACAAGATGTTGAGAGTTAAATAAAAGTGATAGTGTACTTAAATAAGAAATTAGATAACGTTAAATCCTTAAATTTATAACAAAAAGCCTCAATCTCTTTGATAGTCATTTTCTTTATATGAAAATTTATTTTGATAGTTTTATATTAGAGTGGACCCCCTAAAGTTTTGCCCGTTTTAAGAAAAGTTCTGCCCATTTTGAGATAACCCTAAAAAATTTATTGTTTAAATTATAAACTTAACATTAAAAAATATACGCTAATCTATAACCACATTATGCATCATGTACAATGCGCGTATAGTATACTAGTAATTTTCAAAAGAGAATTAAGAATTAAATTTTAGCCAAGAGGGTTCGACTAAGTTGGTAAGCTGCTTATGAGTAATAGACCACTGTTTGAAGTTCCACTCTCTTGGGGAGCACCCATAGGAAATAAAAAAATTTCCTGGAATACCCGAGGCCATGCGTTGGGGCACCTTAGCCACACCTGTGGGTTTGATACCCATGGTCCGAAGGATTGTGGGGAAATTCCTTGTCAAGCCAAAAATAAAAAATAAAAGAATAAAAAATTAAAATAAATTAAATACAGTACCAATTAGACTGCATCTTCCAATCAGTGCTAATTAACCAGCTCAATATTTATACTATTAAGTCGGAAATAGCAGTGATACATTAAATTTGCTAAATAAAATAATTGTTAATTATTTTCTTAATTTGAAAATTCAAATGAGAGACGTTTACTATAAGATTATTATTTTTTCTTTAGGCTAAATTGAGCCTATATTAAAATATAAATTGAACCAAATGTCATTCTATATTGAATTGTCATTTTCTAAAAAAAAAATCATTCGTTACCTCTTTTTTCTCCTTCTAAGCTGTTGAAAATTTAGCGGTTCTTTCTTAAGCAAAGTCACGTTGGATGCCGCCCAGAGTTCCCCCAAACACTTCAGAAGAGTGAAAAATTAAAGAAACCCTACTGAAGTGCTTGAGAGGAACTCCAGGGGAAAACCAAAAAATAGTTGTTGGAGGCAATGCTTGCATTTTGTGCTGGGTGCTATCTAGAGTTCCCCCAAACACTTCAACAGGAATTGATGTACTCACAATGAAGTGCACATTCCTAGTGAAGAGCTTGAGGGAGCTCCAGAGCACAACCAACCTCACTCCCTACTCTATATTTTATTGTATGTGAGAGAGATATTAAGGAAGAATACTTTGGAGAGCACCAATGTTATTAATTGGTCACTATTTATAACAACTCTAGCTCCTATGTTTCCTTAACTAGACCAACACGTGCAACAACAAATTGTGAATAAATAAGTACTACATGACTAGGTTCAGTTTCAACAACATAAAATAATGAACCTAGTCACATTTCGAGCAAGATGGAGGAGATTCCCTTGCATGGTCACCTTAGCCCTATTCTCTTTCTATCCTAATCTCTCAAGAGATTCCCTAGCTGATCCTTGCAATTTGTATCCATGCAAATTAACTTCAATAGGTTAATTGCAGATAGACAGCATATTATTGCTCTTTGAATTTACTACCCATGTAGTTTCATTGTTGTTGATCATAGACCCCGTGGGTTAAGACTTTTTTGACCTTTTGACCCTCGGATGGCTCACTAGCTAATTTCAAAGAGTGGGAAAAAAAATTTTAACCCAGGAGATCTATATGTGACAATGAAACTACAGGGGTCTGAATAACGAAGCATCGACATGCACTACAGGCATCTTTGTACAATTAAACCCTTTTCAGTACAAGATCAATTTAAGATTTGCAATAAGATCATATTAGACCATTTTTATAAAGTAATTAGATATCATGCTTAACGGGCGTGCACAATTTGGGCATCTCTTAGATAATTAATGTGAGGAAAGGAGATGGAGATAGTTATGATCGACCACTTTGGCTTGTTCCTCACCCTATATACTGTATAGTAACAAGGGTCAAGAAGGTGGCTAGGTTCAATGGACATGCGGCTTAATTATATTCTCTTTATGCTCTAGAACTTCGTCTCATGATATACGTAGGAATAAACTTCACAACCCTAACCCTTCTCATTACATATATTGTATATGAATGAAGAGATGGACGCCTCTATAAATAGTCCAGTTCACAATAGAACCTAGCATGAAGCAAAGATATATATGTCCAGAAAATGAGTTGGATGTCTCCTGGAGTTCCTTCCAGCACTTCAGTAGGATTGTATTGTAGAGCTCTAAAGAGCCAAATCCCCTGCTGAAGTGTTTGGGGGAACTCTTGGTGCCATCTAACACTAGGATAGCTTGGAGTACGTACTCATTCATATGTACAAATTTGATACATCCAAGGTGTTGAATGTACGGACTTCGTGGTGTTTAGCCGCAAATCTTGTTGCATTTACTAGCTTTTAATGCAGACAATATAGGCGCGCAGATGAAGAGAATATATGCTCTATTATTGATTATCATTCCTACCTAGGCTAAAATCTACTACGTGTAGCCTGAAGAATTGAGTTTGTTACTTTGTTAAGCTTTTAGCTCAAGATGTTCAATAGTTCCCAGGGTTTCATTAACTTAAGGCAGATAAATTGATTTAGCAGCATGGAGAAAGCGAGTTATGTAATTAAATATTCTATTGGAATTGAAACCCCATAGAATGGGGTGATACATAATATTCATGGGCAGTTTGAAGTGTTAATTAAGGAATTTAGCTAAATCACACCGCTCCTGTGGGGAATGCAGTACAGAATACGGAATATGCCCAGCACTTGCACAAGTTTATTGCCCCTCTCACCACAATTAGGGGTGGCGGAGGGGTGGTGGAGGGGGGGGGGGCAAATCATTCGTGATCACGAGGAGAATGGCTCTCACAAGTCAACAAGTTAATTTGCCTGGATACTGCAGCGGATTATAACAATATTTTGGAAATCAATGATAGAAGTGGTGGTTGCCGTATTTTGGAAAATTGAGACTCAAGATTTGAAAGAGTGTATTGATCACTGTCAGCTCTTGCGCTTTGACGACTAACAGGTTGTTTCTTTACTTAGTTCATAGGCTAGATGCATGGTGAGGAGAAGCGGGGTATGATGTAAAATTGATAGGGTACTAGTTAATGATAATTGGACTTCCAATTTTATGACTAGACAATAGAGTACCTTCTACCAGGTGTTTCTTATCACACCGCGGCCTTCGTTCGATTTCTATTTGTGAAGATATATAGGAGTTATGATGGGGAAAAATCTTTTAGATTCTTCAAAATGTGGTGGCAGTCATGAAAAGTTCTTGGCCAATCGTGGAGAATATTTGGAGAACTGATTCTACTAGAGATGGATGTGAGATGTATAAGATTGCTCGCAATTAAAGGCTGAAAACACTCAGACGTGACCTTAAAGAGTTTAAATATTAAGCTGTTTGGTTCTGTCAGTGATCAGGTATTTAAAACATACTGGGGAGTCTCAATTTGAGAAAGTTGCCAAAGGTCAGAGATGGGTTTTTGGCTCATATGGGATCAAGCGTCAAATGCGGTACAAGGTTCATGAGAGTGTTTTTTTGCTCAGGTAACTGGAAGTTTCCAGCTGTTTATAATGAACTTGTTAGTAATATTTCCGATGTATGGTGGTATAAGACTGCTTGGGGGCCTTTGCATGTCCCTTCGACGTTCTTTTAAATTATTGGCATGGTCCAGTATTTCATAAGCGTTTATTGACGCTGCGATAGATTAGACGGGCTTGGTGTTGTGAAATACACTATGTGGCGAACTTTGCCAGAAGATGGAGAAGTTCATTGCCCCATTTAAATTTTTTTTTACATGGCCGTAACAAATGCATGGAATTAATGGGCTTCAGATTTAGGAGCTGTTATGAGATAATTTGGTGAAGAGAATTAAAGTTCTTAGGCTAACAGTGATATTTTGTTGGCGTGAAGTGTTTTACTGTAATTTTTGATAGTGAGAGAATGTTCTAGGTATTGTTTTTTGGTGTACAATCCCCCTGATGCGATTTGGAAATAGAGATTTAGGAGAGAAGAGAGAAAATCAAACAATCTCAAACACACAAGATTTACGTGGTTCGCTTCTCAATGTGAGAAACTACGTCCACGGCCGCCGCAGGAGAAAAATTCACTATTTTTCGTCTCTTTACATCATGACCTAATCAACCCTTTTATAGACTTAAGGGTTTAACCAATAAAAAAAGAAACAGAACAAAACAGGTTAAAATTCGAAACTGGGCCAAAACCCGACTCCGGTCGACCGCCGCACCACGTGCGGTCGACCGCGACGAATCCTATTCCTGATCGAGCTCTCTGGACTTTGGGCGGTCGACCGCAGCGCCATGTGCGGTCGACCGCGAAGCTGACTGCAGACTGGGCTTGCTCTCTGGACTTTTGCCGGTCGACCGCAGCGCCATGCTCGGTCGACCGCGATGAGCTCCTGGCCTGTGCACCCAGCTGTGCACGACGTCGGTCGACCGCCGTGCCATGGTCGGTTGACCGCGATGCAGAAAACTGTCTCCTTCGTCGTTTTTGCTTGAACTTCTCCATCATCGATCATGTTCCTCCTGTTACAACTTTGTTCCTCCTCTCTTCTGAAGTATAGGGCATACTTGATAGTTAGACTTCACATATCCTAACATTTGGTACCTCATAGAGGGTTTTGTATTCTTTGGTATGCCTAAGGTACTATGTACATAACGCTATATGCAGTTGGTAATGAAAGATATTTTTCATTGACAAAAAATTTAAAAAAATAAAGGAACGGCTCTCAAAGAGAATGATACCTACATGTCGCTCACAAGTAATTAGCAACCAAACAATTTGAAATTTCTTAAAGTGAAACACAGTTTAATCCTCAGAAATTCCCAATATGAATACATTACGGCATGATATTTTGAGACGTTTATACACAGTTGAAAAGGAAAAGAAAAACGAAAGGGAAAAAAATAGAAAAGAAAAAAGCGTTATTTGCGGATAGACTCGTCGTACTATCACCCATTGTGGATTAACCCCATGTAATACTATCTTACAATTAGACCCCTGCACCACCACCTAATTTCAAATAGACCACCTGAGTGAGATTTTTTTGACTCTTTCTCTGATGGTAAAAGATTTAAAAAAAAGTTAACATTTTTTTTTGACGGCGGGTGGATGAGGGGGTGGGATGCATCAAAAAAAACCATAGATGTATAGTCTACAGACTTCGGTGGTAATTAACCATTTCTTCGTTGCCAAAGCAAGAAGTTGTCAGCTGCCCTATCTACAGCCATATTTGATAAAGAGGATTTCGGTGCCATTTTTTAAGAAAAATGGGAAAAGGTAGTGGGTCCCACTGGGTCCCACAAAAATTTTATTATTAGTAGCGAGTCCACTAATAATATTTTATTAGTACATAGTGTTTTCCCAAACACTATAATAGGTCCTAAACTCTTAAGGAAATTTCATCCAGAAATAACTCCTCTTATAGAAGAGTAAGAGAGAAAACACAGAGAGAGTTTGTTGAGAGTTCTTGGAGCGTATCTGATCAGAGATTGGTGTTCTCTTGATCAATTCTTTTAGAAAATAAAAGAAATTTGGCGTTGTCGTGTGTACCGTAGAGTAGCCTGAAGCGAGTGAACCACGGTATATCTGTGAGTACTGTGTTATATTGTGTCTTTTTATTCTGTGTATTACATCTCCGTTCGAGACATTATTGTTTGTGTACCCTAACAACTAGTATCAGAGCCTGACTTAGAGTATATATATTGCTTATCGTATGCCTCTGTGGCCTGCCACTTAAAAGTGGATTCCTCACATCCAAAATAAGTTAGATTATTATTTACTCTTTAAGTATTAGGCACTATTCACGTGTATGACACTATTCATGAATATGATACTATTTACAAATACGGTTCAAGAAAGATGTAATCTTTGTCATGCGGATCTACAGTTGAAGACAACAGGCTTAGAATGAGAAATTCGTGGCCAAAATTTTAGGATTGGAGGAGGATGCAAATAGAAATATTTGTACTAGAAGGATCTCTTCCTACCCCTCCAAGGAGACGCGGAGAAACCTGATGAAAATGGACGATGATAAGTGGAAGGTGCTTCGATCGTAAAGCACTTGCCACTATCAGGCTCAACCTTCATCAGCATGTGACTTACAACATCTCGCATGCGACCACCACAAGGATGTTGATGGAGATCTTGGACCGTGCTGTATACGAAGCCGTCTGCTTCAAATAAGGTATACCTGATGAAGAAGCTGTTACAATCAAAAGATTCCAGCAAGAAGCCTCGTGGCGCGACTTCTTGAACGAATTTCATGCTGTGGGTGCAACAGCTTGCTGTAGTAGATCTCAAGTTCGACCAATAAGATCCAAGCTCTTCTGCTACTTTCTTGTCTACCAGATTCATGGGAGAATATGGTGATGGTGGTGAGCAACGCTAATGGCAATGATAAGATGAAGCTCGACACAGTGGTTGGGATAATTCTGGATGTAGAAATTAACTACTACATTTTTTACTTGTGATTTTCTTCTTTATTCTTCATTTTCTTTATTTGTTCTTAATTTTATTTTCTCTATTTCTTCATTTTTCTTTCTTTCCTCTTAATCTAGTTTTGTTTTATTTGTGAATAATCACACTTTCCTCATATATATCTCTCAACAACCATATTTATCACTCTTAATTGTCGGCACGCAACTTAGAAGCCAATTTTGATTATATCCTACAACACCTTCCTCGAGAGATCAACATCTTTTATACTATAACTTGATCGTTGCGCATTTGCAACTTAGTTTTTATTTATTTTCTATCAAGTTTTTGGTGACCGTAAAAAGTTACTAAATTATTTTTAAATCCAATTTATATTCTACCAATTTATTATTTTATTATAACGTGCTACCTAAGTGCTTATAATGCAATTTTTAAACTAAATATTTAAAAATTATTATCATTTAGGGGCCTTAGCTAGTGATCCAGGTAGTTTCCCTCTCGACGATGAAGCTTATCCCTCATTGTCTCACTGGCCGACCTTGGCCCCTATAATTTTAGGTTTATATCTAGTATTCAGAGTTTTTCTTGATTTGGTAACACTATCATGATCTGTACTGAAAAATTGCTTCACCCTTATATGTGCAGACAACTATTGCACACGCAATTTGAGGAGAACCAACTAGCTCTAGTTCGAGTGGTATTTCACTCCCAACAACAACTCATACGTTGGTTCTTCAACATTAGTCGATTTGGACCTCCACTTAGTTTCATCCAAGCTTCATCCTGGTCATGGACAGATCACCTAGGTTTTGGTTCATAACCAGTGACAATCACCATATGAAGACTCACTTTCGATATGGCTTTGGTGGCTTCCCTTAATCAACCTACTACCTATAAGTCACCCGCTCATTCTTCAACAAGCATGCTGTCAAAGATCACATTCTCCTCCCATTGCTTGGGAGCTCACGTTTTCATGTTCTATTTTAGTTGATATTACTACTTGGAATAAAACTTCATTGGACAATGGATTCAAGGCAAGGATCAAAGCTCTTCCCTGAGTCTGGCTCAGATGGTCTTTCCAATTGATAGTGATTTCTCTGATAGAGAGGAAGGGGTAGAATAGTTAGTAGGGAGCTCTTTCGAGTCCTCACTGATAGTAGTCAAACCATGACCCGAAGCGGGTTGAGTGACCCTCTTATCATCATCCGAGGAGGAGGATGAATCACAAGAAGAGATGTTCAGTCAAAAACAAAGGTAGCTCTCCGCAATAGCAGAGTTGCTAGAGAAAGCATTTTTCATTTTACTTTTTCTCTCTTTATACTTCTACATCTTCAAGGTATTCGTCCTGTTTTAATACAATTATTTCAGTACAATGGTGGACTTATGGATAAGGGGCTATACTAGCTACCTATCTAATTTATTGTAGAAGAAATGATTGAATCATGTAAAATATAAATACTTTTTCCTAAGTAAAGGAACATGTCACAATTATAGACACAAAGCACTCAACAAATGTATTTTATAGTAACTTTGTATTTCAACGCATGATATACTATATAAATTGTTATATTTTGTTATTACTTGCTATAGTTTTTTCAAAGGTGATTAGATATAAGGTGTATTTATAAATCAAATGATCAAATAGTTTTTGTATTGTTTTCACACAAATGTTACAACATTGCTCTAGTCATTTTTGCTAGCTTAAAGCTAAACTGAAAGGTAATTTTCATGCAAGCTTCATCGTCTGGTTTCATCAGAAAGCGGACAGGATCAGCCTAGGTTTTGGATTCAAACGGTGACAATCACCATATGAAGATCACTTTCGATATGCGCTTTGGTGGCTTCGGCCTTAATCAACCTACTATCTCTATAGGGTTTCACCTCGCATCATTCTTCCATTCCAGCAAGCAGGCTCGTCAAAGATCACATTCTCCTCCATTGCTTGGGGAGCTCTCCGTTTTCATGTTCTATTTTAGATTGATATTACTACTATGGAATAAAACTTCATGGACAATGGATTCAGGCAAGGATCAAAAAGCTTCTCTCCGCCTGAGTCTGGCTCAGCATGTGTCCTGTCTCCAAATTGATAAGTGATATTCTCTGAAGAGAGGAAGTGGTAGAACCTAGTTAGTAGGGAGCTTCTTTCGAGTCCCTCCATGGATAGTAGTCAAAGCCATGACCGAAAGCTGGGTGATGTGAGCCTCTTATCTAATCTATCGCGAGAAGAGAGGATGAATCACAAGAAGAGAGTGTTCAAGTCAAAACAAAGGTAGCTCTCCGCAATAGAAGAGTGCTAGACGAAAGCATTTTTGCATTTTACTTTTCTCTCGTTTATACTTCTACTCTTCAGGTAATTCGTCCGCTGTTTTAATAAATTATTCAGAGCATATGGTGGATTAATCGGATATAGGGGCTATACGTAGCTTAGCCTATCTAATTTATTGCTAAGAAGAAATGATTAATCAATGATATTTAAAGGGAACGGGCTTCCAATAAATACTTTTTCCTAAGTAAAGGAACTATGTCACATTATAGACACAAAGCACTTCAACAATGTATTTTATAGTAACTTTGTAATTTCAACGCATGAATACTATATAAATTTTGTATTTTTGTTATTAGCTTGCTTAATAGTTTTTTAAAAGGTGATTAGAATAAGGTGTATTTATAAGTATCAAGAGGTGATGCAATAATAGTTTTTTGTATTGTTTCAAGAGCACAATGTTACAATCATTGCTCTAAGTCCACTTTGTTGCCTCAGCTTAAAGCTAACTGAAAGTGAGGGAGGAAAGGTGTTTTTGTGTTTTCAGCCGTCCAGCTTTCTCGGACTGAATGATATAGCTCTTCAAGTCCAGAATGGGTGCGGGACCGATCTAAAGGGATAGGCACATATGGGGGGTAGTGGTGCACCCTAAGAATTTCAAATTTTTATTTTTAGCGCTTGTAAGACTTACCCTTGCACCGCGTCCTCCTAGCCCCTCGATTGTTCATATATATTATTATATTATATATATATATATATATTTATATATATCTATATATATATATATTATATAGAGAATTATGGGTATCTTGTCAATTAGGTAGGGGAATTTCTCGCTTGTAAAGCCTCTAAAATCAATCGATGAGCCGACGGATATAGAGATGTCGGCCCGTTGAAGCTTGATCTATATATTCTAAAACCCCAGACACCCGTAGCCGAAGTTTGGGGTGTAATCCGTCGTCAGTTTGACCCTGCCATCGAGCCATGTGAAAAGTTCTATTCATTCAAAAGCCGTTCAAAATTGACTAGCGAGTGGATGAAGGTCAAACGACGACGGGTTCAGCCTCAAACTTTGGTGTGATTGGGTTTAGAATTGTAGATCACATTCAACGGGAGCGGATGCATCCACAATACGCTCAATGCATGTGATTTTAGAGCGGCGTCAAGGAGGAAATCTCTCCTATGACAAGGATACCGCATTAATCTCTCCTCTCTCTCTCTCTCTCTCTCTCCTCTCTCTCCTTTATATATATTATATATATTAATATATAATATTATATATATTATATATAATATATATATATATATATATATATATATATATATATATCTTCTCACCCCAACTATTGTGGGTGAATATGCGTCAAGATTGTACGTGAACAATCAAGTTATAGTATTAAACAATATTGATCCCATGAGGAAGGTGTGTAAGAAGATTCTAACATGGATCCTAGAGTTGTGTGTGTACAACTAGGAGGAGTAAACTATGAAGAGATAAAAAGTGTGTGATTATTACTTCATAAAAAAATAAAATAAGAGAGAAGAAAGAGAGTGAACAAAATAGAGATAAATAAGGAGGAGAAATAAAAAAAAGAGAAAGAATGAAATCAGGATAGAAAAATTAATCAAAAAGGAAAATAAAATAAATAAAATATGGAGAAATTAAGTAGAGAAGTTATGAATCTGTAATTAAATCCAATAGTTAATTTTATTTAGATTTTATGAATTACTCTTTATTTATCACATTTTAGCTTTAAATTTTTTAGCCATAGACTATCAAGCCATTTAAAAAAATATATACTTATGCAAATTATCATCCAGTAAAATTACCATTCATGAAAAGAACAACAACTAGATAGTAATTCTATTATTCATAAGCATAACATATCAAACCACTTAAGTAAGCATAGATTATTAAACTCTTATTATATCATTAGTTCTCTAGTTAATTATCTAAGTAAAATTACCATGCTTATGAAAAAAATAACTAGATAGTAATTATATAATTAATAATCTAGTAATTATAGAATTCATAAGCATAACTATCAAATCATTTAAGATAAGCATAAATTATTAAATTCTTCTTCTATCAATTAGTTATCTGATTAATTATCCTAACATGAGCATTTTGGAGAATAAGAACAGTCCACAAATCATAAAAGAATTCAATAACTAACTTCGTACAGTCTAGAATTCGCTACAAGATTTAGTTGGCATACTTTGGAAAATAAAAACAAAAATAAAATCTAGCTAAAGGTATAAAATAAAGAGAATAAAAATAAAAACATAACTACAAAAATAAGAACAATAATAAGAAAATAAAGATCTAAACTTTTATTACTTGCAAATTAAGATAAAAATATTATTAGCAGATATATTATTTAAATAAAATAGATAATGAATGTATAAAGTGTAATAAAATGTAATGATCACCAACCCTTAAAAACTTGTATCCATTTGAATTTTAGCACATGTAAGTTAGGAATTTGACCAATTTGTTAAGAATATTGTTTTATAATATTATGTTCTAATTTCATGTAAATAGATACTTCTCGTCGCTCCTCCCAAAGAAATAATTTTCGTAAGATCGTGCACTGAGTGAAATAAAAGGCAATAAAATGGTAGACACCCTCATTTCATTTTTTTTTCAGTAATTTTCTAATTATCATGCAATAAAAAATAAAAGAAGAGTCACTTTTCATTTTCTTTTCACTACCTCAACTATTAAGAGAGTCTCAAACTTATCATTGAGATATATCCATTTACTCAAATGAAATAAATTACATACATATTTCCAGTTTGTTTGATGTGGTATACAAACAAAAGAAGATTGTAATACTTGGTTGCATTTCAACCAGAGTAGACATTGTATAATTATAATGATACTAGTGTTTTTGTAAATGACATTTCTAATATTTTCTATTGTCAATAAGCTAATTTATTTAAAAGAGGATTGCATTATGCTAAAACTTTGGATTTTCTTTTTTATCCTATCAATTTTAATAATTTTTAATTACTATTCTAGTGCATGCAATGCATGCATGGCGGAATAAGTGAGAGAAGCATTGTAATCGAATTGTTAAGGGAATGAATATATATGACTTTGAGTGCATTTTCATTGTTTTTTTTGGATTTCTCAAGTTTAAGGACATTTCTATTATGTTTTTCAAAGTTTGAGGATATTCCTTTCGATTGTGTCAAGTGTGCGAAGATTTTTGTTATTTTTTTAAGTGAGGTTTTAAAATCTAAGGATATTTTTAGAATTTAGAAAATGTGGCTCACAATGACCAAAAGAGGAGTTCCTCTTAATATATAACATTGAAAGTTGTAACATTAAAGTTTGTGTGGTTACAATGACTATTAGGTCCTCATAAATTATGTTTTAAATAAGCAAAATTATCGCGGTTGAGGTAATCTGCGAGGGCTTATTGAGATTGCATGAAATGTACTTTTGAGTTAAGTATCTATTTTTAATTGTTTTATTCCATATATAATTAGTATTCGCACGAAAATATAGTTATAATGTAATGTGATATTGAAAGGACAATGTTTTAGAGAGCGTAGAATCGAAGCGATACTATGGACAAAGGCATATTTTTGGTCAATAGAAGAATTTTATTTACATTCCCAATACTTTGAAAAGTTTATGTAAAACTATAATATTAACGCTTAAATAGGACTGAGAAATCAAAAATGAAGATCAATAAACAAGTAGGAATCAGGTATTTACAATATTGACTTTCATAAGAAGCTAAAAAGTCAATCTTTTGTTCCGCTGAAAAGGAGGCCTGATTGAGATGATTGGGTCAAATATATCCACCTTAATCTCCCTATTATCTGATCCAGTACTTTTTGATTTCTGGTTGAAATTTTTGTTGTTTCTCTCCCTCGCCATAAGCTATAAAATTGTAACAGATAATGTCAAATCTCTTCACCTTTTTGTTCTGAATCTTATCCCTCTCAGCCTGTAACTGAACCAAATTCCAGACAACATATTAAAGGTTGCTAAGCCCTCCCATCTAAGATATTACCATGATTCATTCGCAGACAACATTTCGAAAAGTTGCAATAAAAAATAATATACTAGTTTTAAGAGCTGAAGAACCATTGCATAAACAACAATGACCAACTGAATGATTCCTCTCCTCACCACCGTCTGTTGTCGAGTAAAAGCCTGTCAAGCAGCAGCATAGACGAAAAAAAAAATAAAGTAGTTAGGGTAATTCAAACTCTCCCACTACTGTGGCATAGAACACACTTTACATTGTTCGTTGTATGGGAAATAGCAGAATACAAAGCTCTGAAGAGTTTGACATTTTGAATTTCATAAACAGAGCCCTAATATGTTCAAAAATCAAATTGTCAATCACACGACCACAAAAGCTAACAATAGCTTTCTATCTTGCTTTTAAAGATGCAAATGACCATCTTTATTCATGCAGGAATGACACAATCTGACTCCGGTACCTTACTAAAGTTAAATAGGAGAAGATGTTGACATGATAAACCACGATCGGTTCAAAGATTAATTCATTTGATAGAATAATGGTGCAACTTGCTTGTATTATACCATCGCATTGGACAGCTAATGTTGCATATCGTATGTACATAGCTAGCTAACTTTTAATTTTGGGACCCCCGTGAAGGAGAAAATGAGCTAATAAAGAAGACTACTTATAGAAAAAAAAATTATAGAGAATAGTGGATAAATCGAAAATATTCGAGAGATGAGACTTAATGAGAAAGTTTAATTACAGCTGTTGAGAGTTAATAAAGTGATAGTGTCTGAAGTAAAGAAATTAGATAACGTTAAATCCTTAAATTTATAGACAAAAAAGCCTACAATCTCTTTAGGATAGTCATTTCTTTATATGAAAATTATATTTTGATAGTTTTTTATATTAGAAGTGGACCCACTAAAGTTTTGCCTCCGATTATTAAGAAGTTCTGCCATTTGTGAGATGACCTAAAAAAATTTTTCGTTTAAAATTAATAAACTTAACATTAAAAAATATACGCTAATCTATAACCACATTATGCATCATGTACAATGCGCGTATAGTATACCAGTAATTTTCAAAAGAGAATTAAGAATTAAATTTTAGCCAAGAGGGTTCGACTGAGTTGGTAAGCTGCTTATGAGTAGTAGACCACTGTTTGAAGTTCCACTCTCTGGGGGAGCACCCACAGGAAATAAAAAAATTTCCTAGAATACCCGAGGCCATGCGTTGGGGCACCTTAGCCACACCTGTGGGTTTGATACCCATGGTCCGAAGGGTTGTGGGGAAATTCCTTGTCAAGCCAAAAATAAAAAATAAAAGAATAAAAAATTAAATTAAATTAAATACAGTACCAATTAGACTGCATCTTCCAATCAGTGCTAATTAACCAGCTCAATATTTATACTATTAAGTCGGAAATAGCAGTGATACATTAAATTTGGTATATAAAATAATTGTTAATTATTTTCTTAATTTGAAAATTCAAATGAGAGACGTTTACTATAAGATTATTTTTTTTTTCTTTAGGCTAAATTGAGCCTATATTAAAATATAAATTGAACCAAATGTCATTCTATATTGAATATTGTCAACATCCAACTCATTTTCTGGACATATATATCTTTGCTTCATGCTAGGTTCTATTGTGAACTGGACTATTTATAGAGGCGTCCATCTCTTCATTCATATACAATATATGTAATGAGAAGGGTTAGGGTTGTGAAGTTTATTCCTACGTATATCATGAGACGAAGTTCTAGAGCATAAAGAGAATATAATTAAGCCGCATGTCCATTGAACCTAGCCACCTTCTTGACCCTTGTTACTATACAGTATATAGGGTGAGGAACAAGCCAAAGTGGTCGATCATAACTATCTCCATCTCCTTTCCTCACATTATTTATCTAAGAGATGCCCAAATTGTGCACGCCCGTTAAGCATGATATCAACCCGTTAATATGATCTTATTGCAAATCTTAAAGGGAAAATTTGCAAAATAGACCGTTTTTATAAAGTAATTAGCGAAATAGACCACTTTTGAGAGTAATTAGCAAAATAGACCTCTTTTGTAAAAATAGCTTCAGAAAACATACGGGACTACTAGTCCCGTATGTTTAAAGCTAACTAATCTAATGATTAGTGCACTAATCATTAGATTAGTTAGCTTTAAACATACGGGACTAGTAGTCCCGTATGTTTTCTGAAGCTATTTTTACAAAAGAGGTCTATTTTGCTAATTACTCTCAAAAGTGGTCTATTTCGCTAATTACTTTATAAAAACGGTCTATTTTGCAAATTTTCCCTTTAAGATTTGCAATAAGATCATATTAACGGGTTGATATCATGCTTAACGGGCGTGCACAATTTGGGCATCTCTTAGATAAATAATGTGAGGAAAGGAGATGGAGATAGTTATGATCGACCACTTTGGCTTGTTCCTCACCCTATATACTGTATAGTAACAAGGGTCAAGAAGGTGGCTAGGTTCAATGGACATGCGGCTTAATTATATTCTCTTTATGCTCTAGAACTTCGTCTCATGATATACGTAGGAATAAACTTCACAACCCTAACCCTTCTCATTACATATATTGTATATGAATGAAGAGATGGACGCCTCTATAAATAGTCCAGTTCACAATAGAACCTAGCATGAAGCAAAGATATATATGTCCAGAAAATGAGTTGGATGTCTCCTGGAGTTCCTTCCAGCACTTCAGTAGGATTGTATTGTAGAGCTCTAAAGAGCCAAATCCCCTGCTGAAGTGTTTGGGGGAACTCTTGGTGCCATCTAACACTAGGATAGCTTGGAGTACGTACTCATTCATATGTACAAATTTGATACATCCAAGGTGTTGAATGTACGGACTTCGTGGTGTTTAGCCGCAAATCTTGTTGCATTTACTAGCTTTTAATGCAGACAATATAGGCGCGCAGATGAAGAGAATATATGCTCTATTATTGATTATCATTCCTACCTAGGCTAAAATCTACTACGTGTAGCCTGAAAGTTCATAAGCTAGATGCATGGTGAGGAGAAGCGGGTATGATGTAAAATTGATAGGGTACTAGTTAATGATAATTGGACTTCCAATTTTATGACTAGACAAGTAGAGTACCTTCTACCAGGTGTTTCTTATCACACCGGCCTTCGTCTGATTTCTATTTGTGAAGATATATAGGAGTTATGGGGGAAAAAATCTTTTAGATTCTTCAAAATGTGGTGCAGTCATGAAAAGTTCTTGCCAATCGTGGAGAATATTTGGAGAACTGATTCTACTAGAGGATGTGAGATGTATAGATTGCTCCAATTAAAGGCTGAAAACACTCAGACGTGACCTTAAAGAGTTAAATATTAAGCTGTTTGGTTCTGTCAGTGATCAGGTATGTAAAACTACTGGGGAGTCTCAATTTGAGAAAGTTGCCAAAGGTCAGAGATGGGTTTTTTGCTCAATGGGGATCAAGCGTCAATGCGGTACAAGGTTCATGAGAGTGTTTTTTGCTCAGGTAATCTGGAAGTTTCAGCTGTTTATAATGAACTTGTTAGTAATATTTCCGATGTATGGTGGTATAAGACTGCTTGGGGGCCTTTGCATGTCCCTCGACGTTCTTTTAAATTATTGCATGGTCAGTATTTCATAAGCGTTTATTGACGCTCGATAGATTAGACGGGCTTGGTGTTGTGAATACAACTATGTGCGAACTTTGCCAGAATGATGGAGAAGTTCATTGCCATTTGTTTTTTTTACATGGCCGTAACAAATGCATGGAATTAATGGGCTTCAGATTTAGGAGCTGTTATGAGATAATTTGGTGAAGAGAATTAAAGTTCTTAGGCTAACAGTGATATTTTGTTGGCGTGAAGTGTTTTACTGTAATTTTTGATAGTGAGAGAATGTTCTATGATGAAATATTAGGGTTTTCAGATCTCTTCTTTCATTGATAGAATAACTTGGCTTATATAGCCTTACACCCACATTTACATAAAACCTCTCTAACATTCCTTAATTACATTCTCTTTTCAACACTCCTCCTCAAGATGAGCAAAAGATATCTATTAAGCCCATCTTGTCACACCCTCTAGCTAGATCTACTGAGCTAAGCTCTTTAGTCAAGCAGTCTGCAGCCTGCTCCTTAGTTGGAACATGGCCTAACTCCAGTAACTCATTGTTCAGCTTCTCCTTGATGAAGAATCTATCAATCTCGATGTGCTTAGTTCTGTCATGCTGAACTGGGTTGTTGGCAATGCTGATAGCTGATTTGTTGTCACACCATAAACTCATCTTGGCCCCTTGGTCAAGGTTCAGCTCCACCAGCATGTTCTTCAGCCACATTAACTCCGCAACCCCCAAGGCCATGGCTCTGTACTCTGCTTCAGTTGTTGATCTTGTTACTACAGATTGCTTCTTACTTTTCCAGGAGACTAAGTTGCCTCCCACAAATATGCAATACCCTGAGGTAGATCTCCGATCATCTCCGCAGCTAGTCCAATCTGAGTCACAGTAGCCCTCAATGTTCACATGGCCACTCCTCCTGAATCTTAGTCCTTTGCCAGGGGCACTCTTCAGATACCTCAGTATCTGGTATACTGCATCCATATGACCCTTTCTCGGTTCATGCATGTAGCTGCTCACCACGCTTACCGCAAATGAGATGTCTGGATGTGTGTGACTCAGGTAGATTAGCCTACCCACCAATCTCTAATATCTCTCATGATCAACATTTTCACCTGCCTCAGCACTCCGCTTGAAACTCTTATCAATCGGTGTAGCAGCAGGCTTGCATCCCAACATCCCCGTCTCTGCAAGAAGATCCAGTGCATACTTCCTCTGGGAGAGAACAATCCCCTTAGGTCCATGAGCTATCTCTATACCAAGGAAGTATCGAAGCTGACCCAGATCCTTCACTTCAAATTCTTTGCTCAATTTTACCTTGAGCTGTGCAATCTCCTTATCATCATCCCCTGTGATGATCATGTCATCCACATACACCGCTAACATAGTGATGTGACCCTTACTTTTTCTGAAGAATACAGTATGGTCGGCATTGATCTGTCTGTATCCCATACCAACCATGGCTCTCCTGAACCTGTCGAACCATGCTCGAGGGGACTGCTTTAGTCCATACAGAGACTTCTTCAGCCTGCAGACCTTACCTACTGTCTGTCCTGTGCCACATCCAGGTGGTATCTCCATATACACCTCTTCCACTAGATCTCCATGAAGAAACACATTCTTCACATCTAGTTGGTGTATTTCCCAATCACCATTTGTTGCCAAAGAAGTCAGCGTCCGGACAGTACTCATCTTCGCCACTGGTGCAAAAGTCTCATCGTAGTCAATGCCGTATGTCTGGCTGTACCCTTTTGCCACCAGTCATGCCTTGTATCGTTCAACCTTCCCTTCTGGGTTCTGTTTCACAGTAAACACCCACTTGCACCCCACTGCTCTTTTCCCTGCTAGCAGTGTCGCTAACTCCCACGTGTGGTTTTTCTCAAGAGCCTCCAGCTCCTCATGCATAGCAGCCTTCCACTTTGGGTCCTTCTTAGCATCCTGCCAGTTGTTAGGTATAATAACAGAATCTAATGATGTAATGAATGCTCCGTGTGAAGGAGATATGTGAGAGTAGGAAACAAGTTGATCTAGATCCCAACCATATCTCTTAGGAGGATTTCCCACATTACTACGAGTAGTCCTCCTTTCTGACATTGGTGCCGGGAGAGAGGCAGGAGTAGGAATGGTATTACCTAGAGTGGAGGGTGGTGTAGGTGTCTCAGGAGTTGGAGCAGAGCTGGACAAGGGACTAGGCACTGGCACTGTTACTATAGGCACATCTGGCTCCTTCCCCCTCCTACTGTATGTAAGAAACTCTCCCTGAGCTATAGGCCTAACAGCCCTTGTCTCCTCCTCCTCCCCTTCGTCTTCATCCTCCTTCTCTACTGAGTACGGGATCGAGATTGGGATTGACCCCCTTGAGCTCTCACCATTCCCTCCCTCTTGCCTCGTACCTCCAGTATCGAGAAAGTCGCCAAAAGGTGAAGTAACCCCACTATGTAGTACGGCTCGAGCTCCCGAAACCGCACATCCATGCTGACAAACAACCTCTTTTCCACCGGGCTCCAGCAGACATACCCTTTCTGGGTGTCATTATAGCCCACGAATATACACTTCACAGTCCTAGGGTCTAGTTTCCCAACCGATGGTCTGTTGTCCTTCACAAAGCACACACAGTCAAATACCTTCAATGGTAGCCCCCCCCCCCCCCCCCCACAACACCTTTGGGACATTCATCGGCATCATTATACTCCTAGCAACTTCTAGAAGATGTCTGTTCTTCCTCTCTGCTACCCCATTCTGAGCAGGGGTGTATGGACATGTAGTCTGGTATAGAATCCCCTGAGCTGACAGATACTCCCCAAGTGTTCTATTGGTATACTCTGTCTCATTATCCGACCTCAACACTTTTACTGCTGCACAATATTAAGTCTGGATGTGCTTATAAAAATCTTTGAAACAGCCAACTACATCACTTTTATTTTTCATAAGATACACCCAAGTGACTCTAAAGAAGCAATCAATAAATGTTATAAAAAACTTGCATCCATTTGTAGAATTTACTGGGCATGGTCCCCATACATCAGAGTGTATTACTTCAAACTTACAAGAACTTCTACTACTCGAACTAACATAAGAGCTTCTAGTCATCTTCCCAAACTCACAAGCATCACACTGCAACTTTTGTTTATTTACTTTTCCAAACAGAGTTGGATACATTTTACCCAAAATGCCAAATGACGGATGTCCCATTCGCTGATGGTAAAGCATCAACTCATCTTCTACACAGACTTTAGCTCCTTCTGTTCCCATCCTCTCCACCACAGAAGTCAGCGTTGAGTCCATCCCTTCACGATCTAAGTACCACAGTCCGCTACGCCATGTCCCAGTCCCAAGTCTTCTCCCTGTCCCTTTCTCCTGAGAGATCACCTTGGAAATGTTAAAAGAAACAATACAATTTAGTTGGAGGATAATGGCACTAATGGATAACAGGCTAACAGGAAATGAAGGAGCATGCAGAACATTAGATAGAGTTATAGAACCTGTACAACTAACAGTGCCCTTACCAACCACATCCTGTGCTGTACCATCAGCGATTTGGATTCTCTCTGCTTCTGCTAAGTGAGCGTAAGATAAGAACTCACCGGCATTTTCTGTCACATGTCTGGATGCTCGAGAATCCATTATCCAGGTGGTTGATATTCCCTTGTTTGGGTGTGTACAAAGGGCGTAATTGGCATAATCCCCTCCAGAAAAAGTAGTAGATGACCCCTCAGACACATCACCTACTACTCTATGCTTCCTCCTCAATGCTGCCAAGAGTGCTCGGTCCTCATCAGTGAAGATCATCTCAGCTTCTTCTTCCCTTTCTGCCACTATCAAGTTTGCCTGGTGGCCTTCTCTTCCACCTCGCCTGCCTCCACGGGCACGGCCACGACCTCCAGCCTGACCACGTTCACCCCAGTTCCTCTCTCTGCGTGGCTTATGGCACATCTGCCTCAGATGCCCTACCTCTCCGCAGTTGAAGCACTTCCTAGTCTCCCCTTTGAATCCAGTGTTATCTGGGTTGGATACCACTAGTGTAGACTTCTCCCCTGTAAGTCCACCTATCATAGACTGTAGCCCGATATGGCCCTCCTCCTGTATCATGGCCGAGACTGCCTCCTCCAGTGGTGGGATCTTCGTTTGGGTTAGTAGCAATGCCATCCTCTGCTCATACGCTGGAGCCAAACCTCGGAGAAACAACATGGTCCTCTTCTGCAAAGAGGCCTCGCGTTCCTTGCACTCCGGGTCCTTGCAGCTCGCTAGGGGCGAGAAGTGATCGTGATCGAGCCACAAGCGCCCCTGGACTATAACGTTGATCTCCTTCTCGATCTGGAATACCCTTAGGTTATTCCCCACCCCATCGTAGGTCCTCCTTAGCTTCTCCCAGACATCCTGCACCCTCCCAATGTCATCCACTGTGGCAGCAATTGGCTGGACTACAGAATTTAGAAGCCAGATGTACACCAACAGATGAGTGGACTTCCACTCATCTCTTTCTGCGGAGCCCTCAGCCGGCTCGGTCTTCTCCCCTGTCAGATATCCCTCCAGGCTCCTCCCGGCAATGGTATATTTCACCCGTCGTGACCAACTTAGATATGTCACGGGTCCATCAAGCTTTACATCGATAGGTGGAAGCTCCACCTTCTTGGGTGGTGGCTTTGTCGAGCCCTCTCCCTTCGACAACCTCATCAGTTGCATCAGTGTTGAGATCTCATCAGTATTCAACTTCTTGATGATCTCCTCCATCGGATTTTTTCCAGTCTCCGTCTTCGATCTAACTTGTTTTCTTGTGGTGTGCCGCGGAAATTCCGGCAACACTTTGACAGCACAACAAGAGAGTTAGATCAACAAGAATTATTGTTTCACCAAGGAATCAAGAACCAAAAAGCAAGATATCTCAACAAGGTGAGATATCAGCTCTTCCTCTCATCAGTTCAAGGACTGACCTGTCGAGGGAACCTAAACAAGCTATTACAATTCGAGAAAAGAAAAAAAAATGAATCATCTATTACACATAACAAATTCCATTTTTTCCTTTTTTTTCTTTTTTTTCTAATCAGCAATAGTCCTGGTCATCTACTCTCTCCCAAAAACACCGACTCACAACTCACAAAGAATGCCCTTCCCCCAAAATCACCGAATCCCAACGAATCCCCCCCCAAAAGGAAAAAAAATAGTAGAGTCTCTTCAACCGGAGGTCAACTACGCCCAAGTTCCCCATCATCGCCGCCGGAGTTCCCTTCACCACGTCCTCGGATCTCAAACGACAGCATCCCGTCCTCCTTCGTCTTTATCATTGGAGGAACCAGTGGCATCGGGAAGGAGCCCAAGTTCAGGAAGAGTGGGTCGGACCACGCATGGCGCTTGTACTCGGCTCGCCCACGCGCCTCGGCCTCGTCGACCCGATGCCCACTCGTCTTCGACTGATCCTCGACAAAACGTCGTTACCGGAGGCTAGGGTTTGAGATGAGTTCTTTGATGTGGTTAGTTAGGGCTGATGCGGCAAGGTTGGTAAGGATTCGGCGGATTTGGCTCAGAAGAGGGAGGCAACCAGGTGAGCGGCGGATTTGGCTCTGATACCATGATGAAATATTAGGGTTTTCAGATCTCTTCTTTCATTGATAGAATAACTTGGCTTATATAGCCTTACACCCGCATTTACATAAAACCCCTCTAACATTCCTTAATTACATTCTCTTTTCAACATTCTAGATATCGTTTTTTGGTACCTCATAGAGGGTTTTGTATTCTTGGGTATGCCTAAGGTACTATGTACATAACGCTATATGCAGTTGGTAATGAAAGATATTTTTCATTGACAAAAAATTAAAAAAAATAAAGGAACGGCTCTCAAACAGAATGATACCTACATGTCGCTCACAAGTAATTAGCAACCAAATAATTTGAAATTTCTTGAAGTGAAACACAGTTAATACTCAGAAATTCCCAATATGAATACATTACGGCATGATATTTTGAGACGTCTATACACAGTTGAAAAGGAAAAGAAAAATGAAAGGGAAAAAAAGAAAAGAAAAAAGCGTTATTTGCGGATAGACTCCTCGTACTATCACCCATTGTGGATTGACCCCATGTAACACTATCTTACAATTAGACCTCTGCACCACCACCTAATTTCAAATAGACCACATGAGTGAGATTTTTTTGACTCTTTCTCTGATGGTAAAAGAGTAAAAAAAAGTTAACATTTTTTTTGACGGCGGGTGGATGAGGGGGTGGGATGTGTCAAAAAACCGTAGATGTATAGTCTACAGACTTCGGTGGTAATTATCCATTTCTTCATTGCCAAAGCAAGAAGTTGTCAGCTGCCCTATCTGCAGCCATATTTGACAAAGAGGGTTTCGGTGCCGTTTTTTGAGAAAAATGGGAAAAGGTAGCAGGTCCCACCAGGTCTCACAAATATTTTATTATTAGTGGCGGGTCCCACTAATAATATTTTATTAGTACATAGTATTTTTCCCAATACTATAAATAGGACCCTAAACTCTTAGGGAAATTTCATCCCAGAAACAACTCCTCTTATAGAAGAGTAAGAGAGAAAATACAAAGAGAGTTTGTGAGAGTTCTTGGAGTGTATCTGATCAAGAGATGGTGTTCTCTTTGATCAATTCTTTTGGAATATAAAAGAATTTGGCGTCATCGTTGTACCGTAGAGTAGCTCCGAATGAGTAAACCACGTATATATGTGAGTATTGTATTATATTGTGCCTTTATTCTGTTTATTACATCTCTGTTCGAGACGTTATTATTGGTGTGTACCCTAACAACTGGTATCAGAGCCTGACTTAGAGTATATATATCTGCTTATCGTATGCTCTGTGCCTGCCACTAAAAGTGGATCCTCCACATCAAAAAATAAGTTAGATTATTATTTACTCTTTTAAGGCATTGGGTACTATTTACATGTATGACACTATTCACGAATATGGTACTATTTACAAATACGGTTCGAGAAAGACGTAATCTTTCACCATGGGATCTACAGTTGAAGACAACAGGCTTAGAATTAAGAAATTCGGTGGCCAAAATTTTAGATATTGGAGGATGCAAATAGAAGACTATTTGTACCAGAAGGATCTCTTCCTACCCCTCCAAGGAGAGGAGGGAAACCTGAGAAAATGGACGATGATAAGTGGAAGGTGCTCGATCGTAAAGCACTTGCCACCATCAGGCTCAACCTTCATCAGCATGTGACTTACAACGTCTCGCATGCGACCACCACCAGGGAGTTGATGGAGGTCTTGGAGGTGTTGTATGAGAAGCTGTCTGCTTCCAATAAGGTATACCTGATGAAGAAGCTATTCAATCTAAAGATGCAGCAAGAAGCTCGTGTGGCGGACTTCTTGAACGAATTTTAGGTTGTGGTGCAACAGCTTGCTGTAGTAGATCTCAAGTTCGACAATGAGATCCAAGCTCTTCTGCTACTTTCTTGTCTATCAGATTCATGGGAGAATATGGTGATGGCGGTGAGCAACGCTAATGGCAATGACAAGATGAAGCTCGACACAGTGGTTGGGGCAATTCTGGATGAAGAATTTTGCCACAAAGTCTCAGGAGCTGAGCCCTCTAGTAGTGAGAGTGCTCTGCATGTCGAGGCACAAGGGCGTGCGTAGAAGAAGGGTAGGAGACAACGAGGCCAATCAAAATCCAGAGGGAAGTCTAAAGGGCCAAACCCGAATGGTTACGGTAAAGGAAAGTGCTTCAGATGCGGAAAGAAGGGTCACTTTGCACGGGACTGCAGAGTTTCTGTTTTGGTGTGTACCCTAACAACTGGTATCAGAGCCTGACTTAGAGTATATATATCTGCTTATCGTATGCTCTGTGACTGCCACTAAAAGTGGATCCTCCACATCAAAAAATAAGTTAGATTATTATTTACTCTTTTAAGGCATTGGGTACTATTTACATGTATGACACTATTCACGAATATGGTACTATTTACAAATACGGTTCGAGAAAGACGTAATCTTTCACCATGGGATCTACAGTTGAAGACAACAGGCTTAGAATTAAGAAATTCGGTGGCCAAAATTTTAGATATTAGAGGATGCAAATAGAAGACTATTTGTACTAGAAGGATCTCTTCCTACCCCTCCAAGGAGAGGAGGGAAACCTGAGAAAATGGACGATGATAAGTTGAAGGTGCTCGATCGTAAAGCACTTGCCACCATCAGGCTCAACCTTCATCAGCATGTGACTTACAACGTCTCGCATGCGACCACCACCAGGGAGTTGATGGAGGTCTTGGAGGTGCTGTATGAGAAGCTGTCTGCTTCAAATAAGGTATACCTGATGAAGAAGCTATTCAATCTAAAGATGCAGTTCTTGAACGAATTTCAGGCTGTGGAGTAACAACTTGCTGTAGTGGATCTTAAATTCAACAATGAGATCCAAGCTCTTCTGCTACTTTCTTGTCTACTTGATTCATGGGAGAATATGATGATGGTGGTGAGCAACGCCAATGACAATGACAAGATGTCAACACAGTGATTGGGGCAATTCTGGATGAAGAATCTTATCGCAAAGTTTTAGGAGCTGAGGTCTCTAGCAGTGGGAGTGCTCTGCATGTTGAGGCACGAGGGCGTGCGTAGAAGAAGGGTAGGAGACAACGAGGCCAATCAAAATCCAGAGGGAAGTCTAAAGGGCCAAACCCGAATGGTTACGGTAAAGGAAAGTGCTTCAGATGCGGAAAGAAGGGTCACTTTGCACGGGACTGCAGAGTTTCTGTTCCAGCATCAGCAGGGGATGATCGGGCTGACGGTGCAGCCAATCTCATGTATGAGACGGATTCGGATGCGCTTCTCCTATCCCTCGAAGATAAAAGCAATGCATGGATCATCGACTCTGGCGCATCTTTCCATGCAACCTCACAACAAAAGCTGCTTTCATCGTTCATGAAGAAGGACTAGGGGACAGTCTATCTTGGCGACGATCAACCTTGCAAGGTTTCCGGGAAGGAAAATTGTACCCTCAAGATGGAGAGCGAGACCATCTTGACGTTGAATGACATTCGGCGTGTACCGGATCTTATCGTATGCTCTGTGACTGCCACTAAAAGTGGATCCTCCACATCAAAAAATAAGTTAGATTATTATTTACTCTTTTAAGGCATTGGGTACTATTTACATGTATGACACTATTCACGAATATGGTACTATTTACAAATACGGTTCGAGAAAGACGTAATCTTTCACCATGGGATCTACAGTTGAAGACAACAGGCTTAGAATTAAGAAATTCGGTGGCCAAAATTTTAGATATTAGAGGATGCAAATAGAAGACTATTTGTACTAGAAGGATCTCTTCCTACCCCTCCAAGGAGAGGAGGGAAACCTGAGAAAATGGACGATGATAAGTGGAAGGTGCTCGATCGTAAAGCACTTGCCACCATCAGGCTCAACCTTCATCAGCATGTGACTTACAACGTCTCGCATGCGACCACCACCAGGGAGTTGATGGAGGTCTTGGAGGTGCTGTATGAGAAGCTGTCTGCTTCAAATAAGGTATACCTGATGAAGAAGCTATTCAATCTAAAGATGCAGCAAGAAGCTCGTGTGGCGGACTTCTTGAACGAATTTTAGGTTGTGGTGCAACAGCTTGCTGTAGTAGATCTCAAGTTCGACAATGAGATCCAAGCTCTTCTGCTACTTTCTTGTCTACCAGATTCATGGGAGAATATGGTGATGGCGGTGAGCAACGCTAATGGCAATGACAAGATGAAGCTCGACACAGTGGTTGGGGCAATTCTGGATGAAGAATTTTGCCACAAAGTCTCAGGAGCTGAGCCCTCTAGTAGTGAGAGTGCTCTGCATGTCGAGGCACGAGGGCGTGCGTAGAAGAAGGGTAGGAGACAACGAGGCCAATCAAAATCCAGAGGGAAGTCTAAAGGGCCAAACCCGAATGGTTACGGTAAAGGAAAGTGCTTCAGATGCGGAAAGAAGGGTCACTTTGCACGGGACTGCAGAGTTTCTGTTCCAGCATCAGCAGGGGATGATCGGGCTGACGGTGCAGCCAATCTCATGTATGAGACGGATTCGGATGCGCTTCTCCTATCCCTCGAAGATAAAAGCAATGCATGGATCATCGACTCTGGCGCATCTTTCCATGCAACCTCACAACAAAAGCTGCTTTCATCATTCATGAAGAAGGACTAGGGGACAGTCTATCTTGGCGACGATCAACCTTGCAAGGTTTCCGGGAAGGAAAATTGTACCCTCAAGATGGAGAGCGAGACCATCTTGACGTTGAATGACATTCGGCGTGTACCGGATCTTATCGTATGCTCTGTGACTGCCACTAAAAGTGGATCCTCCACATCAAAAAATAAGTTAGATTATTATTTACTCTTTTAAGGCATTGGGTACTATTTACATGTATGACACTATTCACGAATATGGTACTATTTACAAATACGGTTCGAGAAAGACGTAATCTTTCACCATGGGATCTACAGTTGAAGACAACAGGCTTAGAATTAAGAAATTCGGTGGCCAAAATTTTAGATATTAGAGGATGCAAATAGAAGACTATTTGTACTAGAAGGATCTCTTCCTACCCCTCCAAGGAGAGGAGGGAAACCTGAGAAAATGGACGATGATAAGTGGAAGGTGCTCGATCGTAAAGCACTTGCCACCATCAGGCTCAACCTTCATCAGCATGTGACTTACAACGTCTCGCATGCGACCACCACCAGGGAGTTGATGGAGGTCTTGGAGGTGCTGTATGAGAAGCTGTCTGCTTCAAATAAGGTATACCTGATGAAGAAGCTATTCAATCTAAAGATGCAGCAAGAAGCTCGTGTGGCGGACTTCTTGAACGAATTTTAGGTTGTGGTGCAACAGCTTGCTGTAGTAGATCTCAAGTTCGACAATGAGATCCAAGCTCTTCTGCTACTTTCTTGTCTACCAGATTCATGGGAGAATATGGTGATGGCGGTGAGCAACGCTAATGGCAATGACAAGATGAAGCTCGACACAGTGGTTGGGGCAATTCTGGATGAAGAATTTTGCCACAAAGTCTCAGGAGCTGAGCCCTCTAGTAGTGAGAGTGCTCTGCATGTCGAGGCAC
>NC_033801.1:99977136-99979526 GCF_001876935.1 Asparagus officinalis | reverse complement strand
ACTCCGGATTGCCCAAGAGCTTTTGGGCTGAAGCTGTCAATACTGCTGCATACTTGATCAACCGTGGGCCATCCGCGGCTCTCAGTTATGGTATACCTGAAGAGGCTTGGACCGAAAAGAAGCTGAAGCTAGAGCACTTACGAGTATTTGGTTGTGACGCCTATGTCATGACCAATCTTGCAGACCGATCAAAGCTTGATCTAAAGTCAAAGAAGCTCTCTTTTATTGGGTATGGAGGAGATGAGTATGGGTACCATTTCTGGGATCATGATGTGCGTAAGGTGGTGCACAGTCATGACGTTGTGTTCCATAAGAATGCGGTGTACAAGATCAAAGAGGTGAGTGGGAGTCAGCTATCTCCCCCTCTTTTCCCAGATATTGCTGATAGTGAGGATGGTGGTGAGATACTAATCAGCATAGAAGACGAAGACCAAATGCGTAAGGTGGTGCACAGTCATGACGTTGTGTTCCATAAGAATGCGGTGTACAAGATCAAAGAGGTGAGTGGGAGTCAGCTATCTCCCCCTCTTTTCCCAGATATTGCTGATAGTGAGGATGGTGGTGAGATACTAATCAGCATAGAAGACGAAGACCAAGAGAATGTGTCGGATGCGCAGCAGCAGGATCCAGCAGAGCTGCCGATCGCACTTCACAAAGCTCTAAGAAATCCGAGGGTGCCAGAGAGGTACCTTTCCACCATGAATTATCTTCTCCTAACTAACAGTAGTGAGCCAGAGAGCTATGAGGAGGTACAGCAGACCGGCAAAGCTCGGGGTGAGTGGGAGTCTGCCATGGAGAAAGAAATGAAGTCCTTGATGAAGAAAGAGACTTTGGAGCTCATAAAGCTTCCAAGAGAGAGAAAGACTCTTCACAATCAGTGGATTTATCAAGTCAACGATGAACCAGATGGATGGAGACGCTACAAGGTGAGGCTTGTAGTGAAGGGCTATGAGCAGAAAGCAGGGATAGACTATTCTGATATTTTCGCTCCCGTCATCAAGTTAACCACGATCCAGACTGTGCTGAGCATTATGGCAGTTTGAGATCTCCATCTAGAGCAGATGGATGTGAAGACGATATTCCTTTATGGATATTTGGAGGAAGAGATCTATATGCATCAACCAGTGAGCTTTGAGGAACGAGGTAGGGAGGGCCTCGTGTGTCGCCTGCGCAAGAGCTTGTATGGCCTGAAGCAGGCTCTGCGATAGTGGTACATGAAGTTTGAGAACTTTATGAAGGAGAACAGTTTTCTCAAATGTGACATAGACTACTGCTGCTTTATCAAGAGATATGACGAATCTTATGTGATACTTTTGATTTATGCTGATGACATGTTGATTGCAGTGCCCGACTTGGCCCACATTAAAGAACTCAAGGGGCGTCTCTCCGAGTGCTTCAACATGAAGGATTTAGGTTCACCAAACCAGATTCTATGGATGAGGATCATCAGAGACAGATCAGCACGGAGGCTGAGGTTGTCTCAGAAGGCCTATATTGAGAAGATTCTTGAAAAGTTCGGTATGGAGAAAGCTAAACCAGTGAGCTCACCGTTTGCAAGCCATTTTAAGCTATCGAAGACCCAAGCACCAGAGACTACTGAAGAGTATGAGTTCATGACCAACATACAATACGCATCTGCCGTCTAAAGTTTGATGTATGCGATGGTGTGCACAAGGCCAGATATTGCACAAGGAGTAGGAGTTGTAAGCTGCTTCATGAGTAATCTAGGGAAACAACACTGGGATGCGGTCAAGTGGCTTTTACGTCATTGCACTGTGGAGTAGCTCTGAAGGAGTGAACCACGTATATTTGTAAGTATTGTGTTTAATATTGTGCTTTTATTATGTGTATTACGTCTCCGTTCGAGACGTTATTGTTGGTGTGTATCCTAATAGAAGTTATTCTGGCGACAAGAAGCATACCACCGGCTAGACTGCGCGTTCATTAGTCTTCCATCAATCTTGCCTCAATTCCCCTTGCTTGTTGTGCCATCAGAGTGTATGGCTTTTAAGTTTCCGTACCATATCATGAAGAAAGGTTGTGAATAGTTAACTTACTAGCACGTGTCCATCACTAGCATTGCAATGCAGATCTGGAGGACTTGGAGCAGAGAGGTAAGCTAGACCACTGTTGAGTTCTGATTCTCGGGCACCTGTATGAGGATTCTCGAAGCATATCAGATGAAGAAATCTATTATATCTTGTAAAACTTGTTTCGGTAGAAATTATAGGTTTAAATGAGATGACCATGTAATAAGGGATTTGTATTCAATCATGAAACTTACCTCTCCAAATTAAAAGTTAAATAAATAATGGCATAGTTTTGTTAAAGGATAAACTCAAACACTGTCAGTTTATTTTTAAGATGTTTGGAGATAAGAACTCTGTTTA
>NC_033801.1:99925729-99976136 GCF_001876935.1 Asparagus officinalis | reverse complement strand
TTTGTCAAACTTTAGATAGAACTTGCCTGAGTAGGAAATAAAAGCCAATTCTAACAAAATGAGGGTCTTGGAATATCATTCGTCAAATAACATCCAGGTAGTTATCTTTGCATGGATTTTGAGTTTGTGCTATAACCATTTGTCAGATTGTTTTAACATTTACTAGCTAGGTTAACTTTTATAGTCATAGCTTAATTACATTGTAATAGTTTCCATGGATTTTGAGTTTGTTCCTAAAAACGCTTACATTATCCAAATCTGACACAATGTTCCTTCTCAAGGTATTGTTGTTGTTTTTTTCCTATTAAAAGAGTGCCGCCTTCTGATGATATTAAGCTAATATTGGGCTTCACAGTTTGTAGCGTCTCTAGAAGAGATGACTACAATCATAAATACCACACACGATGAATAGAAGAGATGGCGACAATCTTGGGCAATTGCAGGAACCAATTCCCGGTAACATGTTATAACTTTGTTTTCTCTGAAAATGGACAAAGACATGAAGGTTTTTTTTCCAGCTTTCCGTACACGCATTGATGAATAAAACATAGCTTGTATTTTTTGGAACCTCTCATATATGTTCGTAATTTCGTAGCTCGTTACGATGTATTGCTGCATGCTGTTAACATTTACAACCTGAGCAAGATTTTAACAGCTACTGTATTAGAAGTTCACTCATGTACTCTGGATTATATTTACTACACGGTTGGATGTTTATGGTTAAACAATTGTTGAAAGTTATGCTAGTACCAGAGTATGAACACATTACTTTTTCTGCACTATTGTACTGTCTAAGATTTTAGTAACACTGATTACCGATAATGTGTACGTCTTTCATTTTTCGGTTAAGTGATATTAATTTTCTGTTAACTTTCTATAGGAGGAAGAGAAAAGAGTGAAAGAAGTGGGGCAAAAACTTTCGGAGTGTTTGATATTAGGTATACTTGTCATTCAGGAACACTAGTGCTTTTTGTGGTTGTGGTTGTGGTATGTATTAGGTATACTTGTCATTTGTTCAAATATAGTTGTCACTGCATCTAAATTTTCTTCTCCCCTTGACTCATAGCCACCCCCACATTGATGAATAGGCTTCATGTAGCCTTGAAAATTATTGATGTGCTCATTTTCTTTGCTAGTAAGGTAACTAGGTTTTGATCTCGAGAGGTTAGTGGGTGGTTGATACAGTGCTTGGGTGCCATTTTGCATCCAGGAGTCTCATATTAATTGTGTGTTATACTCGCACCTGGTAAAATGCTGTATAACTAGTGTAGTTTACGGGCTAATGTAGAGTAGGTTGTTCTTTTAGCTCTGTATTCTTTTTTTCTTTCAGCTCTGTATTCTTTTTTCTTTCAATTTGTTGGAAAGAACATGCATTCTCATTTTTGTTCTTCACTTTGGGTCATTTCTTGTCTGATTTTTTTTTTATTTTACATGTTCTGTATTTCATAGACTATGGTCTTTGTTTCGACCGTTCCTTGTAAAAATCAAGGATCTGAATAGTTGTGACTGTTTAATTCAAGTATCTGAACGTATGTTTGAATGTGTTGAGTTCTGAGATCCGAAGTACATGCTTCCTTTTTTGTTTTCTTAATCTTTTTCTTTTTTATATTACCTGTGTTTTTTCTCTAGGTGCTAATTCTGGACTGGAAGTAATTATTTGTGCTCTTCCTTTGGTTCATGTATGATGTTAGACAAATTTGAGTGACTAAGTCTCATGTATGATGTTAGGCTGAGTTGTAAAGTGTGCGCAAATGTAGTTCTCATGTTTGTTATTAGGTTGTGTATCATCTAGTGTATTGATTTTCCTAACCAATACTCTCACAAGTCTCCATATGCTTTTATGCTTATCTTATCCAGTCTCACTTATCCGACATTTTTGTTTAATTTGTTAGCTTGTTAGCTTGATTGAAAAAAATTATTGATCTGCTCATTTTCTTTGCAGGTTTTGGGCTCCATATCGTGATGGCTAATGAATTCCTCTTTTGTTGCTGCAGATAGGGTTTATCATACGAGCACTTATGAATCCTCAGTTGTAATTTCTTTACATCAAGGATACTTCTCTTCTCACATGCTATTCAGTTTGCAACTCTTTGAATTTTTTCTTATTAACATTTCTCTTGGTGTATCAAAGACCAAATTGACTATGTAATTGTCAGTTGTACCTGCATTTGAGAAGATAATGGAATTGTTACTTATTTGCTCTGATATTAACTTATTCTCACTTTGAATATGTATGAAATATGAAACAAGCCTCAAGTGTTTTCCAGTCTGGATATCTGTGAAATATACAATGGTAATGTATTATTTAGATGTTTTTTTTGTAAGATACTTGATATGTTTGTAGAGTTTTCTTTATTTTTATTTTGTTGAAATTCTTACAAGTTATGGTGGGCAATGAATTTGAAAACTTAGCAAATGTAGCTATCATCGCCAAAATTACCTAAATTTGTGTTTTTTGGTTACTATTTCACACATCTTCATTACGTTTGATGTAAACAAGATGGGTTAAGAGAATAAATTTTTATTAATTTTAAATTCAAATTCATGTATAATAAAGTACCCAAACATTAGATTTAGAAATCAAAGATTTCAAATCCTTTCATTTAATAAAGATATCCAAACAAAAGATTTCTTAAATCATGGATTTCAAATCCTAAATTTAAAATCCCTTGATTTTAAATCAACTTCCCAAATCCAAATCAAAGTTCCCAAACGCAGCCTTATGGAATTTATATTTGTAGAAATATAAAATCATTTTCTGCTAATTCAAGTTTGCGACTTACTGATTAGAAATTGGGAGCAAAGGATAACTTGGTCAAGGGATTGAAAATTTTGAATAGATGGGGTTGCACAAAAGCTTAGGGCCTGTTGTTTACACGGAAGTAGCTGTAAAGTAGGAAGTAAAGAAAGTAGTCTAATGCTACTTCTAAACAAAAAGGTTATGTTTATCTTGAAATCTACTTTTGATACTTCTTAAATATTCTTCCTTCCGTTAACGATCAGAAGTACTTCGAAAGTAGTTGAAAGTTGAGGTAATTTAGGAATAAAATCAATTATTGTATCACGTGGATATTTTCCATTTAAATAAAATCCCGAAAGATCATCTTTCTCTCTTTTTAACAATATTTATAAATGCAATCCACACAAATAAGTGTTTGAAGTGGAAGAAATACTATTTCAACTACTTCTAAATATTTGTGAAACAAACAAAAAAAATATTTTCGCCACTTCCTAAATCATAATTTTATTTGATATACTTCTTATTTCTGATACTTCCTGTTACTATTTTAAAAAACATTCGCCTAGTCTGCCCAGGTGTCCGCCTAAGCCTAGGCGGTACGCAGGCCACCTAACTAGCGCCTAATGTCTGGATGGTACCTAAGCTATCCGTCTAGATTTTGGGAGTGCTTAAGGGAGCATTGTCTGTTTACATGAGCTGCATCATATAAGCATTGATCATAATTTTCTATGTTGCAGACCTCCACACCCTCCAACCTCCTTGAAACTCCTTTAACCTCCAAATATGAACACCTGCACTACCTCCTCCGGCCTTCATTCAAACCTCATCGACCACCATTTAAATAAATAAAGAAATCCACCTAGACATCAATCCGACACCTATGTTATAGACATTTACTATCAATTATTATAATTAAAAAAAAGAAAACCTACTAGGCTCTAGGGGTCGGGTCCAACGCCTAGGTCTCCTAGAGCTTTCTATAACCTTGTTATTTATTATTTTGGCTATTTAATATTAAATATACATAGTTTTTTATGGATCTAAGATTGTTATCTTTTTTGACAAATTTATATGAATTTAATACATATTTTTATTAATTATTATAAAATAATTTTAAAAATAGCCAAACACCTAGGCACCACTTAGGCGTACGCCTAAACATCTAGGCGCTGGACGCTGACTCAAACGTCTAGTCCGTCTAGTATCTTCTATAACATTGCTTCCTATAAACCAAACATGCCCTTAGTGAACTATGAAAATTAGAGGAAAATCCACGCAAACTTTGAAATCTAGGCGTTAATGCCGCAAGTTACATGTTTTAACTTCTTGAACCTCTGTGAGCTTATTTTCATGCCCCGTTCTGATGTCTTCACTGCTTGATAAGATATTCCTCTTGACCTGATGAACTTAATGTTTACCATGGTTGATTCAACTCCATCCACAATCCTGATAATCTCTCTTTAATAATACATTAAACATCTTGTGTGCCCTTACGAAACCTTCTGGTTTGTTGTGACGACCACTAAGGTTTGAATAGTGATTAAATGATAGAACCCAAGCCATACATGTGAGTTTGAGTTTGTTATGATATGAAGTTATCAACCTCAACCCTCACCGTAACTCAGAGTGTTGACGTAGTGGCAAGGACCAAGGTTCTAAAGTATCGAATATCATAGAAATATCATATTACCAAGATCCATATCGAACTGCACTTATCATGAAAAGAATGGGGATATGTAATAAATATCCGGGTGCTATATCAGATGATGTACATATATAATATAATGTACTAAAACGTAATCTAAACATAATTATACAATCTACATGCAAAATTTTAAATATTATATGCTTAGGATCAGTAACCAATTGTGAAAACTTATTTAGGGAGAAGAGCCTACTAGAATTTTTGTAAAAAACTTCACAAGGATGGAATTTTTGCTAAAAATATTAAAGAAAATTTGAAAAACTATATTGTTCTATGACAAGTCATATAAAAGGACACATGGCTGATACAACGGCTAGGTCGGGAATATATTGTCCAAAAATTGCCAAAAGCAACAAAGGATATTGAGGACCATATCGGTTTTTGTGTCAAACATTATAAAATTATATATTTACCAATTTGTTAGGGATATTTAAGACAGTGACGGTGACCTTGCTGGAATAGTAATAATAATTTGCCCTTGAACATCCAATACAAATTATGTAATAATATTGTAATGTTAATAAATTTAATTGTTGCACGTAATTTGGTTATTATTTATATAATTGTTATATATATCCTTAGAAGTTATTTTGTTAGATCATGCACTGTGATGGTCACTTGCTTGGAGATATGATCTAACTTAGAAATTTCTTAAATTTGTGCTTAACCTATAACTAGTAAAGGATAACTTTGTTATAACAGGTTATTATGCATGACACCGATATATGAGATATGGTGGTGGGTCTCAACCATCGAGAATGGAGATTCTCCGGGTGTATGTCATAAGCACGTATTATGTGTTAGACCCTAGAGGGGGGGTGATTAGGGTCTTATGCTAATCTAATCCGATTTAAATACCAATTAAAATTAATTAATACGTTATCCTAGCAAGTATGAAATACAACAAGATATGTAAACTAGGATAAGCAATATGAACAATGAGATATATCCTATATGATGAATATATATATATATATATATGCAAGGATATATATAAACTAAAACAAGGGGTAAACAATTTAAATAAGATAGTGGATGAAATAAATGAGCAATGTACAATTGGCGATGTAAGATGAATGCAAAAACAAATACGTCAAAGACAAACTCAAACAAGCAATATGATCACGGAGTTCGGACCTTCCGTCCTACGTCTCCGCTCCCCACTCCCGGGGAGAAATCCACTAACACAATCCGGTTTGGAAGCCGGAACTTCTTCTACACACTCGGTTTTCTAGCTAACCGAAAACTCTACAACTCACACTCTCACTCTACACCCTCACAAGTGTTGGACCTAGCCGTATCTCCCTCAAGTGCTCGGTTACAACCTTTCCCTAGGTTTGTCAACCGACGCCACTCCTCTTGGGACGATCCCCGACTCTCACCACACACTCCTCTCGGTGTACAAGTGTATTACAAAGTGTATCTCATAATAAGCACAATATAAATCAATTGATTGTTCTCTAAACAAGGTGAGAACTCAATTAAGCACAACTCCTAGTCACAAACCCACAACCCAAAATTATACTATGAATATAAATACAATAAGCTCAATGGTTGTGTGTGTAAACAAAGAGTAAATCAAATCAAACTAAACTCAAATAAATTCTAGCTTAATAAAATGATAATCAAACATTTATATATAAATGTAAAGTTAGATTGAGTTTAGAAACACTTCTCTAAAGACGACAAGAGAGAGAGAGAGAAGAGTTGAATGCCCAGACACCAAAGAATGATCTCCTCAAGCTCTTGTGAAAGTTCTTCATAAACAAACTCTTGAAACAAACTTAAAAACCCTTAAACAAACTTGTAAAACTCTTTTTAAAACTCTCTTAAACATCCATGAGAAACAATGAAAGTTGAGGGCTTTTTATAGCCTCTTAAACCAGCCACAAACTCCCCAAAATCGAAAATATCAAAAACTAGCCGTTATAGGCTGAAAAGACCAAAATACCCCTAAATTCAGCATTCTGGAAATTTACATATCTGGCTTTGTAAAATTAATTAAAAATAGTAAATCAACTCCAACAATTATGAAAATTTGAGAGAAGGTTCTAGACATGTAGAAGAACATGTTAGAGAAAGAATTTCTGAAAAATAATTTATCATTTGAGAGAAATAAATGTTTGAACACAGATATACAGTTTCTGAAAATCTGCTGACATACACGATTTTGTAAAATCAATTGGGCACAGTAAATCAACTCCAAAAATGGTAAAATTTTGAGAGAAGTTTCTAAACATATAGATAAACATGTCAAAGAAAGAATTTCTTGAATACCACTTCCCATTTATTAAAATTCATCTGTTTTGTAAAACATGCACGAACATGTGCACGAACAAAAACATGATTTTGTAAATTCTATTAAACGAACAAAAACATGATTTTGTAAATTCTATTAAACATAACAAATCAATTCCAAACTTGATGAAACTTTACAAAATGTTTGTAAACATGAAAACAAACATGTTAGAAAAAGAATTTCTCAAATTGAATTTCCATTTGTGAAAACTCATGTATTTTGTAAGTGTGTCCAAAGCATAAAAACTCAAAACCATGCATGTATATATATAACTATATATATACATAGAAACCAAATACGTGTGTGTATATGATATTGAGCTTAAGGTACTTAACACACATAATATAAAATCTAAACTAGATTATCCAAGCTTGATCTTGATATTCATTGTAGCTCAACTTGGTACACATACGGATGAAGCTTGAACTTAATCTTTAACTTTGAATTGCAAGGCTTCAACCCGACATTCCACCAACCTCCATTTGATATGATCGTTATGGCGCAATCCATCCATCCTCCAACAACGTTGTTTGTCTATAATAAATAAGAAAACACAAATACTAGACAAACAACATTAGTGGTAAATTGTTTGTTAAACATCATCAAATAAGAAGGCCAACATTATGATGTGTGTAGCACTAGACCGTATTTGAATTCTCTAGGATGAGTCACCTAAGAGATAGAGAGTTCAAATTGTTACATGGTCCCTTTGACTTGATAATATTGTCATTTTCGATTTGATAATTTAGTATGCTTTGATGTGATGGTTAAGCTTGTTTAGCAAGCGCTACACAACCTGAAACATTGGGTTGCTAAATTTCATTTAGAAAAATGATGAATGTCTAGATAGGATCCAGTATGCTCATTATGATGAGTTAATTTATTATTATGCATTCCCATGAAGCTATTAAATTCCTGCCGACAAGTGTTTTTGAAAAAAAAAATTAAAAATTTATTTTCTTATAAAAAATAAAATATTTTGATGTTTCAAAATAATTTTTATTTATGTTCATGGGAATTGCAAATTTAGGCATGAGCAAATAGGTGAGTTGTCCTGCTTAAAAGAGTTGTCTAAAATAAATGATACTGGAAGAGAGTGAATGTAAGATATTATTTATTAATAATTAATCACATATTATGGAAGAGCTTTTATGAACAATTGGTCGGATAGGGATTTGATTGTTAAATTAAAATTATTAATTTGATTAATAATTGGTTCTCGATATGGGACCCAATTGGTCTCACTAATGTCATTAGAAGAGGTATACATGCAATGCAATTCTATTTCTATCCTTAATTGTTATGTTATGGATAAAGTTTTTGAATAAATCTATTTCTATCCTTAATTGTTATGGATAAAGTTTTTGAACAAATCTATTCTATCCTTAATTGTTATGGATAGAGTTCTAGATAATTATGAGTTGTTTAAAGTTAAAATCTCTAAGACTAGTGTAATCCTATAAATAGGGTTCATATGTAGCCTTATGAGAGGTTAAGAGAAGAGATTCAAAATCTTATGAAGATAATATGAAGAAATAGATTTTTGAGAACCTATCTCTCAGTATTGCTCCTCTACGGTGACGGGTGGATTTCAATTGGAGGCTTTTTCTCTTGAGGAAGCTATTTTGGATTGATCTCGGGACAGATTATTGTAGAAATTCGGAAAGCGTTTCAGGTATTCTTCTAATATTTAATTAATTTTGATTAATAGTCATGATATGCTTTTTCCGCTGCGTTGTATGTCATGATTCCAACAGACCTTTCATATGATATCGGAGCAATCAAGTTCCTATCTTACTAGTCTCGAATTTCTAAAAGCGGATTAAAGGAAAAAAGGATATTGCTCTCTGAGTCCCATGTTTCTAGCCATTAAAGGCCTTTCAACGTGCGGTGACAAGTTAAGAGTATGAATTAAAGTCTGAACCCTCACCACTAGGATTCTTGGTGTAGTGGAAGGGATCTTTCCCAGCTCTTATACGCAACTCTATAATATACGTAGCTTGACCAACGCTGGGCTACATCCACGGAGCGAGATACTGGGAGGGATATCACTATAGGATATGCAATATAAGCAAGCAACCACACACTCAATTTTCTTTCCCAATTAAAGATTTACTTTGAGAATTCATCTCATTGTAGATGAAGTGATAAACTTTTACCATGATGAAGAGCACACTTTAACTGATGAGTAGCTCAGGCCCCTTTGATTTTGGACATCTTCCATGCCTTGATCTTCAAAGAGTGCAAATGATCTCCACTTGACCCTTCTCTCTTTCCTTCCTCCCTAATATGGAAGTGTTGATTTACATCTTTCTTCCCAAGCTACCTATTGCCGACAAGGCCTTTCATAGCCTGTAATAATCATAATTCGTTCTGTAGAAAGCCACTTAATTACAACCCTCGATTTAACAGCAAAAGATCCAAATAAAGCACCATCCAGCAGTCCCTATTTCAAATCAAAACTTTGATTCTGTAATTATCCCTTCTTTAAATTGGCGATGCTTTCACCTGGTTTGATTTTTTCCCTTTTGCTTGAGAACAAGGCATAAACACAACATGAACCGCCTATCATTGATGCTAGTTATGGGTTTAGATCTCTTTTTGAAAAACTAGATTATGCAAGTTTGACAGCCCTATTATTTGGATCATGCTTATATACCAGTAGATGCCGGTGGAATAAGTTACATTGGAGCAAAGATCCGTTGTTACATTGGAACAAGACCCATTGTTCGATTGATGGAATACCTGTCCTACTAGCTTTTGGAGGATATGGCGCTTTTATGAAACTTTAGTGATCTGAAGCTACTTTCGGCTATTGGTGTATATTGGTGTCTGCATGCATGATCAAATTCTCAGGATCTTTATTTCACATATGGAAGACTCTAATCCAAACAGATGCAACTACTCTGTATCCAATAAAAAATTGTTTGGTTCCAATTTATAGTTGATTTGCGTTCTTCTGATTTGCATCCCCTGTGATTAACTTCCAGTTTTATGCTCAATTTTTAAAACCATAAATTCCAGTATTTTGTCACTCCTAAAGTGCATTTTACTTGGTTAATTGGACTCAAGTACTAATTAGTAATTATGGCCTGCTGCAATTGATATAGATAAGAAAGAAGTTGTTCAAACTGAGAAGGCACCCGCAGCACTGGGACCTTATTCTCAGGCTACTAAAGCTAATAACCTGCTGTTTGTCTCTGGTGTACTAGGTCTTGTTCCTGAGGTTAGTTCTCTCTGTCTCTCTACCGTCACAGATTGCATTGAAGGCACACTTATTTGACAATGATCCATAGTCTTTATATATAATCACTAACTATTTCTCATGCCATGGGCAGACGGGAAAGTTCATCTCTGATAGTGTAGGAGACCAAACTGAGAAGGTAACATAAATAGCTATATAAAGTTTTGAATTACATCTTTCCAATTCTTTAACAAAAAGAACTTGTTAGACTTCACTTGGTTAGGATATTTATTAAATCTTTATTATTGGGAGAGAGAACCAAGAGGCCAAGTACCCACCAAAGCTGAGTTTTTTCTTCCTTTTGAGAAGAGACGAGTTCTGATTGTTACGACTTATGAGAATACCCTTATGTTGGTGCGTTTAAAACATCAACAAACTTTTTATCCCAAACCAGGTCAAGTTTAAGTGAAAAATATGTGCGAAAAAGTGGATTCTTTTGACTTTGTAATTCTGGACGAAGCCTTGTAAATTGACGGCTATAGAGATGACAGGGTTTTTGCTATCTCTGATCCTTTCTTTGAACACAATGATTGATGTCACCATTTTCTTGAAGAATGGCAAAGCGATAAGAAAACACCACAATTCAAGCAGCCTACTACTCACTGAAGCATCACACAAGCACCTTAAGCTAACAGCACCCTTCTGAAGTAATTAAACATGTCAAATTTGTTTTGGCAATCATACTATATTAAATTTTCTGTCGTTTTCCTTTATTATGATTCTTTTTCTTCAACCCTCCAGGTTTCAGTATTATGAGCAAAGACTTACTACGGAAATAGAACAAGTCCTGATTATCATGAATCACAAGCTAAGACTTTTGTCTTTAAGTGAATTGTTTGTCAGGAAAATCATCCTTTAATCATGATTACCTGTGTATCCTATAAATTGGTTTGTTGCCGAACTTCATAAACATTATGTGGTTAGGTAGGGACGTAGGGTGAATTCACAACATGGTTTAGTGACTTCAGTCAGCTAGCACTTCTAAGAAATGACCTAAAATTATAGCCTTTAGGTCTTGTTAAAATCGTACCAGACCTAGAATTTCAACCAAAAACAACAATAACAATAACAAAACCTTATCTCCCAAATTTTTAGGGCTGGGTACATGAATCCAATTCTTCCATTCTGTTGGGAATTTAACGCCTAAATCCCTAATTGCAACGGAAACGCGGTATAGAAAAAGTACACCAAGATTTAACGAGGTTCGGCAACTGCCTACGTCCTCGGGAGCCACACAGATAATTTCTTATTAATTAAACAAGAAATTACAATTTAGGAGCGTATCTCAAAACTGAGATTTCTCAGATAAACACTGTAGCTACAGTGTTAATAATCAAAGGGTATGAACCCTTTCAATTTTCAACTGAGAATAAATACCCCCTCTTGATTCCCTCTCTCTCTTATTAAATCCCTCTCTCTCTCTTAATCTTTCTTTTAATCTCCCCTCAAAATCCCGAAGCTCTGAGCGCTGGAGAAAATCGCCTCTGCGATTTTTAGGGCAGATCGCCGCCGCCACCAAGGGAAGAAATCGGAGGAGAGGGGGAGAAGCAAGCAGCCCCAAAACCCTAGCCTGGGTTTCTTTTATAGGCAGAGAGGAGAGCTGGATGAGCTGGCGACAGCCTGTCGCCAGCGACCGCTTCGACGCCAAATCCGAACGAACGCACAGTTCGCTTCGACGCCAGCTTCGCACGAACGCAGAGTTGGCCTTCGCCAAACGCAGAGCTCGGGGAGGGGGCAGGCGAACGCAGAGCTCGCCGAACGCACAGTTGGGCATCGCTGTGACGCAGGGCTCGCCTTCGCCTGGACCTCGCCGCGTGTCACCTGGACCTCGCCGGAGCTCGTCTGCGACCATCGAACTCGTCGGAGCTCGTCGGAGCTCGTCGGAGCTCCTCGTCGCCGCTCCTCATCGGAAATGAGGTTTGATCTTCACCCTCATTCTAACAATCTCCCACTTGGAGATCAAACCGCCGTCAACAGGCTATCCCATCAAACTCCTCTCCTGTGTGGCTCCGCCTTCATCATCTATGCATGAAGGCCAACTGAAGTTGCGTACAACTCCAGTTTCTGAACTGTCACCGTCTTTGTTAACATGTCTGCTGGATTCTTACTTCCTGGAATCTTTTCCAGTTTCAACACGTCATCTTCCAACAGGGATCTGATGAAGTGGTACCGAAGCGCAATATGCTTCGTTCTAGAATGAAATGCTGAATTCTTCGCCAAGTGTATCGCACTCTGGCTATCACTGTGCAAAACATTCTTCTCCTGTTTGAATCCCAGCTCTGTCAACAAACCCTGAAACCATATCATCTCTTTACTAGCTTCAGTCACTGCAACATACTCAGCTTCTGTAGTGGATAGGGTAACGATCTTCTGTACCTGTGACATCCAACTAACAGCTGTACTTCCGACGGTGAATACATAGCCGGTGGTGCTTCTTCGGTGATCAACTTCGCCGCCGAAGTCTGCATCTACGTACCCTTGCACTTCTACCTCTCCCTTACCAAAGTGCAAACACTTCTGTGTGGTGCCTCGTAGATATCTCAGAATCCACTTGACCGCTTCCCAATGAGCTTTTCCTGGATTCGACATAAACCGGCTGACCACTCCCACTGCATGGCCAATGTCTGGTCTCGTACAGACCATTGCGTACATCAAACTTCCGATAGCTGAGGCGTAAGGAACCTGAGCCATACTCTCTTTCTCTTCTTCTGACTGAGGAGACTGATCCTTCGACAGACGAAAATGGCTAGCCAAGGGTGTGCTCACAGGCTTGGCGTCGCCCATGTTGAATCTCTGCAAAACACGGTTGATGTACTCCGTCTGAGATAACTGCAAGAGACCTCTCTTCTTATCTCTCGTGATTTGCATTCCAAGGATCTTCTTCGCTGGACCCAAGTCCTTCATGTCAAACTCCTTTGACAGCTGCTGCTTCAAACTCTTGATATCTTTCATATCTGCTCCTGCAACCAACATATCATCAACATACAGCAGTAGGATGATATAGCTGGACTGATATCTTTTGAAGTAGCAACAGTGGTCGGCGTTGCACTTCTGGAAACCTTCCTTGTGCATAAAGCCGTCAAACTTTCTGTACCACTGCCTTGGGGCTTGTTTCAGGCCATACAAGCTCTTCTTGAGTCTGCACACCAGGTTCTTCTTCTTTTCTTCTGAGAAACCTTCTGGCTGGTGCATGTATATCTCCTCTTCTAGATCTCCGTGAAGAAACGCCGTCTTCACGTCTAACTGCTCGAGATGAAGATCTTCAATTGCTACAATACTCATCACGGTCCTGATAGTATTTAGCTTCACCACGGGAGCGAAAATATCGGTGTAGTCAATTCCTTCCTTCTGCTGGAAACCTTTGACAACCAATCGGGCTTTATATCTCCTGGAACCATCCTGCTCCTCTTTCACCCGGTACACCCATTTGTTGTGGAGTGCCTTCTTACCCGTGGGCAACTCAGCTAGTTCCCACGTCTGGTTTGATATGAGAGACTTCATCTCATCTTTCATTGCAAGCTCCCACTTGCTCGCATCTCCACACTGACAAGCTTCATCAAAGCTTTCAGGCTCCCCACCATCTGTCAACAACAGATAGTTCATGTATCTCCTGTTGGGTACAGGAGGACGAGAAGATCTTCTTAATATCGGAGCTGGTGCGTCGGGCTCCTGCGCACCATCTTGTCCAACAGGCTCTTCTTGCTGAGGACCCTCTGCATTGGGTTCTTCCGAGAGGTTACTCGGGACATCATCTGCATCTATAAATGTGGACTCGCTCTCTGAGTCGTCAGTCTTGTGCATGTCCTTGTACATCACCTTCTCGTTGAATATCACATCTCTGCTCCGGATCACCTTCTTGTTTTCGTTGTCCCAAATGCGGTAGCCGAACTCATCTTCACCATAGCCGATGAAAGTGCATTTCTTTGACTTGGGATCAAGCTTATTCCTGCCTTGATCACTAATATGCACGTAAGCTACACAACCGAAAACTTTAAGATGTGAGAGTTTTACCTCCTTTCCGCACCATACCTCCTCTGGTATTCTGTGCTCCAATGGAACCGATGGACCTCGGTTGATCAAGTAAGCTGCTGTGTTGACCGCTTCTGCCCAGAACTGCTTCGGTAGGCCTGATTGTACTCGAATGCTTCTGGCTCTCTCTGTCAACGTTCGGTTCATCCGCTCAGCTACACCATTTTGCTGAGGCGTGCCGGGCACGGTTCTCTCCATTCTGATCCCGTGCTCATAGCAGAACTTCTTGAATCCGGTGTCTTCATACTCACCGCCATTGTCGGTCCTGAGCTTCTTTATTCTCAGACCGGTCTCATTCTCGACCATAGCTTTCCATCTCCTGAAAGCCTCAAATACTTCTGACTTATGCTTCAGAAAGTAGACCCACACTTTCCGAGAGTGATCATCGATAAAAGTCACGAAGTAGTGTTTTCCACCAATGGACGCGGTGGTTGTTGGTCCCCACACATCTGAGTGAACGAGCTCTAGCTTCTGCTTCCTGGGGGTTCTGCCACTTGTCTGAAAGCTGACTCTCTTCTGCTTTCCAAGTATACATTCTTCACACATATCCATCTCCACTGACTGCAGTCCTGGGAGTTTTCCCTTTGTGTGCATAATCTTCATCCCCTTTTCACTCATATGACCGAGTCTCTGGTGCCACAGCTTTGAAGTCTCATTGCCTGCTGCAACTGAGATCAAACAACGTGCACCTGCTGTCATATACAGGGTACCAGTCTTCTTGCCTCGGGCAATCGTCATTGCGCCCTTTGAGATCTTCCAATCATCTCCATGGAAGGTCGTGGTATAACCTTCGCCAGCCAACTGGCCTACGGATATTAAATTCTTTCTCAGGTCGGGAATATGCCTGACATCCTTCAGCTCCCATACTGACCCGTTCAACTTAATTTTCACCACGCCTTTGCCCACAATAGCACACGGTTGATCATCACCAAGATATACGTATCCAAGTTTTCCGGGGGTATACTTCTCGAAGAATTCTTTCTGAGAAGTAGCGTGGAACGACGCTCCTGAATCTAACACCCAAGATTCCTCCTTGCTCTCCAAAGAGCATATCAATGCGTCGTCTCCTCCTGAAGTGGAGGTGACATTCACCTCTGCCTTCGCCTCCTTCTCCTTCTGTGCACTCTTGCACTGATTCTTGTAATGCCCGGTCTTTCCACAATTCCAACACTCGATAGCCTTCGAGAGCCTGGAAACTGATATCTGGCTCTTAGGAAGCAAGAATTTATACTCATTGATGATAAGAACGTGAGTTAACCAACAATTTAACTGATGGAATCTAGCAATTTGGTTGTGTAAATTTATGCATTGTCTTTCATTAAAAAAAAAATTGTACTTTGAATGTGCCTCCTGCCAGTTTGGACTACAATTTTATGGCTCACTTGTTAAAGCACTATTTCCTCATTATCTTGTGAAACGTAATTTATTGTTAAATCATATCCGATGTCTAGGCGCCTGCAGCTCCTGCAAGTTGGATTTTTGTATCATTTAGATCATTAAACCTGTAATAAGTTTTACACTATTGTTTTGCCCTCATCTATCACTGTGCGGGCATAGTCACTAGTTTCAGACAGTAGTTAGTTATTAATAGTTGGTTTAGCAAAAAATAAGTGTTATAATCAGAAATTTGTAGCATCTAAAGCTTGATTATTACTCACACGACTTGGCAGCTGCAAATGGATCAGATACGGTTTAGTATGGGACACCCGTAGTCCATATCTGTACGGTTCACAAATGTATCCATATACGTATCCAAGATTTATTATTTCTTATCAGCAACATATATATCAGTACAAATAAAGATATATCTGCGGAAATCCATATACCTTTGCATCCATACTCACATAGACTCCCCATAAATTGATCCCTTCCTTCGTTCACATTCACGACACCACAAACAGAGGGAAGCTTTTGCCTCGAAAACATGGCGATAAGGTGCAACCAAATTTAAAACGTGGGAGACAATGCAGCAGAGATATTTCATGGTAAGGGGCCAAAATATACAATTATTTGGAGAGCAATACAAATAGAATGTCAAAAATGGTGCATTGGAGATCAAGAAGATCCTTTAGCAATCACAACGTTTGGGAGCGAGGGATTAACATGGAGAATATACTGTTAGGAATTTAACGCCTAAATTCCTAATTGCAACAGAAACGCAGAATAGAAAAGTACACCAAGATTTAACGAGGTTCGGCAACTGCCTACGTCCTCGGGAGCCACACAGATAATTTCTTATTAATTAAACAAGAAATTACAATTTAGGAGCGTATCTCAAAACTGAGATTTCTCAGATAAACACTGTAGCTACAGTGTTAATAATCAAAGGGTATGAACCCTTTCAATTTTCAACTGAGAATAAATACCCCCTCTTGATTCCCTCTCTCTCTTATTAAATCCCTCTCTCTCTCTTAATCTTTCTTTTAATCTCCCCTCAAAATCCCGAAGCTCTGAGCGCTGGAGAAAATCGCCTCTGCGATTTTTAGGGCAGATCGCCGCCGCCACCAAGGGAAGAAATCAGAGGAGAGGGGGAGAAGCAAGCAGCCCCAAAACCCTAGCCTGGGTTTCTTTTATAGGCAGAGAGGAGAGCTGGATGAGCTGGCGACAGCCTGTCGCCAGCGACCGCTTCGACGCCAAATCCGAACGAACGCACAGTTCGCTTCGACGCCAGCTTCGCACGAACGCAGAGTTGGCCTTCGCCAAACGCAGAGCTCGGGGAGGGGGCAGGCGAACGCAGAGCTCGCCGAACGCACAGTTGGGCATCGCTGTGACGCAGGGCTCGCCTTCGCCTGGACCTCGCCGCCTGTCACCTGGACCTCGCCGGAGCTCGTCTGCGACCATCGAACTCGTCGGAGCTCGTCGGAGCTCCTCGTCGCCGCTCCTCATCGGAAATGAGGTTTGATCTTCACCCTCATTCTAACACATTCAGTTTTATTTTGGCCTATATCCACCATTAAGTATCTATTATCATATCCTTAATTGTTTCCAACCAAGTTCTTTAGGTCTATCTCTTGATTTTTTGCCTCATTAACTACATAATATTATGACTTTACCTAACCGTACTCTGAAAGGCCTCTATTGTAACATACTAACATGGCCAACCATCTCAACCTACTCTCTCTCTCATTTTGGTTCTCAACCTTAATTGTTTCCAACCAAGTTCTTTAGGTCTATCTCTTGATCTTTTTGCCCCATTAACTATATAATATTATCACTTTACTTAATCAATACTCTGAAAGGTCTCCGTTGTAACATGGCCAACCATCTAAACCTACTCTCTCTCATTTTTATTCTCAATATGAGCAACCATTAATCTCACTCATTTATTATCCTATCTTTTAGCATATATCCACAAGATCATCATAGCGTTCTCATTGCTGCCACTCATTTTCTGCCCATGTTGATTTTTGAGTGCCCAGCATTCTGTTGTCATATCATATCAGCCTCAACCTTCTAATCAGAGTTTGACGTATTAGCTGCATATGGATTTTTTAACAATTCGTTTCAGATGTAGCCAAAACCTGCAGACCCTGTCCATATTGGCTAATAATGATTAATGCATGAAGAAATTTGAGGTTTGAAGTATCAAAGTTTGATTTTGAGATTAAAAAAAATAAATTAGAGACAACGAAGCTTGTGATTAAACTAACTTATTCCGTGTACAATGATTCTAATGCAAGATTTCCACCAAAACTCCCAAATTAGATGCCAAAAATGCAAAACAGGACCACAACAACATCTAGATTCCAAACCTTGCTTCTAAAACTGCGAAAACATCTCGCGAACTGCAGGAGAGTTCAAAGTTGTGAGGTTTTTACTTTACCCTTTATAGCCATTGGCTCATTTTCGTTGTGTTATTGTTAAGCATTAACAAATATTTATAGACTTTGAGGTGCAAGATTTTGTGCAGCCAGTTGGAATCAAATTTAAATGCATTAGTATTATCTCTTCAATTGAAACCTCTGGAATAGAACCACTAGTCTTGTTACTCCCAAAAAAGAACCACAGATCTTTCTTGCTTCTAATAGCTGTCACACTTAAGCTCCTGAACTTTGTGCCTATTTAACTAGCGCTAAGCATGGTTCTTTTCTTCATGAGATTTCTCATTTACAGGTGTCTCAATCTAAAATCATCTCTCCATCCTTTTGTCCATGTGTGTTTTAGGGCTTTATTTCAACATTTTCCCAGTTCAAAGCTTTCCGGTCTTGTATTTACCTTTCCTTTAACCTGCTAGGATTTGTCATAGCGGGCAGCATAGTATAAAAGCGAAAATGATTAGATTGAAGTTTCCAAACAAAGAGAGACAATCTGGAATCCACCAAAAGGCTTGAATCCACAAGGCAACTTGCATCCACCAAAGGGCTCCAAGTTCTTGAAATGTGTGAAAGGTGAACGCGTATGCAATCACTAAAATATGGATTTCTATTGTAAAGTTCTTTTTTTGTTTCAAATCAGGGTAGATTTCCATTGTAAAGTTCATTCTTGACAAATTGCCTATACTAAAATCTGGTGTATGTCTGGTATCTGGTCCAACATGCATGCTCATATTGTGTTTGTCACATGTTTGGATTCTTTGGACTGTGAAGGCATTTCACCATTATTAGTACTAGGGATAGGCATATGACTTGCTCTTTTCCCCTCAATGGACTCAAATATATATTCCTTGTCATCCAACTTTACGCGCAGAGGCAAATAAAACAGTGTTCCTTGTGTCTTGGTATTGGGAAAGTGGTGCAATTCTTCTCACAACCTATGAAAAGAGTCATCACCAGGTTCATGGTCGATGAACATTTGAAATCTTGCAGGAAGTTTCCTCATAGTTTAAAGGTTATCAGTGACCTGCTATTAGATGAAAATAAGGCACTATCACCAATTTGTTGGTTAATGACCTGCCACAAAAGGAAGCATATGTGTCATTTATGTTAATTTCCTGCACGGTCCCTACTAAAAAGAGAAATATTATTTTCCCTGAGATAATATATGGGATAAGAAATCCGCTCTACAATTTCATTTGCCTGCGTAACGACACATAAAACCTCTGGTCTTTCATATTGTAAGGCAAGTTATTGACTTAATATGCAGTTCATTATGGTTTTACCTTGGTTGTGTGATAATATGTAGGTTCTGAATAATATGGGAGAAATACTGAAAGCTGGTGGTGCCAGCTATTTGTTGGTTGTTAAGACGACCATCATGTATGAGTTTGGATCCTCATCAACTGGTTTCTTATTTTCTCTAAATTGAGTTCAGCTTGGAGGTGTTATTTTTGGTGGTGACATAAATCATTTTCTTTTGTAGGTTGGTGGTGACCTAAAGGATTTCAAGAAAGTGAATGAGATTTATGGGAAATGTGAGTTTCGCGGAGTAAAATAGTTTCTATTTGGCCTTAACTAAATGGTTCATTGTTTGTAGGGTTGCTTACTGAAACTAAATGTTTTTGTAACCAACTGTTTTCTATAAAAAAGTGTTTCTTTTCTACCCCCGAAGAAGGAAGTTTGACGTCTATTTTTTATCACTCCAACTGGCTTAGATGCTTTTTCATCTCATAATTTATCCTTATTGTGAAAGAACTGTCAGTAGATGCTCTTTGCAAACTGTTTTCTGTTTTATTTTGTAATTTATACGTTCTTTTAATGCACATCAATTCTTTCATAAACTATTTTTGTTGGGAAATTTGCCCTAAGGTAAATTTTAACTTTTCCCAAAAAAAAACACACTTCTTGCATATCAGTCATTAACCGTGTCATTAACATGATTAAGGAGATTTTCTGCTGATTTCAAATTTTCTTAGTTTTCTCTGATAAGAAAATAGAATGGTTTCTTACAGAATAGTTCATAATAGTTTTGTGATGTTTACCATATGCACGCAACATTTCTACATGCATGCAGACTTTTCATCGCCTGCTCCAGCGCGTTCAACTTACCAAGTAGCTGCGCTTCCATTGGATGCTCGGATTGAGATTGAGTGCTTTGCATCCTTGTAAAACTTGTTCTTGACATTGTTTTTTTTTTAACTTGGTCAGATAAAGTTTTGAGGCGAGAATTGTTAGTTTCAGTTTACCAAAATTGTGCTTGATTGTGTTCTCAGTAATTGATCAGTGTACTATTTTTTTAGCATCAGAGGATGCTAGAATGTACTTCACTTCTTGTCTGGTTATTGCGATGAGAATCAAACTTGTTATCCCCCTTACTGCAATAACTTTCGTTGAGTTTTCGCCTATGATCTCTTCTAGTTATAGTTTCAATCCAAACAATAGTCAGAAACTTGTAACGAAAGATGCATGCTTTTATATTGGTAAATTTCACAATAATCATGATGAACTAATAGGGATTTTGTTAACCTTCCCTAAGCCATTTTTATTATAAACATATTACAAATTTTCCATCGGCAAAAATATCGTTTACTATCAGAAGGTGCTCATGAACTAAATATCATGGGCTTTGGTATATATTTTACACCACTACCATGAATCCTCAAATTAACTCACGAAATTTTAATAAAATTTTAATTAATATAAAATACCATATAATGTTTTGAATATATGTGATATTTGTCTATTGAGTACTTCGTTTGGACTCAAAATTCATGGTATCAACCATAAGACAAGGTGACATGTGTCATTTTCTTGGGATTTAACCAAGATAAATAACTATTATAGAAACACATCAAATGTCCCATAGTTAGTCCCATGATTTTAGACAACATCATTTTTGAAACTTTACTTACCAAGGTCCAAGATTATATTTGATATTTTACTGATTTTCTCCCTATAAGTAGGACAAAAATAAGTTGAAAATTTTGCAATAATCTTTTTTGGCCCTTACAAGGAGGTTTACTTATTATTTAACAAAAGACTATTTTACCGATTTACTTAATTAATTAGGGATCACGGGACAATGTTTGCCAAACATGGCCTTAGAGAGATTGGATTTAGAAAATAAATTAACATAAAAAATCTAGAATTACAGGGTTTTAAACAAAACTGAGGTAAAACTATCGATTTATAGACAACTCTTTAAAAATCAAACAATTATAAATATCAATTTCTAGTATACATCACTTTAAGATTTGGCTCAAAAACACTCATTGGAATACTAACCACATAATTTTGGAATTTCACTCTAGTGCCTTATCTACAAGAGCCAATTGTACGTACGAGGTTTTGATACGGTATCTAGCATGATAGTTTAGGAGTCCAAGTTCAGCTCCTCTATTAACACCTAGAGATCCTCATTCTATTGCTGATGGTCTTTTTCCGACTGTAGTAATTTTTGGTGCCTCGTTAGTCCTTTTTTTCCTTTTATTATTGTTATTTTCTAGGTTTTATTCTTTTTTTTCCTTTTCTTTTTCTTCTAGACATTTTTTCAGAAAGAAATTCGTTTGAATTTTAAACATCAGGGATTATTGCTTATTTTCATCAAGGTTAATTAGTATCTTGATTTACTTCTATTTGTTCTATTAATATATTATGAATTTGTATGAGAACAACAATGTGCTTCATGGTAATGGTGTATAATAGAAAGCATTCAGAAATAGCACAAGCCAGACTCCCCATCTAATAGCAAAAAGAGAAACAAACAAGAGAGAGTAAAAATTATTAGAGCAGTTTAACTCAAGGGAGACAAGTTGCTACGTTATAACAATAATATATGCTTTATAAAATCACCTATTTACTGTTAGTATTTGTTTGTAAAAAACAAGATAGTCCCACATTGGAATTTTGAACATTCTTTTAGATGTTTAAAAACATTGAATGCTTATTAGGTTTTGAATAATGGATCAAAGGCTTCTAAACCCGCGTGCGGGTAGCGCGAATAGCACTTTGCACACATATATATAATTATATATTGAATATTTTTTAATGTTATTTTGAATTTTAAAATTATGAAAAGACAAGTGACGGTTGAAAAGTGGCTGTTTGCTCCAAAGGGTGTTTTGAAAAGTTATGACTGTTGGAAGCACATTTTCAAACCTATAAATAGTTTATGTTTTGAGATATCTAAAAACAATTTCTTTTCTAAATCTTTTTTAATCAAGAAACATCTGCAATATTACAAACTTGTTTCACAACGAATTAAGAAAAATTTCAGATTTGCTTACTGAAATTTTCATTTTCTGTTGTATCCTGGGAAGAAAATTTGTATTAACCCGAGTCAACTTTGAATATCAAGTGGGGGCAAATATTTCTTTAAGGAAAATGTTTCACGCCTCAGAATTTCTGTCTCCTTCAGATTATTAAAAAATAACATTTACCGTTAGGAAAGAAAAAAAAACCCAACAAATTAGTCCAAACCTTAGATAAATCATGTGATGTTGCTGATGTTCTTAACAAACAGCCAAAAAAAAGAGAGAGAAAAAAGAAAGTGATTACGTGTTCAAAATGTTGATCTATTTCCAGGAAAATCATAAAGATCAAAACACCATGTTGCTTAAATTCCAGCTAGAGCAAAACCGTACCAAGCTAGAGTTTGATTCAAACATCAAATATTAACAAATTAATCTGGCAAATCCGAACAAGATATGCCTGTAGAAAACAACTCCGACTGCAACTTGAACTAGATCCTGTAATTTTCCTTTATATAGGGCTGTTAATTGTCCACCCTCAATACCGAGAGGAAGAGAAAGAGGAGATTATCATGGGTTTTTTTTTCTCATTCTTCGCTAAAAGCTGCTGCAATTGTGACGATGATGATGACCATGATTCTCTTCGCAAACGCAGAAATTCTTCTTCTTCTTTATCACGGCGAAAGCAGCCTCATCATCATTATCACCACCACCACGGTCATCACTGTGAGAAAACATCAATGTAAGAGAATGTGGACCAGATAGAACAGAGTCGTAGCTAATAGTAGTGTGGAAATAATAAATTGGTCACACAGACTTTTTACATGGAAAACCCCTAAATAAACTAGAATAAAAATCACGGACAAAAGTAGAAGAATTTATTACGAGGAAAATTTTAGAGTTACAATATCTCTCTTATACAAAGAGAAACTCTCTCTATTTTTTTTTCTCTCTTCTATTTGAATTTGGAGATTAGATTGATTGAAGTGAAAATAAACTCCGAAGCAAACTCCTTTTATAGGCAACCTCTATTCCAAATTATCACCAATTGCGGCTTCACAATTTCTTCGTTTTTGGTGCCTAACTCTGACATGTCAAGGAATGTTGCTCCGTTCTATAAAAAATAATATGGGCATGGACCGCAATCCTTTTGGTCCAAAAATTGTGGCTCGATCCAGCTCCATCAAACGATCTCCCACTTGAAGATTTAATTGAGAGTCAATCATATATTCACATCATTCTTATTATCTTGTTATTTTCATGTTGTTCACATCTCCGTCAAACCACAAGAGGATCGACACTAAATAAACTTGTCAATATTGGTTGTTTTTGTTAAAAAAAATTATTGGGTTGTCTTTGGTGTTGTTGATGTCGGTAATCAAAGTACGACCCTTTGCCAACAATAGATAATATAATGGGGGTGAGGTTGATTAGGGGCCGCTAACTTCTCTGAATATCTGATTTTGAGTTGAGTAGCTTCAACCTGCATAAATAGCAATTCGTGAGAGGACGATGACTAGTTTCCCTGTTGTTCCTCCGACGATCAAGTCAGTTAATGGACTTGAGTGGAAAAATGATGAACTGTGTGAGTTCTAAAGTATAGTGCAGTGGAATTCTCAGATATTGCTTGCTTACCCTGGTATTTGGGATAGTACCTCTATTTATAATGGTGGAAAAAGGGTAGAATGGTAATCTCGACCGAGTACCGAATGACAACAAACGAGTATGGGATGGCGGCTACGTCAACACCTACTTTACATGTGTCGGTCGACGAGTAAAGGAGAGGTTACCTTAAATTTTAATACAAAGTGATTGGGGGCATGTCGGTGCCGACATGGTCCGATGTGTCATGAAGACTATCGAGGCTAGAGGAATGATGGGGCCTACCAACCATTTAATGTGACGCCGACGCGCTGTCAACGGGGGAGGCTCGATGTTGAAGTAGTCCTTTGGCTTGGTCGAGAAGTAATGCCTTTCGAGTCAACCTCACATGATGTCGAACAACTGGTCGAGTGGGCTCGTAGCGAGTCAACTTCGATAAGAAGACCGACAAGTATTGCCCTTTGAGTTGACCTACGGAGATGTCGACTCTGCGAGTCGGCTGAGTCGGGATTCTTGGTGGTTCTGACCGTCAATTCGATTTGAGCAGTACACATAGGGAGACACATGTCTGTTGTTGGCAAAGGGTCGTACTTTGATGACTGAAAACACCATAACAGTTGGCCCCTTTCACTTGAAGTCGGCTTGGGTCGGATCCGAGTGAAATGAGAGCAGCTTTGGACGGACGTGGGTGTGCATTAAATGAGGGAACCAAAAAGTCTTTTTAGATTTTACCTGGCTGACGTCACCACACATTCTTTTTGACTGCCATAGCTTCGCTTTTCATGCCGGATTACGGGTTATTCAAAGTTAGTGGACCGCGCCTTGATCCTTGAGGTGTCGCTTTGGATTCTGAGAATTAATCTTGGCCGCTGGCCAAAGCTTGATCTGGCTGTTCAGATTCCGACAGTTTTAGATCCAGTTGCCTATATATAGAGCCAGGGCCATGGAGATGGTGGTTATTGTCTTTTGAAATTCCCTCCTGAGTACTTAAGATCTTTCCCGCCCATGTTTTTCTAGTGATCATTTCTTCTTTCTAGGATGACATCAGATCTCGTAGACCAATGACCTCTTATGGTGGAGTTCTACTCTAAGGTGGCCCAGACACAGAAGAGGACGCTCCACGAGAGGTTTGATATCCCCAGAGAGTATGAGCTGATGGCCCCGACGAGGTCGGAGGCCGTCTATGATCATGGACCAGACCGGGCTCCACTCTACTTGAAGCACTTGGAGTTTGGTCTGCGGTTGCCCTTACACCCCTTTCTTCAACAAGTTTTCACGGTTCTAGGGATATCGCTGGCCCAGATGAAGCCGAACGTTATCGCAACTTTGATGGGGTTCATGGTGATTTGGCATTGGTTGGCAATAAACCCATCTTTGCGAGTCTTGGGCCATCTGGTGAGTGTGAAAGTGAACCAAACTGAGCCCCACTTCCATTTTCAGATGGTGGGGAAGTACAAGCTTATCACTGGCCTTCCTGACTCGAACAAGGATTGGAAGGAGAAGTTCGTTTGGATCGTAGGGGACGACTTAGAGCTAGGCTGCTCGAACTAGCCCGAGATAAGGAGGGAAGCGCTGATGGTCAATGACCTTCTTGTTGGCCTTTTTGTTTTGAAAATGTTTTAACAAACAATTTACAACTAATGCTATTTGTCTAGTGTATGTTTTTTTTGTATTTATTGTAAACAAACAATATGTTAGAGGATGGATGGAATTGAACATTCACGATCATATCCAATGGAGGTTGGCGGAATAGTGGAGTGAAGCAATGCAATTCATGTTGAAGATCCAAGTTCAAGCTTCATCCGCAAGGTGTACCAAGAAGAGCTTCAATGAAGATCTATCAAGCTTGGGTAATTTAGTTTAAGTTTTATATTATGTGTGTTTGATACTTTAAGCTCAATCATACATACACACACACGTATTTGGTTTTTTATATATATATATATAGACACACACACACACACACACACAAGTTTTGGTTTTTAAATTTTAAGTTTAAATATGAAACAAATGAATATAATTGGAAAATACATACTTGTTTCATGTTTATATACTTATATATGATTTCATCAATATCAAGTTTATATAGTTCAATGAAATCATGTTTATTGTTTTGAAAGTTTGCAAAACATGTATTTTTGTGAAAATGTTGAGTTATTTGTTTATGGACTTAACAATCATTATAAACATCTTTTATTAAGTCTATAAAATCATTTATAAAGTTTTAAAATATTGTTTAAATCATTTTGACAAAAACAAGTGTTGTTCGTTTTCATATTTTGGATACTTTTGCAAAATGATGATATTTTACAAATGAGAGGTGATTTTTGAAAACCAGTTTTTGTAACATGTGTATTATCATGCCTACAATCATTTTCCAAAGTTTTATAATTTTTGGAATTTGTTTGCTATTTTTAAAGGCAATTTAAAAAAAATCAGATTTACTGTTTTAATCAGGCTGATAATGTGTTATCAGTCGACTGATGAATGTGTTCAGTCAACTGAAAAAATCGCCTGGAATAACAAAAAGTTTATATTTTGTTTCTGTCGACTGACCAGTCGATTGATGAGGTCATTGGTCGACTGACAAGTTCATCAGTCGACTGATGATGTGTTGCTGGCCTGTAATGGTCAGCTCATCAGTCGACTGATAAACAGTATCAGTCGACTGACGGTATCATAACGGCTAGTTTTTCAAAAAATTTAGTTTCCGTTATTTTTTCTTTTTGTGTTGTTTTCTCTTGGTTTTTGGGGTTATTTCATGAGCCTATATATACCCATTGCCCTCTAACATTCTGATGTAATAAAGAAAGTTTTTAAACAAGTTTAAGGGTGTTTAAGTTTGTTTTAGTGTTTGTTTTAAGTTTGATTTGTGAAGCAACTTTCACAAGAGCTTGAGGAGATCATCCTTTGGTGTTTGAGCATTCACTCTTCTCCCTCTCTCTTGTAATCTATAGAGAAGTTTTCCTAAACTCAATCTAGCTTTACATTTATATTGTTTGATTATCATTTTATTAAGCTAGCATTTATTTGAGTTTAGTTTATTTTATTGATACTCTTTGATCACACACAACCTATTGAGCTTATTGTATTTTCATACATAGTATAATTTGGGTTGTGAGGATTGGGTGACTTAGAGAGTAAGCTTACACTTAGTTCTCATCTTGTATTAGAGAACAAACAATTGTATTTGAGCCTAATTATGAGATACACTTTGTAATATACTTGTACACCGAGAGAAGTGTGTGGTGAGAGACGGGGTCATCCCAAGAGGAGTAGGATAGGTGGTAATGCCTAGAGGTAGGTTATAATTTCTAACACTTAAGGGAGACACGGGCTAGAGATCAACACTTAAAGGGTGTAGAGTGTGATTGTAAGAGTGTGAGATTGTAAAGTTTTTGGTGAGCTAGAAAACCGAGTGTGAGTTGTAAATGTTTGTCGGTGAGAGTAGAAAACTAATATTATGTGGTGTAAACATTATTTTGGTGAGCGTAGAAAACCCGATGTGATAGTGGATTTCTCCCCGGGAGTAGGGAGCGGAGACGTAGGACAGAAGGTCCGAACTCCATAATCATTTTTTGTGTGTTTGAGTTTAGCTTGTGCACTTATATTTTGTTTATCTCTATCGACATTCTCTTATTATTTATATTGCTCACTATCTAGTTTATTTTGTTTGTGTTTATTTCACCCTTGTGTTATTTGTATATCCTTACACATATATTGTTTATATCTCATTTGCTAGGATATATTTGTTAACAAGTTTTTATTTGGCATAAAACCAGATTAGATTAGCATAAACTCTATTCACCTCCCTCTAGAGTTCTTTTCTAGTGGTATTAGGGTGTTTTCACTTCTTAACGCCAAGAGGGATGCGCTGGATCAGATCAAGGTGTATGATAGCTCTCGTCAAGTCGAGCACCTGCTTGATAACTCGGTCTTGCGGGTCGCCAATGTATTTGTCATGCCTCCCTCCACCAAGGACCAGGAGAGGGCTTCAGCCTTGATCTTAGGAATGGTGGAAGTGGCATTGACGTCATCCGCTCATCTAGCCGACCCCCAGCAAGGACTATCAACAAGGCCCGAGAAGCGCTTTCGCCGCGAGTTACCCCTGATAGAGGCCGAGATGACTAAGGTGGAGCCTTTTACCGCCCTCTTCCATAGACGAAGGAGGCCGTGGAGGGATGAAGAGAAAGTACCTCGGGCGACGGCTAAGGTGTGTAGGCATCAAAAATTTCCTATGGGTCCCCACACGTAGCTGAAAAGGAAAAAAAGACGATGAACGTCATTATTTGAGTCAAAGAGGTTTATCGGAGGTGGACAAGTGCATAAAGTGAGTCGACGAATCGTATGAAGCAACATAATAGCAGAATAACGAAGTTACGATCTGATCAGGATTCAGGAGTTATGTTTCGCTCACGAAAGACGAAGCGCTCCTCATATCTCATCCATTCTGAATATGATCTACCCATGGGAGATTGTAGATCTCTTCGTCGACTTTCCTACGCGCTTTGAATCACATAATTCCGAGTTCAAACGACGAAAATACAACAAAAATGACCGAGGCGTGCCTGAACAGTGTACGGGCCTTAGTGAAGATACTTCAAGTGTCCGGGCCTTAGTGGAGACACTTCAAGTGTCTGGGCCTTAGTGGAGACACTTCCAGTGTCTGGGACTTAGCGGAGACACTCTTAAGTGTCTCGGCCCTGGTAGAGACTATCTCGCTTTGAATCTGAAGAAGCTCAAAAGATAAAAGTTGTAGATTTCTTCTCTATCTTTTCAACACATCCTGGATAACTTCACTCCGAGGTCTTATGAGAGAGCAACAGGAAAAACAGCGGAGAGACACTAGCACTGTCTTGGCCAAGGCCGAGATAGTTGGACTATCTCGGGCCTTATAGAGATATTTTGACCATGATTTGCTTCAAATATGAAGAATCTTAAAAGACAAAAGTTATAGATCTCCTCAATCTTTTTCCAATGTATTTTGGATCAACTTATTCAGAAATCAAATAAGAGAGTTAGAGGTAAAACAGCGGAGAGATACTTGCGCTATCTCGGCCAAGGCCGAGACAGTTAGACTGTCTTGGGCCTTATAGAGCTATTTTAACCTTGAAAATCTTTAAATATGAAGAATCTCAAAAGACAAAAGTTATAGATCTCATTGTTAGCTTTCTAATTCATCTCTAATCAACTCATTCTGAGATCATATGAGAGAGATAAAGCTAAAATACCAAAGACAGTACAAACTATCTCGGAATTACGAGATAGTGTTTGTGTCTTGGAGAAGAATGGAGATTTTAGCCATGATTCGATTTGAATATGAAAACGTTCAAAAAACAAAAGTTGTAGATCTCTTTGTCAGCTTTCCAACACATCTTAAATTATTTTTTTTGGAGGTCATATGAGAGAGTTAGAGGTAAAATAGCGGAGACAGTCAAACTGTCTCGGCCAAGGCCGAGACACTTCGGTTGTCTCCAGCCTAAAAATGTTGTTTCGAAGTTGTTTTTGCTCATTAACCATGGGGATCTTGTTCCAACTAATCTGAAGCTATCCTAGAATGTGGTAAAATGGTTATAACTAAATATAAGAGGGAATCGGTGGTTCTTATCCGAAAATAGAGCTCTCGAAGCCTATAAATACAGCCCTAGGGCCTTCATTTGCAAAGATCTGAAATTCTCGAGCCTTGGTGAAGCCCTACTAAATTGGAGACTGAAGAGCCACGAATATCAGAGAGGAGAAGGAGATCTTAGTGAATTCTTTGGCATAAAAAATGAGAGTTCGACAGATCTGCAACCCAGTTCTTCCCTTGAGATCGTACCGTTGCTGTGATCTCGAGAAGAGTGGTTATCTCGCTGTTGCCGAGATAATTTCTTTGGTTTCTTGACTCCTTTGTAAGTCAACGAAATCTGCACTTTGATCTGATCCGAGGCGGTCCACAGATAAACCCCAACACAGGTAAAGATCCCACGCAAACAGAGACTAATAAATAGGATCTGTGTGTTGTTTGACAAAGTTGTAATCTTTATTTTTTATTGTGTAAGGAGATCTTATAAAAAGATTAACTTTTCTATTTTTTAAACTTGTAATCGATAAACGATTGTAACAAGTTCAATGATAATGAAAAAGGTAATTTGTAACCCAAACAAGGTGGTCGAGACTGACATCATCCATATGGGTGAGTCGGCTCCGGAAGAGCAGGTTGATGCTCCCCGTGAAGAAGTTGGAGGCGAGACAAGAGCCTTTGTTGAGGAGGGTGGGTCATCCGTCCATCGCAGTGAGTCATCCCATCGGGAGAAAGAGCCGGTTGTGGAGGAGACCACGCCTCTCGCAGGGTTGGAGTATCCCTATCCTCACCGCGTTGCTGAGATTGGGAAGGAAGAATGGGGCAGGATGAGGCAGTAGCTCATGAGGTCTTCGAGGGTCGGCCCTAAATTTGTACAAGAGCCTGACCCAGAGCACTGCTACCAGCATGCTCATCATCTCGATGTCAGTGGGTCGGTTCTTTGTTTTCTCCTGACTCGGTCAAGGGTGGTCGAGCAGTTCTGGCTTCCTCAGGTACGAGGGGTTCTTGAAGGGGTTTTCCAATGCCGCCCTCCATCAAAGCCTTCGGAGCTACTTGGTTCAAGGGGCATTGGTGGAGCAAGAGATATTTGGCCGCATGGAGTAGATCTGGTCTTCATATCTCAAGTTCTTAGGGGATATAACTTCCCTGAGGACTGGCAGAGGGGTCGATTTAGAACGAGCGACGGAGACGCCAACCCCAAGAGCTTCCAAGGTTGACAGGCTCAATCGAGAGCTAGACAAGAGCAAGAGGAAGGCTAGGATACTAGATGAGGCTCTCCAGGAGAGGAACCACTCTAAGGTACAGGTCGAGGCCGAGAAGTAGGCGGCGGTGCATGCAAAGCGTTAGCTGCACGAGGAGCATGCAACACTCGTCAACTTTCAGGGGGAGGTCGCTCACCTACAGGAGTCCCTCGCAATGGCCCAAAGCCACAACACCTACCTCGAGTCTGAATCCTACCATGAGAAAATCATAGAGGGGTATTGTTAGGGGCCTCACTAGAAAAATAGAGGTGGTGATAGACTACAAGGCTGGGTACGACTACCTCTCAACATAGCTTCTAGTTAAGAAGAGGAACCTATCTGATTGCTTCCATTATCCTCCCATTATAGTCAGGTGTTTGGATGAGTTGCTGGAGGTAGAAGCACTTAGGGGGAGACTCGATCTTGGCAACGAAGAGGGGGAGTCAGACGATGAAGCTCCCACGGCTCTATGTTGGAGGACCGACGAAGGAGGTGATTGCTTGACGCCTTCACTGGCTGATACCAGCGGCTGGCTCTATGTTGGAGGACCGACGAAGGAGGTGATTGCTTGACGCCTTCACTGGCTGATACCAGCGGCTCCTTACCTTTGACCCCGGGAGTGGAAATTGACCTCTCTTAGTCTCCTAGGACTTTCATGTCTTTCACTTTTGCGCTGTATACATGTGTATATGTACCTTGTAGATACTCCTTATAAATGAATAAAGAGATATTTTTAAGCCTGGATTGCTTTTCTTGTGTTGTACAATCTTATTTTAGATATTCTGGATGAATTAGCTTCATCATAGACTTGTGAACTTGACTACTAACTCGAGTGAGCTCATTCTTTGTTGAGAAAATACGCCTCGAACTCGAGTAGTTATCGTTTCTATTGTGTTGCTTTTTTTGTCTTAGTTTAGAGTTAACCAAGCCAATGACCCCTGCTGATTAGCATTTGGACTCTTTGGCGTGAGTGCCTGAGAGTTTTTCTTTATAGTCCGTTATCAGCTATGAAGAGTCGACTAGGTCTGACCGACTGTTCGTCGAATAGACATCGTTTGGTGAGTTTCCAGAAGCCTTTATTGGGTAGGTGAAACGTCACTGTTTGAAATGATGTGATGACATTGTCAGAAATCAGGGAGTGGTTCGTCGTTTTGATTTTCGAGAGAAGAGGTGTGGAGTAAAGAGGGTTGCAATTCGAAGTTTGTGCGATTTCGAGGTGTATCTTGTCCATTTATTTTGAAATGAGCTAGCCGTCCAGATTATTCCACGTGTCCTCCTAGCGTGCTATATATAGCCCACTGGTAGTGAAGAGAGGTTTTATTCACAAACTCTTGATCTAGATCTTCGGCGCTTATCTCTCTAACTTTCCTAATTTCCTTGCGATAATCATCTTCCCTGGCTGCTCAAACTTTCATCGTTGACCGTAATAAGGAAAGAATTGAACTTCTTGGGCCAATCCGATCAAAGATCTGTACCTAGGAGCTCAAGATGTACTACGATCTCTACGACCTCTCCAAAGCCTTTACACTCTCAGGGCCGAGCAGGGATGAGCCGGTGTACCGTCACAGCCAGAACTAGTCACCGCTATACATCGCCCACCTTGAGTATGAGCTCCGGCTACCGCTCCATCCCTTCATTAGGGATATGTACATTGCTCTGGGGGTATCCCCCACCCAGTTCACCCCTAATGTGATTGGGGTTTTGGTAGGCTTTGTGGTAATCTACCACCAGGTCGGCGTCCCGCTGAGCATGCGCTTGGTGTAGAATCTAGTTGGCGTCAAGCTGACGAAGGATCCCCATTACTTCTTCCATTACACTGGGGGTTGTAAGTTGGTATTAGATGCTCCAAAGTCGAATAGAGACTAGAAGGAGCGATTTGTATGTTTATTCGGGGCTAACAGCATCCTGTCCTCCCCCAACTGGCCTGAGATTAACAAGGACGTACTGAAACTGTGTATCCTCGCTACTGAGGAGAGGTGGAAGCTGGAGAAGATCCGCTCTTATGCCGGGTCTAGGAAGAGGGGAAATCTCTTCGAGGCAGCATCTCTCCGGGTGGTGAGCATATTGATGGTCCCCCACTAAAGCCGACAAGGTGAGGGCAATCTTGTTGGCCCTCCCCTTGAAAAAAAAGTCCTAAGAGGAATTCGAGGGGGGAAGGGTCGAGCTCGGCCATGAGGCCCCAGAAGAGGTTGAGGGTAATATATGTTAGGTCTCATGTGTTATGAGCCTATATATCTAATCTAGTTTTGATGATTAACAAATAATTCCTAACAATATTGTCGAGTGTTTGTATTTATTTGTTAGGTATTCTACACAAAGATCCTCCTGTTGGAGGTTGGATGGACTTGCACCTACACGATCATATTCATTGGAGGATGGAAGAAATTTGGGATGGAGCATGATACATTCAAGTCCAAGACTCTATTGCTTCATCCATACTATAAAAAGGAGGATTGCCCAAGATCAAGCGTCATGAGATCATTTAGCTTGCGTATATCAATTAGTTTAGTATGTTTATACCTTATGTGCTTATACTTAGAGCTCAAATTATACACACATATAGTTTACGTTTTATCGTTTTCATGTTTATCCATATAAATATGAAACAAATGGATATAGTTATATACACACATATTTATTTCATGTTTATACGTGTTTGAAATGATTTCATTAAAATCAAGCTTTAACAATTTCAAATCAATGAAATCATGTTTACCGCTTTTATATTTTTGAAAGTTTGCACAATATGTGTTTATGGATTAAAAGACTCAATTATATCTTTTATACAGTTTATTAATCCATTCAAAATAAGTTTTAAACTTGTTTGAAATCATTTTGTCAAAATCATGTGTTTTTGAGATTTCGTATTTTGACCAATTTTACAAAATGATAAGTTTTCATAAATGGGAAATGCAATTTGAAAAATTCTTTTTTGTAACATGTTTATTTTCATGTTTATAAATAATTTCCAAAGTTTTATAATTTTTGGAATTTATTTGCTATTTTTAAACTCACTTCAAAGTCCAATTTTACTATGCATATATGTCATTGAGCATGTTATCAGTCGACTGATGAGGACCCAGTCGACCGAAGAAGTACGCTAGAAAAGCAGAAAGTTTTTACTCAGTCGACTGATGAACGATCAGTCGATCGAAGCAGGTCATCAGTCGACTGAAGCAGGTCATCAGTCGACCGATGAAGGTTGAGCTGCTTGTAACCGTTAGCTCTTCAGTCGACTGATGACACTGTAACTACTAGTTTTCCAGCTTTGCTGATTTTTTAGGTTTTTGTCTTTTTCCTTGGTTTTTCTTGGTTTTTGGGCTTTGTTTTGTGATCCTATAAACAACCCCTTAGTCTTAACATTTGGGGTTAACCAAGAAGTATTTTAATCAAGTTTATAAGTTTATTTTCAAGTGTGTTTATGTGAAGAGGGTTTCATAAGAGGAGGAGATCATCTCATTTTACTTATTGATTACACACACACAACCTATTGAGCTTTTAATATATCACATTAAGTATAATTTGGATTGTGGTGAGTGATTAATTGAGTGTGGGCTTAACTTGGTTCTCATCTTGTTTAGAGAACAAATCATTCTTACTTGTGCTAAATTATTGAGAGAACATATTATAATACACAAAGACACTTAGAGAAGTGGTTGGTGAGAGACGGGGTCAATTCCAAGAGGAGTGACGTCGGTAGTAAATCCTAGGGAGAGGTCGTAATTCCGAGCACTTGAGGAAGTTGACACGGGCTAGGCCAACACTTAGAGAAGTGTGTTGTTTGATTGCAATTGTGAGAGTTGTAAAAGTTTACGATGAACTTGAAAACCCATTGTGTAGTATTTTTGTGATATAGTGGAGATTCTCCTCGAGGGTGAGGAGCGGAGATGTAGGCCGTGGGTCGACCAAACTCCGTGATTATTTCTTTTGTGTTTGTATTTGCTTTGGCGTATTTTCTTATGCTCATTGTTTATCGCCATTGTCATAGTTTATTTCGCCTTTCGTTCATTATATACTTGCATATATATATTATTATACATCATTTTGCTAGAATATTATTAGTAAGTTTTAATTTGCATTAATATCGGACTAGATTAACATATACCCTATTCATCCTAGGATAATTTCATTTGGTATCAGAGCTTGGTGCTCTTTGAATTGTGGCTTAACCACCAAGAGTCAAAGATCCTCACTTTGATTTTGCTAATCTAGTTTTGAGATTTATTTTCATATTGCTTACATATATTTATTATGGACATGAACGGTGCACCTAGCTTAGGTTATACTATAAATATTGCTCCAAGAATTGATAAGTTTCCCTATGCTCAATGGAGTCTTATATTTAAACTTTTTGTTAGATGTAGACATTTTGATTTGTGGAAAATAATTGAATATGCTAATGTTGTGCTCACATTGGAGAAATCCAAGTGGAGCAATGAAGATAAAAGGATGTTTGCAAAAAGGATGTTTGCAATGAACAAACTCTTGTTAGAATTTTTGCTAAATACTTTTGACTCATCTATATCTAACAAGCTTGATTCGTTTGATAGTGCTTACACATTGTGAAAATTCATAGAAGCACATCAAGGAAACTTGGAGGAGATCCGACGAGCTTTGGTGGATTCCACTTTAAGTTCAATTAGAGCATCATCATACACATGACCACTAGGCGATAGACCTAGTGAGATATGCGAGTCCGATACCGATGATGATTTATCTATTAACGAACTTGCATATGCATATGAAAAATTAATGCATGTCTATAAAAAGTTGCATAAAAATTTTATAAATTAAAAAAGCAAGCATGTTGAACTAAAATCTGACCATGAGTCGCTAGCTTCCAAATTTGATATCATTGCTAAAGAGAATGTAATTCTAAAATAAAATAATGACAAATTGATTTTGGAAAAAAAAAATGAAAATTTAACATCTAAAATAGCTAGCTTATCTCATGCTAAAAATAATGCATTGTTAAAAATGGAAACAATTAAAAATAATTTCAATTCTTTCAAAAATAATCATGTTTGTTCTACTTCCATTGACAATACTATTGTGCCTAACAATGAGTTGAGTCATATGAAAACCCACATATATTCTTTAGATTCAATCTTAAAAACATGTATTGTTAATAATAAGAAACTTATGGACCTATGTGCTAAGTCACGTGCAAACTCTTCCAAATCACGTACTCACAATGCACATATGTATGAAAAAATTTATAAGTACTCTATTTGCGGCCGTAAAGATCATCTAGCTAAATTTTGCTATGATGCATATAAAACCAAAAATTCTAACACAAATGCTCATTGTACATCTCATAAAATGTCTTATCAACATATACACACACATGCACTCATTGCTCATCATAAGCATGATAGTGTGTTTAAATATGATTTTTGTGATCGCTTTGGTCATATGACCAAATTTTGTTTTGATTTAAGAAAGGTTTCACATTTGCAAAATGATTTAAAAGATCACCATTGTTTGCAAATATTTCTCGTGCACATTCATATGGTCATAATAAACAAATGCATCCTTTTATTGCACCTATTGCAATAGGAAGGGCTAATTGAGTAATTATTGTTATGATCGGATTCGTGCACCACATGCGCCCAAATGGGATCATAAGCCAAGGGTATTGAGTTTTAATGATAGGGTTCATGTCCCTAAACTCTTCGGTACCAAGAGTATTTGGGTACCAAAACAAGTTTAAAATTTAAAGTATGTTTTTAGCATTTTCTCGATTTTATTTTCTTTTGGAAAAATATGTTTGCAGAACTTCTTTTTGAAAAATGTATATTGACTAAAGTTTACCTTGATCAAAAATTATTTTTTTTAAAAACATATGTGGTTTTCATTGAATATTATGATTTTCATTGGTTTTGACTTTTTGGGTATTAAGTGTGACGAATCATTTGCACTAGTTGTAAGAATAGAGTCAAATTCTTATATGTATTAGCATTTGATAGTCTTAAAAATTTCAAACTATTTCAAATGCATGTTAGAAATGCCTTTCAAAATGATTTTTTTTATAAATAAAGAGGTTTATGTTTGAGCAACCCCCCGGATTTATTGATCTTTCATTGGTATTGTTTCATATCATGTTTACCGAGTGCCAAATGTTTCTATATGGGTTGAAACAAGCTCCAAGAGCTTGGCATGATTGTTTTTCTTGTCAAAACTGATATTATTCATATTTATTTGTTTTGTCATAAGCATAATTCTTTCAACCTTTGTGGATCAAACATAGAAATATTTTGACATTACTAGGTGCTTGATCACTTGTTCTTACAAAATAATAATATGTAGATTAAGCATGTTTTAATGTTATCATGGTTTAGATCATGATTCATGATTTCATTAGATTGTTTTGATTTTCATTTGAACTTTCATAATTGTCATGATTTTCATGGTTCTCATTATTTTTCTTTATTTGAAAATATCTTTCTTGATTCTCATGTTTTTCAATTCATTTGATTTCATAAATCTATACATATTATTTTTATTGAGACACATTTTTCAATAATAATATATCTATACGTATTCTTAATCAATCAAGATTTATGTTTAATAATTTATAAAAAAATTTGGATTTATTGATTAAACAATTGGTTTTTGATTTTTGAATCTTTGATTTCCATTTTTGGAATATTTTTTTTGTTTTGATATATTTATGTTTAAGACCCTTATAACACCTTTTTAATAATGATATATCTTTATGTGTTCACTTGGTCTCTTTGTATGTGAGTTGAAAATTAGCACGTCTCTATATATATGTTTTGCTCACATATTTACTTTAGTATTTTATTTCATACATTCCATGTGGCATTTTGATAAGGGGAGTTTATTCCCTATTATGTTTATACTCACATATGCTTATTTGTAGGGGGAACTTTCGCTCTCTTATTGTTATTATTTTTTCCATTTTGATGTTGATAAAAGGGGAGAAAAATGTATATTGTGAGTATATCTTGCTTTTGTTTTATATTATTTTTATGCATTAGGAATATAAATTGTATATTCATTTAGTATCATGCATATTTTATATTTTTTTGTGTAGATTGTTTGTCATCATCAAAAAAGGGGAGATTATTAGGTCTCATGTTTATGAGCCTATATATCTAATCTAGTTTTGATGATTAACAAAAATTTCTAACAATATTTTTTAGTGTTTGTATTTGTTTGTTAGGTATTCTACACAAAGATCCTCCTGTTGGAGGTTGGATGGACTTGCGCCCACACGATCATATTCATTGGAGGATGGAAGGAATTTGGAATGGAGCACAATGCATTCAAGTTCAAGACTCTATTGCTTCACTCATACTACAAAGAGGAGGATTGCCCAAGATCAAGCGTCATGAGATTATTTAGCTTGGGTATATCAATTAGTTTAGTATGTTTATACTTTGTGTGTTTATACTTAGAGCTCAAATTATACACACACATAGTTTACGTTTTATTGCTTTCAAGTTTAGCCACATAAATATGAAACAAATAGATATAGCTATATACACACATATTTGTTTCATGTTTATACGTGCTTGAAATGATTTCATTAAAATCAAGCTTTGACAATTTCAAATCAATGAAATTATGTTTACCGCTTTTATATTTTTGAAAGTTTGCACAATATGTGTTTACGGATTAAAAGACTCGTTTATATCTTTTATACGGTCTATTAATCCATTCAAAAGAAGTTTCAAACTTGTTTGAAATTATTTTGTCAAAATCATGTGTTTTTGAGATTTCGTATTTTGACCAATTTCTCAAAATGATGAGTCAAATGGGAAATGCAATTTGAAAAATTCTTCTTGTAACATGTTTATTTTTATGTTTATAAACATTTTCAAAAGTTTTATAGTTTTGGAATTTATTTTCTACTTTTAAACTCACTTCAAAGTCCAATTTTACCGTGCATATATATATCACTGAGCATGTTATCAGTCGACTGATGAGGACCATCAGTCGATCGAAGAAGTACGCTGGAAAAGCAAAAAGTTTCTGTTCACCCGATTGATGAACCATCAGTCGACTGAAGCAGGTCATCAGTCGACCGAAGCAGGTCATCAGTCGACCGATGAAGGTTGAGCTACTTGTAACGGTCAACTCTTCAGTCGACCGACATTATTCATCATTCGACTGATGGCATTGTAACGGCTAGTTTTCCAGTTTTGCTGATTTTTTGGGTTTTTGCCTTTTTTCTTGGTTTTTCTTGGTTTTTGGGCTTTGTTTTGTGATCATATAAACAACCCCTCAGTCTCAACAATTGGGGTTAACCAAGAAGTATTTTAATTAAGTTTACAAGTTTGTTTTCAAGTGTGTTTATGTCAAGAGAGTTTCACAAGAGAAGGAGATCATCTCATTTCTTTTTGAGCTTCATTCTCACATCTCTATCACTCTTGTTTGCAGAGAAGTTTTTTTTAAACTCAAACTCTAGCTTTATATATGTTTATTGTTGATTATCATTTTATTAAGCTAGATTATAAATTGAGTTTATATTTCATTTTACTCATTGATTGCACACACACAACCTATTGAGCTTTTAGTATTTCACATTAAGTATTACATTCTGATTCGTCGGCCACTTCACCGTCACCAGCGCGCTCTCTCCCCAACGCACACTCTTCCACCCCTACAAGCTTCGCCAACCGCCTCTCTCCTCTCCCCATCACGCGCAAGTACAGCGCAAACCACACCTCTCTCTGCTCGCTCTCTCTCACTCTCGAATCTTCCCGTCAACCACCTCGACGACGCCCGACACACTCCTGTATTTCACCCTACCCCGCAGCCAGCCCGTTGCCCACCAAAGCCCGCCTTCTCCGTTACTCCGACCGTCCTTTTCCACCTTCATCGAAGCTCACACCCATCCCAAACCCATACTCTTCCAACGCCTCCTCCCCCTCTTCCCTAAGCTCCTCTCCCAGCCGCTCAACCACCCCGACGCCTTGCTCTCTCCTTCCGCTACACCCTCCAGCGCCTTGATCCTAAGCCCGACCTCCGCCTCTCCTCCTCTCCCCCGTCCTTACCCTGCAGCCCCTCGCATCCACCCACCTCCTTCCTTATCCCCACTCGCCCGCCCTCCTCCCTCCTCTCCTTTCTCTGCTAGTCACTCGCCCCGTCTTCCTCCCTCAACCACGCCGTCACATGTGTCCTACATCCGCCCGCAGCCTCCCTGCAGCCTTCACCCCCCTCTCCTGCCCCCTCCTCTATAGCTCGCTAAAAGCCTGCAGTCCTTCTCTACACCACCCTCCTCTTCCTCCTCCGCTCACAGCCTCATCCTCCTTAACCACGACGCCAACAGCACCTCCTGCAACCGAGCCTACCGTCGATGCCACCGCATCATCGCTCCTCACCACTAGCCCTCTTTCACCATCGTCGCCGCTCATCCGCCGGGCCGTAGTTCATATGTCAACGTCGATCCGTTCGATGAAAACCCCGAGGCAAGATCCTGATTTCTGAGGCAAGATCCCGATTTCTGATTATTTATTCATTGCAATTCTTAGATTTTTCGTGAATTAAGTATGTGCAAAATTCCATTTTAATTGACATTCTTTTCAATAGTTAGATCTGTTATGAATTATCTGCATATATTAAATTGTGATGTAATTATCTGTGTAAGTTGGTTTGATGAATAATATTAAATAAATCATAATAATATGATAAATAATATTTTAGAGAATTTATAATAAATTAAAAGAATTTATTTTGACAAAAGAATCAATGTAGGATAATTATAATATTTTTTAAAAAGAATTTATTTTGAGAAAAAGATTCATTTTAGAATAATAAATATTTTAAAAGAATTTATTTGAAAGGGAAATTATTTTTGAATGATAACTAGGAATAAATAATTTAACCTAAAAAGAAATTATCTTGAAAAAGGAATTATTTTAAGTTATTATAATAATATATATTTTAAAAGAATTTATTTTTAGAAAATAAATTATTTTAGATTAATTATAATGAGAAATGATTTAAAATAAATTATTTTGATAAAAAGATTATTTTCTAAATTATATAGATGTTGTTTATGATTTATAATTCTTAGATTTAATTATATGATATGTCATGATTTTATTGCATAGAATTAGCTGCATTTATTGTTCCTTGTTGTGTTTGAGAACCATTAGTAGTTCATGACTTAGTGGTTTTGCGTGTCATGAACAAAACTTAGTGACATGTGTGTGTGCGTTGACTAAATTTAGGAGGTGGACCAGAGATCTGGTGTAAGTTATGTTTGTTGACTTAGAAAAGCGAGAAGAGTTGGGATGAGGAAAGTCTTAGTTCGCATGATCGGATGTGGTTGTTGATTATCTTCTGGGCTCGCACTTGAATCGTTTTGCATTGGGGCTAGTCTGTTGGGCCAATGAATCGTTTCGCACGTGTTCAGTAAAATTGTTTTGTCACCCGAGTTTTGCTTATGTTCAGACCAAGCTAAAATCAGATTGTGTGTAATCCTCTTACCGAATTATTTTACGGTATTGGATGCACGTAGAGGATTGTGAAGAGTCAGTTATCCGGTAATGCGAACATTGACCTACTTGAGATTTGGACCAGTGAGTTGTTATAGGATGGTTAGTTACATGACCTCGTTACTTAGATGATTATGGATTCTTGTGAGATGTGGACTACTTATATTTCTTTTCATATATAGATCGGGATTAATATTTAATTATCTACAATTTGAGACATATGGTATATACAAGAGGGTTTCCTTGTTTGGATTATTTCGCTCGACGTACTACGTCTCGTGTTCTAGATTTTTAAGTATTAATTCCATCTAGTTGTATGACCTTGTTACTCGGATGTTTATGGATTCTTCTGATTGTTATACTATAGTAGTGGATTTTATCTAGCTTGTTAGTATTCCAGCTGCATATTTTTACTTAATATTATTGTTATTGTATTGGTCATTCGACCATTTTATTCTTCCTTTTGGGATCTTGCCGTGTGTCACGCACGCTGACGTACTCTTGTTCTCTCGGGTTGTACGTCATATTTAGAGGATGAACAGGTCCAACTTGGAGACACGCCAGAATTAGAGTAGTTTCAGTAGGAGTGCTTTGTAGACCGAGCAGAAGAAAAAGCTGAAACTTAGTTATTCCTTTCAGTTTGTTTTTTGTAGCATTTTTCATTCCCGCTTGATCGATGTATTTTATATTTCTTCAGTATTTAGTTGGATGGATTTGTATTGACCCAAATATTATGTTTGGGGTGATATTTCAGTTGTGATATGTATCATTTGTTCTGAGTTGTTTATTATATTCTCACTACTGTGATCGGGGACTTGTGTCTTCGCTTTATATTGCTTGACGCTTAGCGTATTAGGTTGAGAAGAAATGGTCTATTATTTATTCTCCTCAATCTAATACGTCGTGGGCTTGTTCATGTCCTAATTCCTGGGTGTTTTGGGAAGCGGGGCATGACAGGTCTTCAAAAGGTGGGGGGGATAGCGAAAGTAGCTTGTTGTGGCTGTGGAAGCCGACTGAGGAGCTCGCTGGTGAAGATAGAGAGTTGCTGTTGGAGGGATTGAGAGATCTGCTGAGCCATTTCTTCAAGCTGAGCTTGAGTAACGCAACTCTAGTGTGGTCCTTCAGGGTGAGACTGATCAGCCCTATACTCAGAACCAGACATACTTGCTCGAAAAAGAAAGAAAGCCCTACTGTGGGTATCAAACTGTTGATGTTGATAATCAAACAGATAATATAATGAGGGTGAGGTTGATTAGGGAGCCACTAACTTCTCTGAATATCTAATTTTCAGTTTAGTAGCTTCAGCCTACACAAATATCAATTCGTGACACTACTATAAAATGAACTATTGCCGACGGAAAAATAGCGACGAAAAATTCCGTCGCTATAAGTCTTGTTATAGCAACGGAACTTTCCGTCGCTATTTTTTCGTCGGCAAAAAAGTTTTGCCGACGGAAATTCCACTATTGGCGACAAAAAATTTCCGTCGCCATTATTTTTTTGACAGAAATTTTCTGTCGGAAAATTCCGTCGCTAAAACAACTTTTAGCGACGGAAATTCCGTCGCTAATACCCAAAAATTGGAAAAAAAATTGGGCGCGGGCGTGCCCAAAAAATTTGGGCAGCCCGCGCCCGAGAGAGGGATTTCCCCCTAAATCCTCTCTTATTTCCCCCTCGTCTCCTCATTTCCCCCTCCCCTACTCCCTCTCCCATCCCCCATCCCCCCTTTCTCTGCGACTTCTCAACACTGGGCCGACCCGCCCGCCAGCCAGCCAACGTAACCGCCGACGGTTGTTGGCCAATCTCTCTCCATCTCCTTAGCCTGAAAAGGGAGAACCAATTCTAATCCATAAAAAGGGTAGCAAAGTGGTTGGGCTTCATTGTAATCCCCTTCAACCGGATGTTCTTCTAAGTTGTGGAAATGATCATTTTGTGAGTTCATTCATCAATTTGTTTAATCCAGGATTTTCTCATTGCCTTGTTTTTTATTTTAATTACTTGGGTATAATATATAGGCTCGAATTTGGGATATTCGTCGATGGGTGGATCATCCCTTGCCAGTCTTGCTATTTTTCCGTCGTTAACTCAGCATACTTCTCACCACAAACTGGAAACAAAATCTTAATGACTTCTCAAGATAATCGTATCCGAGTTTGGGATTCTATCTTTGGCAATTTGGATTCTCCTAGCAGAGAGATTGTTCACAGTCAAGATTTCAATAGGCCCTTGACACCTTTTCGAGCAGAATGGGATCCAAAGGTTTGTATTTTTATGATTATCTATGTTTCATGTGGTCTACATAGGGGAAATGAGGGAGTGTGATATTGTTATAACAGATCCTTCAATTTTCTTGTTACTTCTGCTATATGGTTGTGATAAAAGCATTATGTCCATGATTGCAAGTTTTTTTGTTTAAAAACCTTTTAAACACGTTTAGTCATTAAAAAAGCAAATCTTTACAGGATCCCTCGGAATCTCTAGCTGTTATTGGTCGATGCATCAGTGAGAACTACAATGGCGTGGCATTGCATCCCATTGATTTTATAGATACAAGTACCTGGAAGCTTGTTGCTGAGGTGATTGATCCAGACATAACAACCATTAGTCCTGTGAATAAGCTACATCCTCGAGATGATGTATTGGCTACAGGGAGCTCAAGGTAAGCCTCTTGTCTATTCTATGATGAAATTCATTGCCACTAGGATGATAAAATCTCTTTGTGGAATCAAACTCTTCTCCCCTATGTTTGTCGTGTATTCAGTTTAATGCTATGCTGCACCACACCAGCGCTTGTATCACAAGTTTGTGTCCGTGTGTTGTAAAACGTATTAGATAACTCCTTTGGTAGCTGGAGGAGGCTTGTTCATGCATCCTGAATTATGGGGTTGATATCGGCGTAGTGTGTTAGGAAATGAGCCTTAACCATTTGTTGTTCAGTTTTTCTATCTTTACATAAGAATATGTGTGTGCGTATAATACATAAGAATATGCCATGATACTCTCTCCGAAACATATAATACATAAGAATTAAACATGATACTCTCTTATTGTTATACTTACATGTCATGCCATGTTGTTAATGTTTGATTTATATTTGCAGGCTTGGACTTCTAGACAAGGTGGAGCTGGTGATGAGGATGATGATGATGATGATCAGGAGGACTGATTTGTTTTTTACCTTTGAAAACAATGAGTGTGTGCTGTATAAACGATATTTATCATGGTGTGCGTTGTATAAACAATTTTAATTATCTTGGATGTTTTTATTAAAATATATGTGTTATATATGTGTGAGAATGAATATTATACTGCTGATTGAACATGTTTTAAATTTATTATATTATTGTATAGGTTTTTTTAATTTTTAATAAAATTTTTAAAAAAATATTTAGAAATATTTAGCCACGGATTTTCCGTCGCTATAGAACCTTTTAGCGACGGATTTTCCGTCGCTAATGTCACTTTTAGCGACAGAAATAATTTTTTTTCTTTTTTTTTTAAAAAATAGAACGACGGATTTTCCGTTGCTAATTTTTCGTCGCTGAATTTTAGCGACGGAAAATCCGTCGCTAAAAGTGATTTTAGCTACCCTCAATGTACTGACAGGATTTTAGCGACGGAATTTTATTTTTTCCGTCGCTAAAAGTTTTAGCGACGGATTTTTGACTTTTAGTGACGGATTTTTCCGTCGCTAAAAGTCATGTTTCTAGTAGTGTGAGAGGACGAGGACTAGTTCCCCCCATTGTTCCTCCGATGATCAAGTCAGTTGATGGACTTGAGTGGAAAAATGATGAACTGTGTGAGTTCTAAAGTGTAGTATAGTGGAATTCTCAGATATTGCTTGCTTACCCTAGTATTTAGGATAATACCTCTATTTATAGTAGTGGAAAAAGGGTAGAATGATAATCTTGGCCGAGTATAGGATGGCGACAAATGAGTATGGGATGACGGCTACGTCAGCACCTACTTTACAGGTGTCGGTCGACGAGTAGAGGAGAGGTCACCTTAATATTTAATATGAAGTGATTAGGGGCATGGTGGTGCCGACGTGGTCCTATGTGTCATGAGGACTATCGGCGCTAGAGGAATGATGACACCTTCCAAGTATTTAATGTGACACTGATGTGCTGTTAGCAAGGGAGGCTCGAGGTTGAAGTCATCATTTGGCTTGGTCAAGAAGTAACACCTTTCAAGTCAACCCCGCAAGATGTCGAACAATTGGTCGAGTGGGCTCGTAGAGAGTCGTCTTCGACAAGAAGACCGACAAGTACCACCCTTCGAGTTGAGATTCTTGGTGGTCCTAACCGTCAATTCGATTTGAACGGTGCACGTAGGGGGCACCTATCCATTGCTAGCAAAGGGCCGTATTTTGGCGACTGAAAACTCCATAACAGGTGTGAATTTTTTGCATATCCACGGTTCCTTCTTCCACTTTCTCATAAATAAAGTGGTATTAAACTCGAATTTCCTTTGTCTTTGAATGAAAACTAGATTTCTTGTCAAATGCAAAACACTCTGACTGTCACAGAAAAAAAGATCTTATTTTGTTCATGCCCGAGTTTCTCTCATACCATTTTAACCATACTGCTTCTTTACTAGCTTGTGTAGATGCTACATATTATGTTTTTATTATTAATGTAGCCACAACTAACTGTAATTTTAAAACCCAGCTTATAGCTCCACCAGCAAGTGCCAACATATAGCCTATGATAGATTTACTTTTATCACGATCACCTGCATAATCAGAATCAACATATCCACTGACAATAAAGTTTGATCCCCCATAATATAATGCAACATCTGAGGTATCCTTAATTTACCTTAGGGTTCTCTTTACAACATTCCAATGCTCCTTACTAGGATTCGCCATGTATCGACTAACTACTCTCACTGCTTGTGCAATGTCTGGTCTCTTAAAATCATAACGAACATTAAACTTTTCACTACTGATGCATACGATACTTGAGACATCTTCATCCTCTCTTCTTCACTATTATGACTCATACTAGAGGATAACTTGAAATTAACAGGAAGTAAGGTAGAAATTAACTTACAATGAATACCGCAAGTTTTTCTTTAAATAATTTTTCTGAGCAAGCTAAATCTTCATATTAATTCTATCTCGGTAAATATGCATCCTTGGAATCTTGTTTGCAAATCCTAGATCCTTCATTTTAAATTCTCTAGCCAATTGTACATTCAATTTTTTGATATAATCTTTGTTGCAGCCTGCAACCAACATGTCGTCAATATACTACAATAAGATAACAAAACTTTTTTCACAAAACATCTTGAAGTATGAATAAGGGTTTGTATTTAGTCTGTTGTATTCAAGGCACATGATGAATGAATCAAATCTCTTGCACCAGCACAAGGCTTCTATTTTAGACTATATAGAGATTTGTTTAATCTACAAATCAAGTTCTCTTTTTCTTTTTCTTCAAAATCTTCTTGTTGAAGCATATAAATTTCTTCATCAAGATCTCCATGAAGAAAGGTAATTTTTACATCTAGTTGTTCTAGATATAAGTTAAATATAGCATGCATAACTAGGACTACTTGGGCTGTTATAAGTTAAACTATAGGAGAAAATATTTCATTAGAGCCAATACCATCTTTCTAAACATATCATTTCATCACCAGTCTAACACGATATCGCTCTACTTAATGATCATCATTCCGCTTGATCTTATAGACCCTTTTATTTTTAATAGTCTATCTTCCTTGTGGTAGTAACACAAGTACTCAAGTCTTAGTCATGTGGAGAGCTTCAATTTCTTCCTGCATTATTACCATCCACAAAGATACATTTGTGCTATTTATAGCTTCATGGAAAGTTAATGGTTCTCCATCCTTTGTTAGAAGACATTACGCAACATTAATTACTCTTCACAACAGACTCCGAGTGTCAATTCGATGGTCTTTTCTCACGAGTTGACCTTCAAACTTATGGAGCCTTCGACTCGACTAGGTCTTGTACATCATACTCCGATGTTGCTTCAGAAGAATCTCTAGTATTCTCTACTTAAAACACTTACAGTCTCTAAGTTCTTCCTTGATCTACTTCTTTATCTTTTCTTTGTAGTTGATTCTCTATAAAGATAGCATATTTGCTGACTATAACCTTGTGGATAGTGGGATTCTACAAGTGATACCTCTTTACTCTGTCAACATACCCTAAGAATATGCATTTCATGAATTTTGAATCTAGCTTTGTAATTTCTTAGGCATTGTACATTATATACACTGGACTTTCAAATACATAGAGGTTTAAATAATCAGCTAGTTTGCCAATTCACATGTCCATTGGTGTCTTCAAATAAATTGTAGTTAATAGAGCCCGACTCACCACATAACATGTGGTTTTATTGTTTCTACCCAAAAAACTTTATTCAGATCTGCAGTTGTCAATATTGCTCTTATTCTTTTCAATAGAGTTTTGTTCATCCGTTCTACCACTCCATTTTGTTGAGGAGTATATGCAGTACTAACTTATCTTTTGATACTTTCTTACTTGTAGAATGTAAGAAATTCACCATCTGTGTATTCTTGTCCATTATCTGCTCTCAAGCACTTGATCTTCTTTCCAAACTCAAGTTCGACTTGTGTTTTGTAAGCTTGAAAGACTAGAAACATATATGCTTTTCTCTTGATAGGGTACACCTAAGATCTTCTGAGGTAATCATCAATAAAGGACACAATACTTTGTTCCTCCCATGGATATAACTGATGTTTACCATACATCAGTGAACCGGTTCCACAATAGCCTTGCTTCTAAAGCTCAATGTGTTAAACTTTAGCCAATGCTACTCATTTGTAACACAATGCTCATATAAGGGAAGAGTTACCTATTTGAGCTCAGGATATAACTTCTGGTCGGAGAGAATATTTAAGCCTCGTTCTGACATGTGGCCTAATTTACAATGCCACATTATGGTTAGTTCTTCCCCACGGCTAGTTGATGAAACACATGAATCAGCTTCCTAAAATTTTTCTCTCTTAAGTATGTATAAATTTACAGCTATCTTTTCTTTATTTATTACAATAAGTGCTTCTCTAACAATATGCATGATTTTATTTTCTATATGGGTCTTGCAACTGAGCTCATCCAATTATCCTAAAGACAATAGATTCTTCTTTAAGACTTTCACGTATCGTACATCTTGAATGATGCTTATTTTACCATCAAATATTTTCATTTTGATAGTACTGATACCAAACATTTTTGAGGCATAATCATTATTTGTAAATATAGATCTTTCTGAGATAGGTTCATATTTGTGGAATCATTCTCTCCGAGAAGTTATGTGCTGTAGGCGTATAAAATTGCCTATAGGTCCCTTAGCACAGCTCGACGCCGATTTAACAAACGGACCCGGACCACGGGCGAACTATCCAAACAAGACCCGAACGCTGAAGCTCAAGCTATACGCAACGGAGCAGGATAACGAAGGCGACAAATCGCACCCAAAGCATTGGGAATGCATCACTCGCCACGCCGCTAATCAAACCAATGTTTAGGTGAATCACGAGTCATCTAAACAAGAGCGAACTCGGATCGAATCACGATCAAATCAACATCAATTCCGACTCAATTCAGAAGTTGGTTTACTGCCATATCAGGACCCGACTCACTGCCATATCTGGCAATCAAGACACTCTCTTGCTCCTTTTCTGTTTTCAGAGCTACAGCACTTCTCGCAGTGAGTCGGTTCCTACTTATGCGAACCAACTTTCTGAATTGAGTCCGAATAGTGATGAGCCGGACACCAGGGGGGAGCGGGGATATTTTCTCTTCCACTCATCCTCGTTACTATCCCAATGAAACCAGGAACCGGAAACAAAGGACAAACGGACAAACACCGGGGACTCGGCCGAAACCGAACCACCCCAGGGTGGCTTTCGGCCAAGCCGAGCCACCCTGAGGTGGCTCGAGTGGCCGAGCCACCTCAGGGTGGCTCGGCAAGGCCGAAACCACCCTAGGGTGGCGTCGGCCATCAAGCCGACCACCCAGGTGAGCTCAGGCCAAGCCGCAGCCACCTCAGGGTGGCTCCGGCCAAGGCCCGAGCCACCCTGAGTGGCGTCCGGCCAAAAGCCGAGCCACCCAGGGTGGCTCGGCCCAATCAGGCCTGACCCCCACGCCTTGAGGGCGTGCGCCAACGTCGCCGAACCACCTGGTTGGCTCGCTAAGGCCGAGCACCCATGGGTGCGCTCAGACTCGAACTGTTGCGCGCGCACAGCTTCTGATAGTGCCTATAAAATAGGCCTTAGTGTCATTTGTTTCAGAGTGTGAATTTTGGAGAGAAGGCGATAAAGCCTGCTGGATTGAAGACTTCAAATCTTAAACACAAAGATCAACAAACTTTCTGAAGGCTTGCAGACTTGACTTTCAGATCCGTTGCTCGGCGCATTCAGCCAACGCCAAAAAATAATGCAGGAGTTCGGAAGGAGACTTGAGATCTACACGATCTACGCTCCGGATCTAAGCTTGCTCTTAATCCGGAATTCGACGCGGTTTTTCCCTGGCTGAAACCAATCCCTCCGGCCCTATTATTCCCTTGGTGGAAATATGACCCGCAATCGTGTAGATCACGACCGATCAGAGATCACCTGCGGTGTGTCCACGGCAAAATATACCCCGTGGCGCAGTGCAAAGAACCCCACCAAAGCGACCCGTCGACCCCAAAACTAGGAGCTCGCGATTAGTTCGACAATAAGGAAAATTGTAATCTTTACTTGTTTCTGATTTTTTCATGTAACCGGATCTATAAAAGACCTCGATCTTTGTAACGCCATAAAGTGTTAACTGAAGATAGCCAATTATGATCAACAATGAAAAAAGCTTTAACGATTCTTCCGCCGAACAATCCTTGAGCCGACCACAGTGGGAGCCAACAGCTTTACTGCCGAAGTGTCCGTCGCAGCGGGGCGGATCCGATCCCGTTCGAGGAGGAGGTCGAGTACGAATTCGAGCCAACAAAAAGTTCGATTGGCAACTATCTGTCATCCTGTCCAAATCTACCTCCCCTCGCAAGTCAAGTCTCCCAAATGCTTCTCTTCCAGAGAAAACTTCGTTGCGTTACGAAGAAGTTTGATAGCTTCCAACGCAGATCTCCACTCCGTTGAGCGAAAGCTGCCATCGGGTGAGATTCTCTCCTTCCAACTCAGGTCAGATCTGCTCTGGCGCCGAATCTTCCGTCGAGGCGTAGTGACATCTCTCAAAGATAGCCTCCGCCAAGCAGGCAATCGCTTCAGCGCCTTGCCCGAAACAAATCGCAAAGGCAATGAAATCTGTGGACGGGATCTACAACACGATTCTTGACAAAGAACAGAAGAGGCCGAACGACCTCAACAACCAATGAATTGGCAACTTTTCCTCCAAGCACCAATCACCGAAACGAATGGAATTTCCCGGTTGTCAAACCGGAAAACCGGCAACCTTGGAGA
>NC_033801.1:99911719-99924729 GCF_001876935.1 Asparagus officinalis | reverse complement strand
GACGGGAAACTAGGGGTAACGACTTTCGATTCATAAATCATGATATATAACATATGCAATTGACTTTAGTAAACTTTTTAGTACTATTGAAATATTTACTTCTACAAAAGCTACATACAAATTTAACTAAAGTTCCTCTGTGCGCCCACTATTGCTGTGATAGTTAATAAGTGTACATTATTAGACATACATGGATTTAACATTGAAAAAGATTCTACTACAAGCCTGAGCTAGGTTCTTACGTGCATCTTTAAGATAAACACTATCAAGTTATTCTGCTGTTTTTTGAAGAGAGTGCAACAGTTTAATTTTTCCCACTAGGAACTACATCAAGACTTAAAATAAATATTAACCCAAAACAAAAAATTATTTCAATTCAATTCATAATTCACAATTGAATCTTAACCATTGCTGCATTATCCATCTCTAAGCGATTCATTAGAGTTGCAAAAATCAGAAGGAAGGGAAAACAAAACCTAGCAATCTAAATGGACAGTTACAACTCATAGATTCCTATTAGAATTAATCATAAAATCATCTCCAACGATGATATAATTACAAATAATATAAATACGTCACAAATTTCAGCCTTTAAGCACGCAATAAATTCTACAGAAACTACCGACAATACAAGGGTCACACCCTGAGCAGAGTAGTTTCCCTCTAATTGATATTTTATTCTTGATTGAAGGGGCTAATATCAAATAACTTAAGAATTGACAAATTTAATAGAATTCATGATTTGATGAAGCTAAATTTCAATGATTAAGGGACCATAATAGAAAAATTTAGACCTAATAGAAAATTTAATGACTAGATGACAAATAATACCTGATTGACTGGCAGCGGTGAAGTCACGGGGCGGTGGGACGTGGCGGCGCCAGGACGTGCTGCCAAAGGAAGAAGCGACTGCTGTCGGTGGAGGCAGAGGTCGTGGGCGTGCGCTGTCGTGGAGGTCGGAGGTCGTCGACAGTCGCTGTCGGTGGAGCGGCAGGTCGTCGGCGTCGCTGTCGTGAGCAGATGGCCGACGCTGGATTACGGAGGCTAGAGGTCGACGCTGTCGTGGAGAGGGGGAGAGAGGATGATTTGGGGGCGAGAGTGTTGGGTTTTCGATGAGAGGCGGCTAGGGCTTAAACAGCGGAAAATAAATTTTGGGGATAAAATCCCGAACAAAAATAATTCATAATCAATCGCTACGGGAAGCCCGTCAGCGATGTTGGAAACCCCGTCAGCGATGTAAAATTGCTGACGGTGAGTTACAATGCCGACGGCCAACATCACTTTGGACGCACCTGCCGTCAGGGATAAACATACTGACGACGGCAAGCTCCCGTCAGGGATGTTGCTGCAGCAATACGACAATTCTACTATGTCAATGGAAATAATTTTCAATATCCTTTTTTAAGGAGCTCTCTTAGGTCAATTAGGATGAAATGATTCAGATCTTTATCAATAATCATGATATCTTACCTGGTTATATGTAAACCTTAAATAATTCAAACAAACTTCGTCAATTCCATAGGTTCATTCACGAATCTTAACGTATAACTTGTTTTAAAACTGGGCCAGTTTCCATTTCATTTCCCTAGATTTAGCAAAAAGCAGCCTATAGCTATAATGGAAAATATCCAAGTTAATTGGGCTGAAGTTTAAGCTTTAACAATCTTTGACAATACAAGAGATTTCTTCCTTATGGTGTTTTTTTAACAAAAGTCTTTACAAATTTCATTCGGTGATCTTAAATCTGAAAATTCCTGTGTGTCTGTTCCATTGAATTCTTTTGATTCAAAATTGCCTAACTAGGATGAAGTTAAACAAATTTTAAAATGTCGAAGACAAAAAACTCAAGAAAAATGAACCTCATCCTCAATCAAGAAGGATAATCCAACAAACTATTCCACAATCTCAACTCAAGTGGAACTTCTCTAGTCAACCACGCACTACCTTTCCTTTCAAGAACCTTCATATTTTTTAGATGGCCAATACAACACACTATTGCTCGTATTCTGAACTTGAAACTGGTCAAATAGCTCTATATTCTCAGAATTCCTAATATTCATATAGTATCAGAAAGAGTAATCAAGAAATTTGATGATTGATACAAAGCTTAGCGCATACGTTTCAAGGACATCAACCTCCCTCCAGCACTTAGAAGTTTATGCCATGCATCAATATTGAGATTTGATGTTTAAGTGTTTAGTTCAAACATTATGTTCTTTTGTTAGTTATCTATGTTTAAGTATCAAAAACTATGTAGTTGTGGGTTGTTATTAAGACACATGTAATATGTTATGTTGCTACAATGTCAAGTATGTTGATTGTGTGTTTGCATTACTATGATGTTGTTTGGATAGTTAATATATGTGCTATATATTTTAAACAGATTATGGTGATGAACATTATGGAACTTTTGGTCTTTATGGCAAGTCTTTGCCTACCTATTTGGATACTTAAGCTTATGACAAAAATATAAGTTTCTGTTATTTTACAGTATAGTCGACTAATTGACATTATAGCCGACTACTGAAGGCAAAATTCATTTTTTAAGTTTCTATCTAATTACAGTATAGTCGACTAATGAACTTTATAGTCGACTACTGAGAAATTTTCTGAATTCACAGAATCTGTTTAAACTTAGTGTAGTCGACTATTCTGTCTTATAGTCAACTACAGATACAGTTTTTCTAGATTTTAAAGTTTGAATTTATGACTGTTTATAACCGTTTTTAAACGTTTTTAAAGTTCAAATAATTATCTTTTCAAGGGCTATAAATAGGTTATTTGTTTAGAAAAAATGCAGAGACTTACATACGCCATAAGCTTTGTAATAGTTTCGTAAACATTTCAGAAGTTTGAGAAAACAAAAAGTTTCGTGAAATTGCCTTTGATATTATTCAATATACTTATTGTTTAGGCAATTTACACAGAAAGTTAGAATCATTCTATATGCCACTTACTACACTAACACGGGTACAAATCAAGGCTTATCGGATAATCAAAATTGTTGGCTTCAAAAGTTCTCGTCGTTTGTGAGAAGGTGTTAATCTCTTAGTTGTTAGAGATTGGTGTGCAAATTGGCAAGGGTGTTTGTCAATTGGTGTTGGCAATTTGTAGGGACTTGTAAATTGGTACAGGTTTGCTTTTGATTTTGTAAGTTTATTCAAAATCATAAGTGGAAGAACTGCTCAGCAAGGATTTTGCTTGGGGACTGGATGTAACACAGGCATTAGTGGAAGCAGTAATATAAACTTTGTGAATTTGTGTTTGTGAAAGTTGCGGGGATTGGCTAATTTGTTTTTTTGTAATTTATAATGCTATTTGCATAAATTTTAAAAAGAATACTATTCACACCCCCCCCCCGGCACCTCTAGTGTTTTACGTATATCTTATTTTAGATCTAGCATTCCGCGCATACCAGTCATCGAGGCGCTTTGTTTGAGCGCATAAAGAGCAGGCGCTTCTTAAAGCTCGGCATACATAATGACAGGAAACTTGCTCAGATATGAACCGCTTGTGGTTGCTCCTATATATATGATGCAGGCGATCTAACTCCGCATGAAGGAGAAGCATTTTTCACGTCAAATTTGCCAAAGAGTCCAACGGCAGCCTTTGTTTGAAGCCAATGGAAAGTAATAGTGGCGAACCGTACGCATTTTCGGCAAAACAGTACTAAATAGTGTCCGTCATATCCAGAGCCATAATACTTAATGACGAAAAGCCATGAGCAACTAAGAAACGAAGCTTTGTGTCTTCGTGATGCTTCCGACCTGCAGCCGGTTCTTTAACAATTGTAAAACTCATTTACATGTAATGACACTCCAACATCATTTGGTTTGGGAACTAAATCCCTAAGTAGAGTTCTTGCATCAAGCTCTGCACATTTCATCAACGGCGTCATTGCATTTTCGCCACTTAGACTTTCGCGCTTTGTGCTTGTCGAAGTTAAGTTGTGGGCTCATCTTCAGCTAAATGTTTTTCATCATAAAATAATGCAATGACCGAGCGGGTTTGCACCAGCATCGCCCGAGCCTTGATTTAGGCTGGACTTCGATAATCATATTAAATGAGTAGGCAACCTTGCTTTTGTCTTGATGTTAGTTTCCATGTAGTAACTTCACCGCTTCGTGATGGATCAATTTGAGAGATGGACTCAAAACTCCGCCTTGTCACTAGAAATAGCTTCAGAAGGAGTGATTCAAATTAGAGTCCGCTAAGATGCAGCAAATTCAGAAGTTCTCCATGACACGTAGCTTTGATAAAAAAGGTGACACTTCATCAATTAACATCACGAGACGCTAACAACTTATCTTAGTAAACCGACGGATCGCATGAACACGCTCTGTCTCCTGATCCTGCGAGAAATCATACCAAACAGACAAAACATTCCTTGCTTTTGGGTCAACGGCTTAGCTCGGGCTTTGTTTAGGTACATGAACATAGCACAAAGAACCCAAAAATTCTAAATAAACTCAACGATCAAGTGCTTGGTAATTGAACAACAGTGAACAACAACTCGAAAGGAGATTTTGATGTACCTGGCCATGGAGGCAATCGATTGATCACATGACAAGCACATTGCATAGCTTCTGCCCATAATTCTCAAGGGAGATTTTTATCATGCAGCCAAGATAAGGTGACTACCGTAAGATGTGCCAACTTTCGCTCAGCAACCTTATTTTGTTGTGGGGTATTTGGACATGTAAATTGGCGTTTGATGCCATTCTCTTCACAAAATCTTAAAAATTCATGAGATAGAAATTCTCCTCCATTATCCGTTCGCAAACACTTTATGACTGAACTGAACTCCTTTTCCACCATCATCTTAAACCGCTTGAAGTGGATGAGAACTTCACTCTTGTTTTCCAAAAAATATACCTAGCTGTATCGAGAGAAATCATCGACAACAACCATCATATAACGAAGGCCATTGTAACTTGGAGTGCTAGTTGGTCCCATGAGATCAGAATGAATAAGCTGAAACATTGAAGATGCACGATTCATGGATTTCTGGAATGGAAGACGGTGGGATTTGTCATATTGACAACCGGAACATACCCCACCTAAACATTCTGATTTAAATAGAGGAACACCCTTGAGCAATCTATTTGTTGAAATTTGCTGTAGTAATTGATAACCAACATGCCCAAGTCGAGCATGCCAAAGAGCGACACTAGTGTTTTGACTTGTCTTTTCAACATAAGCTTCTCTAGCAGACAACACATACAGAGTGTTGTGACTGATGCTTTGAGAAACCAAACCAACGAACGCCGAGAGAAAGACCAAACAAAACACAAATAGGTTAGGGTTCGGCAATTGCCTAGTCCACGGGGCAGCAAGGGGGTGAGGTTTTCACTAATTAGAGAAGGTAGAGTACAAATTGAGATTACAAAATCGCTCAAACGAACCAACTAATCTCACACAAATCTCTCAATCTCTCAACCAATAACCCTAACAAATAGCTCAGAAAGATCTCTTTTTTCTGTGCTCCAAACCCAAAACTCTCCTCACAAAACCTCAAATCGTATTGGTATTTATACCAAAACAGAAACCCAAACAGACTGCAAATAGGAACCTGAACTTTTCCAAAACCCGTCATAAGTCGACTTATCAGTCTGCATAAGTCGACTTGGCAAAGAGCGAGAAACAAAGCAACTGGAGAAAGGATCATAGTTTCGACTTATCAGAAACCTGATAAGTCGACCTTAGCCAGAGCAAAACAACAATCCAGAGCAAACTAAGTCGACTCATGCACCAACATAATCGACTTACCATGAAGTCGACTTATGCTGTTGCATGAAGTCGAACTTATGTACCAAAAATCTGCTTTTCCAATTCTTCTCCACACAATTCTCCACGCTCGGCGAAGTTTTCCCAAACCTGAGGGCCGCCACCACCAAACAAATGCCTCACATGCTGAGACCCAACTGAAGAGTGCTGAACACTCACCCCAAATGTCGATGTCGCTCACGCAAATCGCGTGCATCAAAAACTGCTCTCGTATCCTTTGCCAAGGAATATCAAGCCATTCCACCGTTAGTTCACCCAAACGGCACTCAAAGGCCCTCAATCAATATAGAAAGTCTGCAACTCTTCTCCAATATCACCAACGATCTGCAACTGATAGTATTCCAATGACCCAAATTGAGACAATCAAACACCTCCACCTGAGGTAAACCAATGGCCATATCAAACTAATATCTACCAGCTGTAACTGAATCCAAAACCAATCCATCATCTGCATCAAAACCAAATGCATCTCCAAGCCTGTGTCACCTTAGCTGGAATCCCAAATGACCAGTATGATCTGGAGTATGTGGAGTAATCTCCACCCAACGTGGAGTAGCATCACTCTCCACCTGCTGCGATTATCCAAATGACCTGATCACACTCTCACCTGCCGAGAGTCAAAGTGACATACCTGCTCAGACAAACAAGAAGCTCCCAAACGATAATCAACTGAGCCTCGAACCCCAAAACGCGCAATCGGATCCAATCTCACATCCACGATGTGACCGTAATGCTGGTATCCAAATATCCGACGCGACCCAAAATCTGAAGCAGGCTGCCACCAGATCTAATAACTCCTAAAGCCAGCGTCGGCGACCTATGCATAAGATGAGCCCAAATATGTCGAAGCCCGCACACACCAATGCCAATGCTCGACATCAAACCGCGAATCCTCCTCCAGAAAGGAACGACCCATCGAAACTGTCATTCATCTCGTCGCCCCAAAAGTCTCCAACCAATGAAGTGTCTCCTATTGCGTGAGCTCGGCACCAACGCAAGAAAGGACCCCTACCAAAGCTGAAACATATGAGTTACCTTTCTGCCAATACACTTCTTCCAATTGTTGTTGACTTCTAGACTTTACACCAACGACGGAACTGTCGCCCGGACCCAATAATGCCTAGAACAATCACCAACTGTGGAAACCAAATACGTTACCTCCCAATGATGCCGCTCCTTGGAAGGCCCAAATGCCTGGACTGAACACCTCCAAAAAGCACCCTCTCTCGATTGATAGAAGTGCCAACTCCACCACGGTCTCGCTCATCCTAATGTGCTCACAGGACTTCAATCTGCAGGTCATAGCACTCCTCAACAACCAATGCCGGTATTACCAATCATATAACCCCAGCACCAAACAATGCACAGTCTAGCCGAATCTGATGAGTCGTCATCATTTCCTATCAATCACCGGTGCTTCCGTGCAAATCTTCAACTGAGGAACGAACCTCACTCCAACCAACTCCCGAATCACCCCGTCACTCATCCTGATCCGAACAGTACCAATACCACCAATAGAGCATTTGTGATCATTCCCCATGAGCACGAAATCCCCTCTTTCCAACTCCTGAAAGCTGGAGAACCAATCCCTCCTAGGGCAAATGTGGTATGTAGCACCCGAATCCAATATCCACTCTGTAGAGTAGGCAACACAAACTGACGGCAGTGCAGATAACGAGTAGCCCGAAGAATCCGAATCTGAATCGTTGCCACTAGCCTTGACAACATTCGCCTCTGAAGCTTGAATAGCTTTTCCCTTATTCTTCCCGGCTCGATCAACTAACTTTGGGCAATCGGCTTTCCAATGTCCATCTTCTTTGCAAAAGGCACATTGATTCTTACGAACTCCAAGATGTGCCCCTCTAGACTGCGACCTCCCACTACGGTTTGGACCCTTTGCTCTTGCGACCAACGCCCCCGCTACCGGCTCAAACGAAGTCTCCTTATCCTTCTTTCGAAGCTGATAATTCACAAGTGCAGCGGTGACCTCACTATACGAAAGAGATGCCTTCCCATTAATAAGAGTAAGAACGAAGGTCTCATATTCCTCGTCAGGCAAGGAACTCAATAGCAACAACGCCTTGTCCTCATCTTCAATCTTAACATCCACATTCGCCAAATCCGCAAGAAGCTTCGTGTAGTGGTTCATGTGATCACCAATGGAGGTTCCTTTCTTCAACTGGAAGCGGTAAAGCCTCCTCTTCAAATGCAAGCGATTCTCCACACTCTTGGTCAAATACTTGCTCTCAAGGATCTCCCAAATCTTCTTTGCAGAAGTCTCATTGATCACATCATACTTTAGATCTTGAGTGAGACAAGACCTAATCACACCACACGCCGTTCGATTCATCTTTTTCCAAACCTTCTCATCAATGTTGTCCGGTTTCCCGTCCAACTCCAACGTATCTTCCAAATTTTGCGCGTTGAGCGCATCCATGACTTCGCATCGCCAAAGTCCAAAATTGTTTGTGCCATTGAACTTTTCCACATCAATCTTCATTGAGTGGATATTCAAGCTTTGGACGGTCTTCACGCCGGAAGTACTGCCCACAACTCCTTCTTTCTCGGCCATAATCCTCAAGGCACCACCAAACCAATGCGGAAACAAACGAGAAATAGATCCAAACTGAAAAAGACGAGATTTTTACAAAAAAAGATCCCACCTTTATCACCAAACGAAGCCCTAGATGAACTTCCAAAGCGATCTACTCCTCCAAATAGCCCAAGCGTTGCCCGTGCTCTGATACCACTTGTTGTGACTGATGCTTTGAGAAACCAAACCAACGAACGCCGAGAGAAAGACCAAACAAAACACAAACACCAAGGTTTTACGTGGTTCGGCAAATTGCCTACGTCCACGGGGCAAGAAGGGGGTGGGTTTTCACTAATAGAGAAGGAGAGTACAAATTGAGATTACAAATCGCTCAAACGAACCAACTAATCTCACCAACAAATCTCTCAATCTCTCAACCAATAACCCTAACAAATAGCTCAGAAAGATCTCTCTTTTTCTGTGCTCCAAAACCCCAAAACTCTCCTCACAAAACCCTCAAATCGTATTGGTATTTATACCAAAACAGAAACCCAAACAGACTGCAAATAGGAACCTGAACTTTCCAAAAAACCCGTCATAAGTCGACTTATCAGTCTGCATAAGTCGACTTGGCAGAGCACCAGACGGTTTTACCTCCCCCGTTACGTCAATTGCCTACGTCCACGGGGCAAGAAGGGTGGGTTTTCACTAATAGAGAAGGAGAGTACAAATTGAGATTACAAATCGCTCAAACGAACCGCAACTAATCTCAACCAACAAATCTCTCAATCTCTCACGCAATAACCCTAACAAATAGCTCAGAAAGATCTCTCTTTTTTCTGTGCTCCAAACCCCCAAAACTCTCCTCACAAAACGCCTCAAATCGTATTGGTATTTATACCAAAAACAGAAACCGCGCAAACAGCTGCAAATAGGAACCTGAACTTTGCGGCAAAAAAACGCGTCGACTTATGCCTGTGCATGAGTCGACTTATGACCAAAAATCTGCTTTTTCCAATTCTTCTCCACACAGAGAATTTTTCTTTCTTCCAATAAAAAGAACATCAGCATCAATAGATCTTAGATTCTTAAGGATCCATACCTTATTTGGACCGAACAGAACAAACTCTCCAGAATCAGTGATTTGAGAGACTGAAACAAGGTTCTTCTTCAAGCCTAGTACTTGATACACATCTTCAAGAGTAAGACCTCCGCTATTCAAATTTTCAGCTTTGACATTGAATTGACCTTCCTTCATTACCGAATGTAGTGAATTGTCAGCGGTCACAATCACTCGATTTCTTAGATGGGGACGAACATTAGTGAGTAATGTAGTGTCTCCAGTAGCATGATGTGTGCAACCCGAATCAACGATCCACTCCTTTTCATAATCAATGCATCTACCTGCAATTTGGTCACTTTGATGCGAAACAGAAGCAATATTATCAGGTTGATCAGTTACCTCAATAGACAGACATTTGTCCTAGTTTGGTTCATCTTCTTCTTTCACTTCATGCGCTATATTGACATCTGATTCTACAAGCTTAACACGGCAGTTTGGCTTAATATGACCAGATTTTTCACACCTTTTACAAACTATCTTCACACGACAGTTTGCCTTTATGTGTCCCACCTTTCCGCACCAATAACATGTTAACTTGGAAGTGCTCGACTGCTCCCCCTCAGCTTTTTGCTGCTTACCACTGCTTGATAAGAACTTGTGGGCATTTCTTGTCCTTGACTTATCTTTGACAAAAGTGCATCTTCAGCATTAGAGGAAGACTTGCCAGACATTTGTTTAACCAAAGCTTCCTGGTTAGATAACAGATTTTCCAGCTCGACAATAGATAGTTGATTCGTCCATCCTTGAATAGATGAGATGAATGACATGAATTCTTTCCTCAGGCCACGAATCAAATAGCGTCGTAGCCTTTTATCACTTATATGTTCTTCACTGTCCAATTCTGAAATTTCTGCACATACATTTTTGCTTTGAGAAAATAATCAAAAATGGACATATTACCTTGAGTTAAAGAAGCAAGCTCATTTTCAAGATATTGCAGTCGCATTGTATTTTTCTGGGTGAATAATCTTTCAAGAGTATCCCAAATTTCCTTTAGCGATTCCATCTCACGGACATGATCAATGTATTCCTTGTTGATTGAAGTTCTGAGAGCAAACAAAGCCTTCCCACACTTTATCTTCCATTTTCGTCTTGCATCAGCAAGCTGCAGAGTATCATCAGGGAGTGTATCATCACCTGTAACAAGATCCCACAAATCTTGTCCTTGAAGATATGCCTCCATGCACAATTGCCAATATTGATAATTTGTGCCAACAAACTTCTCAATATATAGTCATTTGAGAAATACCACTACCTCCGTTCATCTTGAAATATGAGAAAACCAAAAAAATGCTGCACACAGCCCAACAGATTCACTGAGTAATTTAACAGCACGTAGTGAGCAACCAAGGCTCTGATACCATGTAACAAACAAATAGAACCAATAGGTAGAAATGTTTATTACTCAGTAAGAAACAAATAACAGATTTAGGAGGTAATAAGATCAAAGGAAAGACTCATACTTTAACTTCAGATTACAGACTCTTATTTATAATTAAATAGCTAACTAACTTGCTAACATTTCTCAACTAACTAAGACTGAGGTGACTCCTAATTTTACTCAACCGATAAAACCAATTCGGAGATGATTCCTAATTTCACTCAACTGATAAGACCAATTCAACAACTACCGACTAAAAAATAAAACAAATTTGACTGACTCAAATACTAGGAGGGGATGCACTAACTTATAACATGCCCTTCTGAAAGATGACCGACATGGTTAACATTATGCACAAGATGAAAAAATTGCTGATATTTTAACTATTTCAATCTCAGGTTGTAAGTATAAGCTAGGATACTGCCCTAAATTATAAGGTATCTTGCACCGAGCATATCATACTCCCTTTAAAAATACGAGCTCGAAAAATCTTTTTATGGTCAACATTATCCTTACTATTTGAATATTTTATTTAAATTTTAATTTATTACAATCATAATTATATCATATCCTAAACCTATGTGAACTACTTACAGGTCAATAATTTAAAGATTAATAAGCTATAATATATAAAGATTGCAAAAAAAACCTAAAAATTTTTAAAAATTGCACAAAACACCCTTAAAAGTATAAAATTACACAAAACATCCAGACGTTTCAAAACTTAAAACAAAAAACATGAAACCCTCAATATTTTAAAAACTATAAAAACACCCTAAAAAGTTCAAATAATAACAAAGCACTATGAAATTCTGAAATTTTAAAACTTGCGAACAACAAAGACGAATTCAAGGAATTACTATCTGACACAAAAAAACTAAAATTTGCAAACAATAACCTCAAAGTTATATTCCGAAAAACTCCTTTGAAAATTAAAAAACACAGAAAACCCTAAAATTTAATAACTTATAACCAATACATATCAAATCTCAAAATTATATGAGTTCGAAAAAATCTTTACATGGTCAATATTACCCTTGACTATTTGAATATTTTATTTAAATTTAATTTATTATAATCATAATTATATCATATCCTAATCCTATGTGAACTATTTGCAGGTCAATAATTTAAAAATTAATAAGCTATAATAAATGAAGATTGCAAAAAACCCTAAAAAGTTTTAAAAATTCACAAAAACACCCTTAAAAGTATAAAAATACACAAAATATCTAGACGTTTCAAAACTTAAAACAACAAACATGAAATCCTTAATATTTTAAAAACTATAAAAACACCCTCAAAAAGTTCAAATAATAAAAAAGCACTATGAAATTCTAAAATTTCAAAACTTGTGAACAACAAAGACGAGTTTAAGGAATTACTATCAGACACTAAAAAACTAAAATTTATAAAAATAACCTCAAAGTTATAAAAATTCTGAAAAACTCCTTCAAAAATTAAAAAACGCATGAAACCCTAAAATTTAATAACTTATAACCAATACATATCAAATCTCAAAAGTATCAGCAGACCGTTAAAAATTTAAATTTTGCAACAAACAATCTAAAGTTTTAATAATTATAAAAAATACCCTCAAAATTTAGAGTTGCAAGAAATATTCTGACATTAAAAAACCTACTACCAACACATGGAACATAAAAATTACAAACACTCAACTTAAAATTTAAAAATTTTAAAAATACTCTCAAAGTTTTAAAATTTGTAAAACACACCCTTAAAAATTCAAAATCACAAAAAAGCGACTAAGATTTTGAAACATAGCAAAAAAGAGAGTAGTTGTTTGATATTCTTTCATTAAGATATGTGTGTAATGTGTGTAAAATAACGATGGTTTTAATTCATAGAGTTATCGTAATTGTTAGAGTAATAATGTGAGATGGGATAACGGTTTTATAATCCCTTCATTGATTTGGTTCTAATACAGTCGTTATTGGACCTCCTAAAAGACGAAGAAGTCTATTACCTTCATTAATCATAACTTCTAATCTTAATTGGATTATTATTGAAAATAATATAAAAAACCCAAAACCCAAACCTCCACATAACCGCAACTAATTAATAAACTAAACCCTAATTAAAATATCATCGCCTCCTGTTCGTTCAAAATTCATCTCCTCTTGTTCCTCTCCAAATACGCGAGCCTCCTGTTCAAACTCGCTGCC
>NC_033801.1:99856916-99910719 GCF_001876935.1 Asparagus officinalis | reverse complement strand
TGAATTTATTGTAATCGACCGAAGATATAATGAATTCCATGACAAAACCAACTTTTGACGCAAACAGGAGGTTGCAATCACATGAATGGATTGCCTCACCTAGCATTGTAAATACAATGTAGGTTGCATTCTCATCCTAGATTGCCCTACCTAAACAAAGCAAAACATTATAGATTGCATTCTCATAATATGACCATCATCATTGCCCAAATTGAACAATACAAAATAACCATACCAATACATATCGTGCAATGTAGGTTGCTATCAAGTATCATATCCATCCATATTTATATAAACCTGCAAAAGAACCCAAGCTCATATTCAGTTTATACAAAATATGAGCATCAAGTATCATTTTCTAATGGTTGCTTGTGAGCTTGTTTCAGATTGCTTCAGATTCAGTTTATTTCAGATTCGTTTCAGATTGCTTCAGATTCAGTTTATTTCAGATTCAGTTTGTTTCAGGCCCCTTTAACAAAAATTAACCAAAACCTGTCCACACACAAGCAAGTTAGATCCAAGAGCAGCTCAGATTAGACGTAAAACCCACAACAAACCAAGGTCAGATTAGGCAAAATCTGCAAACGCACAGACTCGTTGTAGCTATCAAGGTCGATCCCACAGGGACTAGGGTTAATTACCAAATTTTACGTTATTAGACTAGCTAAACTAATGAGTAAATTAGAAGAGATTTAATAAAAGAAATAAAATAAACAACTAATCGGATTGAATTCAGTATAATAAAGGACTAGGATTGGGTTATCACCACAACTTAGGTGTTCAATGATGAAATTTTTCAATTCTGTGGGCTGTTGGCTTTAATCTAAGAAAGGGTGAATTAGGCCTAAATTAATCTAATAGGCCTCTTCAAGGTCTTAAAGACCGTGCCTAATTAACCCTCAATTAACCTACTTTCGTGCGAATTAAGGATTAAGTTAAAACCCATTAAGCTTTTATGCTAATCCCAAATCAATCCCCAAGCCGAATCTAGCCTACTTTCGTGCGTTCGAGCTTCCCTGCTCCTTAATTTCTAAGAGTATCGGTATATAATCTTCACCTTCAGTCCATTCAATTACATTGCTACCTATGATTCGCTAATACGGTGATCAGCGAGATTAAACAAAATTAAAACACTAGAAATTAAGTTTAAGCCATCCTAAACTTTCACCAAGAACATATATTGAATTCATTCATCCAATCACCAAAAATTGGGTTCTTTCCCAACCCTTAGACAAGAAATCTACTCACACAGTGATTGCCGAAATAAGAGAAGACATCAAATAATTATGCAAATCAATCATAAGAAGAAATAAATCAAAGAGAGTGAAAGAATTAACCCGTCTTTCCTTTCATTGCAAATCTTCAAAATAAGAACTTACAATCCAATCTTCTTACAAGAGATTAATGCTCCTTCCTTCAATACTTGAACCCATAGAATAGATTGCCCTAGTGATGCTAAAAGAACATAACAAAAGATTCCCAAAACCCTATCAAAACATCTATTTTATATTGTCTCCAAAAATCTGGAAAATAACTACATTCCCGCCGCCACCGGCTGTGCGTCTGCCCACCACACCAGGCGTGTGGTAGGGGGGCTGTTTATGCTGATTGCTTGTTTCTTTAGTTTTCCGGTATTTTGGCTATTACATTTGCGTCCGACCCTCGAATAGCGTGATTCAAGTTGCCCATTCCTGTTGCAAGACGATACTACAACTTTTATCTTTTGAGTTTTTCTGGCATTCAAACTGCATCAGGCTACAACAATTCAGTTCTTCATCACTGCGTGCATCCATTTTCTTCACGAACCATGCCTTTCAAAATCTTGTTGTTGCTTCAAACTCTTGTAAAACTTCCACACGATCATCAAATTCTTTCAATCTTGAGCCAATACCTACATATAAGCAACACAAACCACAGACCCCAGTATCCTCGCATCTAAACACGAAATATGCATTAAACACCTCGTTAAATCATTGCTTAAAACACACTAGATAAATGCATATTTACCGTGTTATCAACTCCCCCAAGCTAGACTTGCTTTCCTCAAGGCCCAAATAAACACATAAAAAATAGGCAGGAGTGAAAGCCAAATAGAGTAGGCATCACCCCCTCAATCAATCCTTTAACCAATATGCAAACAATATCACAAAACAAATACCTTTTCATCGGGGACTAACGACATTTAATTTTCCAAACTCTCAACAAATCATCCATTTCAAAATTTTATTTACGATCACAAGCGTCACAAGTCAAGGATAGCCATCCTATCAATTCTTCAAGTCAAAGTAGAAAAAAAAAATTTCATGTAACTAGCTTCAATCCACAAAGTACTAAATTGAACCTTCAGGTAGTTAAATTGGTAGACCTCACTTTAGGATAAGTGGACTCTCAATCTCTCATGTGTTTAAGCGATGTGATTGTATCCTCAAAATTCTTCCGAATGGATGTATTCAATCCATAAGTCTGCATTTCATCTCAATCTCCACCACTTCGAAAAACTAATGCATTGCACCAAAATCATGAGGTCTTTTATTTGGTTGTAAACGCGGGCCTTAGGGTCAAAAGGTAGGATATATATTTGGGATTGTAGTTGAAAGCCTATCACTAGTGGAGTGATACTTATAAAATATTTGATCTCAAAATAAGATCAATGAAATTCAAACAAACTCCATCATCTATTAAAGAACTTCTTCCAACTACTCCTTTTAGTATGCCATAATAAATTCTTTCGACACCCGCAATTACATACACCATAAAGAGGACACTTTATTCATCTTTTTTTTCTTAATTTCATTTCTTTTTTTCTTTTTCTTTTTTTTGTATAAAAGAAGCAAACACCTACTTTCACACCCCCAATCTTACATTTCATTGCTCACATAACCCGTTATATCATAAATTGTGCTCCACTAGCTTAGACAATGGGTAAGGGATACAATCGGATTTTGAAGGTTACATATGTGGGTTTAATCAACAAAATTAGGCTCATAGGCTCAAGGGGGCTAATCAAAGGGAACAATAGTGCATGGTAGGCTATTTGGCAAATGTGGACTATAAACAAAAATGTGCCTCAATCACCTTTTATGCATACAAAAGTTATATGTGACCTTGAAGAGATTCAATGCAAGTTCTAGTATCCTACACCATTGGAGAATATCACACAAGCAAAGAAAATAATGATTGGATATGCAATGCATCCAATTTCAGGCTCAAAATCTCACGGGTTTTATTTGTCTACCAAATTTAATTCCCCTCTTGTCTCAATAGAGTAATGGTTATGACGCTAGCCACATAAATGCTAAATCCTATAAGACAAGAGAACATTCAAGTCCGGTTCTCCCATATTGTTAACTTGCAATCAAAAGCATTTTAGAATCAATTGAAAGATGGTATAAGAAGTTGTCAAGTCCCAATTAATGAGCATCTATCTAGTTCAATGATCGATAAAGGTTAAGCATTCATGTCATCATCAGGAGATCATTTCCCTAATTGTTTTTTTTGTTTTTTGTTTTTTTTTGAATTAAGAAACAAAGCAAAAGAAAAACTAAAATAAAAGAAAAATAGGCAATTATAGACAGGCAATCAATGCATGAACAACCCACACCCCCAAGCTTAAGATCGACATTGTCCTCAATGTAAAAAAAATAGAAATTAGTGCAAGGGTGCAGGAAACATACCAACTCACTAGTCAGAAGGAGGCGGCGTAGAGGCATCCTGTCGGAGCTGCCACTCGTGAAAAGACTGCATCATGTAGTGTATAGAGTCCAGTAGTTGTCCTTGACGTTGTTGCTCTTGCTCACTCTGAACTCCTCGAATTAATTCATAGTGATGTGTGTGACTCGACACTACAACAAAACTGTTTTTTATAGCATTGAATAATAGCGTTTATGTTGTAAATGCTATAGATTATATGTGCCATATTTTTTGATAGCGTTTGAAAAATTTTAAACGTTATCAATAATTGAGCGCTTTTATTTTTGTTCTGGCGCGTTGAAATCTTTAAGCGGGACACCAAAAATTAAAACCGCATGTTGAAAACCATTCTAAAAACCCCCAATAGAGAATCAACAAATAATCCCAATTCCTGTTCTTTTTCTTTCACCCAAACCCTAACATCCCTCCGACTCATCGCTGCCGCCTCCGAGTCGTCGCCGGTGCCATCTCTGAGTCGTCGCCTGTGCCGTCTCCGACTTGCTATCGCAGCATCTCGCCGCCGCTGCCGCCTCCAAACCCTACCCTCCTCTTCGTCCACCGCCTCGTCTTTCGTCCACCGCCGGAGCCCGTCGGAGCCCCTCCTCGTATCTCGTCCACCTCTGAAACCCCTCTTATTTGAAGATTCGAGGGATTAAATTTTTTATAAGCTTGTTAGCGGGCTCATCAAGTATCATATGTTCATCTGTTATTTCTTATATATTGTAGGTTAGAATGATCCCTTTATTTTCTAGAAGAAGCATTTTTCATTTTTAGTGATAATAGTTGTTTTATATCTTCTCTTGGATTTATAAATAATGTTGAATATTCATGTTGCAGTTTGTTCTTTTTCTGAAATGTTTTCATATGAAATCTAAGATATCTAATTTTCTTGTCCATGAGTCTTCACTTGCATTTGGTTGATTTACGTTACAATTTCACATCTTAACAAATAGAATGCATAGTTGCATCCCTCACCACGGAGGAAAAGTGTAGCTCTCTCTTATTAAGTTTTAGATCCTTTGATGTGGAGATTTCAAACCATCTGGATAGTAAACGGCCATATAAATAAAATGCAACTTTCACGGAGGAAAAGTGTAGCTCTCTCTTATTGGAGGATTCAGAAACTAATATTGATTCTTAAAGGCTAGCTTATTGTGAAATTAATTATTTAAATTAGTGTTGGAAACATCAACTACCGACTCTTAATTGCAAAAAGCTCTTGTGGGTTTACCATTTACTTGTTGTTAATATGTGGTTATATGGAAAGAGGGAAAGTGAAATTTGAAGTATATCTTGTATCTTTGGATTCATATGTTCTTATAAATTTGTCAATTTGTATTCATGAAAATTTGAACATTAAAGAGTGTTTCCATTCATTTTAACTATTTACTGGTTAGTTTTTATGTTATTTTTAGACTGTCTGCTAATATTGAAAATTTGAAATTTAAACGCCTTATCTGAATCTGTCCAAACTCTTGTCATTTTCTACATAATTTCAACATAGCATATTAGTTCTGTACTCCTTCCTAGTAATCTGATTTTCTTGTTTTGGCCATTTAGGTTTTATATGGTTCATAGTTACTTTGAAAAAGAAGATGTACAAGTATCAGTTTAGCCAGTATGCTTGGACACATATGATCCTTCTTATGGTGTTTGCACAATCCTCCTTTACTGTGGCCAACATATTTAAAGGAATTTTCTAGTAAAATTGATCATCATTTTTTACTTTTATCCCTTGTATTAATCTACCATTCTATCTAGCTAGAAATTTTGTCAAACTTGTCATTTGATATTATTGTATCACTTCTCTGTATGCTTTATAGGTCATGAACATTTTGTTGTTGATTTATCTATTATATGCGTGTTTATGTGCATTGGTGCGCGTGTGGGTGTGTTTGTGTGGGTGGGGATGGGGGTGAATTGGTGCGTGGGTATGTGATACTAGATATGAGCTGCCACCTCCTGTAGCAAACTGAGCTCCCGAGAGAGAGAAGTAGTGAGACAAGAGAGATAGAAGTCGCGAGACCTGCACGAAGCTCATCGCATGTCTATCCCATGGTAACCATTTAGCAAAATGCTGCCACCTCATACCGTTTTTTCTACACACAGCATGCTTGTAAATTTGATACTTATCTACGTCGCCCTTCTGTTTTTATATTTGCTGTCAGCATTCATCATTTCAACCATTTCAAACCAGTGTTTCATACTCTATTTTACCCAGCCAATTATCATATGAAATCAGCAGTGAAACATTATTTTGAATCTTTTTTTTCGGGGGGGGTTGGGGGTTGGGGGGATGCACATAATTTTGAATCGCTTATTTTAGCATTTAGATAAATTCACGTGTTATTCTAAGGATAATCGATTGATTTTAACTTAATATGGCTGTTTTCTTTCATGTATATTTACCATGCTGATATGGTTGATTGGTTTATCTAATTGTTTAAAGATTTTGTACTGCTAACAAATCCGATTGCTTGCGACTCCATATTCTTTGTTTTTTTGGTGGTGGTTTTGGGGGTGGGGGCACATTATTTTGCATTTTGAATCACTTATTTTAGCGTTTACATAATTTCTGTTATTAGTTCTTCCAAAGATTAGTGTAGGTTTTAATTTAAGATGGTGTTTTATATGTTTCTTTTATCTAGTTTTGCGATGCTGATCTGGTTGATTGGTTAATGATTTTGTATTGCTAACAAATCTGATTGCTTGTGACTTCATATTCAGGTTTCTTCTGCCAGCTTCTCTTATTGTGATCAATGATATAGCTGCATATATCTTTGGTTTCTTTTTTGGGAAGACGCCATTAATCAAACTTTCACCAAAGAAGACTTGGGTGGGTTTCATTGGTGCATCAGTTGCTACAATGTTTTCAGCATTTCTGGTGAGTCTAAAAGATCATGTTTGTGCATAAATTTGAGTTAGGGACAGGTCTCAAATTCTCAATTATATCACTTTTTCAATCTCTTATAAGACAAGTTAATTCATTGAATCTTTTTATTATGCTTATTTGGTTACTAATGATTCCCACTTAATTTGCCTTATGAAATATTTATTATAATTATTTTAACCAGGGGACCATCATCCCACATTCCCACACCTTTTTAACTGAACTACGACATTGTTTTTGAGAGCAATGCCTAGACCTAATAAGCCTCCGCCTAGCCCACCTAGGCATATGCCTAGACCTAGGCGGTATCTAGGTTGCCTGCTTGGCAGCTAACGCCTAGGCGGTATCTAGGCTGCCCACCTAGGTTTTGGGAGCGTCAAGGGGAGCATGATCTGCTGACATGAACTGCACTCTTTAGGCCTTAATTGAGATTTCCTCTGTTGTAACCTCCACGTCCTCTAAACTCCTCCTGCCTCCAACTATGAACACCTCATCTACCCCCTCTGACCTTCAGCAAAACCTCCTTCACGACCACTTAAATGAAGAAAGAAATCCGCCTAGACCGCTTAGCGCTTTCTGTAACCTTGGTTGAGAGGAAAGTAGATTAGTGGGACAGAGCATATGGACTGGGAAGGAGTGATGGTGATGGTCCACAAAGAGGCCAAGTCTACTAGTGATGATCTGCTTTAGGGTGAAGAGAAAAATTTCCTCATGATCACTCATACATTTGCGCCATGAACATGTTTGTAGCGGTGCTGACTCTTGGAATAATACTCCCTGGTGGAATAAGTTAATATGGAATTTGAACTGAACACTATAGTAGTGTGACCTTTTGTCATCCGGAGAAGGTTGCAGCCCTAAGTTTGAATGATTGCTATAAATGACTAACTAGTAGAAGAAAGGTTGCTCTAAGCCTAAATGTTAGCCATAAATGGTTGATAATAGAAGGAGGATAGCTAGTCTTAAAAGGAGTAATATTATCCATTTAATAAATTGGAAGAGTGGAAGGTTACGGCAACTCTTGCCATAATTACATGAGGCATTGATTAATCTAGGCAAGATGGACTAGCTGTAATGTCACCCCCGTGTTTTATTCTTTGCATAAAAGTTACTCATATTTGTTCATTGAGGTCTTATATTATTAGTAAATGCTAAATAATTAGATTCGACTAAAAAATTAGATCGCAACCCTCCATATGTACTGCATCATTTGAAAAGTTTGATGTTTAACTAGTTTGAACCTCTCATTATGAACCTAATCCCTTTAGTTGGAAGTGAACATGATATCCAACTATATCAAGTGAGGCACTAACAAGTAGTACTATGAATGAGATATCACAATTTTAGTGTTCACATATTCAATTTCAGTGCTGGCCACCTTGAATACCTACCTCCTGTAGTAAAAAAAAATCATTTCAAAATTACAAGTATTTGAAATAAATGGGCTCAACATGAGAGAACTTCAAAGTAAACAAACTACTATCTTCCCAAATCCTACTGAACGTGAAACCTTTTCAAATTAGATGCTTTCTCCTCCTGTCCTTCTTGATGGTCCAGGCCCTTGTCTTTGAACACCTTTAAGGCTTTAACTCTACATTACCAAATTGGTGGTTCTTTAAGATTTATAACTTGTAAAGCTGAAATGTTTTTTTCCATGCCTTGCTTCTTACTTTATTGCTTTTGATATACTCGAGGTTGTTTTGCACAAGAGTTTTGTCCTTGAATTCTTCTTTTACATATGTGAGCCTTTTGCACTTAGCAGCCATTCCATTTTATTATGATTTTTTTACAGTTAGCAAATGTGCTTGGACGCTTTCAGTGGTTAACATGTCCTAGAAAGGTAATCTATTTCTTTTACTGCGATATGGGAAGCAACCTCTGACATTTGTTATTAGTAAATAATTATCTGGTGAACTGACATTCGTTTTTGTTATTATCTGGTGAACTGACATTCGTTTATGATTTTTTTTACAATTAGCAAATGCACTTGTTTCTTGGAGTTACAGTAAATAATTACTTCATCTTCTACAAAATTTCTTTATGTTATTATCTGGTGAACTACATTCGTTTCATTATTGAACATTGATTTTACATTTAAATACATGCTGATATCTACCTATATCTCTACAATTTCCATGGAAAGAGGTGTATATTTTGCCAGTTCAATGGCATGCGTTGGCTTTTGGTTTATTCGCGTCAATTATTGCACCATTTGGAGGATTCTTTGCCAGTGGATTCAAGAGAGCTTTCAAAATTAAGGTGATTTCTTTTTTTACTATTATGGTCGTGATTTGTTAAGTACCAAAAAACATTACATGAAAGTAATACGTTCCTTTTCCCTTTGTTTAGGATTTTGGTGATAGCATTCCTGGACATGGTGGAATTACTGATAGAATGGACTGCCAAGTAAGTTCTTCAAAGTTTGAAATTTGAAAGCTTTAGACATTATTGCTTGCTAGTATGAAACGATGGTTTACGTCACCTAATTATCATATGGTGAATGTGCTTACTAGACTCATTTCTTATTTTCTTCTTAAAAAACTACTAACATTGTGTACTAGCAGCACATTCAGTGTGTTAATAATTCTCATCTTTCTGCTAATACAGAACTAGTCGCAATAGCACTCTTCCTCCATGTAAAGGGTGATTATCAACATGCAAATATTTTCTTTTGTTACCAATAGTTCTTAAATAAATTTTAAATAGAAAATAGATTTTTAGAGAGCTTCTTTTGTTATGCCAAAGTGCGTATTGAAGGATCATCTAGTCGGTGACTAATAGTAGCTATGTTTTTATCTTCTTCCTCTTCTCCCTTTCTATGCTTACTTTTGTGTAGATAGTTACATTTTGTGCACCATCATTTATTGAGTTGAGAAATTACATAGGTCGAGTAATGTGTGAATGCATAAGATTCTTAGGTTACATTGTGGGAGTCACAATTACAATTGAAAGTTTTAAAGAGTCTCTCCTTACGGTTTCTATATATATGGTAATGTGAACATTAATGTCAATCTCTCTCTAAAAGTGAGATATGACCTTGTTCTGAACAAGGGTCTCCTTTGAACATGCATAACCTGGCTAATATTAAATCATCTTGCAGAAAATGTACGTCTTCCCTGTTGAGAATAACATAACAGTTCATGTATATATTTTGCTATGTGATATTTATATGCCTGCAATAAAAGCTCTTACTGTTTTTTGTCGTATTCTTCTAGTTTATTTTTGTTTGTCATATTCTTCTAGTTCATTAAGTAAATGTGAGTACACCTGAACTATCATATGCCTAGAAATTTTATAGATTATGCCAGTGTCAGATCCAGGATTTCTGGAAAGCTGGTAAGTTATACATCTTGCAATCGTGTGTTTTTACTTTATCATGTTTGTTATAGTTGTAATTTTGGTGTTGTTAATTTCTGTTTTTGCAGCAGTACTAGTACTCAATTTCTGAAGATGATGAGTCTCCCAAGTCATATGTAATGCAGCAAAGTTAGTTTTTGTTGTTCTGTGTACTATGGTTAATTTCTTGTACTCCATGTTGGATTATCCAAAGACTAGTATTTGTTTTTTGGCACATTTGTGTTGACTCTTCTTGTATGCTACAACTTGGTTATGTATCAGTTTGAATCTTTAAATGAAATATTTTCTTTTATGGTTGTCACAATTGGAAGTTATTTCTGGTTCAACCTCAAAGGTTTATAGGCACAACTGAAATGCTATAAGAAGTGGAACCAATTATTAAAATGCTATTAAAAGAAGAAAGACAACATTCGCTGAAACGCCATTGTAGTAACTCAAACGCTATCAAATGTAAGACAATAGCAGCGTTGAAATGCTATGAATGAAAACTAACTAATAGCGTTTTTCAACCGCTATGAAAGATATTTGTCATAGCAATATAGAAACGCTATTGAATACTCTTTTATAGCTACATAAAAACGCTATGGTTGGAAACTTTTTGATAGCGTTTGGGGAAACGCTATGTAAAGCCACAGACCTACTATAGCGGGTTCTGACACAGCGTTGATTAAAACGCTATGAAATAATATCATAGCGTTTTTCAGCCGCTATGTTGGAAACTTTTTGATAGCGTTTGGGGAAACGCTATGTAAATCCACAGACCTACTATAGCGGGTTCTGACACAGCGTTGATTAAAACGCTATGAAATAATACCATAGCGTTTTTTAGCCGCTATGGTAGATTTCAGGTGTTGTAGTGCAATCAGGGTGATGGAAAGAGTTAGTTCCCCTGGTAGGCTCATCCTGAATAGGGATCGGGGGTACCGTGTCAGCATCCTCAGCTGGTACAACCTCTTGACCATCACAAATCACAAAATCAGATGTTAGGTAGGACCAATTGGCGTGAACATGGATGGTCGTGCGATCAGGATCAGGGAGTGGGAAAAGATAATTATCCTGAAAACATAACCATAACCTATTGCCCTTATTACTAATCAATTTCATATGTAGACAAGCATCGAGGTTAAAGGACGCACTAGGACTTAAAGGATGAAGCTTTTCTACAAATTCTCCTAAACTCATCCCGTAAGCTAAAGTGGTAATCAAGCCACCAAAAACAATTTTTCCGCTCGTTGCTCTCGCTACACGACACATATGATGAATCATAAAAGCGCCTGTGTCAACCTTATGTCCCTCAACCATGGCACATAAAAAGTAGAGTTCTCTCTGACACATGATTCCATCACTCTCGCCTCGACCGAAAATGGTAAAAGCCATAAACCTCTGTAAATATCTAAAGCATGGGTTATAAACAGCAGAGGCTCGTGACAAGGAGGGATCATAAGGTCTTTGAGTGGTAGAGCGTGCGATTGAAGTCCAAAATGGGATCAAGTTAAAGTTTTTAGGAACAATTCTAGCCCCACCCTCCGGAAAACCAAATATCTGATTTAATTGTGCTAATGTAAGTGTGTGAGACTGGTTAAATAGCCTAAAAGTGATTTTCCCTTCCTTTACACCCTCACCATTAAATAAAACAGCATCAAGAGAACTCAAAAATTCGAGAGTAATACGCTCGTACGTGGGATGTTTAGCCTCTACAAAATTTAACCAACCAACCCGTCTTAGGAGGTATGAAACATCATCCCACAGCCCTAACTCACGCAAACAATTTTCATCCAAATAACGGGTACTCAGAATTCCCCGCTTAACCAATGTATTATATCTAGATTGTTGCTGTGCATTGACAAATTCTATACCATGAGGATTTTGGGGAGGAGGAGAGTTACCTTTGCATCGTCGTGCTGTAGAAATTGAAGCACCCTGACTAATCTGTCCGCGCTTAGGTCCCATGTAGTGTTCCGAACAGGAATTGACAGCAGTTCGACGGTCGGCGTTAGGGAGATGAGCAGGGAGCGTTTGCGGATCTGGGTCGGCGGTGTTCTTGGTGAGAGGCAGTCAGAGACTTGGTGGTCGAAGTGGTCGGCAGCTGGTCTGATGCTGATCGGTGGCCGGCAATGGAAGGAGAGGATGAATGGGTGAGGAGCGGTGATGATTGTGAAGTTCGGAGTCGGGGAGATGAAAGGGGAGCGGCGGTTCGCTGATCGGAGAGGGTTTGGTCGGATATGGTGAAGGATGAGGGCGGGTCGCTGGTTGTCGAGAGGTGGTGCGGCTGGTTGGAAATCGAAGAGGGGCAGCGGTTTCGTGGTGGCGGCGAAGGATGGCGAAGGGGGGACGGTGGAGATCAGGTCGGAGATTTGGGGTTAGGTCAGAGAAATCAAAAGGAGGGCTGGGGTTTGGAACGAAAGAGAAAGGGGTTTTTTTTTTTCGGTTGTTTTTGGGCCACGGGTGTGGCTGAAAGTGTGGTAGCCTCTGAAAATCTTCTCCTGTAGACCATGGGGGTGGTGTACACCACCCCTGGGTGTGGTAGACTCTGAAATACCATCTTCCTGTGGACCATGGGTGTGGTGTACACCACCCCTGGGTGTGGTAGAGTCTGCCATCCCATTTTTAACTCCTTTTCTGCAGTTTTTTTTTGAAAGAATTGTTCTCCCTTCTTCTCACCTGCATGATTGAAAATGTTATAAGTTAAATTTGTGCCGATCCAATTGCCTAAAAAAAATAATAAAAATAATAATAAAATTAAAATTAAAATGAAATAAAATGAGATAAATAAAATAGATGAAAACTTGGGTTGCCTCCCAAGAAGCGCTCGTTTATGGTCATGAGCTCGACCCCTTTTTGCGCTTAATTATCCGACGAAGGGGGATCGGAAAGGGTATAAGTGACCCCTTTCTCGTGTTGTTCCCCTACAATGTAGTGCTTCAATCGTTGCCCATTCACCTTGAAAGATCTCGTTGTTTCACTCCAAACTTCAACAACTCCACTAGGAAAAACCTCACGGACTTGAAAAGGTACGGACCACCGAGATTTGAGTTTGCCCGGAAAAAGCTTCAAACGAGAGTTGAAAAGTAGCACCATATCTCCTTGATTAAACTCTCTTCGAAGAATATTCTTGTCGTGCCATCGTTTACTCTTTTCTTTATAAATGCGACCATTCTCATAGGAATCTAATCGTAGCTCATCTAGCTCATGAAGTTGAAGCTTTCTTTTCTCACCTGCGGTCTTCATATCGAAATTGAGCAGTTTGATAGCCCAATACGCCTTATGCTCTAACTCAACTGGGAGATGACACGATTTGCCATATACCAATTTGAATGGTGTCATACCTATGGGCGTTTTGTATGCAGTTCGATAGGCCCATAAGGCATCTGTGAGTTTCATAGACCAATCCTTTCTTGAACGATTAACTGTTTTCTCCAAAATACTCTTAATTTCTCGATTCGAAACCTCCACTTGACCGCTAGTTTGAGGATGGTATGGCGTGACAACCTTATGAGTGACCCCATATTGTCTTAAGAGAGCTTCGAATTTTCTTTAAATGAAGTGTGAACCTCCATCACTGATTACCGTCCGTGGCACCCCAAATCTTGGAAAAATAACGTTCTTGAATAGTTTCACAACAACTTTAGCATCGTTGGTGGGGGATGCTATCGCTTCTACCCATTTGGAGACGTAGTCCACCGCCACTAAGATGAACTTGTTGTTACACGATGACGGGAACGGTCCCATAAAATCTATCCCCCACACATCAAAGACCTCAATTTCCAAGATGGAGTGTAAAGGCATCTCATGTCACTTCGAAATATTCTCGGTCCTCTGACAACTATCACAAGATATCACAAACTGTCTTGCATCCCGGAAAAGACTCGGCCAATAGAAACCTGATTGTAAAACTTTTGCAGCTGTCTTTGAAGTGCTTGCATGTCCTCCGTAAGAAGATGAATGGCAATGATGGAGAATCCTCCCCCACACATCAAAGACTTCAATTTCTAGGATCGAGTGTAAAGGCATCTCATGTCGCTTCGAAATGTTCCCGGTCCTCTGACAATTATCACAAGATTTCACAAACTGATTTGCATCCCGGAAAAGACTCAACCAATAGAAACCTGATTGTAAAACTTTTGCAGCTGTCTTTGAAGTGCTTGCATGTCCCCCGTAGGAAGATGAGTGGCAATGATGGAGAATACTGGCAACCTCATCTTCAGGAATACACCTTCTGAACATCCCATCAACACACCGTTTGTATAGAAACGGTTCATCCCAAAAATAATACTTCAAGTCAGCAAAGAACTTCTTCTTCTGTTGATAGCTCAGATCCGGAGGTAAGACTCCACACACTATGTAGTTGACGAAGTCTGCATACCATGGTGCATCCAATCTTTCTATGGCTAACAATTGATCATCTGGGAAAGATTCGTCGATCGGTAGTTCATCCTCCTCCCTATCATGTGATTCTGGTTTCATCCTCGACAAATGGTCTGCCACCAAATTTTCCGTCCCTTTCTTGTCCTTGATCTCTAGGTCAAATTCTTGCAAAAGTAGTATCCATCGGATCAACCTAGGCTTGGCATCTTGCTTGCTCAAAAGATATTTGATGGCGGAGTGGTCGGTATAAACGATGACTTTGGACCCCACTAAGTAAGACCTGAACTTGTCAAAGGCGAATACAACTGCTAATAGCTCCTTTTCAGTTGTAGCATAGTTAACTTGGGCTTCATCAAGAGTGCGACTAGCATAATAAATTGCATGAACTATCTTGTTCTTCCTTTGTCCCAACACAGCACCGACCGCATAATCACTTGCATCAGTCATGACTTCAAATGGGAGATTCCAGTCCGGCGGTTGCATAATAGGAGCTGTTATCAATGCTTCTTTCAACCTGCAAAAAGCATCAAGACATTCATCAGTGAAATCAAAGGTAGCATCTTTAAGAAGAAGGTTAGTTAAGGGTTTTGAAATTTTTGAGAAATCTTTGATGAAACGCCGATAGAAACCGGCATGTCCCAAGAAACTTCTTACTCCCCTAACCGACGTTGGTGGAGGCAATTTTTCAATGACTTCCACTTTTGATCGATCAACCTCAATTCCACGCTCAGACACCTTGTGCCCTAAAACTATTCCATCCCTTACCATAAAGTGGCATTTCTCCCAGTTTAGGACTAAATTAACTTCTTCGCAACGCTGCAAAACTCGAGACAAGTTAGATAAACAACCATCAAAAGTAGTTCCATACACGGAGAAGTCATCCATAAACACGTCCATAATATCCTCTATAAAATCAGAGAAAATGGCCATCATACATCGTTGAAAAGTGGCGGGGGCATTGCAAAGACCAAAAGGCATGCGCCTATAAGCAAAGGTCCCATAGGGACAGGTAAAAGTGGTCTTTTCCTGGTCACTAGGATGGATAGGAATTTGGAAAAATCCCGAATAGCCATCTAAATAACAAAAATATGAATGCCTAGCCAACCTTTCCAACATCTGGTCTATAAAGGGAAGTGGAAAATGATCTTTTCGGGTTGCCTTGTTCAATTTCCTATAATCAATACACATCCTCCAACCCGTAACCGTCCTAGTAGGGATAAGTTCGTTATTTGCATTCTTAACTACGGTCACACCTCCCTTTTTAGGAACCACATGAACCGGGCTAACCCATTCACTATCAGAAATAGGATAGATTACCCCAGAATCTAGTAGCTTAAGCACTTCCTTTTTAACCACTTCTTTCATGTTAGGATTTAATCTACGTTGGTGTTCTATAGAGGGTTTATGATCATCTTCCAAGAGAATTCTATGCATGCAAATTGATGGATTAATTCCCTTAATGTCGTTCATGGTGTATCCTATGACCTTGCGATGCATCCTAAGTGTTCTAAGCAACTTATCAGTTTCATTTTCATTCAGACATGCATTCACAATCACAGGATAAGTAAAATCAGGGCCAAGAAATTCATACCTTAAAGAGGAAGGGAGGGGTTTTAATTCTACCTTTGGTGCATTATCCTCTTCACAAATAGAACCTTTTGGCTCTAGCATCAATCTTTCAAGCTTTGCATTTCGAAGTGGAGCAGTTGATGTTGATTCTAAAGATTGAGCATACGCGGCTACCTCGGGGTCTTCATCATTTATTGAACCATCACTTACCAAACATTTCTCAAGTGGATCAGCTGAGTTATTGTTTGCAATTTGCTCATGTGTACACTTGTCAATGACGTCAACCCTGTAACAAATTTTATTAGTTAGAGGGAATTTCATAGTATTGCTTAAATCAAATTCCACCGTCTCCCCTCCAATATTTAGAGAGAGCCTTCCATTTTTAACATCGATTATAGCACCTGCAGTAGCAAGGAAGGGTCTTCCTAAAATAATTGGAATGTTAGAATCTTCTTCTATTTCCAAGATAACGAAATCGACCGGGATAAAGAACTTACCGACCTGGATAGGTACATCTTCAAGTATACCTACCGGATATTTTACCGATCGATCCGCCAGTTGGAGTGATATCGTGGTTGGCTTCAAATCTCCTATGCCAAGCTTCTTATAGATGGACATTGGCATCAAACTTACGCTTGCACCTAAATCACACAAAGCACGGTTAATAGAGACATTACCAATAACACAAGGAATAGAAAATGAACCTGGATCCTTAAGCTTAGGAGGCAGCTTATTCTGGATGATAGCACTACACTCCTCAGTAAGGGCCACAGTCTCGTATTCTTCCAACTTCCTTTTGTTAGATAGGATCTCTTTCAAGAACTTAGCATAAGAAGGCATTTGAGAAATAGCTTCAGTGAACGGGATATTGATGTGCAACTTTTTCAAAATCTCCAAAAATTTTCCGAACTGCTTTTCTAACTTAGCCTTAGCTAACCTTTGGGGAAATGGTAGAGGAGGCTTGTAAGGAGCGGGGGCCACATATTTTTCAACTTTTTCTTCTTCTTGCGTTTGGGTCTCATTATCCACATCTATCACATTTTCATTTTTTTCTTCATGATGACCATCCACCCCATCATTTTCCTTCATCTTGGGTCCCTCATATTGTTTTCCACTTCTAAGAGTTATAGCATTCACATGACTCCTGGGATTTGTCTCGGGTTGTCCAGGTAGCATGCCTGAAGGCCTAGAGGAAGAGCTAACATTTTGTGCCAATTGGGTGATTTGTGTCTCTAACATCTTGTTATGCGTAGCTAGGGAATCCATCTTAGAGGCCAATTGTTTCACCACCTCATTCGTGGTTTGTTGTTGCTGCTTAAACTCTTCATTCAATTTTGATTGAGTCGTCACAAACTTCTCCATCATATTTTTCAAATTTGACTTTTGAGAAGGGAAATTGGATTGAGGAGCACGAAAACCAGGTGGACCAAAATTAGATGCAGGCATGGGATTTCCAGGTGGGTTTCTATAAGAAAAATTAGGATGATTCCTCCACCCCGGATTATAAGTATTGGAGAATGGGTCTCCCTTCTGATTAAAGTTATTAACATAGTTAACTTGCTCATTACCAGAAGTATCAATGGATGGGGGGTTTCCTAATTGACATTGAAGTGCAGAATGACCCACATAGCCACATATCTCACATGAAATTGAAGTAGACGCCACAGAATTAATACTCAAACCTTCAACTTTCTTAAATAAAGCATCAACTTTAGAGGATATATGGTCTAAAGCATCTATTTCATACTTGCCTCCTTTTGATGTCTGAGGAGCACGCTCGTTCGCCCATTGATAGTGATTCTGAGCCATGTCTTCAATGAGAGTGTATGCCTCGTCTATTGTTTTGTTCATCAAAGCTCCTCCTGCAGCAGCATCAACAGTCATCCGTGTGTTGTAAGTGAGCCCGTTGTAGAAGGTGTGAACAATTAACCACTTTTCCAGTCCATGGTGAGGGCACATCCTCAATAATTCCTTGTAGCGTTCCCAAGCTTCATAAAGTGACTCTCCTTCCTTCTGTACAAAGCTTGTGATCTGGTTCCTCATCTGTGCTGTTTTACTTGGAGGAAAATACTTTGCAAGAAACGCTCTGGACAATTGATCCCAAGTGGTGATGGACCCAGCTGGCAATGAGTGCAACCAAGCCCTAGCCTTGTCCCTTAGAGAGAACGGAAATAATCTGAGTCGAATAGCATCATTGGTCACTCCATTAAGTTTCAAAGTGTCGCAATACTCCAAGAAAATCGATAGGTGGAGGTTCGGGTCTTCAGTAGCACCTCCTCCAAACTGATTTTGCTGAACCATTGAGAGCAGTGATGGTTTCAGCTCAAAGTTATTAGCTTCAACATTGGGCCTTGTAATGCTTGACTGTGTGCCTTGAGCATTTGGGGCTGCGAAATCCTTAAGAAGCTGATTTTGATCTCCCATCGTAGCTTGTTCTGTGTTCCTTTGCTCCCTTATAGACCTTCTTATGTTTGCAAGGGTCACCGATAGTTCAGGATTGTTTTCGTCGTTTACTTCTGTTTGATTCCCTTGCATAAAAGAAAGTGAGAAGCAAAGAGAAATAAAAAAAATCTAGTCTAGCTTAATAATATAAGCACTCAATATTAACACCGTAGTCCCCGGCAACGGCGCCAAAAACTTGATAGGCAAAATCTGCAAGCGCACAGACTCGTTGTAGCTATCAAGGTCGATCCCACAGGGACTAGGGTTAATTACCAAATTTTACGTTATTAGACTAGCTAAACTAATGAGTAAATTAGAAGAGATTTAATAAAAGAAATAAAATAAACAACTAATCGGATGGAATTCAGTATAATAAAGGACTAGGATTAGGTTATCACCATAACTTAGGTGTTCAATGATGAATTATTTCAATTCTTGGTGTTGGTTTAATCTAGAAAGGGTGAATTAGCCTAAATTAATCTAAAGCCTCTTTCAAAGTCTAAAGACCGTGCCTAATTAACCTTAATTAACCTACTTTCGTGGAATTAAGATTAAGTTAAACACATTAAGCTTTATGCTAATCCAAATCAAATCCCCAAGGAATCTAGCCTACTTTCGTGGTTCGAGCTCCCTGCTTAATTTCTAGAGATCCGGTATTAATCTTCACCTTTCAGTCCTTCAATTAATTACCTATGATTGCTAATACGGTGATCAAGCGAATCAACAAAATTAAAACACTAGAAATCAAGTTCAAAGATTTAAACTTTCACCAAGAACCTATATCAATTCATCATCAATCACCAAAAAGTTGGGTTCTTTCCTAACCCTAGACAAGAAATCTACTCACACATGATTGGAATAAGAGAAGACATCAAATAATTATGCAAATCAATCATAAGAAGAAATAAATCAAAGAGAGGAAAGAATTAACCCGTCTTTCAATTGAAATCTTCAAAATAAGAACTTGCAACCCAATCTTCTACAAGAGATTAATGTATTCCTTCAATACTTGAACCCTAGAATAGTTGCTAGTTGATGGCTAAAAGAACATAACAAAAGATATCCAAAACCCTAAGTCAAAACATATATTTATATGTCTCCAAAAATCTAAAAAATAACTAATTCCCGCGCCACCGGTGTGGTCTGCACCACACCAGGGTGTGGTAGGGGCTGTTTTGCTGATTTTGTGCTTGTTTCTTCAGTTTTCGGTATTTTGGCTATAAATTTGCGTCCGACCTCGGAATGAGGTTATTCAAGTTGCATTGGAATCCTGTTGAAGAGATCTACAACTTTTATCTTTTGAGTTTTTCTTGATTCAAACTGCATCATGGTCGAAATTCTAGTTCTTCATACTCGTGCATCCATTTTCTTCACGAACCATGCCTTCAAAATCTTGTTGTTTCTTCAAACTCTTGTAAAACTTCCAACGATCATCAAATCTTTCAATCTTGAGCCAATACCTACATATAAGAACACAAACCACAGCAGTATCCTCGATCTAAACACGAAATATGCATTAAACACTCGTAAATTATGCTTAAAACACACTAAGATAATACATATTTTACGTGTTTATCACTCAGATTAGACATAAAACCCACAACAAACCAAGGCTTCCAGCACGCCATATTACCAGCAAGTAACCAGTCTACAAACAAGCTCATATAATCTTCACAAACGACATGTTTTGGCCAAGACTGCAAGCAAGCAACGACAAGCAACAACCAATCTACAAACAAACTCATATAACCAAGAACGCAAGCAAGCAACCACAAACAAGAAAGATTGACCCAAGAACACAAGCAACAACACCCTCATGTAAACTCAGGCCAGCTGCAAAAATTGAAACAAAACCTTCCTAGATTCTGATGAAAAAAGGTCAATTGCTGAACATATGAATCTTTTTCATAACACTATCGTCATAGCCGCAAATCCATATTATATGACCAATCATCATAGCCGCCATCAAAAACATGCTCAGTAACAAGCTCACAAGTAACCATTAGAAAACAAACTGAATCTGAAGTTGTGACTTGAATCTGAAACAAACTGAATCTGACACAAGCTCACAAGCAAATCCATTTAGCACAAACTGAATCTAAAACAAAGAAACCTTGTAACAAGCTCACAAGAAACCATTGAAACAAACTAAATCTGAAACAATTTGTACCTAGCACATCCTGAGTCTAAAACAAACTAAATCTGAAACAAGCTCACAAGCAAATCATAGAAAACAAAAAAGTAACCATGAGCTCACATTATGCTCAATCAGACATAAAATGTTTCAGCGGAAATCAAATGGATATCTAGGGAAAATATAAACATGTGTACAAAAGTAGACTTGAGAAACCACAAATAAAGGAATTATAACCATGAACTGTCAATAAAACAATTTGATGGGAGAGATCTCTCTCATTAGCTAAAAAAAAACACCCCAAATAAGTGTTGTTTCAATACCTGAAACATATAGAGTGATGTTTCAATACCTAAAACATAATTGTGAAACATTGAAACAAACATGATTGTGTAGTGGGTGGTGGGGGAGCCGAGAAGTATGGATAAGTGGGTGTTGTTGGTGTTCTAGGTAAAGTATTCTTGAACTTATCACTTTCATTAGAATCTGCCATGACTAATTGCTACAAATGAAAACAGACAAATAACAAATTTCAAATTTCATGTTAGTACAATAATAGAGTACGAACATCAAAAATTAGCATTCATAAAGCCCAATCATCATAGCTAAATCCGAAAAACTCAAATAATCCAAGAGCATGAAAAACCAGTATGCAAACAAGCCAAGCAGCTCATATATCAATGAATACATAGAGGTAGTAGACAATATATCAACGAGTATAATAATACATGGAAAATATAACTTAAATTACATCTCAATCTCGGTTGTGTCTCCACCGTGATATTTATCATAATAATCTTCCCACATTTCAATTGCAATTTGATCCCTCTTTGCTCTCCATTCATTTCTTGAATCTCTTTCCTCTCTTTGTGTCATAGTTTGAGTAAAGTCAGCAATACCCTCTTCACCTTCATTTGCTATTTCATCTCCATCCTCTTCAATATGGTTGTCCTCATGCAACAACTCATCGCCCGGGTCTTCTATGGCGATGTAGTTATGAAGTATAGTACATGCAATAACTATATCAACTTGAGTTGGAAAAGGGTAATGCGGCTTCGCGGATAGGATTTTGAAATGGTTTTTTAATACCCTAAAAGTTGATTCAATTTTAGACATTAGGGATGAGTGTCCTAAATTGAACAACTATTGTCTATTATTAATTGGCCTACCCTTATGTTCATTTAGATTATACCGCACTAAAGCCATGCATAGTAGTGTAGCCCGCATCACACAAATAATATTTTCCTACAATTACCAAAAAGAAATTTAGTATATTTTTTAATTATAATTAAGTAGACATACTTTATTTGATTGATTTATTACCGTCATAAACTCTCAATCCGCGAGGTTGTGGTCTAGATAACGTGTCTTGCAGAACTCTATAATCATTTGTGGATCCCTTTCATCCAGCTAGAACATACGAAAATAACTTGTTGGGAGTGCATGCAGCTAGAACATTTTGAGTTATACCTTTACGACCTCTAAAACGTGCAACAAGGCTAGTGGGAAGCATAGCGTCGATATAGGTTCCATCTATCATGCCAATGCAATCCTATATGATACATTAAACAGTTATTAATAATAGAAAGGTAAAAGGTTCCATCTATCATGCCAATGCAATCCTATATGATACATTAAACAGTTATTAATAATAGAAAGGTAAAATTAACTGTTATATTATGAGTAGTTATAATAGAAAGGTAAAATTAACTGTTATATTATGAGTAGTTATATTATAATAATGATTACCTTGAAATAATGATAGTATAACGGGTTAGTGGCAATCTCTGGCGATACTTCACTTGGTGCTTGCTTCATGTACCGCTAAACGACCCATGGCTTCCAAGCACTTGTTAAAGTATTTTGAAACGGTTTTCCCCGATCTTATGAAATGTGACCTAACAATTCTATTTTTTTTGTTTTATGGCCTAATATATTAAGGAACATGAGCAATTGTTCTTCTACTTTAACACCCAGTGAATCTTTTAGTAGGTCGGTATATCTCATTATGTTAATAAGATTATGAAATGCACGTGGCCTCATTCTAACATAAGCCCTACAACTCTCATTATAGCCATTAAGCACATGACTAATGTGCCTAGCTCTCATACCTATCTTCCCTTTATTTTTCACCTTAGGTTGATAAGTGATTGATTTTCTTCTACTACGTATCCTCATCAAACAAGCAAACACACAAATCACCGCGGAGATAGTAGCATTAGAAGCCATCCTCATTAACATCTTTTTATCAATGTCGTCCATCTACATTGTTTTTAAAAAACTCACAAAGTCACAAAACTTCATTAAGGAATCTTTTTATAGAAATGAGTTTGGTCCACGAAGATCAACTGAGTACTTACCTCAAAAATTCAAGGAGTTAATTAATCAAGTCCATATATATACTAGTTTCTTCAAATTTCTTTTTATAGCAGTACAAAAACATAGATAGAGTAAATTAGATCTGAAAATTAGCAAATAGAAGAAATAAAGGTAGAAGCAAATATGAATTCTTTATATGAACAATACTTGGACCCTTGTGTCAATATTATACTAGGGTTTAATCTTTTGTTCTCAATTATTTTTTTTCTAAATAGAAAATGCAGATATTACAGATTAAGAAAACGTAAAAGAAAGTAATAAATTACACTTGTGGCAAATTAAGGGACTCATAAATCGCTGGCCACCCTCGACCAGCGACTTGGTGGGCTACTCGTTGACGTCGAAAAAATAATTTCAGATTAATGAAAACTGTATTTTCGTAAAGGTAACATATATTGAGAATAAGAATAATCCAAGCAATAGATAGAGAACAATTTCATCCCCAAATCTGCCACAAATTTCACAGTCTAATAATTGTGTCAAACTAATTTCACAAAAACCTAAATCAATTTCATATATAACCCCAAATCTGCCACAAATTTCACAGTCTAATAATCCAAGCAATAGAACTAATTAATTTCACAAAAACTCCCGAATATTTTCACCAAATTCATCAAATTTACAAAGAAACCCTAATTTATGAAGAAAGGGAACGAGTTTTACCTGCCGCGAAGGAGGCTTAGTTGGTCGGAGAATTGTTCGGGCAGAGAGAAGTTCGGTTGAAACAATAGAATCCCCAAATCAATTTACCCCCAAAACGTTAGGGAGAGTTGAGAAGAGGTAAAGCGGTGGATCTGGGAGTTGGGGAAGCTGAGGAGGAGACGGAGCCCGCTGAGGTTGAGGGTGGAGAGAAGGGAGGGGGTGGGGTCGTTGACGCGGAGAGGAGGGAACGATTCTAGGGTTTTCGCGCGGATAATGAGACGGCGGGTAAAAGAGGAGGGAGACGAAAATGGGAGAGTGGTGCCTATAGGGTTGGGTCTGGGATCGGTCACGAGAGGAGTTTGCTGAGTTGGATGGGTTTTGTCAGAGATCCAGCCTACATCCTCTATGAAAAGTGGGATTTTGCAAATCCTAAAAAATATTAGTTTTTTATAATTTGGGGATTCAATATTCTCAAATTTGGTTTGAAACAAACAAAGTTTATGGATTTCTAAAACCCCAAAAAACTCACTTTTTGATCCTAAAAATTGAAATCCCACTCAAATGCCAAAAAAAATTTGAAACAAACACTTCCTTATCATATATTTGCAGAAAAATTCTTAAACCCCATCTTCTTTTCTACATATAAACCCGATCTTATCTCATTTATATTTAAACCCATGCACTTTGAAAAAAGCTAATTTTTTGCATATATACTCAAAGTTTACCCCCATTTATTTTTAAATCCACACACTTCCAAGCTCTCTCCTAGCCCTCGAATATTCCATTCAAAGACTCCATTTAGATATTAGACCCTTACATCTTTAATAATTTCATATTAGCCCCTCCAAATTTGGAAATTGCATGTCAATCTCTAAAATCCAATATGGTCTTGCAAAAAGGTCCTTTTATTAGTTTTTTAGTTTTAAAACTCAATGATGATTGAAATAACCCCTAATCCAACATCCACAATTACTAAATTGCTCTTGTCATAAATTTCCCTAAGAAAATGTGAAGGCATAAGTGCTCTTGAAACCTTGAATCATGATAAAAGAGATAAAAATATCTTTCTTTGATATTTCAAAAGTGAGAAATATAACCGTTGTGAAGCTTAGCTTTGAATTAGGGTTCTTTTATGATTTAAATCCATTAAGAAATGTGTTAGGAAACTTAACAAAGGTATAAAATCAACAATTTGCCTCCAACAGTATGATTTGGGGGGGGATATTCCCCTCAAATCTAATGTCAGTTTGTCATAGGAACCATTTTGCAAAACCCAATAGAATTTTAGGGACTAATATGCAGTTTCCAAGATTTTGAGTATTAATATGGAATTATTAAAGATGTAAGAGACTAACGCCTAAAAACTCTTATTTTTAAACCTACTCATTTTACAAAAAGGGCTTTTTAGCCAATCTACTCAAAGGTTACTCATCTATTTTTGAACTCACCTACTTCCACAATCAGCCTTAGATTCACCAAATATTTTTAAATTTTACTTTTAGCAATTTGGTACATAATGTAAGTTTTAATATTTTTGTTCCAAATGATTAGCTATATAGAGTCTATTTTAAAATACTTAAAATATTATTATTATATTTTTAGTTTTCTCGGCACGAGTCAATTTCGCTCGTTGTAGACTAATACTGAAGCGGCTATCACTGTTTATGGCTACAGGCTACAGATGTTGTCCCACTAACTTAAACCCAAACTTTTAACCCAACTCCTTTTTAAGTCCACTCACTTTTAGTAACATTAGTGTGCACCTCGTGCAAAGTACGACCCCCTATTTTTTGAAGCACTATATTTTGAACTTGTCTCTCTCTAAGTTTTAATACATTTGATTTAAGGAAAAATTGCTTGGAGGAACTAAAAAAACTTGGGTTATGCATCCTCCTCCCCCAACTAGAGCCAACCCCTTGTAAGCTCTTTGACCCAAGTTTTCATGCTAAAACACCCCTAGCCCAACATTGTATATATACTTTATAGTATATTTTTATGTATTGTTCATTTTACCCATTTGTACCCATTTATGGAGGGTGTAAAGTATTTTGTCTTATTAGCCAGCATATCATGCCATCATGAAGTCGGAAGTCACTTCCGATTGGGGTTATGGCTGGAGAGGATTTTTGGAGGGAAAAGGAAAATTGAAGGGAAACCTACTAAGTTCCCTCCAAAATAATGCATCATCTCAATTTAATATCTTATTCCCTCTTTAGCTCTACTCATAAGACCTTCAACAACCTTCAACAACCAAAATATTCTTAACTTTTTCTTCTTAACTTCTTCAACAACCAAAATGGAAGATTCTTTAATATGTGTGATTTCATATAACACTAATACAACCCTCATTAAAGTTAACTCTGCAACAAGTTTAGTTGAATTGAAGATGCAAGCTGCAGAGAATTTTAGAGTATCGTACGAAAGTTTGTTGATAAGTTACTCTCTCGAGAAGTTTCTCAATGTCTCGTTTGATCTTTCAAAAGATGAAGATATTCTCAACTTTTTCTCTCTGCAGTTTTTCTTTTCATCTGTCTGCACTTTTTCACCAAGCACAGCCGCCAAAAATTCCCCCCTGCGATTTTCCTTTGCACATCACCCTAGGTCACGCATGAAGAGATATATATAGTGCATAACAAACAATCGGGTGGGCCTCTTCTTTTGTCCGCTGGTTCTTAAGCCTCCCACGCACAATCACTTCACGAGTTTCTAAACGCGTCATTCGTTCACACTTTGCTACTCAACATCTCTTCACGCGGTTTATAGGCTCCACACAACGTGCTTCATAATTCTTCACCTCGGTGAAGTTTTTCCAAAACTGAGCCGACACCAACCAAAAACAAATGTCTTACTTGTTGCGCCCAGTATGAAGTGAAATAATTCACGACAACGGACTCAATCCATAACAAGTCGAGGCCTAAACGAGAATACGAACACTCTCCAAATGTTGGTATCAACTCACCAAATCGGCTGCATCATAAAGACTACCTACGTATCCTCTTGCCCAAGGAATCAAGCCTCACGTAGTTCATCCAAATGGACGCCAACGACCTCAATCCAATAGAAGAGTTCGTAACCCTTCTACAATATCATCAACTCTGCGGCTAATAGCACTTCCAATGGCCTCAAAGTGTAACGCATCAAACACCTCCACCTGAGGTGAACCAATGGCCATATCCAAACTACATCTATCAGCAACACTCGAATCAAAACCTAACTCATCATCTGCATCCAAAACCAATTGATCCCCAAGCTGTGTCACCTCAGCTGGAATCCTAAATAATGCAGTATGATCTGGAGTATGTGGAGTAATCTTTACCTAATATGGAGTAGCATCACTCTCCACCCGCTGCGATGCATCTAAGGTCTGTCCAAAACTCTCCACCTGTTGAGAGTCAATTAGCTCCCTCATCGAAACCTTAACAGAAGTGACACTACCAGACCAAACACCCAATCGAGTTTTACCTCCTATCACGGTAGCAGACCATTGCTTGACAACGAACACCGATCCTCCTCCAGCAATGCACAGTTCTCCAAATTTTTCACCCTATCTAGCTGCCCCAAGATTTCCTTTTCAACGAAGTGTCTCGAAATGCTGTGAGCTTGGCTCTAATACACAAACAGGTCCATCTTATACCTCCTACAAAAATCAGAATGAAGTACATCCATCTTTCTATCTATCACACACTTTTTCAATCTGTTAGAGACTACTAGGACTTTATTCAAAGGGGATTTGGTTGCAATCCAAACTCGCCTAGAACAGCCACCAACAAAGGAAACCAAACATCTATTTTCTCCCAACGATGTCTCCTTGGGAGGCTCCCAAATATCCATGTGGACCCCGTCTGAAAGACCCTCCATGCGATGAATAGAGGTGCCAAACTTCACCTTAGTCTTTTTGCTCACACCAAAGTATTCACTGGATTTCAAATTGCAGGTCGATGCACTCATCTTCAAATCAAAACTAGAATGACCAAGCCCCAAATGCCGCAGTCTAGTCGAATCAACAAAAGTTGCCAGCTCTCCATCTGTCACTGTATCTCCAATCAAATAGTACAGATTATTTCTCCTGACGCCCTTCATCACAATCAATGAGTCTTCCACGATCTCGAGAACCATGTCCTCAACATGAACCTTCAGACCTTCTCTAACTAAAGCTCCAATTGAGATTAAGTTCTTCCTCAAAGAAGGAATATATCTCACTTCATATAACTCTCTAACAGTCCCATCAAACATCTTGATGTGAATTCTTCCTATCCCAAGGATCTGACATGCATGGTTGTCGCCCATGAACACCACACCACTATCCAGTTTCTCAAAACTGGAGAACCATTCCCTTCTAGGGCATACATGATAGGTCGCACCACTATCCAACATCCACTCAAATTCCTCTGAATAGCTACTTGTAGGATTGATAGAAAGCGGATAAATAGAAGTATCAGAAATATTACCATCCGATATAACGATGTTTGCTTCTGATGATGGTTGCTTCTCTTTTCCCTTCTGCTTATTCTTTATCTATTCGCCGAGCTTTGGACAATCTTTCTTCCAATGAACAGTCTCCTTGCACCAAGCACACTGATCTTTTTTAACTGTAGGATGCCCTACTCTAGACTGTAACTTCTAATTCTTTCGGTTTGGATTCTTCCCTCTTGCGATCAATGCCTCTGCTACCGGCTCAACTAAAGCCTCTTTATCCTTCTTTCGAAGCTGATAGTTTATAAGTGCAGCGGTGACCTCACTATACGAAAGGGATGCCTTCCCATTAATTAGGGTAAGAACAAAGGTCTTGTATTCCTCATCAGGCAAGGAACTCAACAACAGCAACGCCTTGTCCTCATCTTCAATCATAACATCCACATTCGTCAAATCTGCAAGAAGCTTCGTGTAGTGATTCATGTGATCACTAATGGAGGTTTCCTTCTTCAATTGGAAGCGATAAAACCTCTTCTTCAAATGCAATCGATTTTCACACTCTTAGTCAAATACTTGCTCTCAAGGGTCTCCCAAATCTTCTTTACAGAAGTCACATTCATCACATTATACTTCAAATCTTGTGTTAAACAAGACCTAATAACACCACACACCATCTGATTCATCTTCTTCCAAACCTTCTCTTCAAAATCATATGGGTTTTCCATCCAACTCCAAAGTATCCTCCAAATTTTACGCGTTCAGCGCATCCAAAACTTCGCATCGCCAAAGTCAAAAGTTGTTCGTGCCATTAAACTTCTCCATGTCTATATTCGTAGAGTGGATATTCAAACTTTGAATGGTCTTCATACTAGAAGCACCACCCTCAACATCTTCTTTCCCGGCCATAGCCCTCAACACACCAACAACCAATGTGGAACAAACTAAAGAATAGATCCAAACTTGAGAAGGATAGAGCCTTTACCAAAAGATCACACCTTTAACTCCAATTGAAACCCTAAACGAGCTTCCAAAGCGATTTACTCCTCCAAATTACCCAAACGTAGCCCGAGCTCTGATACCACTTGTTGTGCACAACGAAAATTTCGGCAACACCTTTGGTGCACAACAAGAGAGTAGATCTCAACTAAATCCATGTTTCACAAAGAAAATAAGAATCAAAAGCAAAATATCTTAACAAAGTGGGATATCATCTCTTCCTCTTATCAGTTCTAAGACTGACTTGTCGAGAGAACCTAAACTCTCTATTACAAATCACAGCACGAATAATTAATTTTAATGTGGTTCGGCAAATTGCCTACGTCGGAGGGGGGAGATCTACTATTAGAGGGAAAAAGAATACAAATAGGGTTTACAATCACACAACTCTCACAAATTAAACCCTCAAAATAGGCTCCATGCTTTTCTTCTCAAAAAAAAAAAGGCCAGCCTCCAAACTTTTTCTCTCTGCGATTTTTCTTTTCCTCTGCCTGCACTTTTTCACCAAGCACAACCGCCAAAAATTTCCCCATGTGATTTTCCTTTGCACACCACCCTAGGTCACGCATGAAGAGAGATATATATATATATAGTGCATAACAAACAATCGGGTGGACCTCTTCTTTTGTTCGTTGGTTCTTAGCCTCCCCGCGCAATCACTTCACGAGTTTCTAAACGCGTCATTCGTTCACACTTTGCTGCTCAACATCTCTTCACGCAGTTTATAGGCTCCACACCACGTGCTTCACAATGTTTTGGGACTTTTTTTATTACTTTTATTGTAGCTATGCAATGTTCATCCCAAAAACTTTAGTATATATATAGAAAATTATAAAAATTTCCCTATAAATCTCGGACTTTTAGCCTTGTTTATTTTAAACCCACCCACTTTTAAAAAGATTGTTTGCATATTAATTGATAACCCCTCACTTATATTAGTTTTAATTAATTTTTAATTTCAAAAGTTTGGTGTATGATATAAGTTGTTACATTTTGCTATAATTTGACATATTTTTGTTCCAAGTCGTTAACTATAAGTATATATTTAAACCAAAGGTATGTGTAAGTTTCTATAACTTTTGTAACTTGCTATATTTGTTTTAGGGTTAAGTGTATAATGTGTTTTTAAACAAAGTTCTTAAAAAAAATGTTTTCCATACTACATAGAGGCATCGGAAACTTCATTTGGATTGTTTGCCTATAAACCCAAAGTTGTACCACCCACCATTTCCTTTTAGAATCCACAACCCCCCCACCCACCCACCCACCACAACCTACAATCAAAATCACTCTTAAATCTAATACTCTAATAAATTAGTTTTTAAGATAATTTGTATTTCAGTAGTTTGGTAGACGATGGTAGTTGCTATGTTTAGTTGTGACTTTCAATATTTTGTTGTAATTTGCTAAATGTGCATCGTGTATTTCTAAATCAAATACTTAAGAAATTATTTTCAATTTTTTCACGCTAATAGAGCAGCATCGCGCTAGTCAATTTTACTTGTTTCACTACTACAAAATGTGCCTCTTAATATTTTGGATTTGTCTGCTATAAAAAATACAATTTTGGATTTATCTAAATGGATTATATCTGTGTGTGATAGGAAAATGATGACTAACTTTCGTTAGATGTTTGTCACAAAATTATATTTAGTAGCAGAATTCTACTATTCTCTACTCTAATCAGACTTAAGCCCAAAGGGGAATTAATTATATTTCAAATATGACTAAAATACTTTTTTTGGCTACTGACTAAAATACATTTTATGGCTTAAAAAAAAGAGTAGAAGAGCTTCTAAACAATTTATTCTGCAATACTTATGAACATAAGTTTAATGAATCAACTGCATCTAATTTAAATTATTTATTTCAAAGGAATTCATGTAAGAAATTTATTAAAATAGGTAAGCATCTAAAAAAAGTAAAAAACCAAGTTTTTTGAAACATTTTTAATACTGATATATGAGAGGGCATATCATTAATATAGTAAAAAGGTTAAATTTGTTTAAGCGCGCATCTATTTGAAAATTGGAGGATTCTAGTATTGTTCAAAACTTCTAATTAAACTAAAATCAACCTAAATTAAGATATCCCCCTTGATCAGATTGTCTTGCCAAAATCCAGCGAATTTTAGGATCACATTGGTCATTCCAAATTCGGCCTAATCACCAAATTAGAAAGCACATAGCTTGCACGTGATAACTCTGATCAGCAGAGTTCTAATGATCGTTCATCCACTAAAGGATTTATCCGTTAATATTCTAACATAAAGGGTCGTGAGTTTTGCCTGAAGTTAACCTTTTGACCATATGAAGTAAAAATCCAATTAAGACGACCCGCATTGCGAGCGGGATGTTCTAATCTTGCTCAAGGGGTACGGAAATTCCCAAAATAGCTCATTATTTTTCCCTTGAGTGGATCGGAACAGACTGTTTATATACGATCATTTTGTCAAAAATTTTACACTCTATTATCTGTAGGGTGTGTTTGGGAGTTAAACTAAGGGAAGGGGCTGAAAGTTAAATAACGGAAAGGAAAGGTAAGGAATGGAAGTGAGAAGATAAAATGTTGTTTGGAAGTTTAGTCGAGATAACGGAAGTAAATTTGTTTTACCTTATTTGGGAGTTCTATACTAGAGGATGGAAGTAAAGTGAATATAGTCAAAGTTACATAAATACCTTTATATATTGGATGGGAATAAATCTTGGCCATATATTTTAGTGTGATAAAAGTATAGTTGTCTTATTACGTTGTAAAATTTTACTCCCGTTTTCATTACTTCCTCTACCGTCCAAATTGGAGGGGACAAAAATGAGTGCAAATTTTACACACGTTTCCATCCTCTAACCCCTCAAAAAACTCCCAAACGGAGCGAAAACAAAATTTCACTTTTAACTTTCATTGGTTCACCTCCAAATCCAAACACACCAGTAACCATCCAAACACACCAGTAAGGTTAACTGCAGACGGCCCTCTTGTATCAGAGCCTCGTTGTAGCTTATCCAGTCGAGTGCAAAGTAAGGGGCATTTTGGGAATTTCCCTACCCCTTGCGCGTGTCAGAATAAGTTGCTCGCGTGTGAGCTGCTCTTAGGGGATTTGTATTCAGCATATAATCTTGTTCCAATCAGAATAATTAACAGCTATGATCAACAAATTTAACATCTTTCATCCATTTTTGCATGCTGTTAAGACTATAAAAAATCGCCAGTCTCCGTATACAGAAGTGCACTACTACAAGAATCAAGGAACATAATTTCTCCAATCATTTAAATAAATACAAAGCAACTATTGACACTATACATCAAATTAAAATGGACAGGTAATATCTCCTACTAAAAGATAAAACTAATCAGTTTATGTCATAAAAATGTTGATGCATCTGTCAAAGTATGACCAAAAATTTTCAATTAACGCACTGGTATCCATCAGTTACCAAATTTGAGACGAAATCCAACACAAGTTTGGAGTATAACGCGCACATAGAATGCACATGTTCAGCCTGGTTAGCTTCTTCTTTAGTTCTGAAATGCTCTTTTGAAAATTTAAGGTGAGATTCCAGGAACAAGAGGAACTGCAGGCTTTGGCTGCTTTACTTTCTCAACAAGAACAGCTTGGGTTGTGAGGATTACTCCGGCAATAGAGGCAGCATTTTGGAGTGCACACCTCGAAACCTTGCATGGATCTATAACACCAGATTCAAGAAGATCTTGGTACTCGTCAGTCATTGCATTGTATCCGATTCGCCATTCACTGGAAAGAAGTTTCTCAACGACAACTGCGCCATCAACTCCTGCGTTGTTCGCTATTGACATGGCTGGTACGAGAAGTGCCTGAAGATTTTTAAATTAGAACACCAAATCCATGAAGCAGTTTTCACCATAATTTTCTTTGCACCCTGATCTATTAAGTTGTTAATAAGGCCTCCATTTCTACAAATATAAATATTTGGGGGGTCTAATTTAGAAATATAAAGATGTAAAGGTCTAGAAACAAAGATATGGGGTTCCAATATGACAAAAATCCTTTATTTATAAGCTAAATTGATTTAACTGTTAATTAAATATAAACCTCTCGTAATGGCTTGTAATATGAGGGGTCTAGCCACTTATACCCCTAAACTGTTTTACTAGCACTGAATCCCTGAAACTCCATATGACATTATTTTCCCAAGTTAGGCTGAGATGTCATGTGGAATTGTGCGACAAAAATCACCTTTTGCCCTCAGTTTAACTGGAAAAAAAACTAAATTGTCGTCTAAATTGAGAGCAAAAGAAACATCATCTGAGGCTCAAATGGTGTAAGTGCTAAATAAAAAGGCTAGGGGTGTAAGTGGCTACACCACCGTAGTACAGGGGGCGTGCTTGCAATTAACCCTTGGTTAAATTAATTTAATTTTGCTAGATTATTCAAGATTTGACTTATCAAATATGAATCACCTGTATGTAATTAAGGCTTCTATGCTGTACAGAATTTGCTAAAGTCAATATAGAGTGATCTTTCTAAAGGAAATAACATAAGTAGGTTCCCTTCATGATATTAACAAAATACAACAGCTGCAGTCATGTCTCACTTTCAAGGTTAAATAACTTCAGCAGTTCTTTCAAGCCTACATACTGGTTATTTCTCAAGTCAGCTTTTGCAAGAAGCATGATAGGAACACTAGTATTTTCATTTACATCTATAATGCAATACCGAAGCAATAAAGGAAATGTATGTACTCATTCGGCAATCACATGATAATTGGGAGTCCAAACCTTTTCAACTATGTCAGCGCCAATTTTCTCTTCTGAATCTTCGATCAATTTTCTTATTTTGGGAATATGCTTTGATAATTGTACATATGTTGCACCACCTCCAGGTGCTATTCCCTCATCTATGGCAGCAAAGGTAGCATTCTTTGCGTCCTCAATCCTGAGCTTCCTATCTTCAAGTTCAGCCTCAGTGGCTGCTCCCACCTGAACATCAGTAGTATTTCTTTAAAATTCAGAGGAAGATCTAACATGACTCTGAAGAACTCAGCATGGAATCTCTTATCAATAGAAAGACAAAATCAACAGAAGGAAAAAAATTACGAGTAAATCCTTCAGAAAGTCTCCATGTGTTTTAAGTGTCATGACGATTATATGGAGAAAGACTGCTTATGTTTCATATAGGGCTCTATACCTGTTGCGTTGTATTTTACCTAGTTAAGATAAAAAACCAAGTACCACAAGCTAATTGAGGGTTCAAATTCAGGACGGAACTTTCTTTACTGATGTGCTTTTTTTCACTTTGTTTATCAAATTCACAATAAGTGTGTCACCCCCCCCCCCCCACCCCTCCCACCCTCAACAACATCTAAACTTTAAATTGGCCAGTTTAAAGTAAATGCTCTTTTATATAAAGAAAAATTATTATTTAGAACAGTGAAACACACCGTAATGCTGCATTCTAGTTCTTTTTCATTTTTCGTTGTAACCAAGAAAGCTCCTGTCTATAGAAACTACTCATCCTGATCATTTCTTTATACGATGAATCTTGATTCTGTAGGTTCACTAATAAATAGTTAAAGATGTTTCCATTAAATCTGACATGGGCTTGAAAATACCAGCGCATTCGTTAGGACCTGTTATAATAAGCATAAAATCAATGCCAAAAGTATAGACGTAATCTATTAAACATAAACTATTTACGAACAAAGAGATCAAATGGTTTTGATATGATTTACTTCATGCATCAATTGCCCATAGATCAGTTGCTTTAAATTCTTATAAAACAAAGTAACATGTTGTCACTTGATGCATGGATAAGTCATATTGGAGCTATTTAATTTTAGTTTATGGATACTTTCTGTCTAGTATGCATGGATAACTCATACCAAAACCATATCCATCAACATGGATTGTTAACTTGAGAGATGAATTCATAAATTTGGATTGATATTACCTGCATGTTTGATACTACTAGATTTCATGCACGTGCAATGCACGTGGTTAAATACTGTGATTAGGTATTTTTATTTATTTTCTTACTAAAATGTATTCATCGGTTACTCTTTGATAATAATTTTTGCTCACTTTGATTAAGTATTTTTGGTTTATTTTCTACTAAAATTTGTTCCTCGACTACACTTTGGTTATTTATTTATTTGATATTTGTTTGAATAGGCTACATCCATTTTAAATTTTTATGTTGATAGTTGAATTGTCAGGAGATAAATATAATCTAAAGCCAATTTAAATTTAATTTCATTTGGATCGGCATGAAACCGAGCTTGACCCGAGGAAGTATAGTGTTATGAAAGTAAAAACATTTGAAAAAATAACATTATAAAAGGAAGATTAATAATATAGTCAACGATCCAAGATGATTGATTTAAAATAAACTAAAATGACAGAAAATGGTTAATGAAAAAAAAATCATAAGAAGATTAATGCTAACTCTAATACACTTTTATATGATAAAAACATCCACATATGCATATGAAAGCACTAAAATAGTTTATGAAAATCTCTTCTAAAGATTCCTAATTTTACTAAAAAATAAAATTATTCTATAACAATTCACAAAACATTATCTTTTGTTACTTCTATTTTATTTTTATTGAGTCGAGATCAATCATTCTTCATCTTTACCTTTTTCCTAGCCAATTCTAGAGTAGTAGTGTCTTCAACGTCTACATCGATTTTGATATGAGACTGGAGCATGTTATTTTTCTTTGGGCTCATTCATCTTTTGTCTTCTCGTCTAAATTCACAAAGAAGTTGAATATATTTCTTATATTAAACACTAACTTCTGGCAATATAGACTTTGAATTTTTTACTATTTTAATAAGAATAAATATTAATTTCATATATATATAAATTTTTATGCTTTTAATTTATTACTTAAATAAGATTAGGAGCTACCTCTTTTTTCTCTGCAATGAATTCTTCCATTGTGCATCCAATAAGAATTTTTATTGTGTCATAATGTTACATTTGCTTTGTATGTGTCATTTTCCATGAGGATTTGAACTAAATACATTAAATTTTTCATTGTCAATTTGCTTTAGATTATAATATTAATATTTAATTTTGATATATTTATTTCATGAAGAAGGGATATCACTTAACATTGGTACTAAATCATCGGCGATTCTACAATATTTATCATTTGGACACTTATTATTAACATCTTTATCCACTTTCTTATTGTAACCTTTGCAAACATAGAATCACTGCTTAACTCTATTATAAATGGTAGTTATCGTTGCCTTAAAGGTGCGATAGTGTGTCTGTATATTGGTAAATTATTCTTAGGTTTAATTATATGAATTTTAGAGTAGGTTTTCTAAGATCATACATCTTTCAAATGTTATAATGGTTGTATATATTAATAATTTAAATTTCTGTTGTATTTATAAAAAGCCTTAATGGAGATGTTTTTGTCTTGGCAGCTTACTCTAAAAGAGTGTTGCATATTAGCTTTAAAATATAATATTTTTTTCTTTACAGTGTTATATGAATGTTTGTTTGGTTTACTTACTATTCTCTTATTTCTTCAGTAAGTTGTATCTTTGGATTGATATATATTATTGACGCAATTTACGATGACATGCATATATCCTCTATAAAATTGAGACAGATATAAGTTAAATTTTATATTTAGTGGCCTTTAATAAGAATTTTACTAATGAAATATACTACATTCATACTTAGAGATCTTTCTTGAATTCTAATAGTGTTATTACATCATTATCTTTGGTAGTGTCTTTAAGAATTGATCATTCGTTAGTAGTTATACCCCTAAATAAAGTCACACGCAGGATCTTGATACTATATAAGAAAAAGAAAAGGCCGATTATATATTTTTTGCTTACGCAAAGTATAGTAATTTTTCTTTTATCTTCTATGAAGAATGTTTCTTTGATGAGCACAAAGTTATTCAATATATTCTTCAGGGAGTATTCAGTCGGTGTTTTTTTTTATAAATATAACTTATGTTAGTGTTAATTGAAGTGATTCATGGACGTTTCGAATTTCATTTGAAATGAAAACTCCTTGATTCTTTTGAAGGATATCTCTAAATTTTCAAATAGTTCTCCATACATAAATCTTTATAATTTTTTTACCTAATAAATATTATTACCATTAGAGATCAATATTTATAAATTATAATCAATTAATATTAAGATACTATCTTCATACTTAGAGATCTTGAATTCTATTAGTGCTATTACATCATAACTCTTTTCTTTGCCAAGTTCTAAATTTTCAGCTTTTTATTTTGTGTAATTTTAAACTTTTGAGAGTATTTTGTCTAATTTTTAATTTTTTTTACTTTTTTTGTAATACTTCATGTAATAAACTGATAGTACGGAGATGTTTCATATATTTTATTAATCTTATTTAAATTGTTGAGCTATAGATAGTTCATGGGATTTTAGGATAGGATATAAGTATGATTAGTATAGATTATAATTTAAATTAAATATTTAAAATAGTACAGTGTAATTTTGACTATGGAAAACTTTTCCTGAACTCGTGCTTTTAAAGGGAGTATGATTTTTTATTTTCCTTAATTTTTATTTTTTATAATTTTGAGAATGACTTTTATCTTTTTAATTTGTTTAGTGAATTTTTTAAATATCTCATCCACATTATGTACATTTGTTGGTCTACGTTGTTCCCGGGTTCGACCTTTGGGGTAGACATTATTTATCTCATTAATTTATTTATTTTTTGCATATACGCCCTTCATTTTGTAGACATTTAATTTGGTATTTAATAATTTTATTTAGATTTACATTTCAATTTAAATTGTATCCTTATCTTCATACTATGTATATCCAATAAGAATTCATCAATTTATCAACTTACTCTTACTTAATAGAATAATATTTGAATTCCAAGGGTATTTTTGTCTACCGAAAGATTTCCCCGAACTCGTGCTTTTAAAGAGAGTATGATATGATATGATTGGTAGTAGCCTAAAGGAACTCGTATATTGGACATGTGTGCATGCAACTACAATCAAATTTCTACCTTATCAAGCCCAAACCAATAAGCTTACCATCAACTAGAGGTTTGAGTACTTGGAGATAACTTAAGAATAGTCATGCAATTATTATATAGAGTAAGAATTACAAATCAAGAGGGACAAGAGATTCAAGAGAAGATAATTTACAGATTATCTAAAAAAGAAGGTAAACCTTGATCACAGCTACACCACTAGAGAGCTTTGCGATCCTTTCAGAGAGCTTTCTTGACAGATTGCTATTATCTGATTCAGCTAAATCCTTCTTTATTTGTGAAATTCGTGCCTGGATCTCAGCTCTGGTAGATGGGTCAGCTACAATGGTTGTGGAATTGCTAGTGATAGTAATCTTCTGAGCAATACCGAGCTGGTCTGAAGTAACATCTTCAAGCGTCAACCCCAAGTCACTAGCAAGAAAATCAGCACCTATTTTCATAGCAAGGTAGCAGTATCACCAACAAACCAAAATTTACAGAATGTTAAAAAAATCTAAAAATTAGAATTAACAAGTGATGCATGAACAGGCATGGTATTAACATCATTCAGCATAATTATCTTTATCAGAAAAAACTAAGCTCTTTAAAATAAGGTTAAATTTCATAAACCCCCTGAAATTTGGGAGGTTTTGCACAAAACTCCCTGAAATTTATAAATCACAGGAAACTACTCTGAGCGTTCAGTATTATACTAAATCCCCCTGAATTCTTGGAAATTTTCAAAAACTGTGTTAAATGAAAATCTAAAATACCTTTTTTTTTACTTTTTACCTACCCTTACTCGACAAGGATAATATTGAAGTCCGATAGGGTAAAATTGTCCAAAAGTTGTCGCAAATATGACAACTTGAAGTTAATGTTGTCAGTCAAGGTAGTTAAGAACTTATGCGCGACAGTTAAAGGGGGATTTCTCCTATTTATAAAGTGCATGGGGGATTTGTGCAAAACCCCAATACTTCAGGGGTTTTTCTGAAAGTTGGCTTAAAATAAATATGCAAACAATTATGGAGCATATGCATGTGTATTTGTTATACATGCAATATAAGTAAATAAGTTTACCAGTCATTAGAGCAATATCTTGCAAAATACCCTTCTTCCCCTCTCCAAACCCTGGACACTTGATGGCTGCAACATTTATTATTCCTCGCAGCTTATTAAGGATCAGAGTTGCCAGCACTTCGCTTGAAACATCCTCAGCAATAATTAACAATGGAACACTCAGTTGAGTGGTCTTTTCTAACAAAGGAATGATGTCTTTGATACTAGTTATCTTTTGGTCAGTTACTAACACTTTAGCATTCTGAAATTCCACAATTGATTTGTTCTGGTTTGTAATGAAATGGGGAGACAGGTAACCCTTGTCTACCTGCAGAAATTCATGACTAGTAATGAGTATAAAAGCATACAAGATAAAACTAAAAGGTTGACATACTGTATGAAATTTTAAAGCTTACATTTTTTAACTTTGATAGGTGCAAATGCTTAGAAATGTTTACCTTCTGCCTATTATACTCTTATGTTGGGTGACTAAAAAAAAGAGTAGAGTGAATTACCTCCAAATATTAAGCCCTTGAATGAATACATAATTAAAGAAAACAAAAAGGAATATGTAGCTATAATTTCATATGTTAAAAGTGTGATCTTTTATTAGCACACAATCCATCAGCTTAAGCTTTGGGGTAAAGTTGTTCCCAAGCTACCTCTTAGCCAACAACCTAACAACTTAAAATTTTGAATAAAGTTCTGGTAAATTTAATTACCAAGATTATCGTTGACCAGGATAAATTTTAGTACCTTCATTCCTTCTTGCACTTCAACAGTGGTATCAAAAGAAGAGGATGATTCAATTGTTATAACCCCATCAGGACCAATTTGATCTATAGCTCCAGCAATTAAATCTCCAATGAAATCATTATTTCCAGCAGAAATTGAGGCCACGGCTGAAAATGACATCAAATCAATACTTTGTTGAACTCTAATTTTCAACCTGCAAAACTTTTATATTAAAGAATAAAGAGGCAGGGTACCTTTTATATCCTCCTTCCTGCTTATATGAAGACACTTAGTCCTTAAGATTTGAACAAGTTCACTAACTGCTCTATCAATTCCTCTCTTCAAAGCAATTGGATTAGCCCCCGAAGCAATCGCTAACATCCCTAATTTAACAATTTCTCGAGCCAAGATAATTGCAGTGGTAGTGCCATCACCAGCCGAGTCATTTGTCTTAGAGGCTACCTGTTTGATGTGAGCAAAGAAAGGAGGAAAAGGCATTCAGTAGTTGCTAATGTAAAAGATGTTGTTTTTGGAATATTCAGTTATATATATTGTTCTGAACAGAACCTCCTGGATTAACGTTGCACCCGCATTCTCAATTGGGTCCAGGAGTTCAATAGCTCGAGCAATTGTAACACCGTCATTGATTACTTTAGGTATTCCCGGGTCATCAAGAACAACATTACGCCCTGCACTGAAAACCTTGTTTATATTAGGAAATTTACCACGTGTAACTATACACAGAGTCAATACACCCGTTTATTTTCTTTGTATTCATGATAGATATTCACACATTTGGGGACAAAACAAAGTGACATAAAAAGGCTCTAAAAGTTTGAGGAAAAAATAGCTAGATTGCTGCATTTGAAAACAACAGAACGCTTCATGCAATTAGTGGATCATCCCTACCATTCCTACAAAATCACACATCTTCAATATACAGCAGTCCAAAAGGCAATCGGCTACACCAAAGGAAACATTATTCTTATACTAGGGTATCACTGAAAGAACTGCATTCGTATAGTTTTGGCTTATAATTACAATGAAAACTCGTGGCTGGATCATCCTCAAATGCTCCCCCCCCCCTCCTTTTCGGCCACCCCATGAACAAAGACTGTAGCTTGAAATTGAACCTAGGAACCCAAACCCCCGCGCGTGCGCACAGTTTACCTGAAAAGGTCTCATTCGCATTCTCCAAGGTATTTTGTTATCAATAAACTATGCTCTTGCTGCAACTAAATTCATACCCTATTATCCTTTTATCTTCTTAATCTCTTAACAAGGAATTGCCAACATTTTGACTATTGACTAATTTCAATATCAAGGAATAATTAACAGATTGTAAATATACTTGTTTAAAAACAAATGAGTTGGTGGCCATACAATATTATTCCCATCACACGAATTTGACAAATATTAGGTGCCTTTATAGCAATCAAGAAGCATTTATAATTAAACCCTCTAGTCTTGGAAAAGAAATAAAAGTTCAACTAATTGAAGAACGCAACGACAATATACACTGAGACATTATAAATTAAGTGAGTCTAAAACTGTTGAACCACTTTTAAACTTTTCCTTGATCAAACGTATCATTTGAATAATCAAATGAACCTTAATTCTCAAATTTCCTGAACAAAGAAAATAATCTTAAATTCCAACCACACCCAAAAGCTTATATACCCAAATTAACCACAAAAAAGAATGTCATTGGATTGAAATTGAAACAAAGAAAGAATCAAAAGGCAATACCTTTAGGTCCCAAAGTGACTGAGACGGCATCAGCAAGCTTATCAATCCCAGACTGAAGAGCCCTTCTGCAGTCATTATCAAAAGATATCCTTTTGGGTCCTGCTCTCACATTAAAACCCCTTGATTTCTGTGAATTTCGAAATGGGTTCTGGACCCATTTCGCTTGCTGAGCTCTCTGTGCCAAAAATGGTGATTTTTCATCAGAAAAAATAGTTAAAACAATTACGAGAGACAAAGAGAGAGAATCTCTTACGAAAAATGGGAGGACTGGTGAAGTGAAGATTGAAGAAGAGAAAGAGAGAGGCATGTGTAATTTTATCTGATTTTAGAGGCTTTACTAAAGATGGAGAGGGGTTTAATGCAAATAAGCATCCACAACCCTTGATGTGGGCTTATTTACATCTGTCATTTTCGACAAAAAACTTATTTTTCATTAATCATATCATACTTCATATCATATCATACTCTGTTTAAAAGCACGATATCGGAAAAATCTTTTGGTAAACAAAAATACTATTGAGATTCAAATATTATTCCATTAAGTAAGAGTAAGTTAATAAATTAATGAATCCTTATTAGATATACATAGTATAAAGATAATGATACAATTTAAATTGAAATATAAATCTAAATAAAATTATTAAATATCAAATTTACAAATGTCTACAAAATGAATGGCGTATATGAAAAAATCAAATAAATTAATAAGACAAATAATGTCTACCCAAAGGTCGAACCCAGGAACAACGTAGACCTATAAATATATATAATGTGGATGAGATATTTACAAAATTCACTAAACAAATTAAAGAGACAAAAGTCATTCCCAAAATTATAAAAAAATTAAGAAAAAAAAAATCATATCATATCATACTCCTTTAAAAGCACAAGTTCAGGAAAAAAATTTCATGGTCAAAATTACCATGTACTATTTTAAATATTTAATTTAAATTATAATCTATCCTAATCATACTTATATCCTATCCTAATATCTCATGAACAATATATAGCTCAACAAATAAATAAGATTAATAAATATATGAAACAGCTTTGTAGTATCAATTTATAACATGAAGTATTACAAAAAAAGCAAAAAGTTTTAAAAATTAGACAAAATAGTCTCAAAAGTTTAAAATTACACAAAATAAAAAGCTAAAAATTTAGAACTTATATAAATATAAAGAGTAATTGTGTGATATTCTTTCATTAAGATATATAAATATAACTTATAATTTAAGGTTTACTTTCCCTTTTTAAAATCTAAAAATAGTCAAGTTGATACTGGTAAAAAATAGTAATAATAACAGATTAAAAATATCCAGTTAAAGAATAAATTTTTAAAAAATATATGATAGATTAAAAATTAATGTTAATAAATTAAAGTAATTGCACATAATTTTACCAATATGTTAGAGCAGCAAAAATACATAAGTATCATTAATTGATAGACGACAAAATCACAAAAAACTAATAAAAGACTATAATATAATAACTTAACATTAATTGATTATAATTTATAAATATTGATCTCTAATGGTAATAATATTTATAGGGTAGAAAATTATAAAGATTTATGTATGGAGAACTATTACAAAATTTATAGATATCCTTCAAAGAATCAATCAGTTTTCATTTCAAATGGAATTCGGAACGTTCATGAATTGCTTCAATTAACACTAACATAAGTTATATTTATCAAAGAAACACCGATTGAATACCCCTTGAAGAATATATTGAACAACTTTGTTCAAATCAAAGAAACATTCTTCATGGGAGATAAAAGAAAATTTACCATGTCATGACTTTGCGTAAATATAAAATCACCCTTTTTCTTTTTCTTATATAGTATCACGACCATACGTGTGACTTTATTTAGGGGTATGATTACTAACATAGGATCAATTCTTAAAGACATGATCAAAGATAATGATGCAATAGCACTATTAGAATTCAAGATCTCTAAATATGAATGTAGTATATTTCATTACTAAAATTCTTATTAAATTCCACTAAATATAAAATTCACCTTATATCTATCTCAAATATATAGAGGATATATGCATGCCATCGTAAATTGCGTCAATAATATATATCAATCCAAAGATATAATTTACTAAAGAAATAAGAGAATAGTAAGTAAACCAAGCAAACATCCATATAACACCGTAAAGAAAAAATATTACATTTTAAAGATAATATGCAATACTCTTTTAGAGTAAGCTGCCAAGACAAAAGCATCTATATTAAGACTCTTTATAAATACAACAGAAATTTAAATTACTAATATATACAACCATTATAGCATTTGAAAGATGTATGATCTTAGAAAACCTACTCTAAAATTCATACAATTAAACCTAAGAATAATTTACCAATATAAAAACACACTATCGCACCTTTAAGTCAATGATAACTATTATTTATAATAGAGTTGAGCAGTGGTTCTATGTTTGTAAAGACTACAATAAAAAAGTGGATAGAGATGTTAATAATAAGTGTCCAGATGATAAATGTTATAGAATCGCCGATGATGTAGTACTAAGGTTAATTGATATCCCTTCTTCATGAATTAAATATATCAAAAATTAAATATTAATATTATAATCTAAAGTAAATTGGCAATGAAAATATAATATATTTAGTTCAGATCCTCAAGGAAAATAACACAGACAGAGCAAAATGTAATATTATGACACATCAGAAATTCTTATTAGATGCACAACAGAAGAATTCATTGCAGAGAAAAAAGAGGTAGCTTCTAACCTTATTTAAGTAATAAATTAAAAGCACAAAAAATTCATATATATAAAATTAAAATTTATTCTTATTAAAATAGGAAAAAACCAAAGTCTGTATTATCAAAAGTTTGTATTGAACATAAGAAATATATTCAACTTCTTTGTGAATTTAAAGGAGAAGACAAAAGATGAATGAGCCTAAGGAAAGATAACATGCTCCAGTCTCATATCACAATCAATATAGACGATGAAGACACTACTCTAGAATTGCTTAGGAAAAAGATAAAGATGAAGAAGGATTGATCTCGAGTCAATAAAAAATAAAATAGAAGCAATAAAAGATAATGTTTTGTGAATTGTTATAGAATAGTTTTATTTTTTAGTAAAATTAGGAATCTTTAGAATGAATATTCATTAACTATTTTTAGTGCTTTCATATGCATATGTGGATGTTTTTATCATATAAAAGTGTACTGGACTTAGTATTAATCTTCAGTTTATGATTTTTTTCATTAAATATTTTATGTCATTTTAGCCCACTTTAAATCAATCATATTGGCTCGTTGACTTTATTATTCATCTTCCTTTTATAATGTTATTTTTTAAGTGTTTTCACTTTCATAACACTATACTTCCTCAGGTCAAGCTCGGTTTCATGCCAATCCAAACGAAATAAAAATTTAAATTGGCTTTAGATTATATTTATCTCCTAATCAACATAAAAAATTAAACTGGGTGGCCTATTTAAATAAACATCAAATAAATATATAATCAAAGTGTAATCGAGAAACAAATTTTAGTAAGAAAATAAACCAAAAAAATATTTAATCAAAGTGAGCAAAAATTATCAAAGAGTAACCGAGGAACAAATTTTAGTAAAAAAAATAAACCAAAAAAACCTAATCACAATATTTAACCACGTGCATTGCGCGTGCATAAAATCTAGTAATGTTTAAAAACAACTAGCTTCCACCAAAGTAATTCTTGACAGATGAAATATAAAATCTACATTGATCTATAATGAACGGGGTAACTATAATTCTATATGATCTAAGGGTGGATTTACTGTAAATTTTTATTTCCTTTATCTTTATTCAATTTTCTCTTTTTCTTTCTTGTTTCAAATCACTTGTTCGAGATATACTCTTTAAACTTTAGTTATGTTGATGTATGAAACCACATAATCAAAAGAGAGGAGTGATTAATTTGATGAAGGTTCTCTAACCCTCTGAATATCTGGTTCTTGAGTAAGCTGTTCTTCCCTGCACAAGTAGAAAATCATAAGAGGGCGGTGTTGGGTTCCCCGGTTATTCCTTCGACGATCAAGTCAATGGGTTACTTGAGTGGATAAGTAAAAATGAACTGCAATAGTTTTTAAGCACATTGAGTAGTAATCCAGAACTCACCCTGTAATTTAAAAAAGTATCTCTATTTATAGTACTGGTAGGAGGGTAGAATGGTAACTTTGACCGACGAGTGGAGAAGAGCTTTCTTTGGTATTTTAATGCGAAGTGATTGGTGTGCAGTGTCGACGTGATCCGATGTGTCATAAAAACTATTTGGGGGCAGATGAATGATGGCGTATGACATTTATTGCAAGATGATTGGTCACCAGTGCAAACGAGGGCGCTCGAGGCTCGAGGTATTTCATCGCCTTTCGACTCGTCCGGTGGTCGAGAAATACCGTCTTTTGAGTCTCCCTCGCAAGGTGTTGGCCGGGTAGAGTGGTTAAGCAGTCGACTTAGCCAGGGGTCGACGCCCAATGTCTTTTGGTTGTCGACATGTGATGCCTTTCGAGTCGTCCTCACAAGATGTTGGTTTGTGGAGTCGACCGAATTGAGGCTCTGCTTATCTTGAAATGCTGATTTGATTATGTATAATGTGAGACACTTGTCTGTTAATGATTGAAGATTATTTTTCATTACTAAAACAGCTATAACAAGTTAGCATTAAATCTTGATTTGATTTAAACAATAATCTAAGATATATTTTCTATTTCATTATAATTAAGTTACACGCATTAAACCATCATAAAATATAGCGCATGCATAACAAATATAATTGCCCTGGAGAACAATTAAATGTTACTTGCCCCAATATGCTACTAGCACCTAAACTGTTTGCTATAGAGTTGCTTCAAATAACATATTTCTCTATGATTTTTTAAATCTTTAAGCGTAAATTGGATCTGATTAAATCAGAATTAGATTAATTTTATTAATAAAATATATTTTACTCAAAGAAAATTTTATAGACATTTGTCGTTAATTGTTCTTGTTAGTTATAGCTAATAAATAGAAATTCAGCATAGTTTCCTAGAGGAGTATTATCAGGCTAGAGAGTAGGCCAGTTTACTGAAAAAGTAAAAGATTGATTTATGATCAAAATACAATCAACGCTAGGTAAAAGGAAAAATAAAATAAAATAAAACCGAACATCTCAAATCGGTCCGAAGACTCCGAACCGCTCGATTCAGTTGAATCACAGGTGGCACGTGTAAATCCCTATAAATCTGAGCTCAATGTCCTCTGTACTTGAAAATAAATTTCTCCAAATTACAAGGGGGAAGGGGAAAAAACGATGGGAAGCGAAGGGAAGTCGAGGAAGCGGCGATCCTCTCCTGTTTCATCTCAAGGTGAAACTTTGATCCAAGCCCTCCTCGTATCTTATTCTAATATCCAAACCCTTTTATTCATTCGTGCTAATTTTTGATAATTTGTCGTCAGATGATGAGGATGAAAGAAGCAAGAAGCACAGAAAGAGAGAAGATAGAAAGAGTCGAAGAGATGATGAGAAGAAGGAACGGAAGAAAAAGAGTGAGAAGTCTCATAAGCATTCAAAGAGCGGAGATGAAAAAGGTAAGGATTTTTCCTTGTAATTTGATTAAATTTGATACAAGAGTCGAGGTCCAGGTTATGGAATAAAATTTTAGATGTTTTTTTAATTGTTGTCAGAAGATATGTCTTTGTTTAGTTTAGTATTCTTCAAGAAAACGAATGGTCCATTTACTTGTATCATTTTAAGTAGTATGGTGATTCATAATTGTCCAGTTCATTAACATTTGAATTTAACTGGTGTGTAATAATAAATTATGGTTATCTATAAGACAGTTTAAGACTTTACTTTGATTGAATGTGTTTATTTAATTGAGGAATTGCTGAATCCTTTGTTCCATGTTGCAAAATTTCAAATGGTTTCAAAAAAAATTAAGGGATCCTTACTATTTTTTCTTTCATTTAACTCCTTTGACCAGAGAAGAAGCTGAAGGGGAAGCATAAACACCGAAAGAAGCATTTGGATTCAGTAAGTAGTCTAATCTTTTATTGATAATTCCTTTCACTCGCTTTAGGAGCACAATATGGGGTTTCATTTATTCAATTGGTCATCAAATTTTTTTCCCCTTTGGAAGTCTCTGTTTAGATTTTCTGTTTGCTGTTAGTATTCAAGGGATTGGATGCACTTTGGACACATCTGGGTTTGAATTGCATTACATGCTTACATGGTAATCATAATACATTGTATTTGATTTCACTCACACTTCAAAACCAGTTTATCAGTAATTACTATCCACATCTCTCTGGCTTGCTTCTCAATGAGGTATTTATAATAATGCAATTCATAATTCTTGAATGGAAAATTTTCACATGATGAATTCATCATTTAACATGGTGCTGATCAGAATGCTTTATTCAGACTAGTCATTGAGCAATATAGACAACAATAAGATCACATCTGATCGTATGAATACTCTGTCAATTAGCTTGTAACTCAGGATTTGCTTACCCATCTATACAAGCAGGCTAGACCTATATTGATATCATCTCCATCCACTCAATTTCGTCATTGCTTCTCGAGCATTTCTGACCTCTTTGGAAGAATGTGTAGTTGAAGTTATTAAGCAAGTGACTGAGTTATTTCAACTATTGTTACTAACGTTTCATGACATCCAACATGGTAGATGTGGTAGGTCATGAAGGTTTTACCAAACAATATTTGCAGACTGAAATGTTCTGGCTACTTCTATTTAAAACATTCCTAGCTTCCAACAGGAAAATACTATTAACACCTTCATATGGGTTGATTTAGGTTCAATTTTCTGGTTGTGTAGAATTGTTAACCAAGGGTAGCTCTTACAGTGTTCTGTCATCACGTCTTTGCATTTGTTTACATGAAGAACCTGCAGTTTGAGGGATGACTTGTAGGAGCCAAAAACTGTCATGTCAAGTTTGGAGATAAATGGATTGCTTTTATAGTGTGCATTCCAAATTTCCAAGGGGTTGTAAAGAGGATTATGTGATAATGGTCCTGTCTTCCCTATAATCAGGAACCTAGAGATTGTTTGTTTGAGCTGAACGATGTCCAGTGGAATGATTGATACAGAAGTTGTGTGTGACTGTTTTCAATGAAAAAGTTGCACCCAGTTTTTTCCCCTGAGGCAATGAAACACCTTCTCTATTGTGAAGGTTGGAGGGGCAACCAATCCTTGCATTTTATGCCCTTGATGGGATGAGTTGTGAGTTGGTAGAAGATTTGAGGGAGCTGAGGTGAATTGTTTCTTAACATAAATTAGGTTGGGAGCTAGGAAAAACCGGACAGTTGGTGAAATCTCCTTCGGAACATTTCATATTTAAATTTATAATATTAGCTAACTGTCTTAGTACATAATAGTTTTCAAGTAGTTTCATATGCTCATCAAATTTTTTTTATTTGGATAACGTAAACAATGTAATCTACATGTGTTGAACAACAAAAAGATGGTTTATTTAGAATCGATAAGAGGTTAAAACCTTAGTATGTGTCCATAATGGGATAATTCTTCAAGTTTGAAGGCAAAGGTAAGCAACTGTTTGAGATAGCATATACTGTTGCCGCCAAAAGACTTTTCGCTGCTGATAGTGACCTCGTTGCGCTGTGACTTGACATTTTTGGTAAAATACTTGAATAGGCCAATAACAAAATTGTATTTATGAGTTCAAATCAAATTTATAGATAGGTTATCCAATAGATTGAAAATGTACATATCACTTTAGGGCCTGTTTGTTTGCCTAAAAAAAATTGAAAATCAAAGAAATGGAAAACTATTAAATCAATGAATTGTTTTGGGAGTGTTTGGTTTGCTAAAAAAAGAAGGAAATCAAAGAAATAAAGATGAGTTGTCACCTTATTATAGGATGATGTGAGTGATTTTTTAAGAAAACTTGTTTTGATGTTGTTTGGTTGGCGAAAAAAATAATGAAATAAATTATAAGAAACCTATTTCTTGTAATAGGTTGTTTTCTTTTGCTTGGTTATTTCTTAAAAATAAGAAAATATATGAGATGAGATGAGTTATCATTATATTATTGGATGATGTGACCCACACTTAAGGAAATTATTTTCCTAGCTTTTTGGGAGGAAAACAAAGAAATAAAATGTTAATGAGATGAGTTGTCACAATCTTATTGGATGATGTGAGTTGTCACAATTTTTAAATATGAGATGAGATGAGTTGAGTGATATTGTGGATGAAAATAATATTTTATTAGATGTGGTGGATGTGATGGATGAGTTGTTGGATGAAAATAATATTTTATTAGATATGATGGATGAGTTGTTGGATAAAAATAATATTTTATTAGATGTTGTGGGTGAGTTTTAGGGATGGAAATGTGTGAAATTGTACTTTTTGAGTTTTCTTGGTTTGCATTTCTATTTTTTGGTTTTTTAGGAAATAACCAAACAACCCCTTAACTCCTTTGAAATCATTCAATGAACATAACTATTGATTCTCTTTTCATAAAATACCAATTGGATTCTTGAATGGCATCAATTTTCAAACACATAAGCTAATAGTAGTTTTGACTTTAAGGATCCAAATAGTTTAAGTTATTATTGCGAAGTACAAAAGTAGAAACTAAGAATGTTGTTAGTATTAGCCAAAAGTGGAAATGCAAATTTATTCTATTGCATTTTCTGTTAACTTGAATACAATTGGGTTTTCTAATTTTCAAGAGAAGATATGAATATATATCGTATTTAAAAAAAAAATTAAATTCAGTATTAAAATAAGTATATATATTTTATTTCTAGCCAGTTAAAAAGTGGATTGTCTTGTTTTTGGGGAGCGGGAAAGTGAAGCAGAGGCTATAGAGGAGTAAATTCTCTTCTGGATGGATGGAGGGAGGGAGATTAATATTAAAATAAGTATATGCATTTATTTTCTAGCTAGTTAGAAGGTAGGGTGCCTAGTTTCTGGGCAGCGGGGAAGTGAAGTAGAGGCTATAGGACAGTACATTCTCTTCTGCAGAGAGAAAGACGACAGAAAAGTGAAGTGGAGGCTATAGGGCATTACATTTTCTTCTGTGCGGTGAGAGCTCTTTCCTTTGTTCTGCAACGAAGAAAAAGGTAAATGCTCTTTTATCCCTAAATGCATCCTTGCAATATGCATGACTTTGTGTTAAAACTATCTATAGTTTCCCCAAAATTAGGTTGGATCATTCATGGAAAATATTCTTTGCCAATGTATTCCTAGTTAAATTGTGCGAGCGAGGAGGGGGGGGGGGGGGGTGTTTAGGGATTGATTAAAAAAAAGGCAAAAGAAGAGTTGATTTGATATATATTCATATTTTACTATGAACCCACAATTGATTTCTCCTACCTACACACCCACCAAAAATATAATAAATATTTTACTATGAACCCACAATTGATTTCTCCCACCTAAACACCCACCAAAAATATAACAAAGTAACTAAAGTTTGGTACTTGCCCATACATTTGAAAAAAATTTGATACTGCTATGTGGGTCCAGGTTTTGGCTCATAACAAGGACGCTCAACCCGCGGGGGCATTCTGTTAGAATATAAAATTATAACCCTCAATCCTTACCATAACTTCATCAGAATGTTGGTGTAATAGGTAGGGACTTTAACAATGTCTAATATAGCTTAAGCACAGTGTTTATCAATAGCAGGAAGTGAAAGAAGTGGATCACTAAGAATATTGAACAGGAAATTTGACTAATTAAAATATACTTCTTGCAGTTAAAATTTATGCCAAAATTTTTGAAAGGAACTTTTCTTCTGTGATAAATATTTATTGGCAAATTGTGACAAATTGCATCTATACTAACATCTATTTATCCTCGTATCAACAATCTAAGAACTTTTTTAAGAGAAAACTTGACTAATTAGTAGATACTGCACTATTGATCAAAGTCTAAGAAAGTTATACATGAAAACTGTATAATAAAAAGGGAAAAACAGTTAGCAAAGCTTACTTGTATCCCACGATAGCAGGATAGCTTAATCAAAGTCTAACAATATCCTTTGTGTGGACCAAGCATGAAATGATGTTTAGAATTGGTAAAAGGTAAACTCTTACCATCTCCCATCAAAGGGAGACTTTTTTAAGTTAAAAGGTAAAGTTGTTAGAACCCATATGTGCCAATTCTGTTGGAGGGGGAAAAAAGGACTTATGCGCTGCGGGATATCAGTTATTTCTTCTTTTAGACTATGACACAGACTGTGGTGTAGTCTAAAATTTTGTTTGCATAACATCATCTCTCATCTAGATGAAGAATGATCTGTTTGATTTTTTTTGGTTGACTTATGGTATTGTCTTGGCTGTTATACTATTCTCATAGTCTCTTGAGTTGCATTATTTCATGCTTAAGACACGGACATCAATCATAGCTGATTTAAGCACTTAGAATTTGTTTTATTACTTCTTACATTTGCTACTTAAGGTGTTATGATCATTTCCCATATTTTGGTTCTCATGTGATTTTGGCCAACCAACAATCATATATTCACATATGTTATTACTAGTGGCGAAGCCATAATTTTATCTCAGTGGTGTCCTCATGTAACTTATCATGGTTGTATTTGGATCTATATTAATAATTTTATAAATTTATCTTCATTAGTGGGGTCCTATACAGGGCCGACCCTGAGCTTTGGGTTGCCCTAACCCAATCCAATTTTGGTTTTTCCTTATATTAAAAATTTGGTACGATCAATAACGATAAAAATGAATACATATAATACAATTTAGCGTTCTATATTGGGCTCAAACTGATAATATTCTCATGCAAAATCAATATTCATATAAGAAGAGATTACATTTGTGCTACAATTTGATTCAAAGAAAAATACTTCTCCTTGAATTGTTTGAAGCGGATTCTTCAATTAAGTCATCATACTCAAGTTTCTCCAAGTATTCATTTTCAATTGATATCATTGTCAATCCATTCAATCGTTCCTGTGACATGGTAGTGCGAAGATAACTTTTTATCAATTTCAACTTGGAAAAACTTCTCTCCACCGAGGCAATCGTAACTGGGATAGTTAACAAAATCCGATAAGCAACCCATGCACATTGAAAGCCACCATCATCCCAATAAGATCTTATGAAGTCAAGGATGTCTATTGATTTAGTCATTTCCTTCGGCAACATTGTTTGCAAAGCTTGTAGGTCATTGAATAAATCTTTCCCATGTATATCACATTGTTGGTTATGTTCTAAAGTATCTTTGTAATTTAGTGCAATGTATATCACATTGTCGATTGACTTTATCTAAAATCTTATACCAAATACACAAGCTAATCAAGAACTCAAAATCCTCCAAAGCATTTTTACACAAACCTTTACCTTCTGCCATCACAATGTCTTCTTTAGAACTATTTGCAATTTCAATCAAAGTGTCTCTCAACTCCGGTACTTGATATCGGATTGCTTTAACACTTTCAACATGACTTTCCCAACGAGTAACCGTCAATGGCTTTGGTGTCAGACCCTTTACATATGTTTAAGAACATCCGACCGGTGTGTTGATCCAACAAACAAAGTATAAACCTTTTGCACATAAGAAAAAAAAAGCTTTGACACAAGATTTTGCCATATCGCATAGTGCAAGGTTTAGGCTATGACACCCACATAGTGTATAAAAAGCTCGATGATTTATGTCAGGAAGTCTTCTTTGTACACATTAATGTTTACATTTCATATTTGACCCATTGTCATAATCTTGACCTCTTATATCATTAATGTTGAGGTTAAGTTCATTCAATGTATCTTCAAGTTGATTGAAAAGACCAAGTCCCGACGTGTCATCAACCTTTATAAATCCAAGAAAAAACTCTTCCACCTTGACTTGATTTGTATCTTTAATATCCACACATCTAATGATAATTGACATTTGTTCCTCATGGCTTAAATCCAACGTACAATCAAGAATAACTAAAACATACTTTGCTTTTGAAATTTTATCAAGAATTTTTGCTTTGATCTCATTGGCCAACAAAATTATCATTTTATTTTGAATATTATGGCTAAGATAATGGCTCTAAACTTCTTTATCTACCACACGCCGAACATGATCTTGCATAATTGGATCGAATTCTGCAATGAACTCTATAAGTTGACAAAAAAGTCCGTTGTTCTTCTTATAAATCTTCTCATTAGTTCCACGAAATAACAAACCGTTTCGAGAAAGAGTCTTCACAACCGCAATGATTCGAACTAGTATCATCTACCAACGAGTTTTCTCTTTGTCAAATTGTACTTCTATATCTTTATCAATTGTTGCCTTTAGTTTTGGTCATTTTTGAAGTCAACCTACTTCACAACTGTAGGCATATAAAATTGCTTATAGGTCCCTTAGCATAGCTCGGCACAAACCGACGAACCAA
>NC_033801.1:99850324-99855916 GCF_001876935.1 Asparagus officinalis | reverse complement strand
TACAAAAATAAGTAATAGTAAAAATAATACAACATATTATTCAAAATGATACGTAATAGTATCGACAACACAACTGATTAATTCCAGAAATTTTTACTGCACTAAGTTCAATTAATAAATATCAAAATCATTTAAATAAATATATATTCAGATTTTTAAATCATAGAAAATTCTAGAAAATCAAGAAAAATACAATACTCTTTTTAAAAATAATATTTTAAAATACCAAAAATTTATTTTAACTAGTATAAAAATTTTACGGTCATTACATTCTACCCCCCTTAAAACAAATTCCGTCCTCGGAATTAAAATAATGGTGATGCAGAAAAAATCCAAGGACAGAGATATGGAACGATATCCATAAACGGAGGAGAATGTAAAACAAAAACGACACAAGGTAAGATACAAGATGTGACAGCTAAGATATCGCTATCACATTTCAGACTCGCAACAAAGTCCAAACAAATACTATGATACAATATGTTTAACTGTGTGAACTTTTTATACAGTACTTGTAAATATATAAGCAATCTAAATAGTATAAAGTATAAGATAAGCAATAATATAGAATCAAAACAAATAGGTACAATATAAATAAACAATCATATAGAGTAAATCATACAAATAATATACAAGCATTCATAGAAGTAAAACAGAAACATATTAAGTAAGAATAAAGTCAAGTAAGAACAATAAATCTAAAGCAAACACAAAGATAAGTCAAATACAATAGAAATAGACAGAAACATAAACAACATAATAAGAAAAGTCGAAAAATCTAAAATACATAACCATTTAAACAAAACATAATAGCAGGGTATAACAATGGTTAATCAAAAATAAAAAGAAATTTAATTATGAAAAAAACACAATCAATACAGGTTCAAACTAAAGATATTAAAAACACAATATAAGATACAAAATCGATAAAAACGAGTAAAGAACGAAAAGCAAACATCAACAGGATCATATAACAAAATAGAATAATATAACATTAAGTTTAGATCAAGGATAATAGGAAAAGCAATCATAAGGCAATTAGAATAATAATACATACAAGATAAACACAAATAAAAAGAAAATATATTTAATTGATGGAATGATGAAAAGTAGTCTAAAACATAGAAAAGATACAAAGACAGTCGAGTGTAAATAGCTGAACACAATTATCAAATAATTATACAATCAAATAATCATGTAAAGCAGTATACAAAATTAGCAGATAAACAATTCATTACACAAATATTAGGAATTTACAAATTGTACACACAAAAATTTAGAATGCGACAAGCAATATAATTATGTAAAAATATGCAACACAATGCAAGTGGAATATTAGAAGGTAATTGAACATAAACCAAAAGATATGATATACAAAACAATTTAAAGCAGATAATCATGAAAGGACAAGGTGATATGACACAACAACATATAAAAAATGAATTATACGTAGTATATCATATCAAAAACAAAATAAATAATTATAGTCGTATATCACAGCAATAATTATCGAAAACACACACTTTATATAAATATTGTGACTAAATAAATGAAGCAGACTAAGCTGAACAAGGAACAAAATAAAAAGTAATTATTAGAATGAATAAGAAACTGTATATAGAAAATAAGTAAGCAAAATACAAGCAAAACTACGAAAGATGAAATGATTGATAAATTATATCAAACAATGATGATGCATGTAATTGGAAGTAAAGAATGAAATAAAATATACTAAATGAAACCACTTTAATAAAACAAGCTAGCAAGTTAATAATACACTTATAATATAATATACAATAGCAAACAATGTAAAATAACTAAAATATACTAAACACGAGAATAACACAATATTACTAGAAAAGCACCAAATATAAGGCAAGAATGCAGAACAAATTAGGCAGAAGTGTAATAAAGATTATAATAAGGTATACAGAACATACATAATCACAATTAAAAATAACATTAAGAAATAAACATAGATAGAAACACATCAATACATATAGACAAACAAACAAAGACAAATCATAATAATAATCAATAGCAGAATGAAACGATACACAATAATTATTAGCATACAAACAGTTATATAAAACAAAATAAATAATACAAAATCATAGTTAGGCTCAAAGAAACTCAAATAAAATCAAAGTATAAAAATAAAACATATAAAATCAAAGGAGATAAACAAGATTCAGAAACATATGATGGGTATAACAAATATAATCATAATGTATAATAAGCATTAAAAATAAAACACATATATAATAATAAGCATATAAAAAGTCTGTGTACTCATGGTACTAATCATGCTAACAAAAATAAATTTTGATGGAAAGAGTCACAAAATATTATATGATAAAATAGGCATAAGAGTAAACATTGTTAGACCCTAGAGGATATTATATAAAACATAATAAGAAGAACATAATTATATATTCGACAAACAATATGATAATAATAAGCAATATATACAAAGTGATATATCCTATATGATGAAATATATATATGTAAGGATATATAAACTAAGGGTGATATAAACATAAACAAGATAAACAAGATAGTGGACAATGAGAACAATAGATAATGGCGACAAGAATGATATGAATAATAAGCACAAGTGAGACGCCAAGACAATCACAAACACACAAAGATGATCACGGAGTTCGGACCTTCCGTCCTACGTCTCCGCTCCCCACTCCCGGGGAGAAATCCACTATCAACCGGGTTTTCTACGTTCACCCGAACAACGTTTACACCTCACACATGATTAGACAAAGTTGATGCTAGGAATAATGAATGACTATGAATCAATAAAAATATACATCGTAAATATAATATTATATGTGAATACACTATAATAAAAAGATATAACAATAATATTCCACTCACACTCTCACAATGTGGCTACAATCCACCCTCACAGTATGGTTTTCTAGCTAACCGAAAACTCTACAACACTCACAATGTAACAACAAATGATTTGTTCTCTAATACAGATGAGAACACAATAAAAGCGCACACTCAATGTTACAACTCTCACAATCCCAAATATATTATGAATGTAACTACAATAAGCTCAAGTGGGTGTGTGTAACAATGAGATTCAATAAAACTTAACTCAATAAGAACTAGCAATAAAAATTGATATGAAATTCAATAGTAAAAATGCTAGAAATAGAGTTAAGGAAACTTCTCTATAAACACAAAGAGAGGATGATGAAATGTTGAAGATGAACTCTTCAATAGCTGATTGTAAACTCCTCTTTGTAACAGCAAACCAAAACAAACTTAAACCAAACAAAAACAAGCTTAAACCCTTGTTTAAAACCTTGTTTAAAAACTTCTTTAAAAACTTCTTAGCTGCCTTGAAAAGACATCAGCAATGGGGTATATATACCCACTAGAAATCTCAGCAAAAACCCCCAAAACAAAATGACCAAAAACCCCAGCAAACAGCTCAGAGAAAGAGCCGTTAAAAGACAACGGTCATATTGTCGGTCGACCGAAAATCCCGTCGGTCGACCGATGAGAGCAAAAACACGAAGAAAACTTTCTGGACCATCGTCGGTCGACCGGAAATTCTGTCGGTCGACCGATTTGAGCTCTCGGTCGACCGGACCGGTCGACCGACGACTCTCTGGAAAAATACTGAAGTTCTGCAACGGCTAGAAAAATAGCCGTTGGGAGACCTGACAACGATTCGGTCGACCGAAAAAATGATTCGGTCGACCGACCCGAAAATCCGGTCGACCGCGAACAACCTTGAAAATCCAGAAAACAAGCGGAGCCATCATCGGTCGACCGGCGCGGTCGACCGATATAGAAATCGAAATTTTGGTCGACCGTACCGGTCGACCGACGACTCTCTGGAAAACTACTGAGAAATGATCATTTGACCGGTCGACCGTACCGGTCGACCGAAAACTGACATCCCAGAAAAACAAAGCTGATTTTAAAACACTGTTTAAAAATATCAAATAAATTCCAAAAAATGTAAAACTTTGGGGAATGATTGTAGACATGATAATAAACATGCTACAATGACTAGTTATCAAAAAGGACTTCCCAAATGAAAAATATCATCATTTTGAAAAATAGTCCAAAACATGAAAATGTAAACACATGAGTTTGATGTTTTGACCTAAACCAACTTTTAAAACTTTACAAAATGATTTTATAGACTTAGTAAAACATGTATAAACTGATATTGAAGTCTATAAACTAAGAATACAATATTTTCACAAAATTGCATATTCTATGCAATGTTTTCAAAAACATAATAGAAAATATGAAATATAGAATTTCATATATATAACCATAAAAACTCAAAACATATGTATGTATATATATAACTATATATATGCATAGAAACCAAAACTTATATATATATATATGACTATATATATATATACGAAGAAACCAATAAATGTGTGTGTATAGATAATTGAGCTTAGAGTATATAACACACATAATATAAATCCTAAACTAAATTACCCAAGCTAGATCTTGATCTTCAATAAGCTCTTCTAGGTAATCTCGCGGATGAAGCTTTAACTTGGATCTTGAACTTTGAATAGCAAGGCTTCACCGACATTCCGCCAACCTCCTTTGGATATGATCGTTGAAGCTCTATTCCATCCATCCTCCAACTACGTTGTTTGTCTATAAAACATAGGAATGCACAAACACTAGACAAACAACATTAGTAATAAATTGTTTGTTAAACATCATCAAAACAAGAAGGCCAACAATCTCCCCCTTTTTGATGATGACAAACAATTTACAAAAAGAATATATGCATGAAAGGAAATGAACATTTAATGTATAATATATCATGCATATAAACAAGAAAGAATACCGAGCCACCCATGGGTGGCTCGGCCCAGTGCCGGCCACCCATGGGTGGCCGACCCAGATCTGTGCGCGGGCACAGTTCAGAGAGCCTATAAATAGGCTCCCCTTTGTTCATTTGAAGAGGTTGGAACTTTGAGAGCCGAAACTCTGCCGAATTGAAGATCGAGCTTGGAGTTTTGAAGACTTGAGGACTTGAAGATTCAGATCTGATTCTCGGCGAGCGTCCACGTCACAAAAGGCAGGTGTTCGAGAGGTAAAAATCAGATCTAAGATCTACACGAAACTACACTCCGGATCAAAGCTTGGCCTTTGATCCCGAGATTTGGACGATTATTTCCTTGGTGAACTAATCCTCCCCGGCTATTATTTCCTTGGCGAAATAATACCCGTCGAATCGTGTAGATCCGACCGGATCTAGATCGCGCGGTGGTCCACGGATTAACCCCGGCGTCGGCAAAGAACCCACACAAGCAAGAGACCGCAAAACAGGATCTTGCGATTCGTTCGACAAATAAGGTGAAAGTTGTAATTTTTTATTTCTTTTTTTATTTTGATTTTCGTTGTAACCTGATCTAAAAAAAAAGACCGGATCTTTGTAATCGATAAACTATTACAAGAATTTGCAATGGGAAGGCAATTTTCACCGCGAACAATCTGGCGACCACAGTGGGAGCCGCCGATCTCGCTGCCGAGATCGTCACGTCGCAGCCGCGGATCTCAATCCCGGTCATGGAGGAG
>NC_033801.1:99828690-99850177 GCF_001876935.1 Asparagus officinalis | reverse complement strand
GAATGCCAACGACGCTCTCACCCCAACTGATGCCAAAGTCGCATCGGGTGAAGTTCCACCGACCTCCAACGAGGTCAAACCTGTTCTCGTCAACGCTTCTACTGTTGAAGGCGTTGTGACTCTCTCGAAGAGAGCCCGCCAGAGGCGACGTCAACGCCTTGTGCGGCAACTCGCTAAGGCGATGGAGTCTACAGACGGAGTCCGCTACAACGCGGATTTGAAGAATAGGAGAGGCAAACAGCCTCAACAACTGAAGAATGGCGGTTCCTCCAAGCCGCCGACGAACGAATGGATCCGGGTCAAACGGAACCGTTTGACACTCGAAGAGCGGATTCACAAACGCCGCGCATTACTTGCACAAGCAAGAATCCTCGTGCAGAAGGCCGAGGAGTTGAAGAAAGGAAGAGTGGCCAAGAAGCCGCCATCAACCCGCCAAGTGTGGAGGCCGAAGCAGCCTCCAACCAAAGTTCAACCTCCGGTGAATCAACCAAAGTCGTCGGTAATCCCAATAGCTTCTCCGGGAGATCATGCAGAATCGTCCCAAAGGAAGAAGCCAGTCTTGGAGCGTCTCGGTCCACTTTCTGATGAGCGAGTCAAAGCTCCTGTTCAAGATCGTCTGGGCCCAATGAAGAAGCCCTAGACGACGCAGCATGCTGGGGGTCGCCGTCACCTCCAACATGACAAGAGACCAAGGCAATCATGCGCACCAACTTGCGCATTGAAGTCCAGGAGCCCGCCGAGAACTCACGCCCAAAAAGGCATGTTTCGAGGCGCGTGACTTTTGAAAGCCCGAAGAAGGCAGTTCCCCCTCAGAAGGAAATATTATCGTCTGATGACGATAGTGTTATACCTGAGAAGTCGTGCCAACACACGATAGGTTACTCCGATCGTCAAGCAGACGAGTTGTACTATCGTGCTGGGGGTACGAATAAAACCAGGAAAAGGAGTCCCCAAGAACAGGAACCTCAGTGCCCCTGTTCCAAACTCATTCGGGCAGTATTGTCTGAATGCAGCTGCATCAAGGCGGTCCCCGAACGAGTTTCGGTTTTCGAAAGGCTCAGTACTGAAACGCCGAAAACAAGGCCTAGGCGTTTCCGACGAAAAAGAACGGTGGTTGAAGAGGGAGAATTTCCGAGGGTCACCACCAACATGACCAGCAGAGAGACATCGGCGCGGGACAATCTCGAATCAATTCTGAAAGCATCCCGGCCTAGAACCCGTCTGCAGTCCGGAACCATCAAGCGAACAACCTATGGTAGGGTTCGGACAAGACTCCCTTCAGAAGACGAAGAATCTGATGCCGGCTCCGCGGTTGCATCAGATAATACGGTATCCAGCGAGGGACAACCCCGCGAGGCACTTATGATAAGTGCGGAGCAAGTGGCCAAAATGCTTGAAGACGCCTTAGCTAAGCAGCAGGAAACCTTCAGGTTCGAAATGCAGATGGCCATGCAAAACATGAGAGAAATGCATGACCAACAAATCCAAGCATTGACGAACCAACAAGGAGAGCCAAGTCGTCGCAACCAAGTTCATCAGGAGGACGAGGATACGAATGAAGCTCGTAATACTAATAATCCTCCCGTCAATGCAGGGGGTGGTAACGAGAATGCCAACGAAGACTCGGGTGAAAAATATTCATTCAAATGACCCTTCCGATTGCAATTTGTGCAATGAAAGAGATCCATTTGTTTTTGTGGACCATTAGCTCGTGCACGGGAATCATTTGCAAATAAAGATTTTCTTTTAAAATTATTTTGCAAATGAGAAACATTCTTAAACAATGGTCTATTTGGAACATATTGCAATTTAGAAGCTTTTTGTATATCAAAACAAAATTTAGCAAGATGTCCAAACCTACCACAAACATCACATTTAAAAACATGTGGTCTATTGGAAGCATTTGTCAAATGAGATTTTCTTTTCAAATCAAAGCAATATTTGGCCAAATGACCAAAACGACCACAATAATCACACTTGAACACACTAGCATGCTTATGATGAACTTTGTGAGAATGAGCATGTGAATGTGTAAGTGTACAAGATGAAGAAGCTATATGAGATGCACAAGGAACATTAGAATTCTTATGTTTGTGTGCATCATAACAAAACTTAGCTAAATGACCTTGACGGCCGCAAATAGAACACTTATAAGTTTTGCTATACATGTGTGCATAATGAGTGGATGATTTTGACTTAGTCTTGGCACACATGTCCATAAGCCTCTTATGATTATTAATGCATATTTTCAAAGTTGAATCTAAAGATGAAATACTATTTTTCATAAGATTCAAATCTTCATTTTTAGGCACATATGCATTTTTAGAAGTAGAACATAAATAGTTATTTATAAAAGAAGCTGTATCATTCTTTATGTTCTCTACTTCTAACATGGCATCAATCTTAGCATGAGATAGGCTAGCAATAGATGAAATCAAATTTCCATTTTCCAAATTTAATAAGTCATTGCTTTCTTTAAGCATAGTATTTTCATTTTCAATGACATCAAATTTGGACACTAGCTTCTCATGATCGGATTTTAAAACATCATGCTTGCTTTTTAAATCATTAAAATCATTTTGCAATTTGTTATAGGCATGCAATAATTTTTCACTAGCACAAGCAAGTTCATCACTAGATAAATCATTATCGGGTTCGAACTCGCAAACCTCACTAGGGCTATCGCCTAGTGCACGTGTGCATGACGCTCCACATGAACTTGAAGCCGGATCCGCCAAGGCTTGTTGGATCGCCTCCAAGTCCCCTTGATGTGCTTCTATAAATTTCCAAACTTTGTAAGCACTATCAAAATGAACAAACTTGTTAGACATAGATGAGTTAAAAGCATTTAACAAATATTCTAACAAAATGTTGTTCATAGTAAACATGCGATGATCATTTTTATTCCACTTGGATTTCTCCAAAATGGGCACAATATAAGCATCATCTATAATTTCCCATAAATCAAAGTGTTTAGATTGAACAAAAAGTTTAAATCTAACACACCATTGGGCATAGGGGAAATTGTCTAATCTAGGAGCAACACTAGAATCATAGCCTAAACAAGATGCATCATTCATATCCATAATTTGTAAAAATATGCAAGCAAGATACAAATGCAATCAAAACAAGATTAGCACAAAAATATAACTTGGATCTTTAACTCAAGGCGATTAGACCTTAAATCAAAGAGCACCAAGCTCTGATACCAATTGTTAGACCCTAGAGGGGGGGTGATTAGGGTCTTATGCTAATCTAATCCGATTAAATGCCAATTAAAATTAATTAACAAGTTGTATTCTTGCAAGATAGATATACAAGAGTTATAAGCAAGAATAAGCAATATATACAAAGTGATATATCCTATATGATGAAATATATATATGTAAGGATATATAAACTAAGGGTGATATAAACATAAACAAGATAAACAAGATAGTGGACAATGTGAACAATAGATAATGGCGACAAGAATGATATGAACAATAAGCACAAGTGAGACGCCAAGACAATCACAAACACACAAAGATGATCACGGAGTTCGGACCTTCCGTCCTACGTCTCCGCTCCCCACTCCCGGGGAGAATCCACTATCACAACCGGGTTTTCTACGCTCACCCGAACAACGTTCACACCTCACAATTTCTCTCACGGAGTTCAGTCCCCTCGACCTACGTCTCCGCTCCTCACCTCGAGGAGATCTCCACTCACACTCTCACAATGTGGCCCGAAAACCTTACAACACTCACAATGTAACAAATATAAATTTGTTCTCTACAATAGATGAGAACACAATGAAAGCACAACTCAAAGTTACAATCTCTCACCACCCAACTATACTATGTATGAAAGATACAATAAGCTCAATGTGGGTGTGTGTAACAGTGAGATTCAATAAAACTTAACTCAATAAGAACTAGCAATAAAAATTGATATGAAATTCAATAGTAAAAATGCTAGGAAATAGAGTTAAGGAAACTTCTCTATAAACACAAAGAGAGGATGATGAAATGTTGAAGATGAACTCTTCAATAGCTGATTGTAAACTCCTCTTTGTAACAGCAAACCAAAACAAACTTAAACCAAACAAAAACAAGCTTAAACCCTTGTTTAAAACCTTGTTTAAAAACATCTTTAAAACTCTTTGATAGGTTTTTAAATAGAAGGGGGTTTGGGGGGTTTTAGAATTGAATGCAATAGAGGTATATATAGCCTCCCAAGAATTCAGCCAAAAATCCAAACAAAATGACCAAAAGGCCCAAAACAGAAGTTCTGCAACGGCTAGAAAAATAGCCGTTGGGAGACCTGACAACGATTCGATCGACCGAAAAAATGATTTGGTCGACCGACCCGAAAATCTGGTCGACCGCGAACAACCTTGAAAATCCAGAAAACAAGCGGAGCCATCATCGGTCGACCGGCGCGGTCGACCGATATAGAAATCGAAATTTCGGTCGACCGTACCGGTCGACCGACGACTCTCTGGAAAACTACTGAGAAATGATCATTTGACCGGTCGACCGTACCGGTCGACCGAAAACTGACATCCCAGAAAAACAAAGCTGATTTTAAAACACTATTTAAAAATATCAAATAAATTCCAAAAAATGTAAAACTTTGGGGAATGATTGTAGACATGATAATAAACATGCAGGCTGTTCCAGAACCATTTGTAGGTATTGTCAAACCATTTGCAACAATAACATGAGAATAGTCATTTTTAGGTTGAAACCTCGTTAGCAAGTCACAAGAGGCAAACATATTATCTGTAGCTCCAGAATCGATAATAATTTTTGAGTAAGAGTTAGAAACGGCAAGAGCTTTACCAGTATGCTGAGCGACATGAGACTCCCCACTCGGACCAGCGTGAGCCGAATCACCAACAGTGCCACACTTTTTCATCGAAGAAACCAATAAATGTGTGTGTATAGATAATTGAGCTTAGAGTATATAACACACATAATATAAATCCTAAACTAAATTACCCAAGCTAGATCTTGATCTTCAATAAGCTCTTCTAGGTAATCTCGCGGATGAAGCTTTAACTTGGATCTTGAACTTTGAATAGCAAGGCTTCACCGACATTTCGCCAACCTCCTTTGGATATGATCGTTGAAGCTCTATTCCATCCATCCTCCAACTACGTTGTTTGTCTATAATAAATAAGAAAACACAAATACTAGACAAACAATATTAGAAGTAAATTGTTTGTTAAACATCATCAAAACAAGAAGGCCAACAAACATGTGATTCAAAATACACCTATTATATAAAACATAATAAGAAGAACATAATTATATATTCGACAAACAATATGATAAATTAGAAATATTAGTAATATTCATAAATATAAACAGGATACAACAATAATAATCATCACTATATAAAATCAATTTAGACATAGTTGTATATTGTGTAGTAGTCAAAAATCACATAAATACAATTGACATAAAATATACATAAATAAAGATGTATAATGCATAAAACATAACCTATGGAAGGTAAAATAGATATAGAAACAAATAAAAACATAAGAAGAGCATAAATTCGTATATTAAAACACTAATATATTTTAGATAAACGTACCATGAATGATTGATGACATGTGAACATACACACTGATAATACATGAAATATAACATGATTAGACAAAGTTGATGCTAGGAATGATGAATGACTATGAATCAATAAAAATATACATCGTAAATATAATATTATATGTGAATACACTATAATAAAAAAGATAACAATAATATAAAAAAATAAAAAATAAAGCACATCACAAGTAAGCAAAAATAATGAATAGAGAATGAACAACAACTAATAACACAATAAAAGATGTAATATCTAAAAATATCATAAAATAAATACTGAAAAATAACACGCGTATACAATGTATATTGTCACAAATGAAATAATAATACATATCGGAAACAAGGCAAAAACTATAATAGGTAATTGTACTATAACAACTCATGAGTAAATATTATTCATACCCACAATGCTGTTTAGGGTTATATTTTATATAAAAATAATAACTAATGATATGATATAATGTAACAAAACTATATAATTAGTAGCTCAACTCCAAACCTAACAATATGAATAAATGTTTGAATATCAAAATAGAAATACATTGCTCTTAAAATAACAAAACCAATATGAACATACTAAAACAACCTAAGTAAGACAAAACTGATAAGAGAACTATGTACCGAATATATTGAATTGAATAAAATAAAGAATAAGAATGTAATGTGTATATAGAATATTAAAATCATGAACTTATTAATGTATATCACTAAAAATACGATCAATATACAATAATCTAGAATATAGGTAAATGACAGATGATAAATAGATACGCAAAAGTATAATTAAACACAAGAAAATAATCTGAATATCAGATATACTATGTGATGTATATGTGAAGTCTAGAGCAATGCGAAACACTCAATGAACATGATTTGAACAATTGAAATTATACAAGTAATGTTTTTCATTGAAAAACATGCAATATAAATTGCGTGTGATACATAAAATAGTGTAATAAATAATGCAGAAATCAATACAATCAAATGATACACAAGTCAAATAAAAAAAACATAGTGTAAAAATAATAACACATAAAATAATGACCGGTACGAGGAAAGAGAAGTTATACGAAAAGAGAGTAGTCGGGAAGTGACGAGACAAGAAACAGTAGGAAGTTCCGGAGTCAAAAAGTGATAAGGTAGGGACTAATACAAGAATGGTCAAGATACTAGGATAAGGGCTAAGGTATAGTCTTACAGATGAAATATGATATGCATCTAAATTATCCATTATATTCTACCTGGTAGGAAATCGGGATCGTGATCGGGACTGAGACCTGCGCGGGCCACCACTAAAACCTATCACGCCCCGCTTCCCAAAATACCTGGGAATCGGAACGCGAACAAGCCCGCGACGTATTAGATTAAGGAGAATAAATAAAATTAAACATTTCTCCTCAACCTAATACGCTAAGCGTCAAGAAATAAATACAAAGGCACAGGTCCCTGATCACAGTAGCGAGAATATAATGAGCAACTCAGAATAAAAAAAGACATATCACAAATAGAATATCATCCGAGACACAAAGTTTGGATCAAACATGCCCTTATTACAAAACAGTCCAACTGAAATAAGAAAATACATAGTCCAACAAAATAAGAAGGAAGTATTGTAAAATAACTAAGTCCCTCGAAAGACTAAAGGATAAGGTACTACATAAGTAATCTAGTGTCCATCAGTGATTACGTAAAAGAAAAGACTAAGCTTCCGTCTGTTCTTCTGTTCCACCTGGAAGACACTCCTGCTGGGCATACTCCTGCTCTAATGCATCATCATATTGGACCTGTCCATCCTCTAAATCTGACGTACACCAGAGAAAATAAGTATACGTCAGCGTGTATGGCACACGACAAGATCCCACAAGGAAAGTAGAAACGGTCGATCGACCAATGCAAGAACAATAATAATAATAATAATCTAAAGAAATCCACCACTAGAATATAATAATCAGAAGAATCTAAAATCGATCGGTAACGAGGTCATGCAGCTAGCGATCAGACTAATCATCCAAGTAACAAGGTCATACCACTAGCTATTCTAACAGGTCACTGGTCACATCTCACACAGAGTCAACGCTCCTGTTATCAGATAACTGACTATTCACAAATCCTCTACGTGCATCCAATCCCGCTACACATGCGGCCTAGAGGACTGCACGCAATCCGTTTCTGCCTGGTCCGAACTTCAAACAGAACTCGGGTGACGAAATAAATTTCCCACTGACCAAAGTGATGTACACACTTTACTTTAGCCCTACAAACCAACCCTGGTGGAGACACCAACCACAGGAGCGAGCCTGGAAGATACATCAACAGTCTTATCCGATCACATGAATATTAACTTCCCCATCCCAACTCTCTTGTCTTTCTAAGTTAACATACACACAGGTTTCTAAGTCTTAAACAGGACACACCAGGCCACACTAGTCATTAATTTCTAACAGTTCTCAAACATAACAAAGAGTAATAATTGCAGCTAATCATATACAAAAATATCATGGCATATCACATAATTAAAATTAAGAAACATAAATCATGAATAATTCATAATAATCCCTTTTTTCTAAAATAAATCCTTTAAAATTATTTATAAATATTCTAAAATAAATCCTTTTATTAAAACTTTCTTAAATTATTGAAATTATTCTAAATTGATACTTATTCTAAAATAGTTTCTTTTAAATTATTTATAATTATTCTAAAATAATTCTTTTGTCAATTAAATTCTATTAATTTATTATAATTACTCTAAAATGATTTTTCACCAAAATAGTAATTATTTTAAATTGATTATTTTGTTAATAAATTCTTTAAAATTATAAATTAATCTAAAATAATTTTATTTTATTTTATCTTTACAATATCTATTATCACAATATTATTTTTTATACTTTTTAATATCATTCGTCAAATAAATTCGTGCAGGTCATCGCAGTATATGTATTACAACGTGAAAGGTCATACGTTATTGTTCACAGTCCGTTACGTCCATGATAGTTCTATACATTATAGTTCTCAGTTCAATATGTTCACAACAGTTCTATATTTGTAACGAGTAATTATTCGAAAAACGAGTTCTTATGCATAATTAATCTGTGATCAATCTAAAATTGTACTGAGCAAGAATAGGGATCTTACAAGCAACTAATTAATTCAAAGCGGATCTAAGAATTGAATGATAAGTCAAAAGAGTATCAGCATCTTGCCTACGAGACCGTGGGGTCTGATGATGAGGCTACGATGCCGATGCGGACGCGACGTGTGGTGATCGAGGTGACGTAGCGGATGGCGGTTCTGCAACTAGGTGTGTGTCGGCATACGATCGAACAGATGGCGTACGATGGAGGCAGAGGGGGCTAGATGGTTTGGCAGCGAACTGGTCGAGGATCTGTGCACCGGGGCTTGGGTCGGAGTGTTGGGCTTGGGTTCTGGTGTGGGCTGTCGATGAGAGGGAGCAGTGGGTGTGTGTCGGCGTCGACTCAGCGAGGTGGAGATCTCGCGGGGAGTGAGGGAACGGCGGCTGGCAGGATGGCGGTCAGGGGTTAAGGCGGCGTCGAACTGCGGATTTGGGCGGCTGTCGGGGTGGTCGTTGGCGCTGCGAAGGCGGCAGGATATTGGGGTGTCGGAGGAGGGCCGCAGGGGTCGGGTGGAGGCAAGATGGAGGGGCTGCGTCGGGGAAAGGAGGCGGTGCAGGAGGGGTGCTGGCGGCGCTCGGGCGACGGTGAGCTGGAGTTGAGGGCGCGGCAGCTGTGGCGGGCGGCATGGGCGAGTTCAGGGTGAAGAGGAGGGTCGACGCGGTGAGGGTGCTGCTTGGTGGCGAACGGAGGCGGTTAGGAGGCGTGGGTGGCTAAGGCGGCGCTGGGTCGGCGAGAGCGGTCGGTGAGGCTGGCGACGGTGCGAGGTCGGGTGGCCGAGGTTGAGGGAGGCGGAGCTCGAGAGAGGTTGTCGGGCAGCTGGCGAGATTCGGCGGAGCTCGAGAGAGAGAGAGAGAGAGAGAGAGAGAGAGAGAGACTGTGAGCACGAGAAAGGGTTGGGTGAGGGTTTAAATAAAAAAAATTTAATAATAAAAAATTTAAGATATGATTGATGATGAGCTGCTTAGTCTAAGTTTACGGTGCGCGTGGACAGCCGTTTTCTTGGAAAAGTGAGGAGAGAGAGAACGTGATTAGGAGGAATGGTTGTTGGGGGTTTGACGGGAAGCAAAATTTTGGATTATTTTCAAATGGGTTCAAGTATTTAAACGAAAATAATTAATAAAAATATAATTACTTTTTTTTAAATTAAATAATTATGGGAAAATTATTTACAAAATAAAACATAATAGTTATACTAATACAACGAATAATACTCAATAGTAGTAATAATACAACAAATTGTACAAAATAATACGTAATTAATAATACAACGTATTATACAAAAATAAGTAATAGTAAAAATAATACAACATATTATTCAAAATGATACGTAATAGTATCGACAACTCAACAGATTAATTCCAGAAATTTTTACTACACTAAGTTCAATTAATAAATATCAAAATCATTTAAATAAATATATATTCAGATTTTTAAATCATAGAAAATTCTAGAAAATCAAGAAAAATACAATACTCTTTTTAAAAATAATATTTTAAAATACCAAAAATTTATTTTAACTAGTATTAAAATTTTACGGTCATTACATCAGTGCTTTGTAGAATAGCTAAAATTCTTCCGGTGCTGCGTTTATCGCTTGACCGTTGTCGAAATCTTGAACTGAAATTGATGTTTTGATTTGTGAATTAGCTCTTGTCGTTGAACTGATGTTGAACTGATTGTCTTCATTGGGAATTCATATCTGGATCGCAATTGAATCCCCTGAGATCATCCATTAAATTGGACTTTTTTAGCCTTATTTTAGTGAAAATCATTGACACGTTGACCGGCATCAATCTTCACTGTAACATGTTAACCGGTGTTAATATAGTTTATACTCATACGTTTACTGGAGTCTACAAAGTTTAAGCTCTTAAGGCGTTGGAGCATGGCGGTCCCGAGTGTCGAGGCTGGTACGGATTTTATCCTGAGTTTGTCGGATTCTCAAGTCACGAGGCTAACTAATGAAGCTGGTACGTCAGTGACTATCACATTTATAGGATTTTTGGCAAACCCTCAGCCATCAACGGATTTGATAAATTTTTACTGACTACCGTTTGAATCGGGCTAGCATACAGATTGTTTAAGTCTGTTCTGCATGTAACGTTGTGCTAAGAGAATAAACTCTCTTAGACTTGGTGCTATGATGTTGAATACATAGGCTTTGTCATTTATACGGGAACATACCATCCGGCGACGTGTGTTAGACATAGACTTATCTCTAATAAGGAATTGAGATAATGTCCCTCACGTATAAAACATGGATTTGAAAATGTTGATGGGTTACGTCTTTTTGGTGAAAAGATGAACCCGACACTGGAAAGGAAGAATTTTATATTCTATCTCATTGTCTCTTTTTTGTTGGTAAAGATGAACCCAAAGACGGAGAGGAAGAATTTTATATTCTATCTCCTGGTGTAAAAAAAACTCAAAGTGGGATCTCCACTTCAAGAATCTAAAGGGTGAAACTAAGAGTGAGATCTCCACTCCGAGAATCGAGAAGATTTAGATAACCCTAATTAGTAAAAGGTTTGATTATCCAATCTAAAAGTGGATTTCTCATTTATTAAGATGGAATTCTAACTTTCGTCCTAACTGTTTAAAGGTTTGACTAAGTGGGGAATGTGTAGACCTCTTGTTCATGGAAGGAATCGAGAGAGGATTTTAGCTTTGGACCTAACTGTTTAAAGGTTTGACCAAATGGGAATTTAAGACAATCCTAACTGTTTAAATGTTTAATCGTTCAATTTGTGGACCTCTCGTTCATGGAAGAAATCAAGAGAAGATTTTAGATTTGGTCCTAACTATTTAAAGGTTTGACCAAATGGGAGTTTAAGATGATCCTAACTGTTAAAAGGTTTGATCATTCAATTTGTGGACCTCTTATTCATGGAAGGAATCGAGAGAAGATTTTGGTTTTGGTCCTAATTGTTTAGAGGTTTGACCAAATAGGAGTTTGAGATGATCCTAACTGTTAAAAGGTTTGATCGTTCAATTTGTGGACCTCTCGTTCATGAAAAAAATCGAGAGGGGATTTTAGCTTTGGTCCTAACTATTTAGAGGTTTGACCAAATATGGATTTGAGACGATCCTAACTATTTAAATGTTTGATCGTTTAATTTGTAGACCTCTCGTTCATGGAAAGAATCGAGAAAGGATTTTGGCTTTGATCCTAACTGTTTAAAGGCTTGACCAAGCAAACGGAGGGAGTGAATGTACAAATAACAGTAGGAATGTAGATATACACAAATCACTCAGAAGAGGTTTTTGGTAACCAGTGATAAGACTTTAACACGAAAAGGGGTTTTCCAATTATCACAGATTAAAATTTTGGGTGTTGTGTCAGAGCTCAATAGTGGGAGTGTTAAAGGCTCGAACACAGCGGGAGTTTGGGTGGATTTAATCACGAAGCATTTTGGTGGACCCACCATCAGTTAATTTGATCGGTGAGAGATTTTATGGTAGAGGACTATGAATCATCAAGCACTCCACAATTAGACCGTAGGAGTTTCATGAGGAAAGACTGATCCGATGAGGTCATTGAATCTCATCTCAACGAAAGAGTGCTTGGAAAGTCACAGTGGGAGTTGGCGAAATTGATCCCGACGATTGAAACTAACCAAGAATCGGATGAAGAAAAAGCAAATGGGACATGCTTCATCCTTGAAGGATTTTAGAGTTTCGTGAAGGAAGATTGACTTGATGAAGTCATTGAATCTCATCTCAACGAAAGATTATTCTGAAAATCACAGTAGGAGGGTTTTAATCATTCTGAACATGATTAAATAGCCACAACAGGAGGTTCTTAATTATTTTTATCATGATTAAGAGTGGATTATTCAAATGATTGGTTTTCACCTTGAATAATTAATTAGTTTCGGTTTATCCTTAAGAATACCATATATAACATTCTCCAGGAACTTCCCGTTAAATAGGTTACGCTGAATGTACTAAGGATAGTACTTTTTTAGGAACTTCTCATTTGTGAGCAATGTTGTTGTTCTTGATACAGAATCAGGTCTTGGTTCCTGCCTTCGTATTCAGCCATGATAACCTCATATCCACCCCCAGCTTTTAGGGAAACCTGAGTCTAATCATATTTGGTTACATTATTAGAGCATGCAATTTAAGGGAGAAGTTTTTAACCTCTTATATCAGTCGGAGGTTCGGGAAATAGTTTACTCTCGTATACCCTTTGGAGTGCATAGAGAAGCAATTTATACTCTTATACTCTTCGGAGTTACATGGAGAAGCAGTTTATACTCGTATACTCTTTGGAGTTATATGTCATCCTTATTTGGCTTGTTTTGCCATTATGACACCGGAGTCAACTAAGGCTTAGATTTTGTTTTTGAGGCTAAAACAAACCTTGGTGGGATGAAGAACTATTCTGTGGTACGCATAATAGTTTGGATTCGTAATCCTCTTAGCTCTCTTCTGATCTTAAATAGGTGGTAGCTCGATTTTATCATTGGAAAGGAGGTATTTTAAGATGGCTGGAACGTCATCATCTTCAAAAAAATACTCCTTCTGGAACTTCGGATCGGGAGTCTTCTATTGCTTCCGGGGTTGCAGTTGTGACGTTTGATTAGCATTCACAGCGGTTGCAGGTATCGTCGGTTGATTTCTCTTAGCTTTCTTTCTTTTAAGAAAGTGCTCGGCCTGTTCACCGCGTAGTTTTAACTCTTTCTAGGTTTTGGATGGTACAACCCGCAGGACTTCCAGGACATTAATGGAGAGATTATTGTGGAATGTCTACAAGATGAATTCCTCTGTGACATGATCCCTGTAATTCATTGCCTTAATACGACAGCGCTTGACAAAATTATCAACTGACTCTCCGTCTTTTTGTTTCTCATCCAGAAGGGTTCCGATTGACACTTCGGTGTCATCATCAAAGAAATTACTGAGGAATAAACTTTCCATGTTATCCCAGCAGTTTACTCTCCCAGGCTTAAGACGTCGGTACCAATTGAAGATGGGCCCACGAAGGGTGCCAACAAATGACCGGACCATCAAAGCCTCGTTTCCAGAGATCATGCCCAAATGAGACTTAAAATAAATCAAGTGCTGAGTAGGCGAGCTCTTCCCATCAAACGGTGTGAAGTTAATCAGATTAAATTTTACTGGGTACGGGATTGAATCCTATTCTGTTAGATAGGGACACAGAATGCCCGCCTTCTTTACTTTCTGAGCGGACATTAAAGCATTGACTTTGTTTTCAAGGTCTTGCATTTTCTTGTCCTCATCTTCATCTCTCTTTGAGTGTATTAAGGAGAAATAATTGGGCCATCTCCAGTGTTATTAAGAGGTGCAATTAAACTACCCCCAATATTATTGTTAGGAGGATCCGTTGAATTACCCCCAACGTTATTGTTATTGGGAGGTGCATCAGTAAAAATGACTTTATTAACTTCTGGATCACTATCATCTGCAACATTTTGAGTGTGGCGGCTGAATTCAGCTCGCTGACTGGTCTTAGAAAGTTAAAGCCGTTGAGCTTGCAATTCTCTCATTTGTTGAATAGCCAACTCTATTTCCGTCTTCATCTCAGCTCTAATTTCTTCACGTTGTTTGGCTAGAACTTCTTGAAGAATTTGAGCAAACTGATCAGGGGTCATTGTGAATGATTCCCTGGCTTGTCCTACACTGGATATTGTATCATCAGAGACAACTGCAGAACAAGTATCTGAGAGTTCTTCATCTGAAGATAACCCTTCATGCATTCTCCTATAATCTCTATGTCTAGTGTCCCTTAGTTGTAGCCATGACATTCTTTGAGAGAGGCTCTGATCAACTCTCCCTCCCCAAAAAAATCAGGATTAGGGTTGACTGAATGTCGTTTTCCTCTGTCGGTCATGTTGATAGTGACCTCTGGAAGCTGAACGACAGATATTCTTTTATAGAAATACTTTGGCCTGGGCTTTGATGTTTTGGTAGAAAGTCTCTGGAATACAGAAACCCTAAGCTGTTCGACTTTAGAGTAGCTGCATTCAGATAATACTGCTTTGATAAGCTTTTCACATACACAATGAGGACTTGTTTCTCGAACAGTCCTTTTTCGTGATTTGTTTCCACCCTTAGTTTGATAGTACAACTCATCATTACCATGATTCGAGCAACCTATCTTCTGCCTTTGAACCTTGTTAACATGCACATGACGACTTGTCGTCGCATCTGAGCGATCCAAGGTTATGTGTTTACATCCCACCCCTTGTGGGTGTGGAGTTTTTACAGGCCCTAAACAAGAGTGAATTGACATCTTCTCTTTTTAGGCTTGTTTTATTCTGATAGGAGGATACTTACGACCCCCAGTATAAGAATTTACTCAGGGTTCATTTATCGAACCCAAGCGTTCTTTGATTGGAGCTTTGTCTCGATCATCAGGTAAAGGACCGACACGATCCGCCATTGTGACTTTGAATTTTAACAGGTCAGGACTGACCCAATGCTTCACTGGTGATGGAACAAATATAGTTGTAGTAGGTGGACCAGGAACAGACGTTGACGGGGCCGAAGGGGTGATTTTGTGAACTTCTTCTTGGCCACGATAGGGGTGATTGTCGTGTTCGAAGGGTGCGCCGTGGCAGCGGAGACTGTCATGGTTGGAAGATGTGCCGTGGCAGTGGGGACTACCGTGGTTGGTGGATGTGCCGTGGCAGTTAGGATTGCCACGGTTGAAGGACTTACCGCGGCAGTGGGCATTACCGGTGGGCATTACCGTGGTTGAGAGATGAGTCCCGCCGATCCAATTCTTGCACACATTCGGTTTTGGGAGTCCAAACTTTGCAGTTCTTCGGTGATTCTTGAGACACCATTTCTTTCTTCCCTTCTCGCGTTTATTGAAAGGGCACGGGTACGAGCGGCGTTTGCACGACGCTTTGTATGTGTTCTTTGAGGGTCGAATGAGCCCTTTTGACGAGAGTCCATTCCTCCATTGTGAGTTATGCAGAAATATGAGTGGTTTGCCATTGAGGCAATTGTATCACTCGATGTGTAATGCCCCAACCCTTGAGAGGGTGATGTGATTAGTATTGATAGATTTGATTGAAATACTCATACCACCAAGATGGGTGATGTGATTAGTATTGATAGATTTGATTGAAATACTCATACCACCAAGATGCATCTTCTTTTCGGGAACCCAACTCTTAGAAACTCCAAAGTTAAGCGTGCTTGGCCTGGAGAAATTCTAGGATGGGTGACCCCCTGGGAAGTTTTCCAGAGAGTGGTGAGTGAGGACAAAACATGCTGAAAAGACATGTGGTGGTTTATGTGACCAGTCCATCAGATCTAGTAGCGTACCGACTCCCGGATTCCGGGGCGGGGCGTTACAAATGGTATCAGAGCAAAAGCCAACCGGAATTGTGAGAGCTAAGTGTTATGCGGCGCAAAATGCTACGTCGAGAGGGCGGGAGCCACCTCTTGAGGCCGTAGGAGCCACCTCTAGAATCTCACATGGATGGTACGGTCTTGGATGATATGATTTAGCGCAACGAGGACGTTACGAGTTTAAGTGGGGGAGTTTGTAATCCCCCAACCCTTGAGAGGGTGATGTGATTAGTATTGATAGATTTGATTGGAATACTCATACCACCAAGATGCATCTTTTTTTCGGGAACCCAACTCTTAGAAACTCCAAAGTTAAGCGTGCTTGGCCTGGAGAAATTCTAGGATTGGTGACCCCCTGGGAAGTTTTCCAGGGAACGTGTGAGTGAGGAAAAAACGTGCTGAAAAGACATGTGGTGGTTTATGAGGCTAGTCCATCAGATCTAGTAGCGTACCGACTCCCGGACTCCGGGGCGGGGCGTTACAAGTTCTCGTGTTGGACTATAATCCATTTCATTCCTCGTGTTGGACATTTGCCTCTTATTCCATGTGTTTGGAAACCATGGTACTTAGTTCCTATATCGAACATATTTCTTAACCCTGTATACGACTTGCTCATAGGAGTTTATGACAAGACACTTATGTAGACTATACCATGATTACATGATACTCGTGTAGGCTATGATATGACACGGTATTCATGCTCTGAGATTTTATTGTATTTTGTTATTATTGTTTTTGTACTAGGACCTCGGGTTTGGTGTTTAGGGATTTACAATTTGAGATACAAGGTATATACATGAGGGTTTCCTTGTTTGGATTATTTCGCTCGACGTACCTATGCTCGTGTTGTAAATTTCTAAATACTAAAAATCCTCTTTAGTAAGATCAATGATTTTAAATTTATTATGTATTATCTGTATTTTTATATACAACGAGCCATGTTCCCTTGGGGTTGGTTGTGATGTTGCTCGCTAGCGCTTTGACGCTCGTTGTCCCTCCCCATTTCAGGTAACGAGCCAGGAGCCCGGAGAGTCGCAGGTTGATGGCGACACACTTTAGTGTTTAGCTGTTAGTTATGCTTATGTTGGAGCTCCACTATAGATTTTGTTAGACATTTGAGGACTATATTCTAGATGTTGTAAAGGCGATTTGAGACTTGTTGACCACTCCAGTTTATTTATTCAGACATTGACTATGTATTTCCATTTGTTGGATGATGAGATATTTATTTGATCATTATCATTTCATCAGCCCTTCATGTATTATCTTTTACTTGCTTTTGTACCTACACCTATTATTGATTCTACTAGATAGATGTTAATTGTGATGGTGAAACTTGTTGTTGCACGGTGTGGTACATGGCAGGTTTGACATTCTTGGTTTCACCTTGGACTGCAGCCTTGTGTGAACCCAGGGGCGTCACAGCTTCCTTAACTCTAGGTCCGCATAATAGAGAACCCCGTCGGTTTGTTCCATGGCCTTGGCCAATTGACGTGCACGGTGCTGACGTTGTCTCTGACGAGCCCTCTTCGTCAGAGTTGACGAACTTCAATCGAACGATTTCTTAATTAGGGAGGAATCATCGTGAGCAGAGATTCCAGCTTTGGGGGTCGTCAGGATAATGTTGCGAGGGGAGGCCTCGGCAACGATTAGGTGAGAGTCTTCACATTGGGCCTTCTTTGGCATGTAAGCCTTCTTAAATGGTGAGATCCTCTTGTACTTGCGAGACAATGAAGATCTTGAAGAGGATGATGAGAGATATTCCTCAAACTTGGTTTGGTCGAACTCGTAATCAACCGTGGATTCAACCGGTATCTTCATCGGCTGCGATACGATGGTCTAGGTAGCGAGACCGTTGACTCCTACTGTGGTTGTCAGTTTGTTTTTGTCAAAAGTTGATTTTGAAATGGAATCCATTAAAACTTCAATCGCTTACAATGAATTACATAACAAAATAAGAAAATTACAACTCTCTAGAAAATAACACATGAATCGTTTATCAACTCCTGCTTTTATGGGATCTTTGCCTGTGCCGGGGGTGCGTTAGCCCATGGACTGCCGATTCATAAGATTCTGATTGAACCATGAAGTCTTTTGAATATTCTTTTTCATTTATCGAAATAAGAACCATAAGCGAATATCTTATCGGTGTAAGATGTTCACTCTTCCAAAGATCAAGTTTGAGCTTAGATATCTAGGAATCACCAAAAGCTTCTTAAAAGTGTTTTTGAAAGATGAAGACTCTCTTTCTTGCTCAAAATCGCCAAAAGCTCAAGCCTCTATGCTCTAATTGCCTTGGATCTGCTCTCCCCCCTTGGATCTCGTGTATAGGAAGGTATTTATAGCCTCTGGGAGTCAATAATGTAAAATAACTGATGTTAACTTTTTTCCTTTAGCGCGGCAGTGGACACTGACGCGGTCAAAGGAGATAGTTTTTTCCCTTTCATAACCACTCCCACCACCTTTAATTGCCATTATTTCAGCAGTTATGGGCGTGATTTTTGCTTGTAATTGCTCCCTCGCGTTTATAAGTGATCCCCAGCAGTTAATAAGCCATGTGGGCCGCACAAAACTCAAGAAAACTATCAAAAATAATGGTTTTAGCTTCTTAGTGTGCACGACAGTCGTAACTGTCGCGCATTGCCGCGGCAGTTACCACTGCCGCGCACCACCAAGACAGTTTGTGTTATCTCGGGTATTTTGGCTCTAACTTTCTCGTTCGATCTCGGAATGAGGTGATCTAAGATGCGTTGGAAAGCTAGCGAAGAGATTTACAACTTCTCATAGGCATGACACTCTCTTTGTTTGCACGTCACCTTTCACTGCCGTGCCTATACACGTCAGTATACCTTGTCGCGCACCTCCGAGGTAGTTTGTGTTGTCTCGGGTATTTTGGCTTTAACTCCCTCGTCCGATATTGGAATGAGGTGATCCAAGATGCGTTGGAAAGCTAGAAAAGAGTTCTACAACTTCCCATAGGCGCGGTACTCTATTTACTTGCACGTCACCTTCTACTGCCGCGCCTATGCGCGTCAGTGTACCTTGTCGCGCACCTCCGAGGCAGTTTGCGTTGTCTCGGGTATTTTGGCTCTAACCCCCTCGTTTGATATCGGAATGAGGTGATCCAGGATGCGTTGGAAAGATAGAGAAGAGATCTATAACTTCCCATAGACACAACACTCTCTTTACTTGTGCTTCACCTTCCACTACCGCGCCTTTGCGCGTCAGTGTACCTTATCGCGGGTATTCATATTGTTCTTCTATGTTGTTTCACTTGTTCATTTGCTTCTTTTAGATTTGGATGATCCTTTATGACTTAGATAATGATATTCATTGTCTCCTCTTTGTCTTGAGTTGTATTTGGATATCTATAAGTATTTTTAGACGCCTACACCATTAGGCACATAGAAATTTAAAATTAGTAAAAAAAATAACCTCAAAGTTACAAAAATTATAAAAAACTCTCTCAAAAGTAAAAAAATTATTAAAAAAATCTAAAATTTTAAAACTTATAACTGGTACACATCAAATTTAGAAATTATCAGCAGATTGCTAAAAATTTAAAATTTTAAAAAACAACCTAAAATTTAGTAATTATAAAAGTACCTTCAAATTTTTAGACTTACGAGAAATATTCTAACATTTAAAAACTTATCACAAATACATGAAACATGAAAATTATAAGCGCCCAACTTAAAATTTAAATTTTTTATAAAATACTATCAAAGTTTAAAAATTGCAAAGCACACCCTCAAAAGTTCAAATCACAAAAAGGCTGAAATTTGGCAAAGAAAAGAGGAAATGTTTGATATTATTACATTAAGATATAATAGGTTAGAATTAATTGATTATAATGTATAAACATTTATCTCTAATATTGATAATATTTATTTATAAAGTAAAAAAAATTCAAGGAGTTGTGTATGGAGAAACTATCAGAAAGTTTAGAGATATCCTTTAAAAGAACTAAGTTGTTTTCATTTCAAATTGAGAAGTGAATGAAATAAACTCAAAATTTATAAACATTCATGAATCACCTAAATTGACATTGATAAAAAGCATATCGAGCAAAGAAGCACTAACCGAGTTCTCCTTGAAGAACATATTGAACAATTATGTCCTAATTAAAAACACATTATTCATGAAAAGTACAAGAAAAATTAGTAAGTACTTATAAATTTTCATACTTTATTCTAAAAATACTGAAGGAATCATAAACTTAATATATAATTTCATATAAATAATCTTGCAATAGAAACTAAAGTGAAGCCATTGATCAACTATATTGTGAGATACAATAAACTAGATAAGATGAGAAAAATCACTATAATGGACAAAAATATACACAAGATACCATAGTGTAAGTAAAAAAATTAAAATTGATATTTTTCTTTTCTCTATATAGTGGCACGACACTGGAAGTATCCTTATTTGGGGATATGACTACCAACGAAAGATTAATTTTTAAGAACACAATCAAAGATAAGCATGTAATAGTACTGTCAGATTTCAAGATCTTTAAATATGAAGATAACATATTTTACAACTAAAATTCTTATTAAAGACCACTAAATATAAAATTCATCTTATACTTGTCTCAAATTTGTATGAAAGATATGTATGTCATCATAAATTGTGTTAATAATATATCAACTTATTGAAGAAATAAGAGATAGATAAGCAAACCAAGCAAACATCCATATAACACGATAAAGAAAAAATATTATACTTTAAAGCTAATATGAATGGCTCATTCAGAACAAGCTGCTAAAACAATAGCATCTCCATCAAGGTTCTTTATAAATACACCATAAATTTAAATTATTTAATATTTTTAAAAATAGCTTAATTTTATAAGTAAAATCAGGAATCTTTAGAAGTGATTTTCATGAACTCTTTTAATTTTTATATGGTTATGTGAACGATTTTATCATATAAAAGTGTACTAGAGTTAGTATTAATATTTATTTTATGATTTTTTTTCTAAAGTCTATCGGTGATTAGTAACAAAATTTATATTCTCTTTAGTTTTATTCTAGCCCACTTTTAATTAATTATCTTGTCTTATTGGATTTAATTATTCATCATTCTTTTATAACATTATCTTTTCAAGTGTTTTTCACTATTATAACATTATACCTTCTTAAGTCAAGCTTGGTTTCATGCCGATCTAAATAACGTAAAAATTCAAATTAGCTTTAGATTATAGTTATTTCTTGTCAATTCAATTATTACATAAAATTTTTAAATTTGGTGTAGCTCATTCAAATAAACATTAAAAAAATAATAATCATAATAGTAAAGTTTGAAAACATAAGTGAGAAAAACAATCAAAGTGGAACCGAGAAACAAATTTTAGTAAAGAAATAAGTTAAAAATACTTAATCATAATATTTAATCACTTGCATTGCACATGCATAAAATCCT
>NC_033801.1:99796153-99828684 GCF_001876935.1 Asparagus officinalis | reverse complement strand
TTTTGAGTAAATGAATGATCAATTGAATAAATATGTGATTAATTATAATGGATGGATATTTATTATGATAAATATCACTAAATAGTGTATGAGTACACTAATAAGTATTTTGAGTATATACAAGTCAGTACATGAGAAAGAATCGAGTCGAAACATGCACAATGGCTAAACCTGAGCACCTGTATTCTTGCGGTCTGGTCGACCGCCGCAGCCATCACGGTTGACCGCGAAATCTACAGATGATTTTTCCCAGTTTGAGTTGGTTTTAGGTTTTAAGACCCATATTCATTTTTCTTGATACATATATCATTTATTTATGATATTTTTAGTATTCTAATAACTCTAGCAGCCGCCAAACACCCCATAAACCCTATTTTGATTTTTGGAGAAGATTGAAGGCTTTTGAGCGAAATTTTCGATTAGTTTTTGACTGTTGGATCAGGGATCTTCTTTGGCTTTACCTCATACATGTTTTGCAACAAGTCTCAGACAAGTTTCATCTCTGCTAATCCCTCTCCTAGTTTTAGATTATTTTTAAAAGAGTTTTAATGAGTTTTATAGTGCCTAATCAACTAGTTTATGTATAAAAATCAGATCTTTTGTATTATATGAATAAAGACTAGGTCTTTTCATGTTAAAAAGATTGAGAATAAATTTGCAGAAGTGTTTTAAGATCTGAAAGTGATTTAAAATGTTGTTTATCTGAATTAAGATGATTCGTTCTTCGTTTTGAGTTTTCTTGCATGATTCAGGGTTTTAAATGTGATCTTTAATGTAAATAATCATGCTTTATATGTTGAATTTGTTTCCAGAGATGTTAGACTGTTGTTTAAATGATTTCATGCAAGTTTCATATTATCCTAAGCAAGATAAATCACAAAAATCACGTCACAATTTCAATCTATGCAGTAACCTGCACGTACTGTATTTATCGCGTCCGGTCGATCGTTGCACACCTTACGGTCGACCACGCGCTAATCCGAAGCCTGGGAGGCTTCGGGTTGCGGTTCAGTCGATCACCGCATACTTTGGGGTCGACCGCCAATCTGGCAGTAGCCTTTGCATGTTCTTTTACCTCTGTTTTGATTTTTGAGAGAATTTCTTGATCTTGTACTGATATATTATGATGCTTAAGAGTTGTTTAGCACCTGAGATGTTGGTGAACATCAGATATGGATACACACACCGAGATATATGTATGTACACTTAGTTTATATTATTTGAACTCACATTATTTTTGAGATAGTCGATATCAGTTGAGTTGATGAAAGAGAATTAATATATAATAAAGTATTGCTCATCAGTTATCGATGCTCAGTGTGGGTGTTTATTCTGAAATAAGACTTCGTATTGTACCACACTAGGAGTATTTTGTTGTGTTCCCGTAATAAGACTTCGGTTGTACCAAATACTCGAAAGTGATCGGTGTATGTTTATCCGGTTTGGGCTGATATGCCTATTTACCGTTGTACGATCATCTAAAAGCATATCCAAAAATAGAGAGCTAAAAAAATCTATTTGCCGTAAGGACGATTGAGTAAGGAGGTTGTATCTGATGTCCGCATAGTTTCATGCGAGCCTTACAAAAGTATCGTTATTTCATAAAACAATTTTGCTGTAGAGCGATTGAGTAGGAATCTTACAAGAAAATCGTTTTTGTACGTAGAGATGCATACAATTATAGTTTTACTCCCATGTTAGAATACCCGTGAGTAGGGTATATCCTTTGATATATGACATACATGATATGGTCCATGGTAAATATGAGTTAGGGTTTCTTCTTTTGTCTTTTTTGCGCCGACTACCCGAGGGTAGTTCGAGATGAGACATTAGTTCTGTATAGCTGAGGTTTGGAGTATTTTTATTTTGTTTGATGGCTTCATTCATAGAGTTGGAATTAGTATTTAGGGATTTACAATTTGAGATATGATATATACATGAGGGTTTCCTTATTTGGATTATTTTGCTCGAGGTACTAATTCTCGTGTTATGGATTTCTAAATACCAATCTCCAGTTAGAGTTATATGAATGATTTTATATTTATATGTACTAACTCTATTTTTGTATTTCACTCCAATCCATTCTCCTTGGGAGCGGAGCGGTGGAGATGATCTCGCTAGCGTTTTGACGCTCGTTGTTTCCCCCCCTTTCAGGCAGCGAGGCCGGCGCACGGAGAGTCGCAGGTTTATGGGATTGCATCTTAAATTCCATCTAGATATTATTATATTTGTAGTTATTTCAGAACTCCACATTTAGTTGTTTATTTTTAGACTTTAGACTTGTATTTTTTCTTGTAGAGGCTGAGTGTCTTAGTGAGGTTTCATTTGATTCATTGTGTTAAGATTTATTTCAGACTCAGAGATATTTTCATTCTATTTTAGTTGGGCTCATTATGGATATACTTCTTCTGTGCATATCTAATTTTGTACTATTTCCATTATTTGCATATCTTGTACTTTAACCTATTTGTTGATTCTACTAGAGAGATAGTGATTGTGATGGTGAAACATGTCGTAGCATGGTGTTTGGTGGTAGGCAAGTTTGACAAATTTGAATTTCACCTTGGACTGTAGCCTTGCGTAAACTCTGGGGCGTCACAGTTGGTATCAGAGCTCTAGTTCTAATATCCTTAGGGTTATCCCTGTGTCATATTGTGAAGCTAGGATAGAGCTTCCTATGAATCATGTATACAGTCTACTAGAAATTCTTAGCATGAGTGAGGACGTATTATATACACACACACACACACACACACACACACACACACACACACACACACACACACACACCCCACCACACAACACACACACACACACACACACACACACACACACCCCACACACACACACACACACACATACACACACACACACACACACACACACACATGAAAATTTTAGAATTTTTTTATATGAACTATTTGCTTTGAATTATAAAGCATGCTATGATGAATATGTGATACGATTTACTTATTGGTATATGTTATATCTTTTCATGCTTGAGATCCTATTTACTACATTTAATAAGTTCTACTCCGAAACTTATAGATGTCAGGAAGAGGACGTGGACGCAGAGGTGCTCGTGCACAGGGAGCTGAGCAAGACGACAGAGAGCCAGAGCCACAGGAGGCTCCGCAATACTTAGTGGATCTCATAGCACCATTGGCAGCTCGACTAGTAGCTATTGAGGAGCAGCTAGTAGATCAGGCTCGACAGGAGACTCCCATTCGGGAGGAGACACCCATTCAGAAGGAGATACCAGAGGAGACACTGGTAGATACACCACCACCCTCGGTTGATGATGGAGCTGCTGAGCAGGAGGCTTGGCTTCGTCTGGTAGAGAGGTACCTGAAGTTGAAGGCACTAGAGTTTTATGGTTCGACAGATTCCATTGCTGCACACAAATGGAAGGAAGATGTGAGCAACATCTTAGACATGCTTAATGTGAATACCATGCAGAAGTAGAGACTAGCAGCTTTCAGCCTCAAGGGCGATGCAGGAGGATGGTATCGGCTTCGTTTTACTCTAGAGCAGAGGATGACGGTTTTGTGGGAGACTTTTGTGTACTTCATTGACGAGAAGTATGTTTCAAATGCAACAAAAGCCGAGAAAGAGTTAGAATTAGCTCAGTTTGAGCAGGGGGATATGTCTGTGATGGATTTTGAGAGTAAATTTATATCACTACTTAGATTCACAGGCATTGGCACACCGAGAAGCGGCAGGCTCAGATGTTCATGACGGGACTTCGCATAGGTTTATGTCGATATTTAGTATCTCGGAGGTTTCATTCAGTGCGGGAGGTGGAGGATGCTACCATGGACCAGGAGATAGACATAACAATTTTCCTTAAGGGCAAGGATGGCAATGTTAAGTCAGGACAGTTCGGGGATAAAGGTAAAGGTAAAAGATCTTTTGCAGGCTCAGGAGGACCCTAGCAGCAGGGTAAGAGTCCACATCAGCAAGGTCTGCATAAGAAGGGACACCAGCAGGATCAGAGGGCGTAGCAGCAACGCAGATTTTAGAGGACTTATTTCAAATGCAACAGGTTCGGACACAGAGCAGCAGATTGCCGCATTACACCTGCGGCAGGCAAGCATGGTAAAAATCAGCAACATCAATAGAACCGCACTCAGGGACACGGTCAGGGCCATCAGTTAAGAATTGAGGTACCCCCAGCTATCCCGAGGATTGAGGGATAGGTGCGAGCGATTAAGGAGATCCAAAAGGGACAGATGGTCCCATACGTTTAAGGCGATGTAGTACAGCAGCCTTCGGCTACTGGTAGAGTGTATGCAGTTGTCCCTTATGACCATGGTGCGAATAGAACAGTGGTGGAAGGTACGTTCCTTGTGAACTCATTTCCAGCATATATCCTTTTTGATTCTGGCGCTTCGCATTCTTTTATATCCTATGATTTTATGGTTAGACTTCAGCTTGTAGAACAACCGTTAGATATTCCATTATCTCTATCTACTCCTCTGGGAGAGATGTCTCTTTTAAAGAGTGTTTGTAGGAGATGTATCATCAGCTTAGATGATTCCGAGTTCGTGGTTGATTTGATCGTGTTGCATATGTCTGAGTTTGATGTTATCCTTGGTATGGATTGGTTATCTTCCTACCATATGAGTATCGACTGTTTTGCGAAGACAATCAGCTTGCGAGCTTGTGATGGATCTCAGTTAGTGGTAGAAACCTCCAGAGGCAAACAGTTTACAGAGTCATTTCTGGCATACGTCAAGGAGGTGATATTGCGGGATCGAGGTGCAGATGTGAGCGAGACGCGAGTGGGCTCAGAGTACCAGGATGTCTTCCAGGACATACCAGGTTTACCTCCTATGAGAGAGGTTGAGTTTTGCATAGAGTTGCAGCCAGGCACCGCCGATTTCCTGAGCTCCTTACCGTATAGCGCCTGCTGAGATGAGGGAGTTACCGATCCAGTTAGATAAGTTGTTGTCTCAGGGATTCATTCGACGGAGTCATTCTCCATGGGGAGTTCCTATCCTTTTTGTGAAAAAGAAGGACGGGAGTATGCGATTATGCATCAATTATCATGAGTTGAACAAGATCACTATCCAAAGCAGATACTTATTACCGAGGATCGATGACTTGTTCGACCAGTTGCAGAGAGCGCAGTGTTTCTCAAAGATAGATCTTCATTCCGGTTATCATCAATTACAAGTTCGGGAGATGGATATTCCCAAGACCACCTTTCTGACTCGATATGGGTCTTTCGAGTTTCTTGTCATGTCATTTGGGCTGACCAATGCACCCGTGGTATTCATAGATTTGATGAATCGGGTTTTCCATCCATACTTGGATCAGTATGTGATAGTTTTTATCAATGACATCCTGATTTATTCGAGGTCAGAGGCCGAGCACGAACAACATTTGTGGTTGGCATTACAGACTTTGCGGGAGCACCGGGTTATATGCTAAATTTAGCAAGTATGAATTCTGGTTATTGGAGGTTAGTTTTTTGGGTCATGTTATCAGCCGGGAGGGCATTGCAGCAAATCTGGTTAAAGTAGAGGTTGTTCTTGATTGGGAACCGTTGAAACCCATCACCAAGATTCGTAGTTTCTTAGGTCTGGCCGGCTATTACAGAAAATTTATTCAAGATTTTTAAAAGATCATGACGCCACTTGCACACCTTACTAAGAAGGGTGTACAGTTTATTTGGGGCACATAATGCTAGGAGGCCTTTGAGACATTGAAGGATAAATTGACTTTAGCGCCAGTCCTGATTATTCCCAACAGTGATAGGACTTTTGTTGTCAACACTGATGCATCCTTGTCGGGTCTGGGTGGTGTTTTGATGCAGACCCATAGAGTTGTGGCCTATATTTTGAGGCAGTTGAGGACTCAAGAGTAGAATTATCCCACACACGACTTAGAACTAGCAACAGTGGTCTTTGCACTTAAGGCGTGGAGACATTATTTGTATGGAGTACAGTTTGAGTTATTCACAGATCACTAGAGCTTAAAATATCTCTTTTCATAAAAAGAACTCAACCAGAGATAGCGACGATGGGTAGAGTTTATTAAGAATTATGAGTTCGCTATACATTACCATCCGGGAAAGGCGAATATGGTAGCAGACGCGTTGAGTAGGAAACATCGTCACGGGCTTGCAGCTTTGAGGTGTTAATTACATCGAGATCTTTATACCCTCAAACACTATGATTTTAGGCCAGAGATTAGCGAGAACAGTGTTTTCTTAGGAGCTTTATCAGTGCATCCATCTTGGAGTGATAGAGTGGTCGGAGCTCAGCTAGAGGATTCGTGGATTCAAACTCGTAAGGGGGAGATTTCCAAGGATCCCAATGACGATTGAACTATTGGAGCATATGAAGGCCTTCGAATGAAGGGCAGAATTGTCATGCCGAATAATCTACAGCTAAAGAGGAAACTTTTTGACGAGGCACATCATAGCAGATATACAGTGCATCTAGGCACGACGAAAATGTATAAGGATCTGAAGAGGCATTTCTGGTGGAGTGGTATGCGTAGAGAGATTGTAGAGTATGTGGCTAAGTATTTTACCTGCTAGCAAGTTAAGGCAGAACATCAGAGACCTATAGGGACCCTACAGCCTTTACCCATTCCCGAGTGGAAGTGAATAGATATTTCTATGGATCTCTCATCGTAGGTTGCCTAAATCAAAGAAAGGAAATGATTCTATTTGGGTTGTAGTAGACAGGTTGATGAAGTTGGCACATTTCTTACCTGTGAGGACGACTTATACGGTGGATACATATGCGAGGATTTTCATCCGAGAGATCGTTCGGTTGCATGGAGTCCCAGAGATTATTATATCAGATCGGGGCTCAGTCTTCACATCCTATTTCTGGAAGAGTTTTCAGGATACTTTTGACAGTCAATTGTCATTTAGTAGTATCTTCCACCCCCAAATAGATAGTCAGACAAAGAGAGTAAATCAGGAATTGGAGGATATGCCACGAGCTTGTGTTATAGATTTTCAGGATAGATGGGAAGACCACATCCCATTGATTGAATTTGTATATAATAATAGTTATCAAGCTACCATCGGGATGATGTTATATGAAGCTTTGCACGGGAGGCCTTGCAGATCGCCTATATGTTGGGCAGAGGTAGAGGATAGTCTATTACTTGGTCTAGAGCTAGTTAGGCAGACCACAGAAAAATTAGCATTGATTAGAGAGCACATTCTTACCGCACAGAGTCGGAAAAAGAGTTATGTAGATCAGCGGAGGCGACCTTTAGAGTTTCAGGTCGGGGATTTAGTTATGTTGAAAGTACCACCGATGAAGGGCGTTCAGCAATTCGGTAGATGGGGAAACTTGCCCCGAGATATGTTGGTCCCTTCAGGATTATTGAGCGCATTAGAGCTGTTTCTTATAGATTAGACTTTCCAGCATCGATGTTGAATATACACGATGTCTTTCATATTTAGATGGTCAAGAAGCATTTGCGCGATGAGGAGCAGCAGAGGGTGATTGATGCACTAGAGATCAAGATCCAGGATGATTTGACTACCGTAGAGATTCTGATATGCATTCTTGCTAGAGAAAATAAAAAACTTAGAAATAAAGTCATTCCATTAGTGAAAGTTCAGTGGAACCAGCAAGGAGCCGAAGAGATTTCTTGGGAGCGCAAGAAGGATGTACGTCACGACTATCCACACCTGTTTGAACAGGTAAGATGTTGATAATTAAATATGCTGATATGCATAGATAATTGTAATTATATATGTTATTTAGTCACATTTATATTTAATGCTAGAATGGGTCACTCAACACTTAGCTCTTAATCATTCGGAACATATGGTATATATATGGGGGGTTCCTTGTTTAGATTTTTCACCTGACGTACTAGTTTCGTCTAATTAGGGGTTGAGTGAAAGTGCACGTATTTTAGATTGTTAAGTTTAAATGTTACGTTTGTTCCATATCTGAAGATTAAGGGAACGAGATGTGTACGGGAGGGTTTCCTTGTCTGGATTATTCCCTCTTAGTGTTTTTCTTGTGTTATTAATTTTTAAGATACGGTCATGGAATTTCGAGGATAAAATTCTCTTACCAAAAAATTTGAGTAAATGAATGACCAATTGAATAAATATGTGATTAATTATAATGGATGGATATTTATTGTGATAAATATCACTAAATAGTGTATGAGTACACTAATAATTATTTTGAGTATATACAAGTCAGTACATGAGAAAGAAACGAGTCGAAACATGTACAATGGCTAAAACCTGAGCACCTGTATTCTTGCAGTCCGGTCGACTGTCGCGGCCATCGCGGTCGACCGCGAAACCTGCAGATGGTTTTTTCCAATTTGAGTTGGTTTCGGGTTTTGAGGCCTATATTCATTTTTCTTGATACATATATCATTTATTCACTATATTTTTAGTATTCTATTAACCCGATCAACCACCAAACACCTCCATAAACCCTATTTTAATTTTTGGAGAAGATTGAAGGCTTTTGAGCGAAATTTTTGATTGGTTTTTGACTGTTGGGTCAATGATCTTCTTTGGCTTTACCTCATACACATTTTGCAATAAGTCTCAGGCTAGTTTCATCTTTGCTAATCCCTCTCCCAGTTTTAGATTGTTTTTAAAAGAGTTTTAATGAGTTTTATAGAGCCTAATCAACTAGTTTATGTATAAAAATCAGATCTTTTGTATTATATGTATAATGACTAGGTCTTTTCATGTTAAAAACTTTGAGAATGAATTTGTAGAAGTGTTTTAAGTTTTGAAAGTGATTTAAAATATTGTTTATCTGAATTAAGATGATTTGTTCTTCGTTTTGAGTTTTCATGCATGATTTAGGGCTTTAAATATGATCTTTAATGCAAATAATCATAATTTATATGTTAAAAGAGATGTTAGACCATTGTTTAAATGATTTCATGCAAGTTTCATATTGTTCTAAGTAAGATAAATCACAAAAATCACGTCACAATTTCAATCTGTGCAGTTACCAGCACGTACTGTATTTATCGCGTCCGGTCGACCCCCGCACACCTTGCGATCAACTGTACTCTAGCCCGAAGCTTGGGAGACTTCAGGTTGTGGTTTAGTCGATCATCGCATACTCTACGGTCGACCGTCGATCTGGCAGTGGCCTCTGCATGTTCTTTTACCTCTGTTTTGATTTTTGAGAGAATTTCTCGATCTTGTACTGATATATTATGATGCTTAAGAGTTGTTTAGCACCTGAGATGTTGGTGAACATCAGATATGGACACGTACACTGAGATATGTGCACGTACACTTAGTTTATGTTGTTTTAACTCACATTATTTTTGAGAAAGTCGATATCAATTGAGTTGATGAAAGAGAATTAATATATAATAAAGTATTGCTCATCAGTTATGGATGCTCAGTGTGGATATTTATCCTGAAATAAGACTTTGGATTGTACCACACTAGGAGTATTTGGTTGTGTTCCCGTAACGAGACTTTGGTTGTACCAAATACTTGAAAGTGATCGGTGTATGTTTATCCGGTTTGGGCTGATATACATATTTACCATTGTATGATCATCTGAAAGCATATCCGAAAATAGAGAGATAAAAAAATCTATTTGTCGTAAGGACGATTGGGTTGTATCCGATGTCCGCATAGTATTGTGCGAGCCTTACAAAAGTATTGTTATTTCATAAAACATTTTTGCTGTAGAGCGATTAAGTAGGAATCTTACAAGAATATCGCTTTTGTATGTAGAGATGCATACAATTATAGTTTTACTCATATGTTAGAATACTCGTGAGTAGGATATATCCTTTGATATATGGCATACATGATATGGTCCATGGTAAATATGAGTTGGGGTTTCTTCTTTTGTCTTTTTTACGCCGACTACCCGAGGGTAGTTCGAGATGAGACATTGGTTCTGTATAGTTGAGGTTTGGAGTATTTTTCTTTTGTTTGTTGTCTTCATTCATAGAGTTTGAATTGATATTTAGGGATTTACAATTTGAGACATGGTATATACATGAAGGTTTCCTTGTTTGGATTATTTTGCTCAACGTACTAATTCTCGTGTTGTGGATTTCTAAATACCAATCTCCAGTTAGAGTAATATGAATGATTTTAATATTTATATGTAATAACTCTATTTTCTTATTTCACTCCTACCCCTTCCCCTTAGGAGCAGTGGAGATGGTCTCGCTAGCGCTTTGACGCTCGTTACTCCCCCCTCCCTTTCAGGCAGCGAGGCCGGCGTACGGAGAGTCACAGGTTGATAGGATTACATCTTAAATTCCATCTAGATATTATTATATTTGTAGTTATTTCAGAACTCCACATTTAGTTGTTTATTTTTAGATTTTAGACTTATATTTTGTCTTGTAGAGGCTGAGTGCCTTAGTAAGGTTTCATTTGACTCATTGCGTTGAGATTTATTTCAGACTCAAAGATATTTTCATTCTATTTCAGTTGGGCTCATTTATGGATATACTTCTTCTGTGCACATTTGATTTTGTACTATTTCTATTATTTGCTTGTCTTATACCTTCACCTATTTGTTGATTCCACTAGAGAGATTGTGATGGTGAAACATGTCATAGCATGGCGTTTAGTGCTAGGCAGATTTGACAAATCCAGATTTCACATTGGACTGCAGCCTTGCGTGAACTCTGAGGCATCATAGTATAATGTCTAAAGTTGACATCGGTGACAACAAAAGATAAAAAGTGAAACACTTAAGAAACAAGGCATATTCTAGTCACCGAAGTTTTTGATTTAAGTGAAAAAATTAAGGGTCTTTTTGCATATATACTCCCTCATATTGTCCATAGTTATAGATTAACATCTGCTCCCCTCCCCTTTCCCACTCCCATTTTGTAATGACCATAAATTTTTCGATATTGGTTTGAATAAATTTTCTGATATTTTAAATATTAAATTATTATTTTTTGAAAAGAGTATTCAAATTCCCTGTGTTTTCCCTCTCTCACATGTAAACAATCTGCCTCTGTCACACCTCAGTTCCAAAACGTAATAATTTAGAATGTTACTCGGCCGACAATACAATCATACAGTCACATTCACGTCTCTAGATCATCCTGTATATAGATATAAAGCCAAACTACACCAAAGAGCATGTAACCAAGATAAATAAAGGAATGTATAGAAAAAGAAAGCTAAAAAGGACGGAGTTCAAATACGGGTTCACAACTATCCATGATGGAAAAGAGTAAAGAAATATTTACATCAATGTCTAGAAAAGTCACATGTGACTCAAGAGAAAACCTAAACTAAACAACTACCTAAAACAACTGAACTGGAGAAGTGATAGAATGAGCAGTGATAAAGAAAACTCCCATGAGAGTTATAAAACTCCCAACAAGCATGCAAAATAAAGAAGTTGTGCGCGTGTAAGTGTATGTGGCAGATATAAAGAAAATATAAATTCTAAATTAACAATAATAAAAGAAAATGCTAATCATAGAGATCAAGATAATGTTCATCACTGAACACACAAGCGTATAATTATTATTTTAGACGTTATTTGAATTAGAGAAGAATATTTTTATGTATATAAATCGGTTCCCCATAAACCGTCTCGGGAACACGACTTCAAGTCAAGTATTGGCCCTTTGGCCCATGTATATATAACTCAGGATATCAAGAATGCGCATTTGCCTATTTATATATATGTTATATTCTCCATCCAATTCACATTTAAAAACCCCATGTTTATCGGTTTAATTTAAGTGACTATGCATGATTGTTGTGCACTAACCACAGAGTTACTGTGGAATAACTTCTGTAAAACTATGAAAATAAACATGACACAAAACTTGTACAATCAAGATGGATACATCGTCTAGTCGATGCTACAATAGTAATGACCAAGAAAATACTTCATATCGGGATATCGATATCGAGTGCATAACCATGCTATGAAAACACGCTTATAAATCATATTTTTAATAGGAGTTGTCTTCGTGTACAATCAAACCTATTAAATATCACTAGGTGATCAGCATAGCATCAGGTGATCCAATAAGCATCAAGAAATCAAACAATATTATCATTCATCTTAATAAATAAAAAACAACTAATTAGCATAATTGTTAGTGTCAAGCGGTCTAACAAATTTTAAATTGACTACATGGAAATTTGCAAAAACTAATTTTAGTTAGAAAACAACTTAAACAGGTTTGAAATATGATGTTGGGTCCTAACTAGGTCAAACGAGTCTGAAATTTGGGGTTTTAGATCCAAACGGGTCTAGAAAATGGATAACAGGTCTGTAATTTGGTAACGGGTCCTAACAGGGTCAGGTTTGATTTGAGGAGTTATAGACCTAACTGGTCGGGTATTATTGTATCTTGGATCCAAACGGGTCTGATTTAGTAGTGGGTCCGAACCGGGTCAAGTTCGAGTTCAAACTGACCCAAAATGCATTTATGTGTGAAAAATGAAGACTCCAGGACTCGGTCTACAGACCCATGTGTCATTGTCCAAATCCACTAACCAATACAACCAAATAATATTTCTTGTCATGGGTGATGCAGATAATAAATAAACTTCAGTTTTCAGTCAAGTTCCTAAATAAATACTTCTAAATGAGTAATATATATAATAAGAACTATACTATACGAATATTCAATAGTCAAAGCTATATAATAATATATCTATAATATATACCGTAAGCGAGCGCGCGGCGGGGGCGGGCCCCCGCGCCGCGCGCGGGCCCGCGCGCGCGCGCGGCGACACCTGCGCGCTCGCGCCCGCGCGGACCAGTTACGGACCGATGTAACTATATCACTACCTAGGTAACCCGACGTCTATATGCCTAACGGACGCGCCTCGACCACGCAGGCAAACTACGAACGCTTATCGAGCAGCGCGTAACGGCCGTACCCTAGCGGCATAGCGCACGACCGCTACCGCTCGCAGTTCCTATACCGATACGCGCCGCTACCACCGAGCAGGCCTCCCGCATAGCTCATATCTGAAATACATCGGACTAACCCTGACCCGATCACCGGTCATATATAGTATAATCTCACGCTCTCATGTACTATTACAGTTACTAAGTATTCCTCGTATTAGTATGCGCATTCATACACTACCATAAGTACTTACGTTACTGATATGGGGTTAATCGGCTATCCTTGCGTCACTAGGACCGGGATTTTCCCTCCTGACGCGCCTCGTAAAAGTCCGCACTGCTGCAGCGAATACTTGCTGGTGTCCGCTCATTGAACTTGATCTCACTTACGGCTTCTACCAACGCAGACCGACAGTCACCGGTCCGGCCCCGCCAACGCGGGCTCTGGGGCACTCTCTCGCTGCGCCGCTTCGCGACGCCTTGCCACTCGGACGACCGCATCGCTGCGACATGTCCTCAGGTGTCCATTTTCCAAACGTCTAACCACATTCGAGGCGACGCGCGCGATGTGAATGCTTAAACGGCGCCACCGGACGGGTCTTCACCCTAAATTGGTCGCCGTTAGGGGTTTAGAATATGTACCAGATCAAGTTGCAGCACGGAGCGGCACTCCATCCACAAGTGTCTCTCAACAGTGAATTTATAGAGGCGTCACGGAGGAGATCCTCCTCCTCATCGACAAGTATTAGTGATCATACTGCGGAACAAAGACCTACAAGAAAGCAACAAAACAACAAATAAAAACACAGCGCACGCGAAAAGATAACATCCCGCCGCTACATAACACAAAAAAAAAACACGAAAACCTCAAACCCTAAACGGAAAAAAAAAAAAGAAAAAAAAAGCCAAATCCGATACTTCATCGCTTACTCATACTCAGGTCACTAGCTTAGTCTCTATTCCGAGTCGCTGCGTCGACGCGGCGCCTCTGACGCGCCCGCGGCTATGCACCAATATACCTATGGTAGGGCGCGGCCGGCCGTGAGCCGGGCTGACTCAGGCGAGCGTACGGGGGCGGGTACCTACGACCGCACTGAGGTACGGAACTATATATTCTAAGTATTATTCTATAGTTACTAACGTACGCTATTTCTCTAATATCAGGCGTACGCGCCGGTACATCTCAGCGCCGCGGCGTACCACTACGTATGCACCACGGCGCTACCCGGCGCCCTGACCTCATAACCGGGTACGTATACCATCCGGGCCATTAGTAGGCGATAGATGATATAGCGATATATCACCTCACACGTACTATAGTAATAAACGTAGCACGGTATAATTAAAGCAAAAATTTTTATCTTCTGATTTGTACTAATAATTATGTGAAATTAATAGTACTAATAATATAATAATATTAAGATCATGCTAGGAAAATATAATAAATAAATAAGATTAAAAAATAAATCCTAGAATTATAAATCCTATTGTTCATTTCTCGAATAAGATATAACAATCAAAAATAAAAATTTTTTGGTTAATATTAAACATAAATTCTACCATTTATTTCTATGAACTCGAATGAAAGAGAGAAAAAAAATTAGTTGCATGAAGAACAAGCTAAAAAAAATTAGAAAATAATTGAGGAAAGAGATGCTTGCCGATTTGTCAAAGAAAAGACTATGAACCCCAAACCCCAAAAGAAATGTCCAAATCTCGTCCCTCTCCTTCTCTTGTTCTAGGTTGGGTTTTTCCCCTTTTTTAAATTTTTTTCTGTGGTTTTGAGGAAAGAAGAGGAGAGACGATATATATAATGGAAGGTTAAGATTTTTTTAGAATACCTAAAACTAAGGAAATATAATTAGTTGTAAATGGGTAATTGCAAAAATAAATCTGCAGAAAATCCCACGGTTTTATTTTTGGGAGTGAAAGCCACGGAGGTTGGCTAGCCGATATTTCCTGAAACAGAAGATTTTTTTCCTCACGATTTTACCTATAACAAAATCACAACAAACCCCAATGATAGAGTTATTTGGGCTTGCTAGGCTAACTTAACACAAATGGGCCTTAACGAATTTTTTTCCCACTTCAATTCGAAAACAAGTGGGCCTCCTATATGAAACGTTTCCTATTTGACCAGCTTAAATTAATTTGCATCAAAAGACATTGATTATTACATCATATCCACCTAAGAAAAAGAAATTTTATGCTCGAAATTTATCCGATCATAAGGAGAACTAAAAGTCACCTGTAGAAAAGAGATATGAATAGTATTAACGAATGTCATCCTCTCGCTCCCAGGTTGCCTCACCAGGTCCATGATGTCCCCAAGATACTAATACAAGTGAGATAATTCTATTCTTGAGGACCTTCTCCTATCGATCCAAGATCCTTATCGGTCGCTCCTCATATGATAAGTTTGTCCCAACCTGAAGCTCTACGATGCCTGAGACGTGGGTCTTATGCCGTATATATCATCAAATCTGTGATACGTAGAACACATCATGCACTCCCTCCAGCGATGGAGGCAAAGCTAACCGGTATGCCACCTCTCCTTCTCTCTCCAATATCTCAAAAGGACCGATGAAACATGGACTAAGCTTCCCGCAGCTACCAAATCTGATAACTCCTCCAGTTGGGGATATCCTCAAGAAAACATGCTCTCCAACCTGGAACTATAGGGGGGGGGGGGGGGGTGATTAGGGTCTTATGCTAATCTAATCCGATTTTATGCCAATTAAAACTAATTCAAACTATTCTTCTTGCAAGATAGATATACAAAATGTTATAAGCAAGAATAAGCAATATGAGCAAATGAATATATCCTAGCAATGAGATATACTATGAAATATATGCAAGGATATATAAACTAACATAAGGGTGAAATAAACATTCTACAAATGTGATAGGAAAATTTACAATGGCGATAAGAATGTAAGGAACACTAAGCACAAATGAAACGCCAAAGCAAACTCAAACACAAGCAAATGATCACGAAGTTCGGACCTTCCGTCCTACGTCTCCGCTCCCCACTCCCGGGGAGAAATCCACTATCACGATCGGGTTTTCTACACTCACCTGAATAACATTTACAACCACACTATGTCGGTTTTCAATGCTCACCGATCAACGTACACAATCACTTACAATGTCGGTTTTCAACGTTCATCGATCAACGTCCACTCCTCACACTCGGTTTTCTAGCTAACCAAAAACTTTACAATCTCATAATTATAACAAATAATAAATTTGTTCTCTATAAAAGATGAGAACACAATTATGCTCACTCTCAATTGTTACAACTCCCCACAACCTAATTATACAATATATGTAAATACAATAAGCTCAATGGTTGTGTGTGTAAGCAATGAGAAAATAAAATCAAATCTAAACTCAATATAAAAACTAGCTTTAAAGAATGATAAACAAATAACTAAGCAATATGTAAAGCTAGATAGAGTTTAGAAAACTTCTCCAATAAATGACAAGAGAGAGAGAGAGAGAGAGAGAGAGAGAGAGAGAGATGGATTTGAAGCTCAAATATCAATGAATTGATCTCCACTTCCTCTTGTAGAATTCTTCACAACGTGGGAAACTCGCGGTCGACCGCGAGCAACTAAAAGGCAAAACTGGGCTTTTGAAAAGCTGACGGTCGACCGCGACGGTCGACCGTGAAACTCTCTAGACTGCATACAGTCGACCGTCACGGTTGACCGCGAGCCAACTAAACTCATACTGAGTTTTTGAACTCAGAGGCGGTCGACCGCCACGGTTGACCGCGAGCCAACTAAACTCATACTGACATATGCAAAAATCTGATTTTCTGAATTTAAAACTTTGTTTAAAAATATCAAATAAATTCAAAAAAATGTAAAACTTTGGGAAATGATTGTAGACATGATAATACACATGCTACAAAAACTGGTTTTCTAAAAGGACTTTCCAAATGAGAAATATCATCATTTTGCAAAATAGTCCAAAACATGAAAATATAAACATATGAATTTTGACATTTTGGCTAAAACCATGTTTTAAAACTTTACAAAATAATTTTATAGACTTGAAGAAAGATGTAAACTATTGTTATGAAGTCTATAAATAATGAATGTAGTATTTTATCAAAATACACATATAATGCACTAAAACATGATTTCATTGAACTAAATAAAATTGATATTGATGAAATCATATATATGCATATAAGTATGAAACAAAAATATATTTTCTAATTATATTAAATTGTTTCATATATATATATAACTATATATATACAAAACCAAAACGTGTATGTGTGTATATGATTGAGCTTAAAGTACTAACACACATAATATAAACTCCTAAACTAAATTACCCAAGCTTGATGAAGGTCTTCAATGAGCTCAACTCGGTAAACTTGGATGAAGCTTGTAATTGCATCTTTAACTTGATAGCAAGGCTTCACCTACTATTCCGTTAACCTCCATTGGATATTATCGTTGAAGCACAATCCATCCAACCTCCAACTCGTTGTTTATCTATAATAGATACAAAACACAAATACTAGACAAACAACATTAGAAGTAAATTATTTATTAAACATCATCAAAACAAGAAGGCCAACAATCTCCCCCTTTTTGATGATGACAAACAATTTGCAAAAAGGATGTATGCATGAAGGGAATGAATATATAAATTATAATTCACATGCTTATAAACAAGAAAGAATATACTCACAATATTTCTCCCCCTTTGACAACATCAAAAAGGGGAAAACACCAAGAATGAAGAGAGCGAAAGCTCCCCCTACATGTGAGCATGAGTGATTATAAAAATATAGAAAGATATAGGGATTGCTCCCCCTATCAAAATGCTTTAATGAATATATGCAATGAATGCTAAGGCATACATATGTGAGCAAACAAGAAACATGCTAAACACAACTCACATACCATGTATAAAATAGATTTATGAAATCACAAGAAAGAAGACATTAACTCGGAAAACACCAAGAATGAAGAGAGCGAAAGCTCCCCCTACATATGAGCATGGGCGAGTATAAAATTATAGAAAGATATAGGATTGCTCCCCCTATCAAAATGCCTTAATGAATATATGCAATGAATGCTAAGGCATACATATGTGAGCAAATAAGAAACATGCTAAACACAACTCACATACTAAAAATAATGAGAACATATATAAATATATCAAGATGAACATAATGTCTCATATCAAAAAACATAAAAACCATGTATAAAATAGATTTATGAAATCACAAGAAAGCAGACATGAGAATCATGAAAAAAGTTTTCAAATGAAAAACAAATCAACCAATGAAATCATAAATCGCAAGTAAATCATATAAGAACATAAAACCAAATCATCATTGATTTTTAAAAATGAGAGAGGCAACCATAGCTAGCTCTTGAGCTAGTATCAACCCATATAAATATTTTAGCATCCGGTTAACAAGATTTGGGAATAAACACCCAATAAACCCGGAGGGTTATATAAACACAAACCTCTCACCAAAATCAAAACTAATAATCATGAAAACAAAAGATTTGATAAAAGAAAATTTGTTTTCATAACAAAAAGATTTTAAAACATTATTTTCAAAACCAAGAAAAGAAAAAATAAGAACACTAAAATTCTTGGTTTAAAAAATAAATTTGTTTTGGTACCTAAGAACTCTTGGTACCAAAAGATTTAGGGACATGACCCCTATCATTTAAACTCAAAGCCCTAGGGTTATGAACCCTCTTGGGCATATGTGGTACACTAACACGGTCAAAGCAATAATCACTCAAATGACCCTTTCGATTGCAATATGTGCAATGAAAGAGATCCATTTGTTTTTGTGGACTATTAGCTCGTGCACGAGAAACATTTGCCAACAAAGGTAAATTATTTGATGCTTTTTGCAAACATGAAACATTATCAAAACAAAACTTTCCTAAGTGGCCAAGTCTACCACAAGCATTACCTTTATAAACATGTGGCCTACTAGAAACATTTGGCAAATAAGACTTATTTTTTAAATCAAAACAATATTTGGCCAAATGACCAAAACGACCACAAATATCACATTTAAACACATGAGCATGCTTATGATGAACATGATGAGTATGTGCATGTGTATGTGATGAAGAAGCCTTATGAGACGCACAAGAAGCATTAACCTTAAAAGATTTGTGTGCATCATAACAAAATTTAGCAATGTGGCATTTACGATCGCATATTGAGTATTTGTAAATTTTGTTATACAAGTGTGCATAGTGTGTAGGTGATTTTGCAACACTAAGTTTAGCACACTTGTCTATAAGTTTCTTATGGTTATCAATGCATGTATTAAGAGTTGAGTCTAAAGATGAAATGTGATTTTTAACAACATTCAACTCATCATTTGGCACATATGCATTTTTATTAGAAGTAGAACATAAATAGTCATTTATGAAAGAAGCAGTATCATTTTGTATGTTCTCTACTTCTATCATGGCATTATCTTTTTTATGAGATAAGCTAGTTATAGATGTGGTTAATTTTTCATTTTCCAAAATTAACATGTCATTGTTTTTTTTAAGCATGGTATTTTCTTTTGTAATGACATCCAATTTGGAACCTAGCAACTCATGATTGGATTCTAAATTAACATGCTTGTTTTGTAAATCAATAAAATCTTTATGCAATTTGTTAAAGGCATGTAATAATTTTTCGGAAGCACAAGCAAGTTCATCAATAGATAAATCATTTATGGATTCAAACTCGCCAACAGTCTCCTCTTAGCATCATCCAGCTCTTATGTCTATCCTGAACTGATTTAAGGCGCTCCCGTATTATCTTTATATTATCTACTGTCTGCACTATCATCCCAGGACCTAGCAAATGCCACTCTCCCAAGTCATCCTAACATGTAGGAGATCTACATTTTCTCCCATATAATGCCTCATAAGGTGCTATCTGGATGCCGACCTGATAACTGTTATTATAAGAAAACTCCACCAAGTGTAAGTGATCTTCCCAAGATCTCTTGAAATCTAGCATGCATGCCCGCAACATGTCCTTCAAAATCTGTGTAGTCCTCTTTGATTATCCATCTGTATGAGGGTGATAAGTCGTGTTGTAACTCAGTCTAGTCCCAAGACACTACTGCAAGCTCCTCCAAAAGTGTGATAAAAAGCATGTGTCTCTATCAGAAACAATGCTAACCAGTATCCCATGCAAGCGTACTATCTCCCTCAGTTACAGCTCCGCTAAACTCTTCGTCATTTGTCCAACTCAAAATGGTATGAAGCAAGCCGACTTGGTGAGTCGGTCTACCACTACCCATATGATGTTATTTCACTTCTGGCTCCTCGGCAGAGCTGTGACAAAATCCATTGTTCACTTCTGGCTCCTCGGCAGAGCTGTGACAAAATCCATTGTAATATGTTCCCACTTCCACTCGGGAATAAAGGGGCTGCAATAACCCAACTGTCCTTTGATGCTCAGCCTTCACCTGCTGACATATTAGGCATTTTGATACAAATTGGGCTATCTCCATCTTCATTCCTGGCCACCAGTAATGCTCTCTTAAGTCCTGATACATCTTTGTGCCTCCTGGATAAATAGAAAGCACTGAACTATGCGCCTCCTCCAACAGCTCTCTTCTAACATCGCCCTTAGGCACACACAACCTACCACGGAATCGCAAAGATCTATCCTCATGTATCTGTAGATCAGTTCTCTCCCCAGACTCCACTTGTTTCTTAAATTTTTGGTACCGAGCATCCTCGAACTGGGTAGCCTTGATCCAGTCCACTAGAGTTGACTGTAACTACAAACTCATCAACTGTCTCCTTGCTCCAGGTAATATAACCTCCATGTTCATTCTCTAAAATTCAGCTAGCAACTCCCGTTGTCTGGTGAGTTCATGGCCATAGGCTTCCTGCTTAAATGATCAGGCACTACATTAACTCGTCCTGGGTGATATTATAAATTCAGATCATAAGCCGTCATAAGCTCTAACCATATGCGTTGTCTCATGTGGAGCTCCTTCTGAGTGAAGATATACTTTAAACTTTTGTGATCCGTGTACACCTCTACTCTCTGCCCCAAAAGGTAGTGTCATCATAGCTTCAATGCAAAACTCACCATCGCCAATTCCAGATCATGAACAAGGTAGCTCCTCTTATGTGTCTTCAACTGCCTAGATGCATAAGCTACTACCTTCCCATGTTGCATCAGAACACAACCCAAATCCAACCCGAAAGCATCCGTGTGCACTACAAATCCTCCTAACACATCTGGGATTATCAAAACTGATGCTATCATCAACTTGTTCTTCAACTCCTCATATGCTGCTTGACATTCCTGAGTCCATAAAAACTTGACCTCCTTTCGAGTCAGCCCGGTGAATGGTCCTGCAATCTTAGCAAAATCTTTTATGAATTTTGATGATCACATTTTATTACAATTTTATACCCTCATTATCTATTCTATATGAATAAATATACCACTAATAACTGTTTTTATCTTTAATTACAGGTTAATAAAGAATAAATCTCAACTTCCCATCTCTCAACAAAAACCCATTGATTAAATGAAGAAATGATTCAAGAAGCCAAAGTGAAATTTTCGAATTTGTGAAGGCCCAAAGCAAAAAGATTACACAAGGGAAACAAGACCGGATGCAAACAAGATTGGATTTTTATGAAAAGTTAGAATGAAAGGGACTTGAATGCAAAAATGTGGATTTTAATGAATGAGGCCGGCTTGCTTTTGAAATTTTCGAATTTGTGAAGGCGCAAAGCAAAAAGATTACACAAGGGAAACAAGACCGGATGCAAACAAGATTGGATTTTTATGCAAAGTTGGAATGAAAGGGACTTGAATGCAAAAATGTGGATTTTAATGAATGGAGGCCAAACTTAGTTGCTGCTGAGATGTGAACTTGGCTTCTTGGACTTGGGCCGGACCTAAAACAAGCTTTGCTGCAGATCATTTGAAAGGAGGCCGGACATGTTTAAAAATCAAGTGGAGTTTGCAGACTTAGCTTGTTTAAATGACTTGGGCCGGATTTTTAATTTGAAAATCAATTGAAGTATTAATAGGGACCGGACTTAAGGAGATTTTTGTTGCAAGGACCGGACCATTGGACTTGAGCTGAAGACCACACATGGGCTGAAGGTCAAAATCAAATGAATCATGGACTTGGGCTGCCGAAAATTGATTGGATTTTCTTTTGAAAATCAAAGAAATCACATGGGCTAAAGAAGAACCAAAAAGCAAATTCAAAGGTGGAGATTGTTGCTTGGAGCTCAAGACAAATCCAAGGGCTCATATTCATTGAAGATTACTATAAATAGGGGTAGAGAGTGAGAGGTTAAGGGTGTGAAAATTTTGTAAACTCCTTTTGGAGAGGAGGGCTACTCTTAATTGAGAAGGCCTTCCAAAAATTGTAACTTTAGTTGCAATTAATAAAAATAATTTTTTCCTCTTTAAATTTGTTCTTTCTCCTCTTGTTGAATGATGAGGATGGAGATGAAGAGCAATTTGAAGGTTTGCATTTCTTTTCTCTTTTATTTCTTTTTAGTAATTTCTTTATTATTGCTTATTAGTTAGATTTAAATTCATGCTTGTAGTATAGATTTACTTTCTTGTCTTTTTTATTTTCTTTTTGCACTTTAATTTGTAGAGTAGATTTATTTTTCTTGCATTTAATTTCTGCAATTTATTTTGTAGTTTAGATTTTTATTTTCTTTGTAATTAGATTTATTTCTTGTTCATAGTTTAGATTTTTCTTTTCTTTTTAATTTTGTAATTAGTCTTCTTTTTCTTGTTTTTATTTCTTAAGATGTGAATTTAATTCTTGTAGGAATCTTAGAATTGTATGAAACTAGTCTAATTTCTTTTATATTGTATGAATTATTCTCTTGTACTTAAAATGTTCATGTTAGGATAATCAACTAGAGAACTAATCGGTAGAAGAAGAATTTGATAATCTATGCTTATCTTAAATGGTTTGATAGGTTATGCTTATGAATTCTAGGATTATTATCATGTTGTTGTTCTTATCATGAATAGTAATTTTAGCTTAGATGATAATTTGATAGGTTACACTTTCCTTAAATGGTTTGATAATCTATGCTTAATAAATCTAAGTTGAAATATGATAAAAAGAGAATAGTTTATATTTTGTAATTGAAATTGGTTAGTGGATTATATTCTAGATTTCTTACCTCTTTTGAATCCTTCATCTTAACTTTCTTAAATTTTCTTTTCATTTTTGGTTTTATTTCTTGATTTTATTAATTCATATTTCTTGCCTTGTGATTTCATTTATTCTTTAATTCTTCCTTCTCTCCTCTAAAATTCAATTTATTACCTCTTGCATATAAATCAAAACAACCACTCATACAATCACACTTATTCTTTATTCCTAATTGTCACGCACAAAATATAAGAACCAAGTTTAATAATCTCTTAAAATCACCTTCTTCGTGGGATCGATATCTTTTTATACTATAACTTGATAAATTGTGCACTTGCAATTTTGGTACATAATTATGCCGCATCAAGTTTTTGGCGCCGTTGCCGGGGAAGGTGCTAAAATAGGATTTTATTAACTTGATTCTTTAACTTGTGTATTTTTCTTGTGAAGGAACCGCTTGGAGCTTGAAAATCTTGGATTGAAGATCAAGAATTTGGAGCATTGCTTTCGGGTAAGTCTTCTTTCTAGTTTTCAATTCCACCCTCTTTAGCTAGCTTCACAATTAGAGACAATTAGGATTTAAAAAAAAAGATTTTATTTTTGTTGACCATAATAAAATTCATCTTCTCACATTTGATTATTATTGACCATAATTAAAAAAAAGATTTTCTTTTTATCATCCTTTTTAGTCGCTTTTAATTTCTAGGGTTGCATTTCATATAGTGTAGGAATTCACCAAAGTGATTGTAGCACTTGATTTGGCACACACTTAAAACATTCTTAAGGGCAAAACCCCAATCAAGATAAGGTAAGGGATTTCATCACCCTTTCCTTAGCCCACAAATCACTAATTCCTCACTTCACAAATCCAAGCCTTCTAAAACTCATTAGACGTTGGCCCCTAAGGATTCGAGCTCAATAAGGAACAAGAAATCCTTAAGTGAACGGTTTAAGTTTTCTCAGAATAGTTGGTGTCTAAGGCAAGGTTTAGGGGTTGCGTAAAGCGCTCCGCAAGGAAAGAGGTACTTAATTGATCTTTGATCACCCTCTAGTACTATCCTTACCTGGCTAACTACCTGGGTAAAACTTTGATCTTTTCACTGTAGGAATTTTTGGTTAGGAGCTGGTCTAGTGGAGTTAGGCTAAACCCTAGAGTTAGAGTTGATTGAAAAGTGATTGCCTTGATTTGTTTTAGTTAGGATTTTTCTTTTTCTTTATCTTCTCATATTAAAAAAAAACTAATTTTCTTTCTTCTTTCCTTTATAAAAAAAAAACTAAATTTCTTTCTTTCCTTAAAAAAAAAACTAATTTTCCTTAAAAAAAAACTAATTTTCTTTCTTTCTTTCCTTAAAAAAAAACTAATTTTCTTTAAAAAAAAAAAGAGATTTTATTTTTGTTGACCATAATAAAATTCATCTTCTCACATTTGATTATTATTGACCATAATTAAAAAAAATATAAAGATTTTCTTTTTACCATCCTTTTTAGTCGCTTTTAATTTCTAGGGTTGCATTTCATATAGTGTAGGAATTCACCAAAGTGATTGTAGCACTTGATTTGGCACACACTTAAAACATTCTTAAGGGCAAAACCCCAATCAAGATAAGGTAAGGGATTTCATCACCCTTTCCTTAGCCCACAAATCACTAATTCCTCACTTCACAAACCCAAGCCTTCTAAAACTCATTAGACGTTGGCCCCTAAGGATTCGAGCTCAATAAGGAACAAGAAATCCTTAAGTGAACGGTTTAAGTTTTCTCAGAATAGTTGGTGTCTAAGGCAAGGTTTAGGGGTTGCGTAAAGCGCTCCGCAAGGAAAGAGGTACTTAATTGATCTTTGATCACCCTCTAGTACTATCCTTACCTGGCTAACTACCTGGGTAAAACTTTGATCTTTTCACTGTAGGAATTTTTGGTTAGGAGCTGGTCTAGTGGAGTTAGGCTAAACCCTAGAGTTAGAGTTGATTGAAAAGTGATTGCCTTGATTTGTTTTAGTTAGGATTTTTTTCTTTATCTTCTCATTATTAAAAAAAACTAATTTTCTTTCTTCTTTCCTTTATTAAAATAAAAAAAACTAAATTTCTTTCTTTCCTTAAAAGAAAAAAAAACTAATTTTCTTTCTTTCCTTAAAAAAAACTAATTTTCTTTCTTTCTTTAAAAAAAAAATTTGTTTTGGTGTATGCAATTTTGGGTTCGGGATAATTTTCATCGCTTAATCCGTGTTGAACCAATCCAAGAAATGGCAAATCAACCAGTTCTTCAGGATATGTGTTACCCCACCAGAAATGCAATTCCATCTTGCATAAGACTCCCCGAAGTAAATGGAGCAAATTTCGAGCTTAGACCGCATTTCATTAACATGCTTCCCAAATTCCTAGGTAATGAAACAGAAGATGCATATATATTTATCTCGGAATTTGAGGAAGTATGTATTATGATAAAAATGAGAGAATTAACCGAAGATGCGATTAAGCTTAGATTTATTCCATTTGCTCTAAAGGACAAAGCTAAAAAATGGCTGTACAGCTTACCGATAAATTCTATCTCAACTTGGGAGGAATTTGTCACCGTTTTTCTCAAGAAATTTTTCCCTATTCACAAAACGGTAAAGCTTAGGAACAGCATTCAGAATTTCAAAATTGTCCCGGGAGAGCCATTCTGGAAATACTTTGACCGATTTAAAGATCTTTTAATCCAATGTCCTCATCATGGTCTAGAAAAATGGCGATTGTGCCAAGTCATATATGAAGGATTGGACTATTCTTCAAAAACATCTTTAGAATCGATGTGTCAGGGAGATTTTATGAGAAAAAACGCCGATGAAGCTTGGGAATTCCTAGAGAGTCTATCCGAGAAAACAATGCAGTGGGAAAACTGTGATGACAGGGTTTCATCTGTTTCCCAATCTAAGTCTAGTGGTCTTTCCCTGGAGTCAAACATTGCATCTGAAGCGAAGATGGCGACGATTCTGCGGAGGTTAGAAGCCTTAGAAGTTAAGGAACGAGCTCCGGCTCAAATCAATCATATTTCTGCCCCGGGATGTCATAACTGTCAGTCTCCTACCCACGTTTCAGAGGAATGTCCTCTTCTAGGAAACAACCATGCTTTAGAACAGATGAACGCTGCATTCCAGCGCCCTAGAAATGATCCATTTTCTCCAACCTACAATCCAGGTTGGAGAAATCATCCCAATTTTGCTTGGAACCAAGGAAATTCTCATGGAAACCAAAACTTTATTCCCGCGTCAAACCAACAATTCCCTAGGGGAAACACTGTCCCATTCAACGCACCGAACAATTTTTCTAACCCACCTTTTCCAAACCAACATCCTCATCCTCACCAGCCTACAAATCCTTCAAATTCTGATCATGACAAACGTTTGAGTGTCTTAGAAAAGGGTTTAGAAGCTATGATCAAAGCTTCTACACAAACTACCAACATGTTGACCCAATCATCCACCACTCTAAATTCATTCATGCAAACCACCGGCCAAGTGCTCAACTCGAACACACAAGCCATAGCCCGGTTAGAAACCCAACTTGGGCAACTAGCCGCTGCCGTGAGTGAGAGAGAAAAAGGAAAATTTCCAAGTCAACCTGTTGCAAACCCTAAAGACACTGGATCCAGTTCCAACAACCCAGCTCAACTGAATGCAATTCACACTCTGAGATCAGGAAAACAAATAGACAATCAGGTTAGAATGCCACCGGATCAAACCCCTTCTCCCATTCAAAACACTCCTTCCGATGACCAAAATGCTGAACTTGAGATTGAGCCTGATCTAGATAGGTATAGGCCCGTTGCCCCCTTTCCAGATAGACTCAAACCTAGGAAAAACTCCCCGCAGGTTGAGAAAATCCTAGAAACGTTTAAACATGTCAAGATCAACATTCCTCTCCTAGATGCAATCGAACAAATCCCTTCTTATGCAAAGTTCTTGAAGGACTTATGCACTAAGAAAAGAACCACCAATGTCCCCAAGAAAGTCTTCTTAGCTGCCAACCTCAGTGAAATTTTTTCGAAACCCATGCCATTGAAATACAAGGACCCTGGTTGTCCCACAATTCCATGCGTCATAGGTAACACTCACATTGATAAGGCACTTCTAGACTTGGGAGCCAGCGTCAACCTCCTTCCGTATTCGGTCTATCAACAGCTAGGTGTAGGAGAACTTAAACCGACAAGATGCACTCTACAGTTAGCTGATAGATCTGTAAAAATTCCCAAAGGAGAGGTAGAGGATGTTCTGATCAAAGTTGGAGAGTTCATTTTCCCTGTTGATTTTATTGTCTTGGAAACGCAGCCCGTTTCCAATCTCAAAAGTCAAATCCCCGTCATTCTAGGAAGACCGTTCTTAGCCACCTCAAATGCTTTGATAAACTGTAGAACCGGTCAGATGAAACTATCTTTTGGGAATATGACTGTTGACCTCAATATCTTCAACTTAGGGAGACAGCCTAGTGATCCATCTGATGAACCCATGGAAGTGAATTTCATTCAAGGAATATCCAGTGAACAACAAGAGGGAGAGTGTGAGTCTGATTCAAATGCATCTGATTTAATGATTGAGGAGCTTTCTGATGACGAACTTGAGATAGAACCGCTGGTCAATCATGTTTTTGCTGTTGGCTGGCAACGAGAACCTTTAGAGATAGAACCCCGAGTCCAGCTTCGCCCATCTGTGGAGGAACCCCCTAAGTTAGAGCTCAAACCTCTACCCGAAAATCTAGAGTATGCCTACTTAGGGGAGAACGAGTCTTTACCAGTTATCATTTCTTCTGAGTTGACTACCGGTCAAAAGGAAGCTCTCTTAGCTGTTTTAAGAGAGAATAGGGAAGCCATTGGATGGACCATGGCTGATATCAAAGGGATTAGTCCAACCATTGTTCAACACCGAATCCATTTGATAGATGATGCCAAACCTACTAGAGATGCTCAACGTAGGTTAAACCCAGTGATGAAAGAAGCCGTTAGGAAAGACATTCTGAAATGTCTCGATCATGGGATCATTTATCCCATTTCTGATAGTTCATGGGTGAGTCCAGTCCAAGTTGTTCCAAAGAAATCTGGGATCACCGTGATCCAAAATGAGGCTAATGAGCTGATTCCCACTCGAATCCAAACCGGATGGCGAGTTTGCATTGACTACCGAAAGCTCAACTTAGCCACTCGGAAAGATCACTTCCCTCTTCCTTTCATTGACCAAATGTTAGAGCGTTTAGCAGGACACGAGTTCTACTGTTTCCTGGATGGATATTCAGGTTACAATCAAATCCCTATCGCTCCAGAAGATCAGGAGAAAACCACCTTCACTTGCCCGTATGGAACATTCGCATACCGACGCATGCCTTTTGGCCTGTGCAATGCACCGGCCACATTCCAACGTTGCATGATCAGTATTTTTTCCGACATGGTAGAGCGATTTCTCGAAATTTTCATGGATGACTTTTCCATTTTTGGTGACACATTTTCCCAATGTTTGCATCATCTTAAACTGGTCCTAGAACGGTGTAGGGAGAAAAATCTGACTCTCAATTGGGAGAAATGTCATTTCATGGTCAAACAAGGCATTGTCTTAGGACATGTAGTTTCCAATAGGGGAATCGAAGTGGACAAAGCTAAGGTAGATCTCATTTCCAATCTCCCTCCTCCCAAAACTGTCAAAGATGTCAGATCGTTTCTTGGTCATGCTGGTTTTTACCGACGTTTCATCAAGGATTTCAGCAAAATTGCTAGACCCTTGACCAATCTCTTAGCCAAGGATACATCATTTGTCTTCTCTCCCGACTGCCTCAAAGCTTTTGAATATCTGAAAAAGGAGCTAACCACAGCTCCTATCATTCATGCACCGGACTGGACCTTACCATTCGAACTGATGTGTGATGCATCTGATTCTGCGATTGGAGCTGTTTTAGGACAACGGTTTGATGGAAAACCGCATGTGATCTACTACGCCAGTAGGACTCTGAATGATGCCCAGCAAAACTACTCTGTCACAGAGAAAGAGTTTTTAGCTGTAGTCTTTGCCTTAGAAAAATTCAGGTCCTACCTCATCGGTTCCTTAACCAAAGTTTTCACTGATCATGCCGCACTAAAGTATCTTTTGACCAAAAAGGATGCTAAAGCACGGCTCATTAGATGGATTCTCCTTCTTCAAGAGTTTGACATTCAAATTCTTGACAGAAGGGGAACAGAGAACCCCGTAGCAGATCACCTCTCTCGACTCCCAAATGCACCAACATCAACCGTTCCAATCAATGAACATTTTCCAGATGAACAACTCCTAGAAATCCAATCTGTTCCCTGGTTCGCCGACATTGTGAACTACATAGTCATGAACCAGATCCCTTCTCATTGGTCCAAACAGGATAGATCCCGTTTTCTCTCCCAAGTAAAATACTTTTACTGGGATGATCCATATCTGTTCAAATACTGTCCTGATCAGATCTTTAGGAGGTGTGTTCCCACTGAAGAAACTAGGAGTGTTCTATCCTTCTGTCATGAGCAAGCCTGTGGGGGCCACTTTGGCCCGAGAAAAACAGCTGAAAAAGTTCTCCAGTCTGGGCTATATTGGCCCACTCTCTTCAAGGATTCATTCGAGTTTTGCAAAACCTGTAACCGCTGTCAGCTTTTAGGGAAGGTCACTAGGAGAAATATGATGCCTTTACAACCCATTTTATCCGTTGAACTTTTTGATCTGTGGGGTATCGATTTCATGGGACCATTTCCAAATTCCTTTGGAAATGTCTACATTCTAGTAGCCGTTGAATACATGTCAAAATGGGTTGAGGCGGTAGCTTGCAAAACTAATGACAACAAGGTCGTTGTCAAGTTTTTGAAAGAGAACATTTTTGCCCGGTTTGGAGTACCTCGAGCGATCATCAGTGATAACGGTACACATTTCTGTAACCGTTCTTTCGAGGCTTTGATGAGGAAATATTCAATCACACACAAATTGTCAACTCCTTATCACCCCCAAACCAGTGGACAAGTAGAGGTCACAAACAGGCAGCTCAAACAAATTTTAGAAAAAACAGTTAATCACAACAGAAAAGATTGGTCTGTAAAATTGTGTGATGCAAACAGTTAAATTTTGACTCAGACTCGGCCGGTAAAAACAGATTGCTCCAAATAAATGAGTTGGAAGAAATTAGAAATGATGCATACATAAACTCAAAAATTTACAAAGAGAAAACAAAAATTTTTCATGACAAAAGGTAAAAATAGATTGCTCCAAATAAATGAGTTGGAAGAAATTCGGAATGATGCATACATAAACTCAAAATTTTACAAAGAGAAAACAAAAATTTTTCATGACAAATCAATTTTGCGAAAAAATTTCTCTCCAGGACAGAAAGTTTTATTGTACAATTCGAAATTGCATCTTTTTCCGGGAAAATTAAGATCAAGATGGACTGGTCCATTTTTTGTTAAACAAGTTTTTCCACATGGAGCTGTCGAGATAGAAAATCCTAAAAATGGTAATATTTTTAAAATAAATGGTCAACGTCTGAAACCATTTTTAGAATTTTCTACGCTCGGAGAGGAAGAGGTATTGGTTCTTCATGAACCTCATTATCTGTAAAAAAAAAAAATACTTTATCTTTTGTTTCTTAAAAAAAAATTCTTTTCTTTCTTATTAAAAAAAAATAACAAAATTTTTTTTTGAATAAGTAACATAGGTTAAAATAAAAAAATAAAATAAAATAAAAAAATAATAATTACTTACAATTTTTCCTCTTATTTGATTTCTTCATCCTCATACTAACAGTAATTGCAGATCCTTATCATCATTGTCAACCGAACAACTGTAAGTTCTTCTATTTTATCTGCTTTACTTTGTGCTTCAGCGAATTTGTATTGAGGACAATGCAAAATTTAGGTGTGGGGGTGAGAAATACATATTTTTCTCTTTATTTTACCTTTTTAGTTATATTTTTCTTTCTTTTTGTTAAAAAAAATTATAAAAATATTGTCACTTGCCAAATTAATAGAGTTAAGTAAAAATTAATTTATTTGAAATTTTCTAATCCCTAGTTGGTTATTTACTTAAGATCACCTTTTATGATAACTCTAAATAAATTTCTTAAGAAATGATTTTCAAAGTAGTATACTTTACTTAAGCCTTAACTTGGACTTTTATTTAAAATAATGAAATTTTTGCATGCTTAACTTAGAGTTGAAAATATTTTTTTTTCAAGTTATCTTGATTTACATATTTTTTTTTAAAGACTATATATACTTACACATATATATATTAAAAAAAACTAACCTTATAAAAGAAGAGTGCGAAAAATGGGCACCACCCAAAAAAAATAAATAAATAAAAACTCTTAAATTCAAGGTGATTCTATCTTATAAAGCCTAAGTTGACTGAGCAATTAAGCCCAAGGAGTATCTCTATACTTAATGACCTAAGCCCAATTGGGTTGGGATTCATTGGCCCAAAACTCGTTAAATGGTCACTTAGAAAGCCCGTTAAAATAGAAAACAATCACCAAGAATTAGAGAGTGGAAAAAATATACATATATATAACACTAACAATTGTTTTTATATATTGTTGTTTTGTATATATGGTCTTGAAAAATAATTTTTGATCAAGAGACTTGAAAGTTATTTAAAACAAAGAGTTGGCATGTTCTTTTCAAAACTTTTTAATTAAATTTCTAAGATTTGACTTGGTTTTGTATTGCTATAATGAAAAAGATTTTCTAGGGGATTTACATTGGAGTTATATATAAAAACGTTTTCTTGATTATTAACTAGCTTCAATTAGAATGACTAAATATATCAAGGAAAATCTGTTATTTACTGACTTATTTAACTTGGCAAGTTGACCGAATTTTGTGGGTATATTCACTGCAAACCCTCACGAGACTACAACTCGTCCACTAGGGTAACCTAGGGGATTTTAGCACACTTGTCTATAAGTTTCTTATGGTTATCAATGCATGTATTAAGAGTTGAGTCTAAAGATGAAATGTGATTTTTAACAACATTCAACTCATCATTTGGCACATATGCATTTTTATTAGAAGTAGAACATAAATAGTCATTTATGAAAGAAGCAGTATCATTTTGTATGTTCTCTACTTCTATCATGGCATTATCTTTTTTATGAGATAAGCTAGTTATAGATGTGGTTAATTTTTCATTTTCCAAAATTAACATGTCATTGTTTTCTTTAAGCATGGTATTTTCTTTTGTAATGACATCCAATTTGGAACCTAGCAACTCATGATTGGATTCTAAATTAACATGCTTGTTTTGTAAATCAATAAAATCTTTATGCAATTTGTTAAAGGCATGTAATAATTTTTCGGAAGCACAAGCAAGTTCATCAGTAGATAAATCATTTATGGATTCGAACTCGCCAACAGTCTCCTCTTAGCATCATCCAGCTCTTATGTCTATCCTGAACTGATTTAAGGCGCTCCCGTATTATCTTTATCTTATCTACTGTCTGCACTATCATCCCAGGACCTAGCAAATGCCACTCTCCCAAGTCATCCTAACATGTA
>NC_033801.1:99786540-99795153 GCF_001876935.1 Asparagus officinalis | reverse complement strand
AATTTCTGGGTGGCCGTCCGTCTCTTGATGCTGGTCACAAAGAAATTATGAGTTGGGGAATTGATCACCGTTTCTCTATTGGCCCCCTATCATCGAGAGCTTTTCTGCTACGTTTTCAAAATGAAATAGACCTCTTAAAAGTCCTATCTAGAGCATCGTCCACCCTGATTACTTTCCCCTATAAAATTTTTAGGTGGCACGGTCTCTGTCATATTAAAGAGGACTCATGTTTCTCCCCTGTTTGGATCTCATTTCCGAATCTCCCACTTCAGTGTTTTATTCCTGAATTTCTAAGAACTGTTGCAAATAAAACTGGACATTTTTTGTGCTTGGACTTAGCTACAGCCACTCTTGCTAGGCCTAGTGCAGCCCGTCTTTGTGTTGAAATTGACCTCCGTAAACCCCCGCAGCAATTTATATGGATTGGCCTATATGAAGGTTTTGATCAACCGATTTTATATGAAAAACTCCCAAAATTTTGCAATAACTGTTACTCTCAGGGTCATCTATCTTTGTCTTGTCACAAAAGTATCCCTGTCATTCCTCAACCCTTAGCTCCTGTCCATGTTCCTCAACCACCCAAGCGTTCTCATCTTTCTCGGCAGAATGGTAGTGGGTCTAGGCAGCATGTCAGTGGGCAAAACCAGCCTCTTTCAGCCTCTCTCCCTGTTCCCCCAAATATCATCGTTAAACCCTCATCCTCTTCTTTTTCAGCCCAATAATCTTTAGGACCCTCGTCGTCGGCTGCCCCCTCCCTCCCGCTAGCGGACTCTGTAGTTATGATCCATGCCCCCCAAAACCAGCAGCATCAGCTTATTCCTGTGCCGCATCAACCAATTTTAGTTCCTACCCCAGATGGTATTCCAACTGATGTTAATCCCCAACCATCATCCTGTCATAACCAACCTCTTTCTCCTTCGAAAGCTCTTTCCAAGAATCAAAAGAGAAAATCAGTGCGTTTTAAAAATCAACAAACTAATGTTAGTGCTAATCAAGATTTATTCGAGTCTGTTTCTCGTAAAATAGATTCCATTGATCAATCATGCATTACCCCAAAAGAGGTTTTCATCCAAACCTCTCTTACCTCTGGACCTATCTCTAATACCCCTGCTACTTCATCGACAGTGGCGAGTAAGGCTATGCCCTCTTCCACTAGTGCGGTTGTTATAGCCCTCCCCCAATCTTCTGACATCCATAGCTCTTCCCCTGTGGAATCGGACTCAGGATCCTCTATAGCGATGGACTCTCAACCAAACTCTCCTTTGGACCAAGAAGGAAACAATTTTTTTTCTGCCCAAACTGTATCCGAGGATGAAGAACAAAATGTTGAGCCCTCCCACTATCTAGGTCATAACACTGATGACCTCTTCCTCAATCACCATAAAACCTCCAAAAAAACAAAAGACACCCCGACACCCCTCTAAAAGTCCAGCTCAGGGCCAGAAAAGACCCTGCCACGGATCATAAATGAATAATCTCAAACTAATATGTTGGAATGCCAGAGGGATAGCTAACCCTAACACTTTTGGTTTCTGTAGACAATTAATTGCCGAACACAACCCTTTTTTATTCATCATTATTGAACCCATTGTTTCGACCACGTTCATTAGGAAATTCTACTTTTTCTGCGAATCGTCAAACTGGTTATCCAATGAAGACCTTGGGGGTAAAATTTGGATTTTGTGGCATCCGTGGATTCTAGTCCAGCCTATCCGCATAGACACTCAATGCATCTCCATTTCAGTGTCTCTGCCTTCCTTCTCTTTCTCTCTCTCGGCGATTTATGGTAAACATACTATTCAACGCCGTCGTCAATTGTGGGACCACCTTCGTTTCATTAACTCTATCAATGTCGGGCCTTGGTTGTGGGGAGGGGATTTTAATACCATTTCTTCCATTGAGGATCGTATTGGAGGAGCCCCTCCTCAACCCCTAGCGATGGAGGAATTCAATGCTTGTATCAATGACTGCCACATGGCCCCTGTCAGCACATCGGGCCATAAATATACGTGGTGCAATAACTTTGAGAGTAGGCCCCGCACTTGGCAAACTCTTGACAGATTCTTACAATCCTCCGATTTGTTGATCTCGGGGAACTTGTCTGCCCATGCTCTCCATAGATCTTTCTCTGATCACTCTCCTATCATTCTTTCTTGGAATAATCAATCTTATTATGGTCCTAGGCTTTGTAGATTTCAGAGAATGTGGACTCGTCATGAATCCTTCAAAGCTCAGGTCCTCCATATTTGGCAACGTCCTCGGTCTCACCCTCCCATCATTGATATTTGCATGAAACTCAAGTCCCTCCGATATGCCCTTAAACAATGGAATTCCACCATTTTTGGCAATATTTTCACTCAAAAGAAGGATCTTGAAAACGATATTCTTCGTATTGAATCCTCCCTTCAGGCTCAATGGGACCCCTCCTCTCATTCTGAGCTGCAGTCTTTCAAAGCTAAATGGCACGAAATTGTTATCCGGGAGGAAATTTTCTGGAAACAAAAAATGGGTATTAGATGGCTTAAGGAAGAGTACTCTAATTCCAAATTTTTCCATGGTATGGTTCGGAGTAATAAGAGTCTGTTTCAGCTTTCTTCTCTTAAGGGTCTGAATGGGGAAACTTTCCAGGGTCCCGCTGCTATTCATCAGGCGGCAGGGTTCCTCTGCTATTCATCAGGCGGCTATTAACCATCTATCCAGTCTCCTGTCCTCTGAGCCTCATTGTGTGCGGGAAGAATTGTTGAGCCTGATTCCACCTTCGATTCAGGATGACACAAATGCTTTCCTCATTGCTCCTTTTTCCATCGACGAATTAGCTAGCGCTGCCTCCTTCATTCCAGCTGATAGTGCTGCTGGAATTGATGGTTTCTCCTCTTCTTTCTTCACTTCCCAATGGAGAATCGTCGGTAATTCTATCCTTGAAGCTGCGAATGATTTTCTTCTTCACAAAAAACTTCCGGCTAGCCTTTATCGTCGGTAATTCTATCCTTGAAGCTGCGAATGATTTTCTTCTTCACAAAAAACTTCCGGCTAGCCTTACCCACACTATCCTCGTGCTTATTCCTAAAAAACAGCAAATGAACTCCCTTAATGATTTCCGGCCCATTAGCCTTTGTAGTTGTTTGTACAAAATTTTTGCCAAGGCTTTATGTACTAGATTAGCCACAATCCTTTCTACCATCATATCGTCTAATCACGGTGCTTTTGTCAAAGGCCGGAACATTTCAGACAATATCAGCTTGACCCAAGAAATATGCAGAGATCTTTATAAAAAATCCAAACATCCAAACATTATTCTGAATCTTGACATGAACAAAGCTTATGACCGCCTTGAATGCGATTTTCTATAGTCAGTTCTGTCTCGCTTTGGTTTCTCTGAGGCTTGGATTGACATTATGAAAGCCTGTTTTTGCCATTGTAACTTCTCTGTCGTTTTTCAGGGTGTATACAAGGGCTTCTTTAGTAGTTCTAGGGGTCTCCGTCAAGGAGACCCTCTATCCCCCAGTCTTTTCATATTAGCTGAGGAAGCCCTCTCCCGTGGTCTTGAGAACATGATATCTTTTGACGCGAGGTTTTCCACTACCAAGGCCACTTGTCCCTCTCACCTTTTGTTTGCGGATGACCTGATCATTTTTACCAATGCAGCGCGTAAATCCCTCAATCTCATTTTGAAGATCATTGATATTTATTCTCAAAGTTCTGGTCAACAACTAAACCTAGCGAAATGTCGATACTACATTAAGTCTAAAGCTCCCCGTGAGCGCAATAGAGTTATTGACAACACTCTTCATTTCATCCGTGGTCTTTTTCCAATGACTTACCTTGGTGTTCCGATTGGCCCAGGTCAACGTAAAGCTGCTCCTTTCCTCCCTCTTGTTGATAGGATTAAAGTCTGCCTCCAAGGGTGGCAAGGAAAACTCCTTAGCCAAGCAGGTAGACTCATTTTGATAAAACACGTCCTATCGAGCATGCCGATCCATCTTCTTTCTGCCATCTCTATCCCTAAATCCGTCCTCTCTAAAATTGAAAGTCTGTTTGCTAATTTTTTCTGGGGATCCTCGGAGTTTGCCACAAAAAACATTGGATTTCTTGGCATAAACTTTGTCGTCCTATGTCCAAAGGGGGGCTTGGAATTCGTAAATTAACTGATGTTAACAGTGCCCTTCGTCTTAAACACTGCTAGAATATATGTAATAATTCTTCCATCTGGACTGCTTTCATGCATGAAAAATACTCCATTCCACCTTCTCCTTCTGAATGGAATGGCCCTATTAGATTCTCCCCGGAATGGAAGAAAATCCTTGCTATTAAACAAGTTTTCTCGCATCTGTGTGGGTGGACTATTGGTAAGGGTAATGTATCTTTTTGGTATGACAGATGGCACCCGGAGTTTCTCTTGGATCGCCTCAGTCCTTATGAGGATATCCACCTGAAACTTAGTGATTTTTGTCATGAAGGTAATTGGTGTTTTGAAAATCTTATTCCTACACTTGGGACTGATGTAGTGCAGGCTTTATACGACCATGCTCCTAGGCTGACGGAGGATGATGATATTAGGCATTGGGCCCCTGAAAAATCTGGTTCCTTCTCGGTTAAATCGGCGTGGGAATCAATTCATGGGCATTATCCTACTATTCCCATTCTCGCTGACATATGGTCCACTGTCACCCCATTTTCGGCTAAATTAATTTGTTGGAAGATATTTCATAATATCCTCCCTGTGGACATGAAAGCTCAACATAATGGCATTGCTTTGGCCTCAAAATGTGTTTGCTGCCTTAACCACAAATCTGAGTCTATTGAACATCTTTTTGTTGATAGTGAACTTGCCCAATCTCTATGGACCTACTTCAGCATCATTTTTGCTGTTCCTTATCTCCCTGCTCAATCTATAACCACGCGCATTAAATGGTGGTTTCGCATCTGTAAAGGTAAATCTCACTTCTCCATAATGGGTAGGCTTGCTTGCATTGCTATTTGTAGACAAATATGGAGTTACAGAAACAATTCTATTTATGGTGGTATGAAGAAGGACCATATGCATGCGAGAATGGTTATAATCGACACTCTTCAACATTTGGATGCTATTGTTTTTCCTTCTATGCACTCGTGCAAATATGGGATTGACTCGCTGCAATCTATAGGCATCACCCCCAAAAGCCCAAAAGCCAAACGAATTTCCTTGCATGCTTGGACCCCCCCACGGCAAAATTCATATGCCCTAAACACGGATGGATCTTGCCGCGATAATCAAACGGCGATTGGGGGGGTTATTCGTAACCACTTGGGAAATTTGATTTGTGCTTTTGCCGGCCCTTCGGGGGAGGGAACTGCTTTTAATAGTGAAGTTAACGCTCTAGAAGTTGGGGCTGATCTGATCAATTAGATGAACTTACAACCTACCACAGCCTATTCTGACTCCGTTTCCTTAGTCAAGAGCATTGGTCAAGCATGACCTATCTGGCAATTGCACAACAAGTGGAAGTCCATGAATTTTAATTTTCGTAATATACATGTTTTACATTGTATGCGAGAATCTAACTTTGTTGCAGATGCCCTATCTAAACTAGGCCACGATCTCACCCAAATTACAAAGTTCTTTGATGCTGCTCTTCTCCCTAGGCACATTCAACACCTTTTGTGGCGCGACAAGATGGGTTTTTCTTATGTCAGAAGCCGCTAATGTGTATAATAAGTTTTACTTTTGTTTTGGCTTGTTGGGTGTTGGCTTGGACTGCTGTTCATGGGCTCCCCCAGCCAGTGGTTCCTATGGGATTTCTGTCGTCTTGCTGTTTTTGAGATCTTCAAATGAGGAGGAGCGGTTTTATCAGAGGTTGAGGGGTCCCCTCTATCGGACTCGCTCGGACAATGTTTACAAATGTCAGTTTTGCTTGCCCAAGCCGCATGACCACTCCATACATACTATGCTCCTGTTGGAGCCTTTCTTCATCAGACTCCGCTCTTGTGCCTTGCATCCTGCAGTCCCTCTTGTTGGTTCCTCTAGTAATCTGATGCCGCTTCCTGCTGCACTTGATGGCCAGAAGAACCAATAAGAGAGACAGAACCCAACCTCTAGATGTTCTCTGCTGGACATGGCTTCCGTCACCAAGAATCGTCATCAAAACTCAAATTCGGCCTTGACTGAACCACTATATCGGGTATGTAATCAATTAAAATTTTGGTTTTTTCCTTTGAAAATCCGGTGCTGTCTTGGTTTCTGTGTGTTTTCCCAGCCTATCGTTGTTTTCCTTTTGGGATTTACTGCTGCGGAGTTCCCTCTGGCACGGACAGTATGCTCCTTCATATTTCTGGGAGCGGGATCTGGAGATTTGGGATGGACTGGGCATTTTCCTAGCTGCCAATTTACTGTAGCATCAGCTTTCTCTTCATCAGAAGGTGTATTGCTGCAATCTGTTTGCTGTGGCGTAATTCTCTTGATGATGGTGCTCTTGTTTTGTCCTAAGGAATATGTTCATGTTTTTAGAATGGGTTTCTCTGCAAATCAAGAGATTCCCACTGGGCTGAACTCAGTTTTGAGTTGGTGCAAGTGTTGTTGTGATGGCGGATTGTGGTTGATGTCTTCTGGACTATATATTGCATGTTGTATTTGGTCAGGAGTTATATCTTTAATAGATCATAAGTCTCTTGTATTAGTCTTTTGTTTTATTTAATCATTTTGATAGAGTGAGGAATGTCTCACTTATGAACAGTACGCTCTCATAATGAGAGGCGATTGCGTGTAATCTTTTCTTTCATTAATGCATTTTTATTTCTGTTAAAAAAAAGAGATTCCCACTGTCCCTAACGAGATTCCCACTGTCCCTACAGCTATCCAAAATTTTCTTTCTCTCTCCTCCTTTTCTCTCTCCCAGGGGCGATTTTTGCCCTGCCCTGATTCCAAGCTCCGGTCCCCGCCCCTCTTGCGTGCGGTGGAGCCCCCTCCGACAGCCTTCTGGATGGCGGGCCCCCTCCTGCCCCTGACCTCCCCCCAAACCACCTCATCTCATTCTTCTCCAAGCTACAAACCGCCTCCCCCTTTCCTCTTCAAACCAGATCCAAGAGAACCCATCCCCCTTTTGCTCCGGCCTTCAGATCCGTCGGTCTGGTGGTCAGATCCGGCCGGCTTCGAGCACAGATCAACGTCTTCTCCTCCTTCAGAGCCGGCCGTTCCTGCTCCTGTTCTGGCCTTCGCGCTCACAACCCCCTTTTCCATCGCCGTCGCCTCTCCTCTTCTGCAGCTCCGTCCGTTCATTGCCTCAGCTTCGGCATGTCCATCTCCTGAGCTAGCCCCCACATCCCCAGCTATCTCGTTTCGGCTCCCGGCGTCAGCATCGCTCCGCGAGTCAGGTTCTATCCAGCTCTGTCAGCACCCCTCCAGGCCATCAGCTCCCAGCAGTCACCCGAGCCACCGCACTGTAGTGCGCCTGTTCTGCTGCGCTTCGCCTCCACTGTCCAACAGTCTCCCCATAAGCCCACATCATGCTGAGGCTCTTCTTTCTGCCCAACAGGCGGATCTGCAGAAACGCCTTCCACCTGTTCGACGAAATGCCCAAGTCAATCCTCCTCATCTCAAATCCTATGCCCAAGCAGCTAAGGGTGCTCCTGGGCCTGGCTTCATGCGTGCTCATGCTCGAGACGTCGATTCCTTTGCTCGTCTGCCTAGAACTGGCATCAACGTCATTTGTGGCACGCGCGAGGGCATTCCGGTGTTCTCGCTTGTGCAATCGGATATGCACAAAGTTGAGGGTCTGTATGCTAAGGCCATGGTCATGAAATTCCATGGGGGGCGTCCTTCGCTCGCTGCTAGCCACAAAGAAATCTCCTATTGGGGCCTTGAGAGTCCGTTCTCCATCGGCCCTCTCACTTCGAGATCATTTCTGCTCCGCTTTCTGGATGAAAGGGACCTCCTGAAAATTCTTACCAGGCCATCCTCAACTCTTATTACATTCCCATACAAAATTTTTAGATGGCATAACCGCTGTCATAAAAATGAAGATTCAGTTATGGTGCCGGTATGGATTTCTTTGCCGGGGCTCCCACTTCAATGCTTTGCCCCTGAATTCTTGGAATCGATAGCGAACAAGATCGGCAGATTCCTATGCTTGGATAAAGCCACGGCTACGCTGGCTCGTCCTAGCACAGCGAGGATTTGTATTGAACTTGATCTGAGGAAGGCGAGGCCGCAATGCGTGTTGATTGATTTGTTTGAAGGTCATAGACAACCGATTGTATATGAGAGACTGCCCAAATTTTGTATGGGATGCCATATGCAGGGGCACTCTAATGCTGAATGCTCCAAACCTCAACCGACCCTGCAGTCCAGCAACGCTGAGGCGCTGCATCCGCCCCTACCACCAGCTCCATCCAACGCCAAGGCCAACAACTCTCCCTCTCCTTTATCTGCTGCTACAGACCCCCCCTGTGCCTCTGACTCGCCTCCATCTTCTGCCCCCTCTCCATCGTCCGAGGCTTAGCAAGTCAGCAATGCAAGTCCAGCATCTGCCCCTGCTGCAGCCCCCTCCCTGACTGCACAGCAGGCCCCACCGTTTGATGTAATGCCAAGGAGATCTCGGCCTCTGTTTCTCAAGAAATTCCCCATCAGTCACGGGCTTC
>NC_033801.1:99771540-99774040 GCF_001876935.1 Asparagus officinalis | reverse complement strand
TATTGGACTATATCTATGATGTTGTAATGTTGATCAGGAGCTACATATTGTATTAGTTTTTGTTTTATTATTACATTTTGTAAGAGTGAGGGATGTCTCACTTATGATATGTTCGCTTTCATAATGAGAGGCGATCTCTTGTAATCCTTTTTTCTTTCTTTAATGTTATCATAGTTTCTGTTAAAAAAAAAAGAGATTCCCACTGTCCCCCTATCCAATTTTTTCTTTCTCTCTCCTCCTTTTCTCTCACCCAGGGGCGATTTTAGCCCTTTCCTTGGGTCCCCTCCCTGGAGGTGGCGTTAGGATCAGTTCGCGGCCTGCCCAGCTCTGGTCGAGCCCCTCATGCTCGTCAGCTTTCAGCAGCGTCGGAGCAGCCGCCTGCAACGCCGCCTGCAACGCCGCCTGTTGTGCCTCCTGTTTCAGCTGCCCCGCCCTCCTCAGCATTCCCTTCGCTGTTCAGCAGTCTCTCGAAGAGCCATCCCCTTGCTGATGCTCCTTCAGCCCAACCTGCAGTTCTCCAGCTCCGCCCTCAACCTGTTCGACAAAATGCCCAAGCCAATCCTCTTCTCCCCAAATCCTATGCCCAAGCGGCTAAGGGTTCTCCTGGTCCTGGTTTCGTGCGTGCTCATGCGCGTGACGTCGACTCTTTTGCTCGCCTCCCGCGAACGGGCATAAACGTCATTCGTGGCACGCGTGAGGGCATTCCAATTCTCTCTTTTGTGCAATCAGAAATGCCCAAAGTTGAGGGGCTGTATGCTAAGGCTCTGGTCATGAAGTTCCAAGGGGGTCGCTGATAATCACATTTTTATTATAATTTTATACCCTCATTATCTATTCTATATGAATAAATATACCACTAACACCCACCAATAGGGAACGTGAGCTGGGTTTAGACCGTCGTGAGACAGGTTAGTTTTACCCTACTGATGAGTGCGCCGCGATAGTAATTCAACCTAGTACAAGAGGAACCGTTGATTCACACAATTGGTCATCGCGCTTGGTTGAAAAGCCAGTGGCGCGAAGCTACCGTGTGCCGGATTATGACTGAACGCCTCTAAGTCAGAATCCAGGATAGAAAAGCGGTGCCTGTGCCCGCCGACTGCCTCCCGACCCACGGTAGGGGTGCTCAAGAACCCCCACGGGCACATGTCGAAGGTACGGCCAGCGCGGCGGAACTGCCACGCGGCCTCCTTGGAGCGAAATTCCAGACGGTCGGCGGGCTGAATCCTTTGCAGACAACTTAAATACGCGACGGGGCATTGTAAGTGGCAGAGTGGCCTTGCTGACTGAGATCCAGCCCCTCGTCGCACAGATTCGTCCCTCCCCCCTCCAAACCAACTCGTCATGCCCAATCGCGGAAGGTTGCTTCCCAACACTTAGAAAAAAATCACGATCGAAAAATTTTCGGAACAAGATAGCGGCAACCAACGAATTCTCGCACCGCTCTGCACTAGCGCTAGCGATTATTCTACAGCACGAGGGATGGGGGCCGCCGGCGATGCACGCGAGACACAAACTATGTCGGTCAGGTTGCGCCCCCGCGGTAACGTGAGTGAAGATGGGTCTTCCCAACGCCGCGGCCCGCATAGGTGAAATCATGAAATTTGAACTCCGCCTAATTGTTTTCCACCGGGCCAAAACCGGGGAGAAGGGTTAAAAATCATGGGTTACAACTCATGAAATCCCCGATTTTGAATTCCGCAAAGTTATTCGCGCACGGGTCGAAACAGGCCGAAACGGTCGGAAAACCATGGGTTATAACCCATGAAATCGCGAAATTTCAACTCCGCCTAAATATTTGCCGCCGGGCCCAAACGCTCGAAAAGGGTCAACAGGCACGTGTTATAGCTCATGAAACCATCGGTTTTGAATTCGGCAAAGATATTTTGACACGGGGCGTCTAACAACCCAAATTGGTCAAAAACAGTGGGCTATAGCTCATGAAACCGTCGGTTGCGACATTTCCGACACCCGACCGAAACAGAAGAAAATTGTCAAAATCCATGGGTTACAGCCCATGAAATCGTTGGTTTTGAATTCGGCATGATTTTTGCCGCCGGGTCGAAACGGACCGAAACTGGCAAAATATATCAGAAACCATGGGTTATAGCTCACAAAATCGCGAAATATGCACTCCGCCTAATTGTCTGCACCGGGCCTAAAATGGGCGTAAATGGACTAATTTCGTGGGTTATAGCTCACGAAATCGTGAAATTTGACTCCGCCAAGTCATTTGCCATCGGACGAATCCGTGGAAATTGGGCAAAAATCGTGACCTATAGCTCACGAACTCGTGAAATTCGTACAATGCTTAGCCTCCTGCCTTTGGGTCGAAACGGTCGGCATGGTGGAGCGGTTGGCACGGTCGAGCGGCACGGTCAGCATGGTCGGTCGGCACGGTCGGCACGGTCGAGCGGCACGGTCGGCACGGTCGAGCGGCACGGTCGGTCGGCACGGTCGGTCGGCTCGGTCGGCACGGTCGGCACGGTCGAGCGGCACG
>NC_033801.1:99707008-99770540 GCF_001876935.1 Asparagus officinalis | reverse complement strand
CATCATGTCATCTACCGATACGGCGTACCCCGGCGTATCATTCACGACAACGGCACGCAATTCGTTAGCTATGCCTTCACCAGGTTCTGCGACAAATTCCGAATACAGAACCTCTCGTCTACGGCCTACAACCCTTCAGCGAATGGTCTGGCCGAAGCTTTCAATAAGACGATCATCAAGATCCTGACCAAGTTGACTTCCACTAGCAAGCGCGACTGGAATGAAAAGCTAGGCGAGAGCCTGTGGGCATATCGCACGACGGTTCGTACACCGACTGGCACCACGCCTTACTCGTTGGTATACGGCTGTGAAGCTGTATTGCCATTAGAGATTCAGATTCCATCCCTTCGCGTCGCCCTAGCGACAGGGATGACGACTGAGGAAAATCACCAACTTCGACTCGCAGAGCTCGAAGCATTGGACGATAAGCGACTGGAAGCTCAGCAGCACATTGAGTTCTACCAAGCTCGGATGGCCAGGAGCTTCGACAAGAAAGTCAAGCGCCGAGCCTTCAAAGAAGGAGAACTCGTACTATCCGTCCGTAGACCAATGATCCTCACTTCCAAGAAGAAGGGGAAATTCCAGTCCAAATGGGAAGGACCATTCGTGGTAGAGACAATCTACTCAAACGGCGCCTATCGCCTCGTCAAACCGAACGGCGATAAGATCATGATGCCCATCAACGGCAAGTACCTGAAGAAGTACTACCTCTAGATTCTCCTGTGCAAAACTCCCAAAAGTACACGAGTCTAAACTGGTTCTCAAAACCTCCAATTGGTACACGAGGCTAAACTGTTCCTACTTTGCCCGCTCTGGCGAAAGCCTCTTGTGGGATTCAATTCGCCTATCTCCTCCAATGAGATGGCGGATCCACTAAAGTCGTTCATATCACGACATATACATTCAATTCGCCTATCTTCTCTAATGGGATGGCGGATCCATTAAAGTCGTTCCAATCACGACATTCTCTGTCACGTTAACATTAAACCTCTGACAAAATCAACTTACCATCCCTCTTCTAAGGATGGCGGATCCATTAAAGTCGTTCCAATCACGACATTCTCTGTCACGTTAACATTAAACCTCTGACAAAATCAACTTACCAATCCTCTTCTAAAGGATGGTGGGTCCTCAAAGTCGTTCCAATCACGACATTCCCTGTCACGTTAACATTAAACCTCTGACAAAATCAACTTACCAATCCTCTTCTAAAGGATGGTGGGTCCTCAAAGTCGTTCCAATCACGACATCCTCTGTCACGTTAACATTAAACCTCTGACAAAATCAACTTACCAATCCTCTTCTAAAGGATGGTGGGTCCTCAAAGTCGTTCCAATCACGACATCCTCTGTCACGTTAACATTAAACCTCTGACAAAATCCGCTTACCACTCCTATTCTAAGGAATGGTAGGCCCCCACGGTCGCTCCAATCGCGACAAGACCTCATCAAGTTAATGATCACCTCTGATGATTGGCGCCGTTATTCTTACGAATAGCATAGCCTGAACAATGGCCTACCATGCGACGTGCCATTAATCCAGTCAATAGTCACGCTCCTAAATCCCTGAACTATTTGGCATATTCCAGATGTCCTAACGCGGCTTTAGGATAACTGATGGATGGAGTCTACCAGGCGACGACTCCTATCACAATCAATTGTCACATTCCCCAAATGACGACGATTGTCAAAAGCGATTCGACAGACAACCGGTCTGTCAGTACGCCAAACAACAACTCACCGAAAGGCGAGTCGAAGTTGGGTCCTTCAGTGGGCCGCAGAAGCAAACATTTGTTCTTTGCTACGAGCCAAGTGCTGCTCTCTTGACCCCATTGGAGCTACATCGCGAAGATCGGAGTTAATCCGATCCCACGCTGTGAGCAACAAAGGGCAAAGCGAGAGCCTAAAATGACTAAATCCATAGTCTAAAGCTCGCCGAATTCAATTACGCCAAATAGCACAGATAAAGACAGAAAATTGTGCAAGATAAAGCCAAAACAAGCAAAAGGGCCACTACGGGCCATAATTTACATGAGTTCGCAGTTTGACTAGGATGTCTAGGATGCTAATTAAAGCTAACAAAACAGACAAAAGAAAGGAGGATCCAGACAGCTTGAGGACTACAGGAACTTCAGCAGGCTGAACGAGCCGATCTTGGCTTTGAGCTTCGCACGCTCTGCCGCACGTCGGGTCCTCGCCTCCTCCTTCTCCTTTTGCTGCTGCTTGGCCAAATTCGCCTGGCTGGCTTCTTCCTCTTGACGAAGGAGTTGGAGCTCCTGGTCCACTCTCGCGGCGACCTCACCGAGCCTCCTCGCCTCGTGCCCGCGCTCCACCAGCTTCGCCTCGCCGCGGAGGGAGCCCGCGTCCTCGAAGAAAGCCCGGTCTAGGTAAGCGTCCATCCGGTCCAGCACCGCTTGTTGCCGCTGCTGCAGACGTCGGAGTTCCGCTTCCTTCGCCCGGATCCGCTTCGCTCGTTCTTCGCGCTCGAGCAGAAAGCACAGAGAGGGAGGCGGGGGCGTGTCGGAGGAGTCTTCATAAAATAGCTCCTCGAGGCGGTAGGTCCACCCCGCCACCCGCTCAAGCTCTCGCTCACATCGCCGTGTGAGCGAGGCGTCGCCAGCACGACGGACCGCCTCCAAGGCCGCTTCCACAAGAGGAAGCGCGTGATGGTAGGGGCCGTCGCCTACGCTGACTGAGAGGGCGATCCCGTGCACCAAATCCACCAGGTGCTGGAGCGGCACGAAGGCAGGGTGAGCCGCAGGGTCCGGGACCACAGGGACAGCAGCCGGAGCGCCAGCGTCGACGACGGTGGCAGAGGAGCCGACTCCCTCAGCATCACTTTGATCGGGAGAAGAAGCCATAGAGGGAGAAGTTCTTATGGAAAACTCTTTCTGGCGGATTTCTCTTGAAGCAGTAAGGATTCTGCTGGAGAGAGATGAGTATGGATATATATTATAAGAAACCCAACGGCTGAGATTCGGCACCCCGAGCGATCAAACGGTCAGAACGCCCTGCGACGCTTCGAACTCAGCGCCTTTAAGGCTGCTCTCGAAACCCCAAACCGACATATCGGATTGGGCACGAGAGGCGAAGCGACCGGTCGCTTCACCATAAATGGGCATTAATGCGCCTGCAGAGTCTTGGCTGGCAAGCACTTGGGCCCGCCGACCGACACGTGGCACAAGTTTCGCCCGCAGTCGGATCCCCGACTATTGGATCAACTCGCTAACTGCTCGAGTTTTCGCCTACAATTCAAACTCGCCAGGCGAATCGGGTCGGGTTTTCAACACAAGCCCACCATCATACGGGTCTCGCACACAGCATAAACTCGCCAGCCGTTGGGTTGCGTTTCCAAGCGAAACTCGCCAGCAAAAGAGGTTACTCATCTGCTTGAACTCGCCAACAGCTGAGTTTAGCTTCCAGGCGGAACTCGCCGCGATCAAAATCTCGCCTGAAAACAAATTAAATCTCGCCAATACACAAGCAATGAGCGGACACAAAACCTCATTGATACTTTAAGACAGTACATTTGAACAAAGTTATGTTTTTGCAAATTGCGAAAGTCATAATGACATGTTCAAAGAAGCAAAACATACACCCAGCGTTTCAAGACAATACATTTGAACAAAGTTATGACTTTAAGAGTCATGGCATAGTTCCAAATGCGAAACAAGCAAACAAAATGTCTTAATACAATCCTGAGGCAGAAGTCTTAGTCGGACACGCTGAAGGTGGAGATCTCCTCTTTGACCGCCTCAACCTGGCTCGCGTGGTCTTCCCGAGCCTTGTTTTCAGCAGCTTTCTGAATTCGATCCTCGCGGTTCGACATGACGGCAGCATCTGTCTGACGCAAAGCCAGCAGGCGCCGAGTCTCCGCCTCAGCGTGCTCGTTCACCTTAACAACGTCGGATTGGAGCCCCTTCCACTTCGCCTCCGCCTGTCCCAACTCGGCCCTCAGGCGAGCCATGGTATGGTTGAGGTCAATGACTTGCTCCTCTAGCAAACGTTGTTGGCTCACCCAAAAGTTAGCCGCAGACTCCAAATCCGCTATCTCCTTGGAGCGGGTTTCCTGTTCCAGGGCTTCCTGACGCCCGAAGTGAGCTAGACAGGATGCCATTTTAGCCTCCGGACCTCCCCGTAGCAAGTCCTCTAGCACCATCATGCGTGGCTCCAAGAGACGGAGTTCACGCACGCAACGGGTAGCGAGACGGTTTTCACCTGATCGCCGTAAATCGGCCACACGATCATAGAAGGACTGCCTGAAGCTGTCAAAGCTACCCATGCCGAGTTCGACGAGGGAAATTGCCTGCCTTACAGCGGCTTCGAACTCTTCAATACGGGCCTGCCATGGTTGAGACTCGGAGGGAACAGACCTCTGGCCTGGAGCAAGCACCGTGATGGGCGGAATTTCGAGGCAAGGTTCGGCTCCCGGCTGGGGAGCGGGATCCGGAGCAGCGGAGTTCGCACGGCCTTCAGATTCGTCGTCTGAAATCAGAATGGGATCGGCCGCATGCTCCTCGGCAGCCGGCACCTCCTCTCGACCTGTAAGACGCAACAAGCGATACAGGGAACAGTTGGGGGAGGAACACCTACTAAACTCACACGAAAGTCGAAGCAAGAAGATACCTTCAGCCGCGACGGCTTCGGCAGCACCTGAAGAACCAGGCTCTTTCCTTTTCTTGGAAACGACTCTCTTCACCTTCGGCGCCATTGGGAGTATGAGGAAGAAGAGGTTCGGGTTTACTCTGAGGAAGACGATGGGCCCCTCGAGGAAGGAGTTAGGGTGTTAAATACCCTAAGAGTCCTAGGCGGTTACTCAGTACTTGATTAGACCGTTCAGGGTTAAAGCAGTTAAAGAGCAAGACCGAACAGATCAGATCTGGACGGACAAGATCTGGCAGTTCCTTGAGCACGATCTTCAACAAACGGCTCAAATCGGACGTGGGGAACGGAGAGGCCCACTACCTCGCATTTAATGCGAGGCGGCTATCCCACGTCTCCTAAAGAGCAAGACCGAACAGATCGGATCTGGACGGACAAGATCTGGCAGTTCCTTGAGCACGATCTTCAACAAACGGCTCAAATCGGACGTGGGGAACGGAGAGGCCCACTACCTCGCATTTAATGCGAGGCGGCTATCCCACGTCTCCTTAACCGGCGTACACGTGGATTAACACGTGGCCCGCTAAATGCGTAACCCGATCAGAGTCAGGATCGCCCTTAGCATCTGCAAATCCGCCTGCGGGCCGAATTCGCCTGCAGTCGAAATAAACTTACAGCGCAAACCAATCAGTGATAATCCCGCTGCAGTTGAGGTCCTCTTGCGGCCAGATTCTGACCAATGCATGGTTACGAAAATGGCACACGCACACAAGTGACAATAGGCCAAAAACAAAAGGGAAAATTTCATTCATGAAAAAGAAGTCCTATTACAAGCAGAAAACTAAAGGCGAACTACAGGGATTTCAACTTCAGTTCCGCCTCACGAATTTCTTCAGCATGGCGAAGCTCAAGCCTTCTCAGGACCTCTCGACGAATATCTTCCTCCGTGCATGAGATCAAATCCTGAATAACCTCTCTGACATCCTTGAGAGCTCGATCCTTCTCTGCAACAGAGCCAGCAGTCAATCGCCGGCGAGACTTTACGCCCTCCAATTCCTTTGCCACGTGATCGCGAGCCTTCTCTTGAACGGCCAGGGCGGCCTGTGCTTCGGCTACAACCTGTTTCAGCCTCTCTACTTCGAAGGAAAGTCGGGAGAACTGGTTATCGACCGTTTCTTCCTCGCGGGCCACTTGTGCATCCTCGGCTCTGACCTGCTCCGACTCTGCCGACAGTTTTAACTCTAGTGTCATGTTCTCGTTCAGGCGGCGATCACGATCCGCCAAAGCTACTCGAACTTCACGGGAGGCGAGATCAACAAGAGTGGAACTCTCCGCACGAAGAGCGAGCAGCTGCCGAACAGCCCCCTCCACTTCGTTCAGACGCTGAAAATATGGCCTCGCCATGGCGGCGCCGAGCCTCTTACGCAAGAAGGACGCATCGTGTTCAAGAACCTCCCTGAATTCTTCGAAGGGACAATTCTCCTCTAAGACCAGCCGGGTGCAGTGGGCCAAAATATCTTCGAAATTCGCCAGAGCTCGCTCCACCTGCGTTTTTCACCAGCGTTCCAAGGGGGAGAGGGCGACCTCCTCCGCCGTGGACGAAATCACGGTCGAGGTACCTGTAGCCGTAACCGTAGAAGTGGTAACGGGCACCACCGGAGCCGCTGCGACCAATGACACCCTCGGTGCAGTGGTCACAACGTCAACGGCCGCCGTCGACGGAGAAATGGTCACCTGCAGAATGGGGGCCTCCCGTTGAAGCGGAGACTCTCGCGCCGATGAAGGACCCCTAGCCGACGCTTCCGTAGGAGCAGGAGATCCCCCTATTTGGCCAGGCGCGTCCTCAAGCGCCAAATCCTCTTCCTCACTGGACAATGCCTCGTGAACTGAGACATTGTCATCCTCCTCAGATTCGCCCGCCTCAGATGAGCGATTCGCCCAAGAGTGAGGATCCTCCTCACCTGCGACTCCGCGGTTAGGGTCAACTACAAATGCACAGAAAGAGGTTAACAAAGACCCCTCGAAAGGGACCTTACTAACAGTCGGGTACGGGAAGAAAAGTAATGCTAAAACACACGCTTACCCGAGCCGGCGGGCCTCTCCTCATCTATAGCCTCCCCTTCCTCGTCGGAAGGAATGGGGATCACCTCCTCAATCGCACCTGCATAGGTCCAATACCAATGTCAAAAGGTATGAGATCATCGTTGCGATCAAAGACGATATTGCAAAAGAAAAATTACCTCCTGATGCGGACACAGAAGCCGCTGGAGCTCCCGTCGGTAGCCTCTCGCTAGATCGCGGAGGAACGTCTCTCGTAGTCGCCAGAGCCGCCCCCGATGCAGCAGAAGAGACGGGCAGCACAACTCCAGACGTCGCCGCTCCGGTTATCAATTTAGGATTCATCCTAGGAAGTTTATCCCGAATCCTAAGCAGGGATAAGTCTGCGCCTAACACGCGCTGCCGGTTTAGTCTTTTTCCGTACAAAAAGACACCAGGGTTCGATTCTGGGGTATTCTATCCTGAAACCTAAGCAAGGATAAGTCTGTGCCTAACCCGCGCTGCCGGTTAGTTCTTAACCGTTGAAAAGAACACTCGCCCGCATATTCAACATTGCGGCAGGCTGTTATTAATAACACCAAAATCCATGCCTTACACGCATGGGGAATGTCATCCTGAATCCTAAGAAGGGATATGCCGACGCCTAACACGCGTCGCCGGTTTAGTCTTTTTCCGAACAAAAAGACACCAGAGTCCGATTCTGGGGTATTTTATCCCGAAGCCTAAGTAGGGATAAAGTCAACACCTAACACGTGTTGCCGGGTAGCCTATTCCCGTAACAATGGCGAAGTCTATGTATTCGACATCATAGCACGAAGTCTAAGGGAGTTCATTCCCTTAGCACAACGTTACATGCGGAACGGATTCCGATAATCCGCATGCTAGCCCGACTCAAACGGTAGTCGGTAAAGGCTAATCAAACCCGTTGAAGGCTGGGGGTTAGCCAAAAATCCTAAAGTCAACACCTAACACGTGTCGCCGGGTAGCCTATTCCCGTAACAATGGCGAAGTCTATGTATTCGACATCATAGCACGAAGTCTAAGGGAGTTCATTCCCTTAGCACAACGTTACATGCGGAACGGATTTAGACAATCCGCATGCTAGCCCGACTCAAACGGTAGTCGGTAAAGGCTAATCAAACCCGTTGAAGGCTGGGGGTTAGCCAAAAATCCTAAAGTCAACACCTAACACGTGTCGCCGGGTAGCCTATTCCCGTAACAATGGCGAAGTCTATGTATTCGACATCATAGCACGAAGTCTAAGAGAATTCATTCTCTTAGCACAACGTTACATGCGAACGGAGTTAGACAATCCGCATGCTAGCCCGACTCAAACGGTAGTCGGTAAAGGCTAATCAAACCCGTTGAAGGCTGGGGGTTAGCCAAAAATCCTAAAGTCAACACCTAACACGTGTCGCCGGGTAGCCTATTCCCGTAACAATGGCGAAGTCTATGTATTCGACATCATAGCACGAAGTCTAAGGGAGTTCATTCCCTTAGCACAACGTTACATGCGGAACGGATTCCGACAATCCGCATGCTAGCCCGACTCAAACGGTAGTCGGTAAAGGCTAATCAAACCCGTTGAAGGCTGGGGGTTTGCCAAAAATTCCATGAGTATTATGGTCAATCATTTCAAACGAAGTGAGGAATCATAATAAAGATAAAGATAAATCAGTTCCATTAAAGAGAATCAAATGTCAAGGTTTTCAGCAAATAAAATCATACATCAAGCCCATGGCTAAGAACCTGCTGACTGAATTCAGACAGCTTCTCATCATAAGAGCGTCTAAGCTCCTCCTGCAACTCAGCTCTGACAGACTCTTCGTTCGCGGCTAAAGTCCTCACAGCAACCTCCTCTGTCTCAGCCAGTGTCTGCTTCAAGGACTTCAGCTCATCAGATAAAGCAGCATGTGCTTGCTGATTTTGCATCTTTGTGTCTTCCTTCTCACGGAGTTCTCGTCGGAGCTGATCTATCTGAGAATCAAGCTCCTCAAGGGAAGATGATCTAGTGGCAAGATCAGCCTCAACTCGATCTATGCGGCCCCGCTGCACCTGAATCTCGAGCTCGGCAACCATCCGAGTACTGCGCCATGTCTGTAAGCGAGCATCCAACTCGGCAGCAACGAATGAAGAGGCACCTGTATCCCGGAGCTCATGAAACATCTGAAGCTCACGCTCTAAGCGATCAAGGTCATCAACCATAGCCGTCGCCAGATCCGGACATCCTATGTCCCTAATCAAATTTATCTTGGAATCGAGGTAGGGCTTAAATTGGCGAAGAGAAAGTCCGTCGTGGAGGAGTTTGCCAATTATAGCAGTCAGGGAGGAGAAATAAGAGCGGACTTCTACGCTGATGATGATCTTCTCAGGGTCATTCCCCGATAACAACTCCTTAACGAGGACATGAAGCTGAGAAGGAAGCCCTACACAAAGAAGAGAAATTCGTCAAAAGCCTCAATAAGGAAATGAATGGCTTTGCTCAGTTAATTAAATTATACCTCCTCCCCCTCGAGTCACTGGGGGTGGTGGAGATGTAAGGACTGTAGCTGCATCGACTGGTGGAGTTGGTCGTACAGCCGGCTCAACAGGGTCAGCCTCAACAAAAGCCCCTGTTAGGCACAAAACAGAAACGTCATATTATAGTTGCATTAGTCAAGGAATTGGCTAGTCCTATAGTTAGCTTGAGAAGAGGCACGCACCTTCAAAATAACCGTTCCCGGGAGTCTGAGGGAGTACAGACTCAGGAAACATATCCTGAGGCGGCTGGCCATCGATCTGAGGAGAGTCATACATGAAGCTGAACATAGAAGTGTCCATAGGCAGGCCCTCCCCATCGAAGTCATCAATCGAAAAATCTGACATAAAAAGATATAAGGGAAGAGGAAGGAAACTATGGCCAATAGAGACAAGTTACCTCTTGAAGATGTACCTGGAATCACCGAACTGGGTCCTTCATTGACAGACTCCCCAACATGGGCGGTCTCTGCAGGCTTTTCTACCTGGGGCGGTGAGTCAGGCTCACCAGGAGATGCACAATCATCAGGACTCATCTCGCCTTCCTCACGATATCCTGCATAGGATGGGAAAGCATGAGCCAGAAGTTCTAAACGATCAAGAAAATGATCTATAGAATAGACGTTACCTCCGTCACTAACAGGATCCTCACCAGCCAAGTCCATCTCTGATGCTCGTGAAATTGCAGGCGGCTTGTGGGCTAATCTTTTCCGCCTATCAGCACGGACAGCAATCGAAGGTCTGGCCCGGGTAAAAGGACGGAATTCGTCGTCACTGTTGATCGCTGTCCCTGAAACATCGAATAGTGGTCAGAAATAGCAATTTGGAAATGCAGGGAAAAAGAAAGATAGGTGACTAACCTTGCTCCAAATCTGCCTCGTAGTCTTCAGGGTCTCCGCCTGAGGCCTCTCCAGCAGAACTAAAGGCCCTGTGACCTTCTGCATCAAGTCGGCGGGTCTTGCCCTGAGCCCTCTGTGATCGAGCACCGTCCTGGATAACACGAGAATCAAGCTGGGAGGTTTCTTCGGCCACCAACTCTTCGATAGGCTTCACACGGACAGTCTTATTAGCTGCTAGCAACCACTTGCAGCTCAAGAAAGTGAGGTTCAACTGCCGCTCAGTACCTGGGAGACTGAACCTAGCACCAGTGCAGCCAGTCACGGTCCACAACCATGCACGAAGACCGTCCACCAGACCTCCATGAGCCCGAAGCTGCTGGCGCGGGTTCCCAACATAAAGTTGGTCATAACCGAATTTGCGGGCGAATCGGCAAGGTAGATACGGCTCTATAAAACACTGATTCCCCACCCGGAAAGTCAGGTAACCCGGCCTAATGTTCACTAGCCAATTAAAGCAGCCCATATCCAAATAAGTCCTATACTCCCTCGGCTTCTCCTCATCAATCAAACACTCGCCGTACCGGCTGGAGAACTGTGGGAAGCAAGTGGAGAATGCCCAGCACTTGTGGACTTGTAGCTGACGCCTGATATCGGGGAATCCTCGGCCCTCCCACTCGCCATTCTCAAGCAGCTGTAGAAAGGGAACAGACTGGTCTATGGCATTCGGTACCGACATCACATCGGAACGATGAAGGACGAACCAAGCCATCAAATAAATATACGGAAGCTCCACCTTAATGGTAGGAATCTGAGTCGGTTTGTCACTATCTCTCCGTGTAAAAGCACCAGAAATCTGTCGAAGCCCTCGATGAATGTTAGCCACCATCACCGGAAGAAGCGAAAGTTCCTTCTTGTAGGCAAGCTGAACTGCAGGATAGAGCACTTCCAGTGGCAGAGCGTCACCAGACTGATACGGGACCACACATTTCTTCAACCAGATGGCGAGATAACCGGCAAGGAGAGTCATCGGACGAATCGGTGCGGTCGCATGATATAAGAACGATCTGAATTTAGTCCCTGCAGGAAAGCCACTCTCAGGACTGCTAATGGTATAGGATTGGGCGTTAGTCTTATTCAGCAGCTCATTAACCTCTGAAGGAGTCAGCGGTGCCAGTTCACAAATAGATTGGCCAGAATGGCTCTCCAGATTCCTGAACAAATATGATGCGAACTGCTTCAGGCTCACATTTGCTTTGGTCCTCTTCGCTAGGGGCTTAGACTGCGCCAAAGCAATGTGATAATGACAAGTGAGGTCCCATAAGGTCTCGTAGCGGTCGGGCATGCGATCCTTCAGCTGACTCAACTCATGGTTGGAGGGAAAGTACTCCTGGTATAGCATCTGTCCCATGGGCAAGCCAGAAATCTTGTGCATCTCATGAAGAGCCAAGCCCAACTCTCCGTGCCTGGTCAGAAAAGTGTTGGAATCTGGATTATAAAGCTCGTATAGGGCAAAGAAATGCTTCGCGCTTGTAGGCAAGCCATGCATGGTTGCCCGAATGGCTGCATAAAGACCGCAAGCATGTAACTCCTCGCTCCATCGGCTCAAGACGTACTTCGTCATACGAGCCCACCAAAACCTGTCCAAAGAATGGACCCAACCATAGAATCTGTGGCGCGGTGCAGGCATCTCCCGTCCTAAGTTAGCGAGGCGATTCCTCAAAGTAGAAGCAGTAGCAAGGAACTCGTTACGAGGCGGAGTATCTAGCCCCAGTACTCCAGGACGCAGTCCAACGATGTGATCCCTGCTCGAACCAGGAACTGCCTGATGAGTAATATAGCCACAGTGAACGCTCTCATGCTCCTTTGTCAAACGCCACGACATCTCCCGTTTCACAGCCTGGCGCCTGAGCTCAGTCAAAGAACGGTGTCGAGGAATCTTCGGCAAATACATAAAACGACTGCCAGTCTGGTAAAGCCACTGCTCAGCTTCAATAAATGCTGCATCGGGATCTCTGGTAGAGTCGCCAAACAAGAAGTCAGTCTTCCTGAGAGACTGAACGGAGCTGGCATCCTTCACAAGAGGTGCATCTGTGATCAGTTGACGAAGGGCTCGATGTCCACCTTCCTTCACTACTTCGACAATCTCTATCGACGTGCCCGGAACAAACTGAGGAGTAGACGGAATGGGCGAAAAGTCATCAGACGTCGAATAATATTCGTCGCGACGTCCATTCACCGCATGCGATGAAAAGGCTCCGGAAGGATACTCCACTGGAAACAAGCAATTAAGTGTTTGTTAGTTTCAGATATGAAAGGAAATTGAACTCATCTTACAAATGGGTAAGACAGAGTCATTACCTTATAAAGGGCGAGACGATTTGGCCACATTGCGCATTTATAAGATAGGGTATATCGACAATATATCCCTGCCTTATAAAGCACGATGCAGCGTCAAAACGCCCCCTTTATTATGAGATGTGGTTTTGACCAAGCAAAACCCATCTTTAAAGCGTCGATCCTCACCAAGGAGAATCAAGGCTTTTCCCGATCGCCTCACCAAGGAGAGCAAAATGGGGTAAAAGGACTAATTTGCAAATTCTCAGAAGAAGAGGGTTAATTTGCAAAATTTCCATAAAGCGTCGATCCTCACCAAGGAGAACCAAGGCCTTTCCCGGTTGCCTCACCAAGGAGAACAACGGGGGGTAAAATGGACCAATTTGCAAATATCCAGAAAAAAGAGGACTAATTTGTAAATTTTCGAAAAAAGGGACTAATTTGTAAATTTGCAAATATGCCAAAAAAGTAGCTCACCAGCATATGAAGGAAGCGCGCCATCAGCCGATGCAGCAGGAAAACGACCTCTCGAGACTCGCGACATAATGGCCTACAAAAGAAATCAAGAGGTCAGATCTAAAAAAAGATCACTTTTTTTATCCTAAAAGATAAGCTCGAAGCACCAAATTATAATCCGAACCCTCACCCGTGATCCCACGAGTTCATAAGTAAAGATCACTTTTTTTATCCCCTAAAAGATAAGCTCGAGGCGCCAAATTATAAATCCGAACCCTCACCCGTGGTCCCACAAATTCATAAATTGAATAAAGCATAAAAATGTTGAATTTATGAAGGATATACCTGAGGAAAGGCTCGAGGATCCGACAAAAATTAGATCTTGAAAGTGCTCGAACCACACGCTCGAGGGGCCTGAGAGAAATTCCAAAAATGGAAGTTTCAAGGGATTTCTCAGTCAAGGATCAAAAGGAAGGATGAATCTAAGACGAAGATCGAGTTTTGAGGGAGAACGGAGGCTCGAGGGAAGAGAAATTCAAAAAGGAGGCAAAAAAGGGGGGGCCGGCCCTAGGGTAAAGAAAAAGAAAAGAAAAAGACCCCCTTTATATAAGGTGGACCGGGTTGAACCAAACCGAACCGAACCGGACCGGACCCAGTTCGAACCAAAATCCAAATTGAAGCCGAACCGAGCATCGAAACAACTTCAAATCGAGCGACGATTCAACCCATCACTTACTCACTCTTCTCCCACATGTTCGGAAGAGTCGGAGGACTTTTTGAGCCGATTTACTGCCTTTTTTGGCTCATTTTAAGCCGGTTCAGCTCATTTGGGCACACAAAAACACTCCAATAAGGTATATGAGTATAAACTATTCCCTATTTTTGGTTTGAGAAGTTCCTGGAGAATATTGTTTATAAATATTCTTAAGGATAACTCAACCACACTACGCCGGACAACGCGTTGTACATAAAGACTCGACGCCACAATCGATGGTCAGCTAAAAATTAGAAATCAGGAATCGACTTCAAAGTTCAAAATTCCGACAAACGGTCAGACAATAAATGCAGCACCGGAACTCTTACAGACTTTCGACAAAGCACCGAAAAGCCTGGAGAATTGAAGGAGTCAAGAACAGAAGCCATTCCGAGGTCCCGTTACACCGACTGAAGGTGGGGACAATCATATCCAAAGTATTCCAGACTCTTCTATAAAAGAACGAGACTGAAATACTTTGGAGGGGGTATCTGTAGGCATATAAAATTGCTTATAGGTCCCCTAGCATAGCTCGGCACAAACCGACGAACCAACGAGGCGACGAGATCGACGAATCGCACAGAAGCGACGGAATGCATCCACCCGCGTGCAGAATCAAGCTAATGAGTTGAGGAATCAACGAGTCATCCAACCGAGAGCGGACTCGGACGAATCACGATCGAATCAAGATCAATTTCGGACTCGAACTCAGAAGCGGATTTACTGCCAAATCAGGAATCCAACTTACTGCCAAATCAGATCAACCAATCAGAGTCTCAATCAACCGAATCACGGACAGAACCGGAAACGACACAACTCAAAAACCTCGGAACCCACACCTACAGGGGGCTGCTAAAGCGAGCCACCATAGTGCGTCGGCAAAGTCCGAGCCACCCATGGGTGATCAGTCGCCCGAGCCACCCATAGGGGCTCGCCAAAACGAGGCACCTGGTGGCGTCGGTGCGCCGACACCCATGGAGTGGCTCGGCACAGTGCCGGCCACCCAGAGGTGGCGCACACGTGGCCGCGGTGGCCGACAATTCCCTTTTTGCAGCCACTGTCCTGAGAGCCTATAAATAGGCCTAGAGATGTTCATTTTCGGAGGTCGAACTTTCAAGAGCCGAAACTCTGCCGGATTGAAGAGTGAACTCGGAGCTTGAAAGACTTGAAGACTTAGACGTACAGATCTGATCCTCGGCGACCATCCACGTCAGAAAAGGCAGGATCTCGAGAGGAAGAAAGAACAGATCTGAGATCTACACGAGGTCATACTCCAGATCTAAGCTTGGTCTTAGATCTCGAGATCTGAGCGATTATTCCCTTGGTGGATTAATCCCTCCCGGCTATTATTCCCTTCGTGGAATAATACCCGCATAATCGTGTAGATCCGACCGGATCTAGATCGCGCGGTGGTCCACGGCAAACAACCCCGGCGCAGGCAAAGAACCCACACAAGCGAGCGGCCGCAAAACAGGAGCTCGCGATTTGTTCACAAGAGGAAAGTTGTAATTTTTACTTTTTTTCTTCTTTCTTTGATTTAGTTGTAACCGGATCTATAAAAGACCGGATCTTTGTAATCCAAGATGACAATTATCTCATTAATGAAGAAAGCTACAGTTTTCCACGCGAACAGCAGTAGTTTGCAGAGAAGTTTTAGTACTGAGGCTTTAACATATTGGAGCCATCTTATTTACAGGTTTCTGTCTACCGTGATTGGAGTATTTGGATCTGGTGGAGCTGCTTTAAATTTGGGTTGCTTTTGGATATTTGGATGCCTATCATATTGTCACGTCGAGGATGTAAAATTTGATCCGAGTGCACATTTAGGATTCAAAGGCGTGTTTGGTTACCAGTTATGGGATTTTGATATTGTTCTGAGCAGTACTGTCATATTTTACTCTCAGCAGGTGGAGAGTGTTGGACAGATCATTAGGATATCACAGCAGATGGAAAGTGATGCTACTCCATGTTGGGTTAAGATTACTCCACGTACTCCAGATCATTATGTATCGTTTAGGATTCTAGCTAAAGTGACACAGATTATGGATCAAGTTGGTGTGAATGCAGATGATGAGTTTATTGATTCGGGTGTAGCTGGTGGATACAGTTCAGATTTGTCTATGGTCGTTGGTTCACCGCAGGTAGAGGTGTTTGGTTCATTTCACTTTGAGGCTAATGGGAGAGTTATCAGCTGCAGATTTGTTAGTGATGATCATGAAGGATTGAGAATCCTTCTAGTTGATTGAGGTCCTTTGGAGGTCATTTGGTGAACTACATGAGGCTTGATTCCATGGGCAAGAGGATACGTATGCAGTTATTTTGATGCAACCAGTTTGGTGAGTTGATACCGATATTTGGAGTTTGTTCACATTATCGTTTGGGTTCTCGACTTGTTGTGGATTGAGTCCGTTATCGTGGATTTGTTCCACTTCGTACTGGACACAACAAGTGAGACAGTTGGTTGGTATTGGTGTCGGCTCAATTTTGGAAAAACTTCGTCGAGGTGGAGAATTGTTAGATAGCAGGTTCCTAATATGTTTCCTAATTTATTTTGGTAACAGGTTATTAGGATTCCTAATCTGTTTTGGTAATAGGATTCCAAATCTGTTTTGGTAACAGGTTATTAGGATTCCTAATCTATTTTTTTTAGAATTCCTAGTATGTTTTTTGGTTTTAGAATTTCTATATATATGGAACGGTTTTTAAAAAAAAGTTGAAAAGGGTTTTGTTTTGTGCACAGAAAAGAGAGTTTTCTGAGCAATTTGGTTAGGGTTTTGTTTGAGAGTTTTGAGAGGTTTGTTTGAGAGATTTTGAGTGAATTTGTAACCTCTATTTGTACTCTCCTTCTCTATTAGTGAAAACTCATCCCCTTCTTACCCCGTGGACGTAGGCAACTTGCCGAACCACGTAAAATTTATTTGTTTGTGTTCATGCCGTTATTTTGATTGTGTTTGGCCTTCTCTCTGCATTTGTGTTAGCCCTCGAAACCCCAACATCTTGTGGGTTTTGAATGAAGATGGGTTACTTGCATTATTATGTTGAGATAGTGAAGTAGAAAGCAAGGTTTGTGCAAATTAGGGTTTTTTGTTAATTATAGTTAGGGTTTTTCTGAAATTTGGTTACAACATGTGTGAAATTGTGAAATTCATGAGTTATTTATTATTGATTTTAAACTATGCAGATGACTAGTAATGTTATGATCAAATTTAGACATGGTGGGTGCTTTGATTTTGGTCCAAACATGAATTACATAGGGGGTGATTTTAATGTTGAATTTATTGATGTGGATTTGAATTGAAACTCATCTTTAATAACCTTAACTATCTAAGCCATGTTAGATGTCCAGTGCCACATCAGTGATAAAATTATAATTAAATTAGGCCACATGAGGGGGCTCACCTAAAAAATTTGGCTCTCAGCAACAAAAAGAACTTAATTATCGCTAGTATACAACTTAAAATAACTTAATATCGCCGGAGTAAAAGTAAATAGCCAATCCGTTAAGAGGGTCAAGTTAGAATACCAATTTGGTAATTTAACCACTCGAAAAGGCTAAGAGTTCTTGGAGATTTAGCGTCATTTGGTCATATATGTGCATATTGTTGCATGTTTGATCTAGAGAGTAGAGTAGAATACAACGTGCCTTGGATTAAACAGAGGAGAATACATTGGTCACAGAAACTAAATGGTAGATATTAGCACCAGACATGATGGTTGATATCTAATTGGTTATAATAGAAAAATATCATTTTTTTACTAATTGAAATAAATAAATAAATAAATCAATGTCACACTTTTAGATTATACTAGTTAGATTGCACGTGCAATGCACATGGTCGAATATTATGATTATTTAAATTGATAAAAATAGAATAAAAATAAAAGAGAAAATAATTTTTTTGCGGGATTAATTATCAACACAATAATTTCTCTTTCAAATAAAATACTATCATTGTTTTCTTCAACCTAGACTGTCGCCACGTGAGATATAAACACATTGATCTAGTACAATATCTTTGTTTATTAGTATCTTAAAGTTTTTAAAAGATGGGTGATCATTCAATTCGCAAAGAAATTTTGCATATAAATTTACTTACAATATGTCTATTAAATTTTTAGTTATGGTTTGACTCATATTCACATTAACTTTTACTTGTGATTTCACTCATATTTACATTATCTAATATTCTCATTTAATTTTCTAGCTCATTCTCTATACCGTAGAAGTAAAATTGAAAGTATAAAGAATTATTTTCTTGTGAAATTAGAGCAGGAAGATTATGATATATTTCGCCATATACTTTAAATATAAAGAAAATCTCTTTGATGCAAGATCTCTATCAAATCTTTCCCCAAACAATGTGAATGGAAAATGCTATTATAACTCACTTGCTTGGAGCAATTATATTGTATATAGGACATAACAGTAGTCTCATGTATTTTCTAATTCTGACTACAAAATATGCAAGAGTGGTAGTCTTGTGTATTTTCTGACTTTAATTACTTCTGTAATTAATGTTCTCTAATTACACGGGACTATTAGTACCGTGTATTTTAAAGATGATTTTTATACAAAATTGACCTCTTTGTTGCTAGTCTTGATGGTATGGCAAAAAAGATGTTAATTTTGTTAATTATTATGTAAAATAGTCAATTTTGCTAATATTTTTAAAAAGTGATCTTTTTAAAAAATCTCTTAAAATAAACTATTAATTCAAAATATGAAAGAGGCAAAAGACCTAAACATTCTAGTGATTAATTGGCCCATAAATAAGAAAAATAACAATTAAAATAAAAGTATATTTAAATTGAATCTAACAAGGCACTTCACAGGATAAAGCAAGAAATGGATCCAAGAAATTATTAAAAAGAATTAAAGAAAGTAATTTTAAAAAATATGAGATCGAGGGATAGAGGGAGACAAGACCTCACCGACATGAATTTTATTTCTCTTCGAGCGTGACAACAAAATTAGTGGAGAATGAGCACGGAGAAAAGTGAACAGAATAGGTGACAAAGTGGGTGTGCTTATATAAATAGGTTATTAAGATATTCGTCCTGAAATCTTAAATACATACATGTTAATCCTAAATATTTTTGTAATTGCTCATTTACAATGATATTACTATTCAGTATTAAATCAATTTTATTATATAAAATTATATACCATTATTAATAAATTATAAAGAATATATATGGAAACCTTGATGCTTATAGCAGTAGTTGGGCTCCACAAAATAGGTTAACTTTACATTGTAGTTTGTTATTAAACCTTGATGCTTATAGCAGTAGTTGGGCTCCACAAAATAGGTTAACTTTACATTGTAGTTTGTTATTGGTAATACTGTTAGCAATATCATTACATTTTCTCTTTATCTTATTATTCACAATTTTTAGTTTGTTATTGGTAATACTGTTAGCAATATCATTACATTTTCTCTTTATCTTATTATTCACAATTTTCTGATGTAAGTCCTCTTTTGCTAGTCACTTAATTAGCTATATTTTATTTTTATAATATCAAAAATTAGAATTTTTTGTTTAAAAAAATTGACATGGATTTTTAAAAATATATACATATAGTAGTAATAGTATATACTTCAGTTCAACTCAAACATTGGCTTGAAGCCATTTAGAATAAGGTCTTATCTACGCTAGAATGGTGACATAGTGATTACATAATCCAAAAGTCAAAGAAAAATTTTTATAAAGGAAAAATAATTTAATATATCAAATTAACAACTAATTTATAAAATATACATGGGCAGTGCCGAGAGCTATAGAAAGTAAGGTATATATCTTCATAAAAATATCATAGTGAGTAACTAACTATAGTCATACTAATTTAAGCATAAATAATTATTATTTTAGTTACTAATCTGATACACGTAACTATAAAATAAATCTCAAACAAAAAATAGGAATTGAAATTGTATTATCCTATAGGTAAATAAATAAATATAATTTAAAAGTAATAATTTAAATTATTAAGTGCCAAATATTAGTTCATGCGAGAAAGTAAAGTAATCTATGGTTTATATACATATATAGTCAATCGATTAAACGTATTAAAATTATAATGACCACAGTTAAAATCATATGGTGGGTTCACATTAAATATAATTTATAAAAAATAATACATTAAAGTCAAAAACCTTTTAACCACTATATAGATTGTTTAAAATTTTTACATGTATAAACTAACTATAGCCTAATATATCTTAAGAACGACTTACTCTTCAATATCAATATTAATTGATGTATCTATGTATTACACTAAAAACATAATGAAACTTTAGAAAACTATAAAAGAAATACCCTCAAAAGTTTTTAAAATTGTAAAAACAAACACCCTAAACTTTTATAATTTACAAATACACAAAACTATTAAAAATTACATTAAAATCAAGGAACTACAAAATTATTTTGAAAAATTTCAAAGTTTGGAGAGGTAATTTGCAATGTACTATTAAGTTTGTTTTTTAGTAAATTTTAAATCTAATAGATTTTTAATTAGTTATGTTCTTTTTAAAAAAAATTATGGGTAATATTGACCATAAAAAGTTTTTTCTAAACCTATACTTTTAAAGCGAGTATGATATTTTTTTGTAAATTTTTTATTTTCTAGGGGTTGCTAGTAATTTTGTATATTCATTTTAGTGTCCATAGGTAAGAAATTCTCATGTTGTTTTTTTATAAATTATGAATATTAGGGGTTATTTTTAATTTTTAAACTTATAGGCCTTTTCTATAGATTTTAAATTTTTTATAGACTATTAATAATTCATATATTTTCAATTTACTGATGAGTTTAAAATTCTCAGGGTGTTTTTTATAAAATTTAAATTTTGAGTATTTGTTTGTAATTTTTGAAACTTTAAAGGTGATTTCTATAAATTATATATTATGCAAGGGATATTTGTAACTCCTATATTTTTATTGTATTGTTAGGTTAAAAATTATTAGTATTTTTATAAATTTTACAATCTTGAGGGTTTTACCTTGCAATTTATAAAAAGTTTAGAGTGTTTATTACAAAATTTATAAATTTTTGCGGGTTTTTTGTGTTATTTACAGGTTTTTAGTGTGTTTATAGGTTTGAAATTTTTAAGGTGTTTTTACAAATTTTGAATTTTAGGAGTGTTTTGCATTTTTCAAAACTTACAAGATACTTTCTCTAATGTCAAAAACTTTTATTTTTTAGCTAGCATATATTTTTCAAATTTCTCGCTGAATTAAAATAAGTAAAATTTATAATTTTTAAAATATTTTAATAAAATTTTGAATTTGTAGGGGTGTTTTGTAATTTAAAAACTTAGAGGGTATTTTTTACAAGGTCCAAAAAATTTTAGGTCTTGGCTAGCATATATTTTTTAGATTTCTCTGTAAGCTAAAATAAATAAAAGATTTAAATTATATCAAACATATCACATTTATCCAATAACATGTTAAGTCTGATTATGGATAGGATAAATCATTTAATTATAAATTTAAAGAAGATAGGAAAATTAAAATAGATTAGGATAATAATATAATATTTAAAAAAGTTAAGGGTAATATTGAGCATAGAAAGATTTTCCTTAACTCGTACTTTTAAATGGAGTATGATATGATATGATTAATGTGTTTAGTTAATCAAATCTTAACTCATAATTTTGTCCTAATACAATAATGATGTCACTTTTTAAAGTTGCTTTGTATAAAAAAATGTTTTGAACTGACAAAGAGTTGCTTAAAAATAACAACATATTAGATATTATTCATTCCTCCGTCGCAATAGAATCTCATAAATTTAAATGTTATCTTGCTTCCAGAAGTATAATACTCCTAATAAACTTGTTACAAGGTTCAAATCACATTCATTATTCATCTATATTTTCATGGAAATTAAGTAATAAAAAACATATGTGGTTTTTTGCATATAAACCCTCAGAATTTATCCTATTTGCATATTGTCCACCAAATCTAACCATTCACTAATTAAGATACCTCTATATTCTGAGATTGAATTACGATAACCTTAGATGCAACACACTTAGTATAGTAGTGAGAAATGAAGAGAGAAGGATATTTTTATGAAACTATTCTTCCTTTGTTAACATTATGAGATGAGAGAGGTGTTTAGAACGCGAGGTAATTAGCAAATAGTCAGTTTTTTAGGATAAACTTGCAAATAAGATAGACATGGAGGGTGTATAGGTAAAAACCCCAAAAGATGTAGCTTTAAATCTTTGGAATATCTTCAAATAAAAAAAAACAGAGTAAAATTCTATATGCAAATAACAAGACAAGATTAAAATCTTAATTACAATAAGTAATCAAAAGTATTTTCAAATTATACGTTTACATGTTCAAACTCACTTATTTTTACGAAAAAATGCTTGTAACCCCCAAAATGGAGAATGGAATTCCCCAACCTGCCCTCCAACAAAGACCTAATCAACAAACAAAAACACCCAAAACCCAAGTTTCTATCTCCTTAGCCCCCTCTAGATAACTAAAATACCACTAATGTACCATATTTTGATATCATGATGAAAATACCCATGAAAGTTAGCAAGAGAGAGAGAGAAAATATACATTTAATGCCGATTAGAAAGGCATTTTGGAGGAGGGAATCCAAGTTCTCTCCAACTTAATTCCTACCTAAAAATCAAACAATCATCTTCCACCTCATTCAAATATTCAAATCTCTCTCTCTCTCTCTCTCTCTCTCTCTCTCTCTCTCTCTCTCTCTCTCTCTCTCTCTCACTCTCTCTCATTCATGTGACCATTTAGTTCTCTTCGTAAATACTCTTTGCTCCTTCGCCTACTTTTCAAATGACTGAAAAATTCCTCCTTTGTATGGTTACAAACACAACAAGCAGCAAAGAGGGTGAGAGCGTTTTCATAGTTACTAATATCTTTACCGAATTCATTAGCTTGAAGCATGTAAAACCACATAAATTTTGAAAATAATATGATTAATAATGGTAAATGAGTTTTAATTATGATTAATATAATAAAATGATGAATGAGTATGATAATAATCGATTTGAGATCGATTAGGTACGAGTACATGAGAAAAGGAGTGAAAACATGCACACATGCACGAAGCTGGAAAAACAGTTCACCCTCTGGTCGGTTGACCGACCCATGCTTATCGGTCAACCGATGGTACCCTACCAGTCGACCGACTCCTTGCATCCGGTCGACCGACGGGGAATTTTCCAGATTGCCAGTTTGAGTTGGATTTTGGGTCTATTTGGGTTATTTCGGGTTTGCCTCTATATATACCTATATTTTTAACAAAAATTATTTTTTTTTCATCATATTTTTGAACCCTAGCAGCCATCCTCTCCCCTCAAAATCCTAGATCACATCTTTGGTGGTTTCTAAGAGCTTTGTGACGCAAATATCGACAAAAAGGGCGAGATCGTTGGCGTGTGGCAAGGGAGAACCGTTTGCTTTCATTTTTGAGTCCTTACAGCAGCATATCGAGGCGAGTTTCATCTCTTCCACTCCTACACCCATTTTTTAACTGGTTTTAATGAGTTTTTAATTGGTTTTCTTGAGCCTAAAACCCTAGTCTGTGTACAAAGATAGTTCTTTAAAGTATATGATATAAAGATCTAATCTTTTTATTTTAAAAAGTAATAAACGAATTCTCTAATGTATTTTAGAATCTAAAAGCAATTGAATATGAGTTTTTGTTAAGATTTAAATGGTTTTCATAACGTTTTTGATGTACATAAACATGTTTAGGGTTTGTACAATTCATCTAATATATTAATCATGTCTCATGTGGTTAAGTAATCCTAAATAACGTTAAATAAGTTCTTATAATGTGTTTTATATGTTTTTACATCTACTTATATGAGATAAAGGCAAACCCTAGTGAACTTTAACAAAACTGCAAAACCTGAGTTTTGGTCTCTGGTCGGTCGACCGACGCATAAGCCTTGGTTGACCGATCAGCCCATGTTCATGTATGCATGTTTTCTACATGCATTCAGTCGACCGAGATGAGTCACTCGGTCACCCGCTAAGCGTGAGATTGTGAATGTGTTTTCCTACTTTGTGAGTTGTTCGTGAATACGAGTTTGAGTCCGCACATCGAGACACACGCGTGAACATTAGAATACACGTATTTAATTGTGTTTGCACGAGACGTTGTGGTAAGTAATATATGTTGTGTTAATCATGTTAGAGTTTAACATGCATGTTGCATTTTATGATAGTTGTGGATGCTAGTGGGTTAGTCGGGATACCGCAATGAGACGGCGGATGGACTACACTTAGAGTTTGTTAGGATACCACAATGAGATCGCTGATGGACCATACTCTAGGGTGATCGTAGGTCCCAGATTAGGCTAGTATGCCTATACTACGGAGGGAGATCATCTGTTATGCATCATTATGGAATATGGTGATTTACCTATCTCCCCAAAGCGATTGAGTAAGGTGAGAACACTGGATATAGTGATGGCCTTACAATAGTATCATTATTTCATGTAGAGCTTTGTACAGTTTGCATTCATGTTTCCATATTGTTACCCGAGAGTAGGGTGTTACATTGAGATTGTCATACATGGTTTGATCTACATGAGATGATTGTATCAGATAGTTTTTCCCTATGACTGCGCCAACTATTCGATGGTAGTCCGAGATTTTGACATGACTTATTATGGTGGAGGTTTGGAGTTGTAGTTGTTTTTTCTTGCTCGTTGTTTTTATTCATAGGATTTAGAGTTGATATTTAGCAATTTACAATTTGAGATACGAGGTATATACATGAGGGTTTCCTTGTTTGGATTATTTCACTTGACGTACCCATTCTCGTGTTGTGGATTTCTAAATATCAATTTCCGCTTAGTTTAGGATAGATGATTTTTTATGTAGTAACTGTATTTTCTTATATACTCCTACCCCCTCCCCCTAAGGGCGATGGAGATAATCCCACTAGCATTTTAACGTTCATTGTTTCCCTACTTTTCAGGCAGCGAGTCAGGCGCACGGAGAGTCGCAGGTTAATGGAGATGTCGATTAGCTTCCATCTTTTATTAGTAATTTATTTTATGCTCCATAGTAGTTAGTGTTGATTTTTTTTAGACATTTAGAGTTGTATTTTATTTTGAGAAGGCAATGTGCCTTAGTAGTATTTCATTTGACTCTGTGTATTAAGACATCTTACATTTTGTTCTAGTATCGGTTGTATTTCATTGTATTTCAGTTGGGAACATGATTATTGACTATTCTCAGATATCTCTTCTTTATTTATCATGTTCAGTACATTGTTATCTTTTATTTGCATGTTTTGTACCTACAACTGTTGTTTGATTCCACTAGAGAGATATTATTGTGATGGTGAAACGTGTCTTTACACAATGTGGGTGCATGACAGGTTTGATATCATTGGGTTCACCTTGGACTACAGTCTTGTGTGAAACCAGGGGCGTCACAAAGCATCAAGTATCGCAAACGCTTAAACTCCCCTCATAATCTTTGTATTTAAAATTCAAATCATAAAGTGAAAAAAATGTAGTTTTACAATTGAAAATGATGACCTGAGCTTGATGTTCAAGTATTGTCTTCATAATAGATTTACTGACATTAACTTGTATGCTGCCACAATTTTAGATTCTTCAACTTCTCAGAACAATCAAAGATCTCTCAAAAATGTGTAAGCAGACACATTTTTTATAGATGTTAAATGTATAGTTAGATGATAAGGTTTTTAGTTAGTTGTTAACCTTATAGGTTAGTTGTTGAGGTTATTATTTGGCTATTAAACTTATGAGATAGTTGTGAATATTATAGTTAGCTATTAACCTTATAGATTTGTTAAGGTTTTTAGTTGGATGTTAACCTTATGAGTTAGTTATGTTAGACCCTAGAGGGGCGTGATTAGAGTCTTATGCTAATCTAATCCGATTTTATGTCAATTAAAACTAATTAATAAATTATTCTTGCAAGATAGATATACAATATGTTACAAGCAAGAATAAGCAATATGAACAAAGTAATATATTCTAGCAATGAGATATATGGTGAAATATATGCAAGGATGTATAAACAACACAAGGGTAAATAATCTAAACTAAAGATACAATTGTGATATGACAATATAAACAATGCAAACACATAATATGATCACGGAGTTCGGACCTTCCGTCCTACGTTTCCTCTCCTCACTCCCGGGAAGAAATCCACTATCACAATCGAGTTTTTTACACTTACCCGAATAACATTTATACCTCACACTCGGTTTTCTAGCTAACTAAAACTTTACAATCACCACTCTTGCAATCCCACTCTACAACCTCTTAAGTGTTGGTCACAGACGTGTCTCCCTCAAGTGTTAGGAATTACAACCTCTCTCTAGGTATGTTACCTACCCCACTCCTCTTTGGACGATCCCTGACTCACACCACACACTTCTCTCAGTGTACAAGTGTATTACAAAGTGATCTCATAATTTAAGCATGAATATAACAATAGTTGTTCTCTATAATGGATGAGAACTCAATTAATCACAACTCAATATTACAAACTCTCACAACCCCAATTATACTATATATGTAAATACTATAAGCTCAATGTGGGTGTGTATAACAATGAGAATAAATAAAGTTCAACTCAAGAAGAACTAGCAATAAAATTGATATGAAATACAATAGTAAAAATGCTAGAAAGTTGAGTTAAGGAAACTTCTCTATAAACACAAAGAGAGAATGATGAAATATTAAAGATGAACTCCTCAACAACTAATGTAATCTCCTCTTTGTAAAAGCAAACCCCAAACTTAAAACAAACTAAACAAGCTTAAACCCTTGTTAAACTTTTATTTAAAAACTTCTTGGATATCTTGAAAGATGAGAGCAAGGGGGTTTTTATATGTAGAACCCCGTAATTTTTATATGAATATATGTGAATTATTAGTAAATAAATAATTTTTTTATGATAAATAGCTTGAGGTCATTGATATACATGATAATAAGTTATTTGAGATGATATGAGAGTTTGGGTGTAGAGTTTTGTGCGTTGGTTTTGCAAATTAGCAAAACATGCACAAAAACTAAATTTTTCCAGATCAGTCGACACATCAGTCGACTGACTGTATCGGTCAACACATCAGTCGACTGATAAGCTGATTTCTAGTTTTTACCGGTTTCGGGTCTGTTTTGTTTTGGTTCGTGTTTGGGTCGGGTTTAGCTGTTCATATATATTCTTTTTCACCCGAATTCACCCCTCTCATCATTAGATCTGAGAGAACCCTAGCCCCCTCTTCTCTATCTCAAACCCTAGCCTTGTTCTTGGTGATTTGGGGAAGAACTTGGGGGATTTTCGTCGAAATCTTCACATTGCAGCAAAGGAGATCCACTCTCTCTCAGATCCAGGAGTTGTTCACAACCAAGAGGCGAGTAACATCTCGCCCAACTCTATCCCTTTTGTTTTACACGAATTTATTGAATTTAATGAGTTTTGATTTAGCCAAAAACGTGTTTTTAGTACAAAGAATGAATCTTTATGGTATATGAGGTGGGGTATTGAGCATCTCAGTTTAGAAAAGGACTAACAATGTTTTATTAAAGAGATCTAGATCTGAAATGTGGTTATAAGAGATTTAACATGAGTTTTGTTTTAACATGAGATTTAACATGAGTTTTGTTTTAAAAATATTTTAAAACATAAATACACATGTTTAGGGTTTTGTTTATGTATTCACATATGGGATTTCTGTTTCAGTTTAGTTCATACATGTTAATATCAGTATTTTCATGCTTGGGATTGATAGAGATGAGTTTAGATTGAATTCTGTGTAAATAGCAACCTGTGCAGAGTTTCTGCAGTCTATCGGTCGACTGATCAGTCGACCGACGGGCAAATTTTCAGTCATCAGTCGACTGATCAGTCGACAGACGAGCTGATTTTGTTTTTTTAGTCATCAGTCGACTGATCAGTCGACTGACGGGCTGATTTTGTTTTCTCAGCTTCTCAGTCGACTGATCAGTCGACTGGTGAGCTGAGGCTGTGCCGCCTGAGCCTTATCGGTCGACTTATGAGTCGACTGACGTCATCAGTCGACACATCAGTCAACTGATGAGACGTTTTACAGATTCTTGATCTGTTTGAGTTGCTTTTTGGGGTCGCCTCGATAACCTGACCCTAGTTTACCATGTTAATGATTTATCTGTACATGTGGGTTGACTTTTGGCACAAGTTTAGACATGTACACCGAGACGCGTGTGAGTATTGAATATGTATATCAGTCTGCACGTACTTTTTACAGTTACACAGTCCTCGTGTTGGACTATAATCCATAGAAGTCCTCGTGTTGGACTATAATTCATTCTTGTCCTCGTGTTGGACACTTGCCACTTATTCCATGTGTTTGGAAAACCACAGTATCTAGTTCCTGTATCAGACATATTTCTTAACCCTGTATATGACTTTCTCACAGGAGTTTTATAACATGACTCTTATGTAGATTATAACATGGCATATATGTAAGTAATAACATGATGCTCATGTAATCTATGGCATGGCACTGTACTTATGCTCTGAGATTAGTTGTATTTCTTTTATTATTGTTTCCCGTACTAGAACCTCGGGTTTAGTGTTTAGGGATTTACAATTTGAGATACAAGGTATATACATGAGGGTTTCCTTGTTTGGATTATTTCGCTCGACGTAACTATGCTCGTGTTGTAAATTTCTAAATACTAAAATCCTCTTTAGTAAGATCAATGATTTTAGATCTATTATGTATTATCTATATTTTCTTATACAACGAGCCATGTTCCCTTGGGGTTGGTTGTGATGTTGCTCGCTAGCGCTTTGACGCTCGTTGTCCCTCCCCCTTTCAGGTAATGAGCCAGGAGCCCGGAGAGTCACAGGTTGATGGTGACACACTTTAGTGTTCAGCTGTCTATTTTAGCTATGTTTTATTTTGGAGCTCCACTGTAGATTTATTTGACATTTGAGGACTATTTTCTAGATGATGTAAAGGTTGTATGCCTTATTTCCTTTACTTAGATATTTGTACTTGAGACTTGTTGAGTATTCCAGTTATCCATTCAGACATTGGCTATGTATTTCTGTATGTTGGATGATGAGATATTTATGTGATCACTATCACTTCATCAGTTATTTCTTGCACTATCTTTTACTTTCTTTTTTACCTACACCTATTGTTGACTCTGCTAGATAGATGTTAATTGTGATGGTGAAACATGTTATTGCACGGTGAGGTGCAAGACAGGTTTGACATTCTTGGTTTCACCTTGGACTGCAGCCTTGTGTGAACCCAGGAGCGTCACAGTTGGTATCAGAGCTCTAGTTCCAGTATCCTTAGGACCATCCTGTGTCGAGTCGTGGAGGTAGGATAGATTTTCTTAGGATTCATGTATAGAGTCCGTAAGGATCTCCTAGTATGAGTGAGGACGATATATGCGTATATCTCAAATTTTGAAAAAAAAATTTATAACGACTATTTTTATATAAGTTTAAAGTATTTGTGCAAATACTATATGTTGTGAAAATTGTATTATGATACGCTATTTATAGAGGTCTATTTTTACTCATAAACTCTTATTTTCTTTTGATCGGAGAGATGACGGGATGTGGTAGGCCTCGTACTCGGAGAGCTGGGCAGGCAGAGTCATAGCAGACTCCCTCTGAGCAGCAGCTAGCTCAATCCGAGCCTCAGCAGGTACCACCAGAGCCATAGTAGGCTCCTCAGTATTTGGTGGATATCATGGCTCCTCTTATTGTCCGGATGACAGCCATTGAGGAGTTGGTGACGACTCATATAGCACTACGGACACCCCCACCACTGGTAGCTCAGCAGCAGGGGATACCCGCCATTCCTATTAGAGAGTGATCCCCAGAGATCACGCCTATAGCTGTTCCTCTAGCAGTCCCAGATAGAGCCACAGAGCAGGAGGCTTGGCTCCGTATGGTAGAGAGATACCAGAAGATGAGGGCACCGGAGTTTCAGGGATCCCCAGACCCTCTTGTAGCCCATAAGTGGAAGGAGGATGTGGGCAATATTCTTGACATACTCAGTGTAGATTCAGTCCAGAAGTAGAGGTTGGCATCCTATAGTCTGAAGGGAAATGCCGGGAGATGGTATCGACTGCAGTTTACTCCAGAGCAGAGGATGACCCTCACATGGGAGGACTGCATATACTTCTTTGATGGGCAGTACATTTCTTCTGCAGCACGGACTAGGAAGGAACTTGAGTTGTCCAGGTTGACTCAGGGGGACATGACCGTTGCAGATTTTGAGGGCAGGTTCATGGAGTTGCTACATTTCACGGGCATGTGGCAGACGGGAGAGCGTCAGGCTCAGATGTTCTTAGCAGGGCTTCACCCTAATCTCCGACGGTACCTCGTGTCGAGGAGGTTTTATTCAGTTAGGGAGGTAGCTGAGGCTGCCACTTCTCAGGAGATTGAGACTACTATGTTCCAGAAGGATAAAGAAGGGAAGACCAAGGCAGTGCAGAGTGGTGACAAAGGCAAGAACAAGAGATCTTTTTCTGGACATCAGCAGCAGCATCAGGGCTCTTATAAGAAGGGACCCCAGCAGGATCAGAGAGCGCATCAGCAGCGCAAGTTCCAGGGATCTTGTTTTAACTGTCACAAGGTCGGGCATAAGGCATCGAAGTGTCGTAGCGCACCAGCAGGAGCCCAGCAGGGCAAGGGTCCAAACCAGCAGCAACGCCAGCAGGGCAGAGGTCAGGGCCAGCAGAACAGTCTCGAGGCACCACCAGCAGCTCAGAGGACTGAGGGGCAGATTCGAGCATTTCAGGAGGTTCCTCAAGGACAGATTGTCCCATATTCTCCTTCTCAGTAGCAGAGCAGTCTTTAGTTACAGACAGGATTTATGCAGTAGTTCCCCGTGATCATGGAGCTAGCGGAGCCGTAGTGGAGGTACGTTCTCTGTGAATTCCTTTCCAGCTCGTATTCTTTTTGATTCGGGAGCTTCGCATTCCTTCATATCACATGCATTTATGGCTAGACTCCAGCTCGTAGCTCAGCCTCTAGACACCCCTTTATCTGTTTCCACCCCTTTAGGTGAGGTATTGCTTCTGGAGAGCGTCTGTAGGAGGTGTACCATCAGTTTAGACGAGTCGGAGTTCATAGTTGATTTGATAGTGTTGCATATGTCCGAGTTCGATGTCATCCTTGGTATGGATTGGTTGTCTTCCTATCATATTAGTATTGACTGCTTTGCGAAGACAGTCAAACTGCGAGCGTCCGATGGGTCCGAGATGATTGTAGCCACCTCTCAGGGCAACCGACTTGCGGAGTCATTTCTGGCGTACATCGAGGATGTGATGCGACGGGATCAGGGTGCTGAGTTATTAGAGACTAGAGTTGTCTCAGAGTATCCGGATGTCTTTCAGGACATACCTGGATTACCTCCGGTGAGAGAGGTAGAGTTCTGTATTGAGTTGCAGCCAGACACAGCCCCGATATCCCGCGCACCCTATCGCATGGCACCAGCTGAGATGAGGGAGCTTCAGACCCAGTTGGATGAGTTATTAGCTCAGGGTTTTATTCGCCGGAGTCATTCTCCGTGGGGCGCGTCGGTCCTCTTCGTGAAGAAGAAGGACGGTAGTATGAGGTTATGCATAGATTATAGAGAGTTGAAAAAGGTCACTATCCGGAATAGGTACCTACTACCTAGGATTGATGACTTGTTTGACCAGTTGCAGGGAGCGCAGTATTTCTCGAAGATTAATCTTCGTTCTGGCTATCATCAGTTGCGGGTTCGGGAGATGGATATTCCCAAGACCGCCTTTCTTACTAGATATGGATCTTTTGAGTTCTTGGTCATGCCATTTGGGTTGACCAATGCACTCGCGGTATTCATGGACTTGATGAACCGGGTTTTACGTCCTTTCTTAGATCAGTTTGTGATCGTTTTCATCGATGATATTCTCATTTACTCGAGATCGGAAGCAGATCACGAGGAGCATCTACGGATAGCGTTGAGGACTCTGCAGGAGCATCAGCTGTATGCCAAGTTCAGCAAGTGCGAATTTTGGCTTTCAGAAGTCAGATTTCTTGGCCACGTCATCAGTACAGAGGGCATAGCAGTGGACCCGGCAAAGGTCACGGCAGTTCTTGATTGGGAGCCACCGAAGACGGTGACAAAGATTCGCAGCTTTTTGGGTTTAGCTAGATATTACAGGAAGTTCATTCAGGATTTCTCAAAGATTGCGACGCCGATTACACACCTGATGAAGAAGGGTGTACAGTTCATATGGAGCATGGAGTGCCAGAAGGCCTTTGATATTTTAAAGGCTAAGTGTACAGTTCATATGGAGCATGGAGTGCCAGAAGGCCTTTGATATTTTAAAGGCTAAGTTGACTACAGCACCGGTTTTGACTATTCCGAGCAGCGACAGGACATTCGTTGTATATACAGATGTATTGTTGGTAGGCTTAGGAGGCGTATTGATGCAGACTCAGAGGGTAGTAGCTTATATCTTACGGTAGTTGAGGGTGCATGAGCAGAACTATCCCACTCATGACTTAGAGTTAGCAGCAGTTGTATTTGCACTGAAGTCATGGAGGCACTACTTATATGGAGTGCAGTTTGAGTTGTTTACAGACCATCAGAGTCTGAAGTACCTTTTTTCTCAGAAGGAAATCAATCAAAGATAGAGGAGGTGGGTTGAGTTTATCAAGGACTACGAGTTCGCGATTCAGTATCATCTGGGGAAGGCGAACGTCGTAGCAGATGCCTTAAGCAGGAAGCGTCGACATCGGGTTTCAGCTTTGAGGTGTTCATTACATCGGGATCTTATCGCTCTTAGCCAGTTTGATTTTAGACCCGAGATTGGAGGAACCAGTGCATTTTTGGGAGCTATGTCAGTGCAGCCATCTTGGAGTGATAGAGTTGTCAGAGCTCAGTTGGGAGACTCTTGGATTCAAATCCGAAAGGAGGAGATTACCAAGGAGCCTAAGACTGATTGGATCATTGGAGCAAATGGAGGTCTCCGGATGAAGGGCAGGCTAGTCATGCCAGCCAGTGCCGAGCTGAAGAGAGGGTTACTTGATGAAGCTCATCATACTCGGTACACAGTACATCCAAGGACTACTAAGATGTACAAGGACCTAAAGAAACACTTTTGATGGAGTGGTATGCGAAGGGAGATTTCGAAGTATGTGGCTAAGTGTTTTACCTATCAGCAGGTGAAGGCAGAGCATCAGAGACCGGCAGGAACACTTCAACCTTTACCCATTCCAGAGTGGAAGTGGGCAGATATTTCTATGGACTTCATCGTAGGGTTGCCGAAGTCAAAGAAGGGGAATGATTTAGTTTGGGTGATTGTGGATCGGTTGACGAAGTCCGCACATTTCATTCCAGTGAGGACTACCTATACTGTCGAGACATATGCGAGGATATTTATCCGGGAGATAGTTCGACTTCATGGAGTTCCAAACACGATTGTATCGGATCGAGGTTCGGTGTTCACTTCGTACTTTTGGAGGAGCTTTCAGGACTCTTTTGGCAGCAGATTATCATTCAGCAGTGTTTTCCACCCACAGACGGATGGTCAGACAGAGAGAGTGAATCAGGTGTTGGAAGACATGTTGAGGGCCTGTGTCATTGACTTTCAAGGCAGTTGGGAGGATCACATTCCATTGATAGAGTTCGCTTATAACAACAGTTATCAAGCGACGATCGGTATGGCCCCGTATGAGGAATTGTACAGGAGACCTTGTAGGTCACTGATATGTTAGTTCGAGCCGGAGGACAGCTTGATGTTTGGACCGGAGCTGGTGAGGCAGACTACTGAGAAGATAGCCTTGATCAGAGAGAGGATTCTAGCAGCTCAGAGTCGGAAAAAGAGCTATGCCGATAAGAGACGAAGACCCTTGGAGTTTCAGGTTGGAGACTCAGTTATGCTGAAGGTGTCGCCTATGAAAGGCGTATAGTGATTCGGACGACGGGAGAAGCTTGCGCCGAGATACATTAGACCATTTCAGATTCTGGAGCGTGTTGGAGTTGTGTCATACAGACTAGATCTTCCAGCATCGATGTCTAGTATACATAATGTGTTTCATGTTTCTATGCTCAAGAAACACTTGCATGATGAGGAGCAGCAACGAGTATTGGATACACCAGAGATTGAGCTTCAGGAGGATTTGACCACTATTGAGATCCAGAAACAAGGTAATTTCCTTGGTGAAAGTTCAGTGGAACCGAGGAGGCATTGAGGATATTTCTTGGGAGCACGAAGAGGATTTGCGTCGCGACTACCCACACCTGTTTGAACAGGTAAATTAAAATTTTTATGATGTGTATCTTGCAAGATGTTCATATCTTTGATTATATTTACATTTAACACTAGAATGGGAATATTCGCGCTTAATTCTTAATCTTTCAGAACACATGGTATATATATGGGGGGTTCCTTGTTTGGATATTTTACCCGATGTACTAGTTCCACTAGATTAGGATTTGAGCAGGAATATTACCATTTTAGATCGTTAAGTATAAATATCTCTATATGTTTATCTGGAAGTTTATGTTGCGAGATGCGTATGGTTTCCGAATTTCGAGGACGAAATTCTTCTAAGGAGGGGAGAATGTAGAACCCCGTAATTTTTATATGAATATATGTGAATTATTAGTAAATAAATAATTCTTTTATGATAAATAGCTTGAGGTCATTGATATACATGATAATAAGTTATTTGAGATGATATAAGAGTTTGGGTGTAGAGTTTTGTGCGTTGGTTTTGTAAATTAGCAAAACATGCACAAAAACTAAATTTTTCCAGATCAGTCGACACATCAGTCAACTGACTGTATCGGTCGACACATCAGTCGACTGATAAGCTGATTTCCAGTTTTTACAGGTTTCGGGTCTGTTTTGTTTTGGTTCGGGTTTAGGTCGGGTTTAGCTGTTTATATATATTCTTTTTCACCCGAATTCACCCCTCTCATCTTCAGATCTGAGAGAACCCTAGCCCCCTCTCCTCTATCTCAAACCCTAGCCTTGTTCTTGGTGATTTGGGGAAGAACTTGGAAGATTTTCGTCGAAATCTTCACATTGCAGCAAAGGGGATCCACTCTCTCTCAGATCCAGGAGTTGTTCACCACTCAGAGGTGAGTAACATCTCGCCCAACTCTGTCCCTTTTGTTTTACACGAATTTATTGAATTTAATGAGTTTTGATTTAGCCAAAAACGTATTTTTAGTACAAAGAATGAATCTTTATGGTATATGAGGTGGGGTATTGAGCATCTCAGTTTAGAAAAGGACCAACAATGTTTTATTAAAGAGATCTAGATCTGAAATGTGGTTATAAGAGATTTAACATGAGTTTTGTTTTAACATGATATTTAACATGAGTTTTGTTTTAAAAATGTTTTAAAACATAAATACACATGTTTAGGGTTTTGTTTATGTATTCACATATGGGATTTCTGTTTCAGTTTAGTTCATACATGTTAATATCAGTATTTTCATTCTTGGGATTGATGGAGATGAGTTTAGATCGAATTCTGTGTAAATAGCAACCTGTGCAGAGTTTCTGCAGTCTATCGGTCGACTGATCAGTCGACCGACGGGCAAATTTTCAGTCATCAGTCGACTGATCAGTCGACTGACGGGCTGATTTTGTTTTCTCAGCTTCTCAGTCGACTGGTGAGCTGAGGCTGTGCCGCCTGAGCCTTATCGGTCGACTTATGAGTCGACTGACGTCATCAGTCGACACATCAGTCGACTGATAAGACGTTTTACAGATTCTTGATCTGTTTGAGTTTCTTTTTGGGGTCGCCTCGATAACATGACCCTAGTTTACCATGTTAATGATTTATCTGTACATGTGGGTTGACTTTTGGCACAAGTTTAGACATGTACACCGAGACGCGTGTGAGTATAGAATATGTATATCAGTCCGCATATACTTTTTACAGTTACACAGTCCTCGTGTTGGACTATAATCCATAGAAGTCCTCGTGTTGGACTATAATCCATTCTTGTCCTCGTGTTGGACATTTGCCACTTATTCCATGTGTTTGGAAAACCACAGTATCTAGTTTCTGTATCGGACATATTTCTTAACCTTGTATATGACTTTCTCACAGGAGTTTTATAACATAACACTTATGTAGATTATAACATGGCATATATGTAAGTAATAACATGATGCTCATGTAATCTATGGCATGGCACTGTACTTATGCTCTGAGATTAGGTTTATTTCTTTTATTATTGTTTCTCGTACTAGAACCTCGGGTTTAGTGTTTAGGGATTTACAATTTGAGATACAAGGTATATACATGAGGGTTTTCTTGTTTGGATTATTTCGCTCGACGTACCTATGCTTGTGTTGTAAATTTCTAAATACTAAAATCCTCTTTAGTAAGATCAATGATTTTAGATCTATTATGTATTATCTATATTTTCTTATACAACGAGCCATGTTCCCTTGGGGTTGGTTGTGATGTTGCTCGCTAGCGCTTTGACGCTCGTTGTCCCTCCCCCTTTCAGGTAACGAGCCAGGAGCCCAGAGAGTCGCAGGTTGATGGCGACACACTTTAGTGTTCAGCTATCTATTTTAGCTATGTTTTATTTTGGAGCTCCACTTTAGATTTATTTGACATTTGAGGACTATTTTCTAGATGTTGTAAAGGTTGTATGCCTTATTTCCTTTACTCAGATATTTGTACTTGAGACTTGTTGAGTATTCCAGTTATCCATTCAGACATTGGATATGTATTTCTGTATGTTGGATGATGAGATATTTATGTGATCACTATCACTTCATCAGTTATTTATTGCACTATCTTTTACTTGCTTTTGTACCTACACCTATTGTTGACTCTGCTAGATAGATGTTAATTATGATGGTGAAACATGTTATTGCACGGTGAGGTGCATGGCAGGTTTGACATTCTTGGTTTCACCTTGGACTGCAGCATTGTGTGAACCCAGGGGCGTCACATTATAACCTCCCTAAACCTCAGCAAAAAACCCCAAATAAAAGACCAAAAGGTCCATAGAAAACAGGTCAGGAAAAGAGCCGTTGGAAGCTAATTGACTGTTCGATGGTTGAGCGTGTAAATTACGCGGTCGACCGCGAGCAACAAAAAGGTCAGGGAAACTCTCTGGACATCAGCCGGTCGACCGTGGCGGTCGACCGTGAAACTTCCTGAACTGCATCCGGTCAACCACCACGGTCGACCGCAAGCTATCAAAAAACTTACTGAGTCTTTGGACTCAAGGCGGTCGATCGTGGCGGTCGACCGCAAACAGATACATGCAAAAAAACTGTTTTCTGATTTTGAGACCCTATTTAAAAATATCAAACAAATTCAAAACAATGTAAAACTTTGGTAAATGATTATAGACATGATAATAAACATGCTACAAAAATTGGTTTATTAAAAGGACCTACCAAATGAGAAATATCATCATTTTGCAAACATAGTCCAAAACATAAAAATGTAAACATATGAGTTTTGACATTTTAGCTTAACCATGTTTTGAAATATTATAAAGTGATTTTATAGACTTGAAGAAAAATGTTAACTATTATTATGAAGTCTATAAACAATAAATATAGTATTTTATTAAAATATACATATAATTCACTAAAACATGATTTCATTGAACTAAATAAAATTAATATTGATAAAATCATATATATGCATATAAGTATGAAACAAGAAATGTATTTTTAATTGTATTTTTAATTGTATTCAATTGTTTCATAGTAAAACTTAAAAACTCAAAACCATGTATGTATATATATAACTATATATATACAAAACCAAAACGTGTATGTGTGTATATGATTGAGCTTAAAGTACTAACACACATAATATAAAACCTAAACTAAGTTACCCAATCAATATTGATCTTCAATAAGCTTGATTTGGTACACTTACGGATGAAGCTTGAACTTGGATCTTGAGTTTGAATTACATAGGCTTCACTCCATAATTATCCGCCAACCTCCATTTGATATGATTGTTATTGCGCAATCCATCCAACGTCCAACATGTTACTTGTCTACAATAAATAGATAAGCACAAACACTAGACAAACAACATTAGTGGTAAATTATTTGTTAAACATCATCAAAACAAAAAGACCAATAATCTCCCCCTTTTTGATGATAACAAACAATTTACAAAAAATGATATATGCATGAAAGGAAGTTAATATGTAAATTAGAATTATCATGCATATAACCAAAATAAGATATACTCATAATATTTCTCCCCCTTTGATAATATCAAAAATGAGAAAACAAAAGAATGAAGAGAGCAAAAGCTCCCCCTACAAATAAGCATGGGTGAGTATAAAACAAATATAGGGATTGCTCCCCCTATCAAAATGCCTCATAGGATACATGAAATGAATGCTAAGGCAAGCATGTGAGCAAGCATAAATGAAAAATATGCTACATATTACTCACATAAAAAAAAATGAGAACACATATGGATGTACCATTGAAATAATGTGTCTCAAAACATAAACATAAAAATCATGTATAAAAATAGATTTATGAAATCAAAAGAAAAGAAACATGAAAATTATGCAAAAAGTTTTCAAATGAAAACAAATTGATTAATGAAACCATAAATCAAGATTTAAGTCCAAAAACGATGTTTGATCAATAAAGAGAACTTTCTTTGTAGGACTTGATGAAACCACTCATAGAATACATTATAAACCATATATGAAATTTGAATCATCTATTTGTTCTATATAATAAATTCAAAAGAACAAATCAAAAAAAAAATTCATAGTTCAAAAGTGAGATTACAAAACATACAAGAATCATGAACTATGGACTAAAAATCATCTTTAAGAGTATAAAATCAAACCATCATTGATTTTCACAAATGAGAGGCAATCATATCAAGCTCTTGAGCTTGTTTCAACCCATATAAATATTTTAGTACCCGGTAAACAACGTTTGGGAATAAACATCCAATAAATCCGGGGGTTAAATAAACATAAACCTCTCATCAAAAGCGAAACTAATAGTCATGAAAACAAAAGAATTGATCAGGGTTAAATAAACATAAACCTCTCATCAAAAGCGAAACTAATAGTCATGAAAACAAAAGAATTGATCAATTAAAAGTTGTTTTCGAAACCTCTCATCAAAAGCGAAACTAATAGTCATGAAAACAAAAGAATTGATCAATTAAAAGTTGTTTTCGTATATAAAAATTTAGAACACGGTTTTCAAAACCAAGAAAAAGAAAAATAAAAATAAAAACATTAAAATTTTTGGTTTAAAAATTAAATATGTTTTGGTACCCAAGTATTTGTAGTACCAAAGGATTTTGGGACATGATCTCTAACATTTAAGCTCAAAGCTCTAGGGTTATGAACCCTTTTGGGCGCATATGATGCACTAACACAGTCAAAGCAATATCACTCAAATGACCCTTCCGATTACAACTTGTGTAATGAAAGAGATCCATTTATTTTTATGGACCATTAGCTCATGCATGGGAAACATTTGCAAACATAGATGGTCTTTTAAAATTATTTTACAAATGAGAAACATCATTAAACAATGGTCTATTTGGAACATATTGCAACTTAGAAGTTTTTTGTATATCATAACAAAATTTTGCAAGATGTCCAAACCTACCACAAACATCACATTTAAAAATATGTGGTCTACTAAATACATTTGGCAAACGTGATTTTCTTTTCAAATCAAAACAATATTCGACCAAATAACCAAAACGACCACAATGATCACACTTGAACACACTAGCATGCTTATGATGAACTTTGTGAGAATGAGCATATGAATGTGTAAGTGTACAAGATGAAGAAGCTACATGAGATGCACAAGGAGCATTAGAATTCTTATGTTTGTGTGCATCATAACAAAACTTAGCTAAATGACCTTGATGGCCACAAATTGAACACTTATAAGTTTTGTTATACATGTGTGCATAATGAGTGGATGATTTTGACTTAGTCTTGGCATACATATTCATAAGCTTCTTATGATTATTGATGTATATTTTTAAAGTTGAATCTAAAGTTAAAATGCGTTTATTCACAAGATTCAAATCATCATTAGGCACATACGTATTTTTATTAGAAGTAGAATATAAATAGTTATTTGTAAAAGAAGCAACTTTATTTTTCATATTCTCTACTTCTAATATGGCATTATCTTTTTCATGAGTTAAACTAGCAACATTTGAGATTAAAGAATCATGAATAGTTTCAAACTTAGAAGCTAATAACTCATGATCGGATTTTAATGCAACATGCTTGCTTTGTAATTCAATAAAATCTTTGTGCAATTTGTTATAGGCATGTAATAATTTTTCACTAGCACAAGCAAGTTCGTCACTAGATAAATCATTGATGGATTCAAACTCGCAAACCTCACTAGGGCTATTGCCTAGTGGCCGTGTGCATAAAAATAAAGCTCTACATGAACTAGAAGCAGAATCCTCCAAAGCTTGTCGGATCGTCTCCAAGTTTCCTTGATGTGCTTCTATAAGTTTTCACAATGTGTAAGCACTATCAAAAGAATCAAGCTTGTGAGAAAAAGATGAATCGAACGTGTTATGTAAAAATTCTAACAAGAGCTTGTTCATTGTAAACATTTGATGATCATTTTTATTCCACTTGGATTTCTCCGAAGTAAGCACAATATAAGCATCATCTATAATTTCCCATAAATCAAAGTATCTAGATTGAATAAAAAGTTTAAATCTAATATACCATTGGGTATAGGAAAAAATATCTAATCTAGGATCAATATTGATGGCATAACCTAAACTAGGTGCACAGTACATATCCATAATATATATATGTGCAAGCAAGATAACAATAAACTCACAAAACTAGATTAGCACAAAAATAAGATAACTTGGATCTTTAACTCAATGTGATTAGACCTTAAATAAAATAGCATCAAGCTCTGATACCAATTGCTAGACCCAAGAAGGGGGTGATTAGGGTATTATGCTAATCTACTCTAATTTTATGCCAATTAAAACTAATTAATAAATTATTCTTGCAAGATAGATATACAATATATTACAAGTAAGAATAAGCAATATGAGCAAAGAGATATATCCTAGAAATAAGATATATGATGAAATATATGCAAGAATATATAAACAACACAAGGGTAAACAATCTAAACTAAAGATACAATTATGATAGTACAATATAAACAATGCAAACACATAATATGATCACGAAGTTCGGACCTTCCGTCTTACGTCTCGGCTCCCAAGCCCGGGGAGAAATCCACTTTCATAACCGGGTTTTCAACGTTTACCCAAACAACGTTTACACCTCACACTCGGTTTTCTAGCTAGCCGAAAACTTTATAATCACCACCCTTGCAATCCCACTCTACACCCTCTCAAGTGTTGATCACAGACGTGTCTCCCTCAAGTGTTAGGAATTACAAGCACTCTCTAGGTATGTTACCTACCCCCACTCCTCTTGGGACGATCCTCGACTCACATCACACACTTTTCTCGGTGTACAAGTGTATTACAAAGTGATTTCCCAAATTAAGCATGAATACAACAATAGTTGTTCTCTATAATGGATGAGAACTCAATTAAGCACAACTCAATGTTACAAACTCTCACAACCCTAATTATACTATATATGTAAATGCTATAAGCTCAATGTGGGTGTGTGTAACAATAAGAATAAATAAAATTGAACTCAAGAAGAACTAGCAATAAAATTGATATGAAATACAATAGTAAAAATGCTAGGAAGTTGAGTTAAGGAAACTTCTCTATAAACACAAAGAGAGAATGATGAAATATTAAAGATGAACTCCTCAACAACTGATGTAAGCTCCTCTTTATAAAAGCAAACCCCAAACTTAAAACAAACTAAACAAGCTTAAACCCTTGTTAAACTTTTGTTTAAAAACTTCTTGGATATCTTGAAAGATGAGAGCAAGGGGGTTTTAATAGCCTCCCAAAACCTCAGCAAAAAACATCAAACAAAAGACCAAAAGGCCCATTGAAAATAGCTTAGGAAAAGAGCCGTTGGAAGCTGATTGACTGTTCGACGGTCGACCGTGGAAATCGCGCGGTCGACCGCGACCAACAAAAAGGTCTGGGAAACTCTCTGGACATCAGCCGATCGACTGTGGCAATCGACCGTGAAACTTCCTGAACTGCATCTAGTCGACCACCACGGTCGATCGTGAGCCATCAAAAAACTTACTGAGTCTCTAGACTCAAGGCGGTCGACCGTGGTGGTCGACCGTGGCGATCGATCGCAAACAGATACATGCAAAAAACTGTTTTTTGATTTTGAGACCCTGTTTAAAAATATCAAAAAAAATTATAAAAATGTAAAAATTTGGAAAATGATTATAGACATGATACAAAAATTGGTTTATAAAAAGGACCTCCCAAATGAGAAATATCATTATTTTACAAAAATAGTCCAAAACATGAAAAATGTAAACATATGATTTTTGACATTTTAGCTTAATCATATTTTGAAACATTACAAAATGATTTTATAGACTTGAAGAAAGATGTAAACTATTATTATGAAGTCTATAAATAATGAATATAGTATTTTATCAAAATACACATATAATGCACTAAAACATGATTTTATTGAACTAAATAAAATTGATATTGATGAAAGCATATATATGCATATAAATATGAAACAAGAAATGTATTTTTAATTGTATTCAATTGTTTCATAGTAAAACTTAAAAACTCAAAACCATGTATGTATATATATTATATATAACTATATATATACAAAACCAAAACGTGTATGTGTGTATATGATTGAACTTAAAGTACTAACACACATAATATAAAACCTAAACTATGTTACCCAAGCAATCTTGATCTTCAATAAGCTTGACTTGGTATACTTGCGGATGAAGCTTGAACTTGGATCTTGAGTTTGAATTGATTAGGCTTCACTCCACAATTATCCGCCAACCTCCATTTGATATGATTGTTATGGCGCAATCCATCCAACCTCCAATATGTTGTTTGTCTACAATTAATAGATAAGCACAAACACTAGACAAACAACATTAGTGGTAAATTATTTGTTAAACATCATCAAAACAAAGAGGCCAACAAGTTATTTATATTTTAGTTAGCTATTAACCTTATACATTAATTGGGAAGGTTCCGAGTTAGTTGTTAACCATATTAGCTAGTTGCTAAGATTTATAGTTGATTGTTAAGTTCTAAAGTTGTTTGTCTATCATATTAATCTAATACTATCTTTTCACCTTTACTATGCTCTGTCAATTATGTAATGATGAGTGTATTCCTAATAATAATCCTTCTGAGGATACTATCATGATGATCAATGATATGATTAACAACCAAACTAATATTCTAGTTGAGTGGCACCCAACCATACTTAAAGAGGGATAAAAATATAATAGTGTTGCTAAAGTAAGATTAGCACTTCAATACTATTCCATAGTAGAAATGTTCAAGTATAATTTTTACCATAATGAACAAAAAATGTATAAGAGTGCATTGCCGATATAATGGCACCCACAAGTGCCCTTAGATGTTGTTTGCTCTTGCACTTTGAATTGATCGACTATGTCTATAAAGAAATTTTAAGCTATTCACACTTGCAGTCAACATAGAGCTAATGTAGGTAAATCAAGGGCATCCCGTAGATTCATTGCGACCCAAATATAAACTATTTTGAAGGTTAGGTCAGAGCTTCAGCCACTTGATATCAAGAATGACTTTTGATCATAGTACGGCAACGAGATTAATTACAGTAAAGCTTTGCATAGTAAAGAGAGCACAACTGGAGCTATCCGGTATGATGATGAAGCCTATGGTTCACTAAGATGGTAACACTTATCTTCTTAAATACTTATGTCTTAGTTGTTATGTTTATGTATTAGTTATGATGATTGACAGAAAGATGTTGATGTTAGTCATTAGTTATTAAGTTTGCTCCTTAGTTGGTAAGATCACTCCTTATTTGTTAATATTATTGTGACGCCCCTGGGTTCACACAAGGCTGCAGTCCAAGGTGAAACCAAGAATGTCAAACCTGCTATGCACCACACCGTGCAATAACATGTTTCACCATCACAATTAACATCTATCAAGTAAAATCAATAACTGGTGTAGGTACAAAACAGGTAAGAGATAATACAAGGAATACTGATGAAATGATAATAGTCACATAAATATCTCATCATCCAACAATACAGAAATACATAGTCAAGGTCTGAGTAGATCTGAAATACTCAACAAGTCTCAAATACAAATATCTGACGATAAAGAGATAAGGCTCACAGCCTTTACAATTCCTAGAATAATACCCTCAAATGTCTAACCTCACTACAGTGGAGCCAAAGAAAATAATACATAGCTAGAAAGTAAAGCTGAACACTAATGTGGTCCGCTATCAACCTGCGGCTCTCCGTGCTCCTGGCTCGTGACCTGAAAGGGGGAGGGACAACGAGCGTCAAAGCGCTAGCGAGTAACATCACAACCAACCCCAAGGGAAAAGGGCTCGTTGTATAAGAAAATACAGATAATATATATATAATAGATCTAAAATCCTTGATCTTACAAGAGAGGGTTTTAATATTTAGAAATTCACAACACGAGAATAGGTACGTCGAGCGAAATAATCCAAACAAGGAAACCCTCATGTATATACCTTGTATCTCAAATTGTAAATCTCTAAACACCAAACCCGAGGTTCTAGTACAGAAATAATAAATCAAGAAAATACAGCTAATCTCAGAACAAATTACAGTGCCATACCACAGCTAATATGAATGTCATATTATTACTTGCATAAGTGTCATGTCAACATCATGCCGAGAACTTCTGTGAAGAAGTCATATGCAGGGTTAAGAACTATGTCCAAATCAGGAACTATTTATGTCGTAGTTTTCCAAACTCATAGATTTAAGTGGCAAAAGTCCAACACGAGGACTGGAATGAATTTATAGTCCAACACGAGGACTTCTATGGATTATAGTCCAACACGAGGACTTCTATGGATTATAGTCCAACACGAGGACTTCTATGGATTATAGTCCAACACGAGGACTGTAGAAAATAGTAAAAGGATCGCTACGATACATGTAGTGAAATCTACTTATCAATCTCACAACCAAATCAGTATATACCCTGCGGTCGACCGATGCGGTCGACCGCGAGACAGACAGAACCCAGGTTTGGGTTTCTGTCTAGATCTGACCTGTATTAAAATGCAAATAGCAGATTGAAAATTTGTCATTTAACAGGTAAATAAAGAAAACTTATACATTGAGGATTCATTATCAAGATCCCAAATATAGTTAAACATGATCTATGTATAGTTAATCAACAAAAACAGGGTTTTTCTCCTTTTTAAACATATTCAGATCTGGGTCTCTTTAACAGAAAACGTTGGTGAGTTTTTTAAAACAGATAAAATCCAAAATCCATATTCTATGCCATAATACTCTATTAGCTACTTTAAAATACAAATTTGGATCCATAAAAACCAATAAAAACTCAGTTCTTGACATGAAAATGAAAGGGGTGGGGGTTGGGCGAGAAATTACTCGCCTTTGGGTGTTGACGAAAGCCCTAGATCTGCAGGAGGTTGATCCACTTCGCTGAAATCCCACAGACCTGTTGACAAACCTCTAAACTGCTCCCAGGTCACTAAAAGAGAGGATTATGGTTTAAGGGAAGAGAGAGGGGGCTAGGGTTTTGATTTCAGAACTCAAAGAGGCTCTCTCGTGAACAGTAGCATATATATCCACTCACAACCCGACCCGAAACCCAAAAGACCCGAAATAATACCGCAAAGAAAAATGAAACCTGGAAGCTCTCTGACTGCTGTGCGGTCGACCGCGTCGATCGACCGCGCAGCACAAAAATGTCTGCTGCTGGGCATTTTACACGCTGGCCATAGCACTCGATTTCTCTCACTTAAAATCACTTGTTGGGTTCTCAAACACAGATAATTACATTCATAAAATCACTTGTTGGGTTCTCAAACACAGATAATTACATTCATATGACATATATATGTGTATATATATTATTTTTCATCACAAGGAAACACAGATAATTACATTCATATGACATATATATGTGTATATATATTATTTTTCATCACAAGGAAAATGTTTACTATTAATAATTCACATATATTTATTGTAGAAATTTTCGGTGTTTTACAATTATAGCTTAGTCGTTAGGGTTACTCCTTAGTTGTTATGTTTACCTATTAGTTTAAGGCCACATTTTATTTATTATGTTTACAGATTATTTGTTAAGGTTACGATTTAGATGTTAAGATTAATGTTTACCTGTCAACCTCACAGCTTATATGCTAAGGTTATTGTTTAGTTATTAATATTAATGATTACTTGTTATATTTATACAGGTATGAAACCATGGTTAAAGGTACATATTCACAAAAGATATATTGCAATTGATGAGGTTGACAGCATGTTTAGGCATTTGTTCATAAGTTATGATGCATGTATTCAAGGGTCCATAGCTGTATGTAGGCTTCTTTTGTTCTTGGAAGGGACAGATCTTAAAGATTGTTATAAAGGTATATCACTTAGTGTCATAAAATATAACACAAACCAAGGAATATTTCATCTTGCTTATTGTATACGCGACCAGGAGAACTAGGAAAATTAGAAGTAGTTCTTCCAAGAAGTGTGGTCCATATTATATGATAAGGAAAACCCTTATAATACCTCACATCAACTAGTCGTTATTTTTTATGCCGATAAAAGTATTAGAGTAGCGGTCAAAGAATTCTTTCCAAATGTGCTAGATTCTAGGTGTGTCCTCCTTCTAGTCAAGAATTTAAAAAAAGCGTATAAAGCAAGTTGCGCTCAAATATTGGGTGACTTTTTGCAATCCACAACTTATAAGTTCATAATATCTGAATGAGGTGATTACATGAAAGAATTGTCTATGATAGATCAAAGAACTTGTGTTACTACAATTAATTACTTCCTAGAAGATGGGTAAATACTTATTTCCCTATTATAAGATATACTATTACTTATTTCAGTTTATTATCAAGTTTGCCACTTTGTTTTCAAGGTTAGGTCTTAGTTATTAAGGTTATAGTTTAGTTGTTAAACTTACATTTTAGTTGTTAATGCTATAGTTTTAGTTATTAATCTTATATATAAGTTGTTAAGCTTGTAGTCTTTGTTGTTAAGTTTACATATTAGTTGTTAAGGCTATATGTTATTTGTTAAAGTTATAATTTTATTATTAAGTATATGTATTAGTTGTTAATGTTACAGCTTATATTTTAGGGTTATAGTTTAGTTATTAAGGTTACATATTAGTTGTAAGGTTACAGATTTGTTGCAAAACTTATGAGTTTTTTTCATGTAATGTTGAGGTATGGCCCTGTTACTTAAGATCATGTTGAGTCGACCAACAGTTGGATAAAAAAGGTACGAATGCCATGAATCTTATTTTTGGTGGAGACAATATGCAAGCAAATCATGAAGCGCATGCAGGATAGGTTTTGGCATCGAAATGGACAGGATACTTATGTCTAGAAGCTAAGGTGGTGCTGAGAGATAATATTCATCAAGGAAGTTGTTTACAAGTCAAACATTCAATAGAAGATATTGTGAAAGTTCAATCTAATAAAATGTGTCATGTAGATCTAAAGAAATGGACATGTACATGCATGTCTTGGAATACCACACGCATTCCTTGTAAGCACGCTTGTTCTACAATTACGTGGACGGGATAAGATATTTATCATTGTGTGAGTGATTTATGGTTGTTGAAGCATTTAAAAGAAGTTATGAACCAACCATATTTCCTATTCTAAATTATGAGAAGCATGTTGTACTGCCAGAAATATGGCAGCTATGACCTCCCCTTACTAGAAAAAGACGTGAAAGACCATGTACTAGATGAAGAAACAATAGATCACTGAATACCCGCCCTGTTTAGCGCTCTCAATGCCACATTAAAGGTCATAACTAAGAAACATGCAACAAACCAATCTATCTCTTTAATGTTCTATGTTAGTTGTCACCTTATGTATTAGTTGCTAACCTTTTATGGTTATTGTTAAAATTTAGGAAAATTTTATATTAGCTGTTAACCTTATGAGCCCGTTGTTATGGTTACTTTCTATTGTTAACCTTATGTATTAATTATTAACCTTATGAGTTAGTATGTTAAGGTTAAAGTTTAATTATCATATTTTTGATTCAGTTATAAAGATTATAAGTTTGACTTATGTTAAAACTATGTATTAGCTATTAAATTTTTTTATTGTTGGTAATCTTTTGTTGCCAAACATACAAAGAAAAGAACATCATACCATAACCAAATAAATATTTACAAACATAATATTTACAACTCTTTAAAATATTTTGAGAACCATTTTAAATTATTTTTAAAGGCAAACATGCCTATGATCCATCTATTTGTGCATCATCATATTGTTTATCAAATCTGTCCACTTCATCATCGTTAAGTTAATTAATCCGCTTTTTCTTAATTCTCCCTTCAATAAGTAGATAAGCGGTTGGATTTGCCTATATTATCCATGTTGAATGATCTTCTAGAGTGCGGTGAAGGACATCTTTGCCTTCAAATATAGCTTTTATATACAGGTAGATGTAAATCCTACAGTCATACATATATAAAAAATTAAAATCATTAACAACCACTTTGCAATATTAACAACTAATCTAAAACTATAACAACCAATCTGTAAAATTAACAACTAAACTATAATCTTGACAACCAAACTGTACCATTAACAACTAAATGTTAATATTAACAACTAAATTGAAACCTTAACAACTAATCTATAATATTAACAAATAAATGATAATATTAACCACCAACTGTAGCCTTTACTATTGCCTTAACAACTAATATGTAATATTAACAACTAAACTGTAATATTAATTAGTAGCCATTCTATAATATTAATACAACTAAACTTTAACATTAACAACTAATTTGTAACATTAAAAACTAAACTATTATCTTAACAACCAATCTATAATATTAACAACTTAACTATAATCTAAACAACTAATCCATAACATTAATAACCACACTATGACCTTAACAACCAACCTGTAACATTACTAAATTGTGACATTAACAACCAATCTGTAATAATAACAACTAAACTGTAATCTTAACAACTAATCTGTAACATTAATAACTAATCTGTAGCACTAACAACCAAACTATAACCTTAATAACTAATATGTAACATTAACAACTAAACTATAAGCTTAAAAACTAATGAATAAAATTTACAATAAGTAGAATTTTAGAAAACTTATGATCCTTTTCACTCCTTACCTAGAACAGTTTCGTCTTAAAATACAGGGTAGACATTCTTCTCATTGAATCCAACTTTCATATAGTTAAAGAATTTGATAATATTCAGCAGAGGTTCCCTATGTTCAGAACGGCCTTTGATGGAGCTACAGTGTTTGGCAATATTATTTTGAAGATCAACTTCAAAAAGATGCTAATGAACATATTGCGATATAGGAACTAGTAGGATATTAACCCTAGCCTCAATGAATTTCTTAATGAAAAGATCATAGATATCCTCATAGACAATTTTCTCTACATATATTTTGTGTTGTAATGACAAATTAAATAGGCCAGCCACTAATATTGTTGATGTTAATTACCAAACAGAGGGTTTATGTATGGATTAAAGTTGTATTAGGATCCTCAAGCTTCTTCAAATGATTGGTTCTAGAGCCCGATACAGTGTCCTACACAATGAAAATCTCATAGGAGGGTGTTATGGTGTTCCCATTCGCTAAAAGTACAAGCTAATTGATAAGAAACGAATAAGTGTGCTACATGCTATGCCCCAATCGACTTGGCAGACGAAAACTGATAGGGACGACCATTCCGCTGACTCAAAGACTCGAAATTCCTTCATGTCGACTCAAAAGGCAGAACTTGCCGCTTCCCTTTTTTGTTAAAGATGACTCATCACGAGTCCACTCGACCATTTGCCAGACACCTTACGAAACCGACTTGAAAGGTGTTACTTCTCGGCGAAGCTAAAGGACTATTTTCATCTCGAGCCTCTCCCCTTATGACAATGTGTCAACATCGCATTTAATGCTTGGAAAGTGTCATCATGACTCTAACCCAGATAGTCTTCATGACTATTGAACCACGTGGGCCCTGCCACACTGCTAGCCTTTTCCCATTTAATGCTGAAGCGACCTTTCCTCCAATCGCTAGCCAACACCTATAAAGCAAGTGCTGATATGGCCGCCAGCCCATACTTTGCCACCGCCTTTCTGCTCTCGGCTGAAGCGACCCATTTTCCCTTACTACTTTAGTATAAATGTAGGTACTATTCTACCTTACAAAGGGCTAGAATTTTGATTTCTAAATCTAAGCCTTAAGCAATCACACGCACAAGAACTCTGAGTTCTTATTGACCACACTCAAGTTCATCATCTAATTTGATCGTCGGAGGTACAATAGGGGAATCCAACCCCACCCTCTTACAAATTTCTGCTTGTGCAGATTTTTTAGATACCTCAATTCAAAAACTAGACATAAAACCAGGAAAGAAAGCGGCCCCTTTATTAATCCTCAACAAATTCGTCCAAACACGGATATAATTGACTATGTGATCACTAGATCATCAATAGAGGGTGGAGTTGGGTTCCCCGGTTGTCCCTCCAATGATCAAGTCAGTAATTAATCTTGAGTTTAGAAAGTGAAAAGGGGTTCAGAGTTTCCTGGAAGAAACAAGAGAGGTTACCTCATGTAGCATAGCTTTCTTTTATTGCAGATTGGAAAGGCAAAAAGGTAACTCTAACCGAGTCCAGATAGGCAACTCAGTTAGTAGATACCTTATAGGTGTCGGTCGCTAAAGAGGGTGAGCCATTCCTCTATTTAATGTGTAGATGATAGTCGATGCTTGTAGATGACTACGTTTGATGAGTCATAAAGACTATAGGGGCTAGAGCAATGATGATTTTGTCAGAGCAGTTAATACGAAGATAGTCAGTTGTTGGCGAGAGGTTCAAGGAAACTACCACCTCTTCAGTCGTCTAGTTGAGGACCAACAAATACCGCCCTTTTAGTCGGTCATGCAAGTTGTCAGCTTGAAGTCGTAGGCGGAGGGCCAGTACTTATAGGGTCGATCTGGTGGGTAGGTCAATAGATACCACCTTTTTAGTCGGTCACATAAGTTGTCGGCCTAACAAATTAGTTACAGAAGCTGCTAGGGTTGTCTGGATTTTGATCATATTCGATTAAACAAGGAACGAGAAACGTGTCAACCCAAGAAGGTGGTTTTAACATTTGGTGATTTATTGTCATAACAAATATCATACATTAAAAATATATATGTCCATGACCTAGAAATACTTACACAAAATAATACAGAGATAAGGCCATATTTTTTGGCTAATGCTTCGCTCTGAGGAATAGCCAACCATTCACATAATGTGTCTATTAATGCTTCAATAACCTAGAAGATGACAAACAATATAAAATTAGTTAGTATATAATTAGTGAGAATAACTTTGTGGTATAGTAAAATTATGTTATACTATGAATCTTCATCAAGTCAACAACCACGTAGGATTTTAAGCAACTAAAATCTATCTACGCTTAAAAATTCAAAATCGTATACTTTTAATTTTCTACCAAAAAAATCAAAAATTTACTAATCTTAACAACCAATAGTTAACTTTAACAATAAAGTAGTAAGCTTAACAACTAAGAGACAACCTTGACAACTAAGCAATAAGTTTAATAATTAATGACTAACCTTAGCAATTAATTTTAAATATAATACAATAACTAGTAAACTGGACATATAACCTAAACACTTACTTATCGTAAATGCAAATAGAGAAATCCCCTCTTCTTTTAGTTTGGCCTCTACATCTTTTGAAATCGTATAATTATCTAGAATTGTAGGATACATAATAAAATTTGATCACGAAGCCTTTAGGAAAAGGAATCCCTACATTTAAATCATATGGAAATTTAATTTCTTTCGAGAGCATTGGAGAATATATAAAGGTTTTTCAAATTTCAACAGGGTGACCAAGTAGCTTGGCGGGCTTAGTGTCCTCTCAGAACCCACATGCACTTCTTCTTTATCCTCCTCATTCTGCCAATCTTTTTGTTCATCTTCTTTGCAAGTGTAGTTCCGTATTTGTTTTCCTCTTGATATTATTATGTTTTATTTCCTCCATCCTCATACTCAAAGTAACTTTCATCATATTGATCTTTATTTCCTCTATCATCAAAAACAAAATTGGCGTCAATTCTGCCAAATTCATCATCTTCCACAAAATCTTTCTTCTCGAACTCTCCGATAGATGGAGGGACTTCCTTCTCCACTGCACTATTAGTTAGAGTGTATATCTTAGGTGGAGTGGCTGACATAAAAAAAGGTTATCATCAATAAGGAAAATGATTAAAATATAAAGAACTAAACAATTACCCCAATAACCTTAACAAACAATTATTAAACTTAACAAATTCAAAGTAACACTAACAATCAATCTGTAACTTTAACATCTATCACAATAATCTTAACAACTAATTTGTGACCTTAACAACTATCGTAATAATCTTAATAACCATTCATTAAACTTAACAACTACCAACTAACACTAACAACTAATCTGTAATTTTAACAACTATTCAAATAACCTTAACAACCAATTATTAAACTTAACAACTATCACAACAATCTTAACAACCAATCATTATACTTAATAACTGCCAACTAATATTAATAATCAATCTGTAACCTTAATAACTATCCCAGTAACCTTAATAACCAATCATTAAACTTCATAACTATCAAGTAATGTTAACAACTAACTATAACCTTAACAACTACCTTAACAATGTTAACAACCAATCATTAAACTTAACAACTGCTAACTAGTATTAACAATAAACACATAACTTTAACAACTATCACAATAATATGCACTAATCTTTGGTAGGAGGCTGGACATCCTTCTCCAAATCATTCATTTTTAGGGTCCCTTTCTCCTCCATCACTTTTGAAAAGCTTAATAGTCTTCTTCTTCAATTCTTTCTTCTTCATTACTCTCCTATGTACCATTTTGTTTTGTAAATGTGGATGGCTAGGCTTATTTGTGGATATATCCAGAATACTTTATGGTGCAAGTCCATCCTTAGTTCTTCAATTGTTTTTAAGTTGATATTCAGATTTAGTGCCCTCAATTCCTTGTTTAACCATCTTATTTATTCAGACAAAATAGCTATCTCTTCTCTGTGGGAAGCTCTTTATTCTTTATTTTTTTTTTCTTCAGATTGTGATGTAGTCATTGATTTATCATCACGATCTTTTTCCAAAATCTGAGTTAATGAGGCAATTCTAACTGGTCGATTGCCTCATCAAGTTGCTCATTGGCTTCATCAATAGTATAATAATACCCTGAGTAATAGTAATCAAAATTTGTTAGTAATAAGCTTTTTAAGTAAAATCAATAACCTTAATAATTAACCATAACAGCTAAACTCTGAACTTAACATCTAACAATTCACATGAACTTTAGATTAAAAAGTTAAATTAGTAACAACTATAATGCTTACCAATGCAAGAATATTATGCACGCCATTTGATCCTCTTCTGGTATTTGTTTGAGGGGTTCCTATCTTAGGTTACATGCTCTAACAGTCTCAACTTTATCATTTGTTTTCTTCTCTCTCCATTCTTTTCTTGCTTCTCTACCAACTTTTACCTTCTTCTTCTTCTTCTCCTTCGTCTTAACCTTCTCGTTCTCCTCCTCCATCTCCTTCTCCCACAAATCTTTTCGTAGCTCTCTATAAACCTTGGCCTTTTCCTTCTCCCCCAAGGCAGCTCTAGATTCATTCAACATCTTTCTTGGATCTTCTTGAGAGATCTTTTAAAGCTTAATCATAGCTTTTGGAGCTTTAACTTTAACCATTGATCCTCTGAGTGAACCACTGATATATCCCAGTCTCATCGTCTTTGTGAGAGGAGGCCTTGGTTTAAAAGAAGCTACTCGCTTCTTGATACCAATGAGTTAATAGTATCAAAGTTGCACATTAAAAATATAAGATTCAGAAGCATAAACCTTAATAATTAACAAAATACCTTAACAAATAATCAGTAACTTTAACAAATAATCAGTAACCTTAACAATTAATCAGTAAGTTTAACAATTAATCAATAAGCATAATATTTAACTAGTGTACTTAACAATTAAGTAATAACATTAACAATTATACAATAACCTCAACATCTAATCAAAAACATTAAAAATAATTATTAACCTTCACAACCAAGTTGTAAGCTTAGCATATAATCAATACACTTAACAATTAAGGAGCAACCTTAACAATTAACAAATCACATTAACATCTAATTAAAAACATAAATAGATAAGCATTAACCTTCACAACCAAACAGTAATCTTAACATCTAATCAATAACATTAACAAATATGCTATAACCTTAATATATAGTTAGCCTTTATACTTAACAGGTATGTAGTAACCTTCATAAGTAACAAATAACTTTAGCAAGAAAGGTATAACATTGACAATATAAATACTTAAAGAAACTAGTTGAATACATCCTTGAAGGTATAGAATATTCTTGCTCTTTCTAGACCTTTCAAGCAGTTTTAATTGTAGCATTTCTTTCATCATAAATATAGGTCGCCTAAGCAATGTTCTTCACTTGTTCAATATTATTTACAAACTTGAATAAGTGTCTTAGAATCCGAAGAAATGTATCGAAAACCAAATCATACTGAGCTGATAGATGATCTGAGGTAATACAAAATTCTTTACCTCACCACTCTTCATAGATCATACAAGCCTTATGAGAAGAGCCTCAACAATATGTTTGGTCAGTGTTGGGGTGCATCATTCTCGCCATCCTCTTTCTTCGTAAAATACCATTGCCAAATTCAATTCCTTTTATCTCTATTGGAATGAACAAAATGTCCCTCATTGGACAACCATGTACGGTTCATAACCCATTTGATGTTGACCGGTATTGAAATCCGTTAAAGACAAACTTCTTCATGATCTGGTCCCACTGCCTTAAGACATGTTCAATCATGGGTAGATTAAGACCTTTGGGGCCAAAATTGACATAATATTACTGTTGGGGCCAAAATTGACGTAATGTTTGAACACACATGCTTCATAGGCATTCTAATGCCTTTTATCCATCAGAGAAACTAACTCATGCATAAACTCATAATATGCAGTAAACCTTGGTAGGACGTAAGTCAGATGCAACATTTTATCTGAAAGGCAAAACAAAAATATCCAATTAGTTTGTTATGTAAAATATAACAAAAGAATAGACTATCACTATCATATAAACTAAAAAACTAACATATACTTTTCACAACTAATAATTTACCTTAATAACTAACAAATAAACTTAACAACAAACTACAGTTATAACAATTAAACTCTAACATTAACAACTAACATCGATATTGTAACTTTAACAATCAATCTATAACTTTACAACTAATTGCTAACCTTGACAACTAAATAATATTAATAACAAATCATTAACCTTAACAACTAACAAATAACATTCGCAACTAAACATTAACATTTACAACTAACACATATCCTTCAAAACTAAGGAAGCACCTTAACAATAAACAACTATCAATCACAACAAGGAAGAACACTTAACAACTAAAAGTATAAAGTAAACAAACACTACATAACCTTAACAACTGTTAAGGTTAACAACTAAAACTCATCTTTAATGCACAAAGGGTTATGTTTAAAAACTCACTACTTTTGAGATGGTTTCTTGCTTGTCAAAGCTTTCTTCTTTATTCCTTTTCTTCAATCTAACAAAGCTTTACTTGCATCATTTGTGTTGCGGCCTTGATATTGAGGATCTTCTTTCACACGATCAACAAGGCTTTGGGGTGTGAATGATTTTCTGTGATGTCTTGGATCATTTGCATCATTTCTCCAATAGTCATAGGTTCCCTAGCAATCAAGTCATCAAGATGTTGAGGATCTTCTTTCACATTGTTTGCATTGGAAATGGATTTCTTCATTGTCATTAAATCTGTTACAATCGTTTATCGATTAAAAATTCAAAAAAAGAGAAAATTTGATATTTTTATAAGATCTTCTTATACAATAAAAAAAATAAAAAAATACAACTCCTTAAAACACACGCAGAGGATGTTTATCATCCGCTGCTTCGCGTGGGGTCTTTGCTTATACCGGGAATGCGTTAGTCCGTGGACCATCGCGGATCAGATCCGATTGATAGAAAAGTTAATTAATGCTCTTGCTTCATAAAAAAACAATCGTAGAAGTGATAATCTCGACCAAGTGGTATTACGACTCTTCTCGATATCAAAACCAAGTTTGATCCAGATGAAAGGGGGAATGGGACTCAGATCCTTTGAATAGCTTCCTCGTTATGCTCGAATTCACTAAAATCTGCTAGCCCTCCTCTGAAATTCGTGATCTACTCTTCAATTTGATAGCACCTCACCCTCTGATCTTAGATAATGACGTTCATCGTCTTCTCTTCATCTCGAACTACGTGTAGGAACCTATAGGTAATTTTTGATACCTACAGATACCCCCTCCAAAGTGTTTCAGTCTTGTTTCTTTTATAGAAGAGTCTAAAATACTTTGGATATGATAGGCCTAACCTTCAGTCAGTGTAAAAGGACCTGTAATTATCTTCAGTTCTTGACTTCTTCAATTCTCGGTCTATTTAATATTTTGTCGAATAGCTAAAATTCTTCCAGCTCTGCATTTATCATATTATCATTTTTGAAGTCTCGAATTGAAACTAGTGTGTTGATTTCTAATTTTAGCTCGTGTCATTGAGTCGACGTTGAACTGATTATCTTCATTAGGGATTTGTATCTGAATTACAATTGAACTTCCTGGGGTTATCCTTTGTTTCGTAGTTGATCTGAGCCTTGTTTTGGCAAGAATTGATGACGCATTGACTGGCGTTGACTTTGATTGTAACCCGTTGATCGGCGTTGACCTTTATTGTAACAAGTTCAAAGTCCTTTGTGGAAACTTCGGCTAGCATTGATGTTCTCCTAGGTGTTCAAGTCACGAGACCAATTGATGAAGCTGGTGAGTTAGTGACTATCATGCTTATAGGATTTTTGGTAAACCCACAACCATAAACGGGTTTAATGAGCTTTTATCGACTATCGTTTGAGTCGGGCTAGTATGCGGATTATTTAAGTCTGTTTCACAAGTGACGTTATGTTAAAAGAATAAACTCTCTTAGACTTGATGCTATGGTATTGAATACATAGACTTCATCATTTGTCACGAGAATAGACTACCGAGTAACACGTGTTAGGCGCAGACTTTAGAATTTTTAGCAAACCCTTAGCCATCAACAGATTTGATATGCCTTTACCTATTACTGTTTGAATCGGGCTTGCATGTGAATTACCTAAATCTGCTTCACATGTGACGTTATGCTACGAGAATGAACTCTCTTAGACTTGGTGCTATGATATTGAATACATAAGCTTCGTCTTTTTTACGGGGAAAGACTAACCAGCAACGCGTGTTAGGCATAAACTTATCTCTATTTAGGGATTGATATAACATCCTCCAGACGTAAATCCTGGCATTCTTCTCATGGAGAAAGGTTAACCGGTAACGCGTGTTAGACATTGACTTATCTCTACTTAAGATTCGAGATAAAATTCCCTATACATGTAAGGCATGGATTTTAGCATTATTAATAACGATCTGACACGATGTCGAATACGTGAGTTTTGTTCTTTTTACGGCGAAAGACTAACCGACAATGCGTGTTAGGCACTGACTTATCCCTACTTAGGATTCAGGATAAAATTCCTCATACATGTAAGGCACGGATTTTGGCATTATTAATAACGGTCTACCACGATATTGAATACGTAGGCTTTTGTCCTTTTTATGGCAAAAGACTAATCGGAAACGCGTGTTAGACGCTGACTTATCTCTACTTAGGATTTGGGATAAAATTCCTCATGTGTGTAAGGTATAGATTTTGGCGTTATTAATAACGGTCTGCCACGAAGTTAAACACGTGAGCTTTTATCCTTTTTACGACGAAAGACTAACCGACAACGCATGTTAGGCGCTGACTTATCCCTATTTAGAATTCGAAATAAATTTCCTCATGCATGAAAGACATGAATTTTTGGTGCTACGGTGTTGAATACGTAGACTTAGTCTTTTTCGCAGGAACGGATAACCTGGAGCATGTGTTAGATGTAGATTTATCTCTATTTAGGGATCGAAATAAAGTCCCCCATGCTCATAAGAGATGGATTTTGATGTTGGAAGGTGGTGTCTTCTCTTAGGGTAAAGACGAACCCGATGCTAGAGAGAAAAAGTTTTATATTCTATCTCCAGGTGCAAAAAAATTCAAAGTGGGATCTCCACTTCGAGAATCAAAAAAGATTCGGATAACCCTAACTGTCGAAAGGTTTGATTACCCAATCTGAACGTAGATTTCTCGTTTATCGAGAGGAAACTCTAGTTTTGGCCCTAACTGTAGGAAGGTTTGATCAAGTGGGAGGTTTGAGATGATCCTAACCGTAGGAAGATTTGATCGCTCGATTTAAAAGTAAACCTCTTATTCATGAAAGGAATCGAGAGGAGATTTTAGCTTTGATCCTAACTATAAGAAGGTTTGACCAAGAAACAATGGGAGTGAAGATACAACTAACACTGGGAATGTTGACTCGTACAAATCACTCAGTGGTTTTTTAGTGTTAATGGGCTAGGACTTAACACGAAGAGGTTTGATGATTGTCATGGATCAGCAGCTTAAATTTTTGAATACCGTGTTAAGACTTTAACATTAGGAGTGTTAAGTGCACCAACACAATGTGAGTTTGGATGGACTCAGCCAAAAGAATTTTGGTGGACCCATCGTCAGTTAATTTGATCAGTGAGGGACTTTATAGTGGAGGATTATGAATCATCAAGTACTCCATAGTTACACTATAGGAGTTTCATGAGGGAAGATTGACCGGATAAAGTCATTGAATCCCATCTCGACGAAAGAATGCTCAGAAAATCATAGTGGGTGGGTTTTAATCATCTTGGAAATGATTAAATAGCCATAGTAGGAGGTTCTTAATCAAAATTAGGAATAAATTATTTTGATGACTGGTTTTCACCATGAATAATCGGTTTTAGGTTATCCTTAAGAATACCATGTGTGGTATCCTTCCGGAACTTCCCTTTGGAATGTATTGAGGTATCCTACCCCCAGATTTTTGGTGAACCTGAATCCAATTATATTTGGGCACATTGTTGGGTTATTCTTAAGAATATTAAGAGTAATATTCTCTAGGAACTTCCCGTTAAAGAAAATAAGGGAAGCAGTTTAACCTCGTATACCTGTCGGAGGATAGGGAGAATCAGTTTATACTCTTATACTTATTGACATATGGAAAAGAGTAGTTTATACTCATATACTTTTTGGATTGTCGGAATGAGCAGTTTATACTCTTATACTTGTCGGAGTATCGGAAGGAGCAGTTTATACTCTTATACTTTTCAGAGTGAACCGTTCTTATTCAGCTCATTTTGGCGTTATTATGCCGGCGTCAACCAAGGCTTGAATGTTGTTCTTGAGAGTGAATCAAGCCTTGGTGGGATGAAGAATTCTCATGTGGTATGCACAGTAGTTTGGATCCAAAGTGTTGTTAGCTTCCTCCTGATTCGTAATAGGTGGCAGCTTGATTTTGTTGTTTTCAAGGAGGTATTTAAAGATAGTCGAAACCTCTTCATCCTTGAAGGAGTACTCTTTTTGGAGTCTCGAATCCAAGGCCCTTCGCTGGTTCTGATGTTGCTGTTATTATGTCTGATTAGCGTCAACAGCCGCTGCAGGTGTTTTTCTCTTACCACGAGAAGAAAAATTTGAGTTTGGGGGGTTAGTCATTGGTTGGACTCTTTCAAGCTTTTTTCTTTTAAGAAAGTGTTCAGACTGTTCCTCACGTAATTTTAATTCTTTCTATGTTATGGATGGCACGACCCCTAGGGCTTCCAGCACATCAATGGAGAGATTATTGTGACATGTCTGCAAGATAAATTCCTCTGTCATAGGATCCATGTAATTCATTATCTTGTTACGGAAGCGTTTGACAAAGCTATCAACTGACTCCCCATCCTTTTGCTTCTCATCCAAAATGGCTCTAATCGACACTTCGGTGTCATCATCGAAGAAGTTTTTGAGGAACGAGTTTTCCATGTCATTCCAGCTATTGATACTTCCTGGCTTGAGACGGCAGTACCAATCGAAAACGGTCCCATGAAGGGTGTCAACGAATGATCGGACCATCAAAGGTTCGTTGTCGGAGATCACACCCAGGTGGGACTTGAAGTAAATTAGGTGTTGAGTGGGTGAGCCCTTTCCGTCGAACAGCATGAAGTTAATTAGATTGAACTTTGTCGAATATGAGATTGACTCCCACTCCCTTGGATATGGGCACGGAATGCCCGTTTTTCTCACGTCTTGAGTGGACATCAGTGCATTGATCTTGCTCTCCAAGTCTTTCATTTTCTCGTCCTCGCCTGCAATTTCCTTCGGACAATTTCGGGGAGGAATATTTGGACCACCCCCAGCATTGTCATTATCGATGGGACTACCCCCAGCATTTTGGTCAACAAGAGGGGTATCAACGTTAAGATTTTCATCAACTTCCGAATCGCTATCTACCTGATTGGTAGTGTTGCAACGGCTAGATTCACCAATTTGATTTGATAAGGTTTGAATCTTTTGATCATGCAGTTCCCTTATCTGTTACACAGTCATTTCCATTTCAAATTTGAAGTTCTCTTTATGCTTGGCCAGAGCGTCTTCGAGGGTTTTGGCCATTTGTTCAGCGTTGATCATGAGCGCCTCACGAGATTATCCTGTGCTGGGCACCGTATTGTCAAAAGCGATCACAGAATTGGCGTCTGACGTTTCATCCTCCAAGGAGTGTCCTTTACCCGATCTAGGCCGTCTAGTTCCTGATCGTAACCAAGCGATGTGCTGAGATGCCTCAGAGAAAGAGTCAGGGCTGTAACACCTTGTCGATTTACCTTTATCGGCCACATTGATGGTAACTTTTGAAAGCTCGTCATCATGATCAGCAGATTTCTTCTTATAGAAGCGTCTTAGTTTAGATTTGGACACTACGATGGAGATTCTTTCGAATACTAAGACCCTCCATGGAGCGGTTTTGGGGCAGCTACACTCTGATAATACTACCCTGATTAACCTCTCACAATGATAGTGAGAGTCTGATTTTGTAATATTTCTCTTTTGAGATTTCTTCGTACCCCTAGCCTGATGCGGCATAATTATGTACCAAAATTGTAAGTACACAATTGATCAAGTTATAGTATAAAAAGTTATCCATCCCACGAGGAAGGTGATTTTAAGATATTATTAGAATTGGTTCTTATATTTTGTACGTGACAAAAATAGGATTAAAGAATAAGTTTGATTGTGATGAGTGATTGTTGTGAATATATGCAAGAGACAATAATTTAAATTTTAGAGGAGAGAAGAAAAAATCAAAGAATAAATGAAATCACAAGGCAAGAAAGAAGAATGAATAAAATCAAGAATGAAAATCAAGAATGAAAAGAAAATTCAAGAAATTCAAGATGGATGATTCAATTAAAGATATGAGAAATCTAGAATTTAATCCACTAGCTAATCTTAATTACAAAATACAAACTATTTTTTTTATCATATTTCAACTTAGATTTATTAAGCATAGACTATCAATCTATTTAAGGAAAGTATAACCTATCTAAGTCAAAATTACTATTCATGATAAGAACAACAACAAGATAGTAATCCTAGAATTCATGAGCATAACATATCAAACTATTTAAGATAAATATAGATTATCAAATTCTTCTTCTACCAATTAGTTTTCTAGTTGATTATCCTAAACATGAATATTTTAAGTGAAAGAGAATAATTCATACAATATAAAGGAAATTAGACTAGTTTCATATAATTCTAAGATTCCTACAAGAATTAATTTCACGTCTTAAGAAATAAAAGCAAGAAGAAAAATAAATAATTACAAAAAGAAAAAGAAAAGAAAAATCTAAACTATGAACAAGAAATAAATCTAACTATAAAGAATTAAAATCTAAACTATAAAATAAATTGTAAAAATTAAATGTAAGAAAATAAATCTACTCTACAAATTAAAGTGCAAAAAGAAATAAAAAGACAAGAAAATAAATCTACACTACAAGCATGGATGTAAATCTAACTAATAAGCAATAATAAAGAAATTACTAAAAAGAAATAAAAAAAGAAAAATAAAAGAAAAGCAAACCTTCAAACTTTTCTTCATCTCCATCATCATCATCCAACAAAGAGAAGAAGATTTGAAGTGGGAAAATTTTTTTTTTATTAATTGTAACAAAAGTTACAAATTTGGAAGGCCTTCTCAATTAAGAGTTACCTTCCTCTCCAAATGGAGTTACAAAATTTTTCACACCTCTAACCCCTGACTCTCTACCCCTATTTATAGTAAACATCAGTGAATGAGAGCCATTGGATTAAAATCTTATCCAATAATAATAAATTTTAGCCTTTGATTCATAACAAACTGTACGTCAGTATCGATACCGGCATCGATACGGGTATCGATGCCGGCATCGATACCCAGTCCTCTCCTGTTGTTGTCCGAGCTTTTCTCTTGTTCTTGGACTTGGGCTTTTGGGCTTTGTCATTTCTTCTTCTTTTTAGCTTTGGGCTTTTGGATAATTTGGCAATTGATTTTCCAATGGGTTTCTTTGCTTTATTTCTTCATTTATTCAAGGGGTTTTTGTTGAGAGATGAGAGTTTGAGATTAACCTGCATTTAAAGATAAAAATAATTATTAGTGACATATTTATTTATATAAAATAGATAATGAGAGTATAAAATTATAATAAAATATGATTATTAAATACCCCCACACCTAAACTTTTGCTAGTCCTCTAGCAAAGAAAATAAAAAGAAAATCCTAACTCACTTTCATAGGAATCGTGGTTGTATTTAGCGCATACAACAAGCCTTTAAACCCCTAGTTTATCCTAGTGGGTGAGTTGTAGTCTCGTGAGGGTTTGCAGTAAATATACCCACAAAATTTGGTCAACTTGCCAAGTTAAATAAGTCAGTAAATAACTAATTTTCTTTGATATATTTAGACATTTTAATTGAAGCTAGTTAATAATCAAGAAAACGTTTTTATATATAACTCCAATGTAAATCTCTTAGAAAATCTTTTTCATTATAGCAATACAAAACCAAGTTAAATCTTAGAGATTTAATTTAAAAGTTTTGAAAAGAACATGCTAACTCTTTGTTTTAAATAACTTTCATGTCTCTTGATCAAAAATTATTTTTCAAGACCATATATACAAAATAACAATATATATAAAAAATGGTTAGTGTTATAGATATATATGTATATTTTTTTTTCTTCACTCTCTAATTCTTGGTGATTGTTTTCTATTTTAACGGGCTTTCTAAGTAACCATTTAACAAGTTTTGGGCCAATGAATCCTAACCTAATTGGGCTTAGGTCATTAAGTATAGAGATACTCATTGGGCTTAATTACTCGGTCAACTTAGGCTTTATAAGATAGAATCACCTTGAATTTAAGAGTTTTTTTCTTTTTGGTGCCTATTTTTCACACTCTTCTTTTATAAGGTTAGTTTTTTTTAATATATATATATATATATGTGTGTGTAAGTATATATAGTCTGAAAAAATGTGAAAATCAAGATAACTTGAAAAAAAAAAATTTCAACTCTAAGTTAAGCATGCAAAAAATTTTATTATTTTTAATTAAAAGTCTAAGGTAAGTGTTTGTGGGAAAATTTGCAGTAGAAAGACAATGAAAGAAAAATTTGACTTGTATTTCTCTCAAAATCA